>NW_027191413.1:2400000-3040970 GCF_041146345.1 Neodothiora populina
AGGATCGCGCCCACTTTCTCAATGTGTAATTATACTGCACAAGTCCGAGACTCCGCGATCGGTCAGGCAGGTCCAAGCGCATGCGCTTTGTTTTGCGGGGGCTGCGCCGGTACATGTTGTACATTCTGTGGCCGCTTAATACCCATGTTGTGGCTCGCTTGGCAGTTGATACAGACAATGCCGGCTCATGGAGATTGTATTGGTGGCTGCAATGCCATTGTATTATATGTTGGAAGAGAACTACCGTGATTGTAGATAGCAATCACATCTCTAGACTGTGGATAGATTAGCTAGTGTACAATATTGTAGTATCGTGCCGACAAAGCCGAGTGACTCGTCAGCTACTCACTCCGTCACTCACTTCGCTACATCGCCATGTTCTCCCCTCTCTGCGAATGTTCATTCAAGAGGAACAAACAGTAACCCACGCTTTTTATACTCCTTTGCCCGTAATCATACGAGCGAATCCCACCCAAGATTGACGCGATTTAAGCTGTCCATTAAACATACAAATCCTGGCGCTCGTGATAAGTGATAAGTGATAGCGTGATAAACCGAATCATTCTCCCTAATCTAAAGCACTTTCTATAGTAGAAAGACGGTGTCGGTGCGTTGAAGTCAGTACACTTGTAGGCACTCACAGACTTGCCGCAAGGGTTTCCATCATCATCATCAGTAGATCATTTCCTCATCATCATCAGTAGATCATTTCCTCGTAGATGAACACTGTTACTAGAAAGAGTCAAACTTCTGAAATGCGAGGAATGGCCGCTTTTTGTGTGTCCTAGCTCGTGACTTCAGACGAGGGAGAAATAAGATCTAGACACTTTATCAGGACTGCTTTCTTTGTCAGCAGTGTTCAGATAGATTGAGCAGTTCAAGATGACCTACGCTCCAAGATCTCTTCCTCGGCCACGCCCATTTGATAGTCTACAAGGCCGAAGGCGGAAATTCCATCGCAGAGTTTGACGAGTTCTTGACCGAGCTCCTCCATGTCCTCAGGATCTAGCAACGATTGAGGGTGTTGCATCTGCTGACTTCCACTTGCAATGATATCGCGAGTGAGATCCAGCTGCGCTTGTAACGTCGTAAGCCATGTGTTGTTAAATGTCTCCCATAGCTTGAGCCTTTCATCATAGAGGCTTTTGTCATCCTTGTCAAGGCCTGATTCTGTGAGTCAGTTGACTTCAGCTCGTTGCACATTCTAGTATACAGTGTGTTGGCGCGTACCTAAGGCTGCAGCGTTGCCCAGCAGATAGTGCGAGATGTGCAGCAAGCAGTCTCGAGTATCTTTGAGTCGGCGATCCTTGACCAGGGTGAATATTGCCTTTGCCTTGATCTGGTAGGTTTCGTAGGCTTTATCTATGTCTGGAATGCTCCGCGAACTCGGCTGTATCGGACCTTGTGCTCTGCCACCAAAGCTGCTAGGCGGCAGCATTTGTCCCGTTGCTTGTTCATTACCCCCGAAACTTGAGCTTTGCGTGTACGAGAATGATTCGAAGGAAGTAGGGTTGCTGCTGCTTCCCATCGTCGAATTTGTAGCAGGGAATTGAGTCGGTTGGCCGTTGGCAAAGTATTGCGACTGTGGTGTTGGAATAGAGTACTGCGAAGACGTCGACGCAATACTTGCATGCCGGTCAACTGCAGCCTGATAGCGCTGCATGTGGTCCTGAGATGGCTGGTCCGAGGATGGTGTTGCTTGTTCGCCATAAAAGTATGCATGATTGTACTGACTCGTGGGTTGCTGCGCTTGGTACGGGGCAGCATAACCCAGAGACTCGGCGCTGGTATACTGATTGAAGTGCGATCCACTACGCTGCAAAGAGCTTTGTGGATACCCGCTGGACTCCATGAACCCCTGAGTTGGTATCGCAAACGCTTGCGAAGGTTCTGTCACCGAACTCGATTGGACGGCGGTAGGGTGTCTAAATCGCGCCGCCATGTTCGAGGTCCCGTATGAAGTCTGCAGCGCGCTTGGGCTTCTTTCATCATAATGGCGATACATTCTGATAGACTCTTCATTTTGGTCCATACCCAGGAGCGAAAGCTCCTTCAAGTGACAGCCTTGCCGTAGGGATGGCAACAACGGCGTGGCATGAACACGCGCCAGTTCGACGGTGAGAGTGTGTTAGGAGGCGGTCACACTCCAGTCGATAGCGATGCTCACTTCTGACTTGTGGACAGTCGCTATGCTTTAGCGGACATGTGAAAGCTTAACCCTGGCGAATTGTGTCTTGGTATGCAAGGAGGCACTGTGATTGTCAACGTGCAGGACCTACTGAGACCTGGCTTTCCAAAATGCTGGTAGTGCTTGGTGATGAATGCAATTGCATGAACGAGTTGCAATTGGACTCAATGGATCGGGCTGGAAGACGATTGGCGCGTTCGCTGGTCTGCTATTGGAGGGAGAAAAGACAACACTATCAAAGACTCCAGTTACTAGTATAAATATACCATTAGCAAGATTGTTTTCGCAGGCATATGCGCCTCTCTCCTATAGATGTATGGAGCACATGGAGCGAGGGCAAGAGATACAAGGCCATCAACATACATTTACGGATTCGTAAAAGGTGCCGTGTCTGCAAGCTCGAGTTACAGTAGATCTGATCTTCCTAATATGTTCTTTCCTATTATGACGGCGAGAGCCGTTTATTTATGACCAAGTAGTACTGGTAGCGGTCTATGTGCCGCAAGCGTACCTGACCGGCTGGAGTTTCTGGGCCGGACTTGGGTTGTTGACATGCAGAAGGTTGCGGATAAGGACGATTTGACAAAGTCAGTATGATTGCAGATGTAAGGCATTTGTTGTTGACTATCAGATGAGTCCTAAGGCAGGGTCTCGTCTCGTCGAACCTGAAAAGCGATGATAGGCTCCCTGAGAGGCGAAAGTGGATACTGCATCTACGGGGTGCATGACCAGATTGCTCTTGCTTCGATGCAGGCCGAGGCTCTATTTGGTTACTGGGAGAAGATGGAAATGGCGTCTAGGCAGGTAGGACTAAGACCCTCATCCTTGTGTCCCCAAAAATCGTCAACGAGAATACAGATCGTGTTTACACAGAATCGGTATGCTAGAAGACGCTGACTGGTGAGAAAGCCATCACTAGCGGCGAAGCTCGGTAGCTTGATGGCTCGCCGCATCGCCATTGGACATTCCCGGCACAGGGTTAGTGTAGTAGAGGCCGCACAGCGACAACCGTGCTTTAGTGTCCGATACCGACGAGGACTGGATGTAATGTGAGCAAGCCGTCTTTCGTAAGGCAAGCCTGATACAGTACTGTAGATCTGCCCGTGAATCGTTCATGGCATTCACCAAGGAACCGCCAAACTCCTAGGTATGTCTGACGGCACATGACAGGTCTATGCTTTCTCTAAGAGCTTGGTCCAATGTCCGAGGATGAGTATCAGTGACAACACGATTGATAGGGATGACAGCTCGAAAGTACAGTTCATGCACAGTAGTGGGGCAATCTTAACATGGTCGTCGCTAAGGCCAACACTTGAATTGAACCGTCTTGGGAAGGTTTGAGCTCGAGGATTTTGTGTGATCGAGAGAAGACATGCCGGTCAACACTAGGCATGCGTTCACCCTGGGACACTAAAATACTGGTGTGTGGTCAAGGTTCACAAGCCGTTTGATAGAGTGCTGTGTGCTCGGGGAAGTGCGTCAGCTTCCATGTTTCAGAGTCGTCCATTCCGGATGAGTACATAGCAGGATGCCAAGAAGACCCGGACTCTTCCCATCGGCCGTCGTATGGATTGTACAACGGACATATGCCGTCAAGGCTGAGAATAGAGAAGTGATACAGAAAATGTGCCGGACGTGCTGATCCGGCTATACGAAGCGGGAAGGCCCGTTTGGCAAAGTCAAAGGTAAAATGCAAGGCACCGTCGGTACATTGCCCCAAGTAGGGTCAATCATTACCTCACGCAGGACCTCATTCAGAGCAAGGATAGACTGAATTGTGGAGGGGGGCCATACCAGTCCATCGTTCCAAGGGATTGAGCGACTTCCGAGGAAGGCCCGGACCCGTTGGTGAAACCAGACTTACCTTGCATGGTGCATGCATCTCTGTCATGATAATCAAATCCTACAGGCCAGATATTCTTCTGAGATGACATGGCTTTTAAGATTGCGCCAGGAACTGTGTGATCTAGTTCAGAGAGGAGAATCAGGATCATATCGCTATAATTGATCGGTGTTTCGGACTCTGATCGAGAACCCATTACTCCCGATCAAACAGAAGTACAAGCCGCGAATGCTTCACATACAGTATTAGGTTGAAGTATTATGCACCCAGACGTCAAAAGATGGCTATAGAGATTGATGTCTTCAAGAGACTGGCCTAGTAAGTATGTCCACGAGCGTTTAGAGCTCGAGTTGCTCGAGGTCTAACTGAGTACAAGATCCAGGCCAACACATTTTGGAATGGACCGCAGCAGTGATTGATCAAGTCTTACAGACTTGGGCACAATGGCTGCACAAGTTCTGACAGTATTTTAGACACGGATGACCTGTATAGGTCCGCGTGCAGCAGATCATGCCTCCGAATTGGGTTGACCTGCTTGTCGCTCTACCCATTAGTGTCACTTAGACGACCGATATCTTACATGAAATTGTATCAGGACTCGATGACGAAATCATGTCTACGATGAAGCAATACAATCACAATCAACAGTGTAGGAGGTTGCATGGTTAAGGGGTACTTCCACACAACTCAGCACGTTCTACTAGAAAACCTAGATGTGTCTGGCAAGTAACAGATTGTTCTTGTGACCCTTCATTGTAATGGATAGGTGGAAGAACGATGTGCTGTAATAGGGCTATGTAGTAGGATCGTCAAGGCAATTCTGAATAAGTGAACTGCCGTATTCCACGAACTTTCCTTCTTGCGAAACCCTGTCGACTTGGAAAGGCCAGAGACGGGGTGCGACGATCTGTCCGATCAGCCTAAATTCTTGAGCATCAATTTGGTAGATGTTACAACGAGTCTCTTCAAGCTAGACGCCAGTGTTGCTGCCCTTAAGAAGACCGTCCATAAGAATGCGGGAGCTGCGAGAATCAAACAACCGCTTGACCGATTATTAACGTAGATCAACCTAGCTGGGTCATCAAAGGCTGTTTGCCTCCTGCCGTGGCTGATGAACCCCTTATATATCTGATCTGAGCTTCAAACCTCTCATGTCCTGGCGTGAGAAGGCACCCAGGCTCCCGGTAAATATTGCAGACCTATGGGCCAGTGATGAGATGGCATGTCCTCTAAGGTAAGGTAGCGTTCCTTGCGAATGTACCTGCATAGGTACTTTCGTACTTTTACGATGGGCTTTTGCAAAAACGTGATTGTGATATCAGGCCTAGATGGCGGGAGGTGAAAACTGGTACTGCGTACGACTCATAGCAACCAGACTTAAGTGTAAGGCACATTGGCAGCTTTGGATCTGCAAGATCTCTGCAGCACAGACTTTGTCGTAGATGTTTCCGTGCAGGAGCCTGCTGCTCAATTTCTATTATGCATAAGACAATATTGCGGCTCAGAACGCCACAAACCAAGCTGAATTGTTGTGGCGCTGTCCTCAAACCGAACCGCACGAGTCCCTGGCCTTCTTGTGCGTGTATGGTTATGTTGTTCTCAGTGACGACCCCCGTCAAGCAAGATAGATTGCTGTCCTCATCTTACGATGGTGCCATAGCTTCTATGCAGGTTATCAGATGTGGATCTGACGAGTGGGAAATTTCTTAAGCACAGGTACCTTATGTAACATGGATTGCAGATCTACTGTACCATGGTCTTAGTGCAGTTGATGACGTTCAGCCACTAACCACAAGCACCCTCCCTATATGCTCGTAATGTAATCCATGTACAAGCACTGTCAAACAACGTACCAGGAAGCATGTCATCGGGGTGTCGTTGGAGAAGGCTTAGTCTCGCCGGGAACCTTCGCACAGATCAACGAAGTGACATCCAGGAAACCCCCACCCCCGCGCACTAAATGGCTATGCGGTAGCGTAGGGTAAAGTACTGTTGGCACTTATCACCTTCTACTACTGTTCAGTTGTCAAGGTACTGTAATATTCGATCTCGATCAGCTTTGACAAGGATAGAGTACTCAGGGTCGTATAAGTGGCACCATGGAGGATCTGCACTTTTTACCATGCAGAACATGGCCACAAACCCTATTCATCGACAGTGCCATACGTACGATGCGCATGTTGCGCATGTTGCGTGAAACACCGAATTTGCGAATGCAGTATTTGCTTCGCCATCATTGCGACTTACACTTTTTCAATGACATATGCATGTGCCCAAGGTACGTAAGAAGGTTGTCGGAGGTAAGTCCGCCAAATAGTGAGTGGAGCACATTACAATCGCCGCGGTATGCAGTAAAACTGTTGCTCTCGTGCGTTCGAACCAGTATCGCTGAAGCAGGGGTTTTCAGTTAGAATGATTTGGCTCTTTGGACCGGACCAAACACCTCCCAGCGGCCTTCTTTCCGCTCTCTCGACGATACGATGATCGCTGTAGAATCCGACACTTGAAACCCATCGTGAAGCTAGACTCAACGCAGCTATGATGTGCTATTACTAAATTCCCAGCTTCTCCGGCACGTCTTCTGCCTTGTTCTTTTTAATCGATCAGGGCAGGATCATCAACACTGCGCTGATATGGCGCATGGCGGTGGCTAAGCTTTGTGTGTATATGTGCGTCGTACCTTCGGCATTTGACGGGTCAAGTGAGCCGATATATTTTGGATGCATCGCATCTATGTTGTCGCGTCCTTTGAGAATATGCGACTGGTCGTGATGATCAGGATATTGATGTCCTTGTGACGATCAAGTTGGCCGAAGGATTGCGCCTCTATTGTTCGACATCTTGTGCTTTGCCGAATCAGGTCCAAAGATCCTTACTTTCCTTGGAGAGGACCAGTCCTCGCTTGCACTTCACAGAGTGCCGATGCAATTGGTCTCGATTCGGGAGACCTGACAACAACAGTGTAAACTATACCTTTGGCAAGGCGGACCGTGACATTGCCAGCACCACCGTGCCCTCTTGCCTTTGCCCTGAGAGTACACATGGCAGCATTAGAAGATGTGATTAGTTGTATCACTCTTGCGTGAGTATCTTGGCCTCTCTCTTCTTATTCCCGCGCTCCATCGGTCGAAGCAACTAGTCTTGTATCGAGAACAAGGTTCTGTCACTGCGATTGCCATTCTGGACTCCGCGCTCCCGTTGTATATTTCCTACGATCTCCTCGAGTAGCGAAGTGCCGAAACGTGCAGCATCCGTTCACAGCACAAGTCTCATCAGCGACCATTTTCCATACTGGTGGACTGGGTTCCTGCCTTCTACACCCCCCCGGCGTTCTTCGCCTTCATTTTCTTTTCTCTCCTCTGCCTCCCTTGTCTCTATCAGCTCAGATTACTACAATCACCTACCTATTCCACTATAGCATGCAGGTCTCATCTGGTGGTATCCGCAACGAGCACAGAAATCGGGTTAATCTACCTAGGTAGGCACTATTGGTGACACTCTCTGAAGAGACACACACCACTTTGCCACCTTCCTCGAGACCTATTTGATATTCTACCGTCTTGTCCGACGCGCTGCACTTGCTGTCTTTGCTTTCGACCGGCTCTACTTTCTGTCCTCTCTCTGTTCTTTCCCTGTTCACTTCCTGCTCTTTCATGTGCAATTTCTTGTGATTAATCCCTTTCTACTCTTTCTCTTATTATCTCTCTGAACTCGCTGTTCACTTTTCTGCTCCTTTATTCATGTACATACCTTTCACTTTGTTTCTCACTTAATTCTTTGATTCGAATATATCTCTACATACACGCACTCTGTCTCATTTCACTTTGTTCACTTATCTCGCACTCTCACTTTCATCATACCCGGTCACTACTTCACTCCCTGTTTCTTATTCCTTTCTATACCTTCCTACTCTCTTGATCTCATTTACACTCAATTCACAGTCACATCGGTCTCTATACTGTGTCTCGCTTCTCTCTTGTTCTTCTTGTCATCTGCACTTTGAGTGTTCTTTTTATGCCCGTTGTTCCATATCCTCGATTCCTCCATCTTTTATCCAAGCGTAGGCTCGAGGCAAGGTGTACTTGTTGAGTAGACGGTCTTGCGAGAGTACACAGGAATGAGAAATTGCATTATACTGCAGGCAAACTTCATATCACCATGTTTTGAAGTGCCGTGGCTGCTGTGAAGTGGTGATGATAGTACGTCTTCTAGAAATAGAGGGATGCAATGGGTTTGGAAGCTCACTTGAGCGACATTCTTGACTAAGAGGTACACTTTCTCTCCTACTGGGCATATTAGGACAGGCTGCCATATAGATGACTGAGTTCTCAAAGTGGAAGAGAGGAGGAAAGGACAGAGGATCAAGACAAGCAATGCAAATTCTCTATTGCTCTTTTCTCATTCGAAACATATATATTAAAAAAAAAGGTGAACACCGCTTGTTGTGTTCCGTGAGAGACGGGGAGAAACCGACTTTCCTCTCATTCCATCATGTTGAAGATGCTTTTGATTTTTCCTGACGATGGCATGACAATCATAAAAGACAGAAGAAAGACTCTCGTCTTTCCTCCATCACACAAATCTAGTTTTCGTTTTTCCTTTTCCTCTGCTATGCGATTCGTTCCTCCCCCATTCTTGGTTGTCGGCCTTGTTGAAGAACCGTTCTGTTGCCTGTACATGGTCTCTGAGTCGGCATTAAAACCAATCGGGAAACCCCCATTCTAATCCTACCATAAATATGCCCGTCGGACAATTTTGTGGTTTGGCAGTAGTGAGGACATCATACTTTTTCCCATGACATGTGTTTTCCCTTTTTAGTTGGTAGCAGAGTAGGTTTGCTTAGGGAACGGATACCTGCAGCACAAGGGAAACAAGATTCCAAATGTTAGCCTTTTCTGAGAGGCAAGAAAAAGAAAGAAGACAATCAACTGCGTCGATCGTCGATGTCGAGAGCATGAGGACAATAGAATCGACTTGACGCAGGACCTGATCGTGTACGGAGATAACGGAAAAGCAGGGTGAGATGCAAAGCAAGAAAAGATGAACAAGGCAGGGATTCGATGGGGAGCGACATAAGCAGGGTCGGCGAGAAAGGCGGGTGGGTGTTTGTCAAATGTGGTTGATGTGGGACGCGACTTCTGTTTAGGGGAGAAACATCGGGGAGGCGGGGTGCGACACCATGCTTGCAGCACTAAGCCCTTTCTGGGCACAGCAAGCTTGACCCAAGAGTACCTGCACCTTTGCTCAGAGTAATCTTGTTTTCTCTTGCTTGCATGTGCGCTAAGAAGGTTGGCAAAGATGTGGGGCTCATCACAGCTCGAGTTCAATGCTCGGTCGATTGCTCGAGTTGAAGGAGCCAGAGATGAACCCTGCTGAATGCCACTGATGCGATGCAGGAAGAAGTGGATGACCAAGGCGGACGAAAGGGAAAAGAAGGAACGAAAAGAAAAAAGAAGATGACTTACGCAGGACCGAGCTCCTTGATGCTCAAGTGGGCCAACCACTGTCCCATGTCGACGCAGGTCTTGAGGCTCTCGCCCTTTGCGACACCGGCAACGAAGCCACCAGCGAAAGCATCACCAGCACCAGTGGTGTCGGCGATTTCGCTTTTGTCGATGGCGTGAACGGGGAACTCGTGAACCTTGTCCTCGTCCTGGACAGCTACAACGGTAGGGTCAGTGCCTTGGGTGATGATGACGGTTCTCTTGCGCTGAGAGTTTGCCTTGGGCAATTGGGCCAAGTGACGGGCGATGGTGGGGATGTCCTCGGTGTTGAGGTCGTGAGAAGCGGCGTAAGAACGAGCCTCGGTCTCATTGCCGACTACGTAGTCCCAGTAGGGAGCAGTCTGGTCGAGCTGGTCCTTGAAGAACTGGGGAATGAAGGGGGCGGAGAGAGAGAGCATGAAAATCTTGTTCTCCTTTGCTGCCTCCTCGGCGAGAGCCATGATGGCAGGGACAGAGACGGTAAGGTGGTATCCGCCGACAAAATAAAGCTTGGCCTGCTTGACCAAGTCCCAGTTCTCCTTGAGGTGCTCGACCTTGTAGCAGTTTGCGGCGGCGAGGTCGGTGCACATGGACCTGTCGTGGCCGGTGATGACGACTCCGCAACGACCGGTGGGCTGCTCCTCGTCGACACGGTAGACAGTGTGGAGACCGACCTTCTTGTTGGCCTCGACGAGCAGATCGGCGTACTTGTCCTTTCCCACGCAGCCAACGAAGACAACAGAGTCCTCGGGCAGGATGTACTGTGCACCTCTGGCAGTGTTCTGGGCAGCGCCGCCGGCGTTGAAGTCGGCCTTTCGGTTGATCAGGTCCTCGTAGATTCCCATGTGCTTCTCTTCTGCCAGGATGGCGTCGTTGGGCTTGAGGCCATATTTGTCGAGCAGGGCCTGGTCACTTTGGGTGAGAGCCACCAGGGTCAGTTGCTGGGATGGGAAATATCCCGAAGGAGAAGAATAAAAAAAACTCACCCGACAGCCTGAATGTCGAGGAGAGGGTTCTCCAGCGCAAGAATCTCGTATTTGCCCATTTTGTTACGTGTGTCGATACTTTTCTGATTGATGTTGAGTTGACGACAAGAATGAAACAATGCTTTATTCTCGATGGCGAAAAGAGTCGTCGCCCCTCGTTGACTTTGATGATGGCGGGGCAGGGCTGTCGCTGTCGCTGTCGCTGTTGCTGCTCGCGGAAATCTCACCGCTGCCGCACTGACCGGTTTTGTGAACACTGCTGCTGCTGTCACTATCGAGTGGGCAATGGCCGTATTCATCGCTTGCTTTCTGCAAGCGGTTTTTCTTTATAGATTATCACGTGAAGCAGAAGCAAATGTATGTTCTAAAAGGATGGTCATGATCGAGAGGGTGTTTCCTTCCATCGCCGTCGAAACAAAAGACCCCCGCGCCTCCCAGTGGCCCATCCGAGTTTCCCCTTCCATATTTACCCCATGGAGATGACAGAATCTCCTGACTCCCGAACACCACCGTGGATCTTCCCCTGATGTCATGCAGATATCTGCTTGTTTCTCCAATCCATCAAAACATGTAGTCGCCGCCGCTCTCGCTAATGATAAATTCACAACCCAGCTTGCCCCATCCGCCTTCCTCCAGTGCGGCTGCGTGGTCATTCAGTTGACTCAGGATCCGTTCGGAGACGTGCGGTCCGTCCTTGAGCGTGTCCTTGACGTGTATAATGACCACGCGCAGACCTGTAAGCGGCGCCTCGACAGAGATTGCATCGACGGAGGTTGCGTCGACAGAGGGTGCGTCGAATGAGAACTCAACACCCTTGGACTGCGGCAGACTCATGGGACTGGGCACCGCCGACTCCTCGGGCACCCCGAGAGGTTGACTACTGCGCCGCAGCGGAGTGCCAGGGCTCCGTCCGACAGCTATGCTTCTGCTACGCTTCTTCTCAATCGCTTCGCTCAGACTAGACGGCTCCGGTAGAGAGCTATAATGTGCACTGCGTTTCCGTTTCCTTCGTGCCTTTTCTTGTGCTCTGATCACCTTCTCGTCCTTGACCAGCTCTGAGAGCGCTTGCAGCTCTGCCACAATGTGCCGCGGCGCCATGTGTCCGAACAGCACGGCGTCAGGTTGGCTGTCGTCATAGGAACACTCTATGAACATACCGACCAGAACCCCGGAGGCGATCTTGGGCGCTGCCTCCCGCCAGATATTATTCAGCCGAGGCGCAGATGACACACTGTCTGGCTCGACGTCGCCGAATATGAGAATCTCTCTCGATGTGGCATCGTCCCGGATGAAATAAACCGTGCTGTCTACGATGGAACTCGGAGGTACCTCGTTGACGAAGCCTTGTGCTAGCTGGCCGCCTGGGTTTGGAGACATGTAGCCGCCTCGATCCCCAAGAAGACTGAAAGACGTCGACCTCTTCGTCTCCACAGATCCACCGGGAGTGTGTACACCTGCATAGTTGGTGTCCGATGTGTTGCCCAGAGAGCTGCGGTGCGGTTGCATGGCCGACGAATCGCTGCGTGCACAGTGACCGTGACTGATCTTGAACCCCTTGACTCCCAGTCCTTCGCACACTTCAATGTAGCCCCTACCCTCGCCCTCGCCAACCATGACATCACCACCCTCTTTCAGCCGCTGAAAGGTGACAAAGCCCACCCCACCGTCCTCGTCCGTCAGGTTCGGCCAAATCACATCGTTGAAGATGTGTCTCTTTATAGCGTCCACGGTGAAGGGCATGGCGGCAAGCTTCTTGGGCCGTGACGTCGCGTGGAATGACGCCGTGTTGATGGCGAAGCCTGACAAGTGGTCGAGATGTGGATGAGTGATCAGGTAGGTTGACACGTGGTTTCGCACGATGTGTGCCGCATTCGCGCGCGCGGAAGCATTGGGCAGAGGCAGGCCTGCGAAAGGGCCAGCCTCCAATATCGTGGGTATCGGAGGGGGTGGAGGTGTGTCCCTGGAGCTGGGCGGTGACGAGGACAGGGGTGAAGAGTCCTCTGGCTGCACTTCCGCCCGCACCTCCATCTCCACATCTGGAGTCTCCGACACCAAGGGCATGTCATGTTCGAGGATGCGCGTGATGGCTGCCATGTGCGATCCAGCATCCACAGCCAGCAGAGATCCCCGCGCCCAATTGGTGGCTATAGAGCGAACAAGTAGTCCGGTAACATTGTCTTCGCTAGGCCCACCTCCAGAACCCTTCACAGACGCAAGTTTGTCAGTACGAGGCCATGTCCATAAGGAATAAAGTCAGGCTGAATCAGCTGTTCGAGCTGTGTGGCACTCACTAGACAGATGACCTGGATAGCTGCTGCCTTCTCCCGTGTCTCATGCCTGCCTTTCATTTAGGCCGCGCTCTGCCCTCGGCCGAATATTCGGGCCAACAAGACAAAGGAGATGGGTCTCGTGCAATGATCGCAAAGAAGTCTCACTGCGGATAGGTTGCGTAAGTTCGCTAATGAAGTCTTGTCTTTCCAATCCCCTTAGATTCCAGTCGTCCCCAGAAACCAGTTCGCGCTGCCCGTCTGCTTCTTGCAATATATAGATTCTATGTTTGTCCTACACTTGTCGCCGTTGTTATTGTCTCGAAGCCCGTGCGCTGCGATGATGGAGGTACCAGCCCGTAATTGGTATTGACATTGACGAGACAGGAAATGGCTTCAACTGCGTGTGTCCCTCGCAAGCGAATGCTAGAGCGTTGCACCACGGTAGACAAAGGGGAGGGAGTGAGAGGCAGTGTGTGTGTGTGTGGAATGTTGTGGCGCCCTTGTACAAGTACCAGCAGCTAGGCATGCAAGGCGCTGATCGAACACGGAGGAGCAGAGACCAAAATTCCCGGGGTGAAGTGAATCTATTGCGGAGGCCTCAAGTGCTTCGCTTTCGCTGGAAGGTTGAGAGATTGTCGCAGGCCATGTGTTCAGACATGTGGGTACAGGAAAAAGAGATACTTGTAGGCAGGGAGAGACACAGAGAGATCAGCCTCGCATCTGGACTACTATGCTGTTATTATTGTCAATAGCGCACATGATCCCCAAATTGGCGAAAAGCTGGGAGACGGACGCAAGTCTAGACGGAAGCCCAGTGATGTGCAGCTGGCGGCTCGCAGATCCCGCCGTAGGGCAAGCCGATATCATATCAAGCGTTGGTCGCCCCATTCTGTCTATGGTCCATGGGCAACTAGCGATGAGGAGCGGGTACTCTCAGCAACGTGAGACATTATCAGCAGCGTTTTCCGCTACTGAGCCAGCTCGGTTCTCAACATCTTGCAATCTGATTTTTACCCTATTGTTCATTCAGTTTCTGAGTCAAGACATGCAGAGGAGCGTGCTGATCATCAACAATGGGCAAGACACGAGGCGAAGCAGGAGACAGCCCTGCGGCTCCGTCTCAGCGCGGGGGTCGATTCATTCAGTGCAGATAAGGTGATGTCGGATAGTGCTCCCAGACACCGAGCGCTTGGCCCGGCCGCTATGGCGTGTCTAGCCCTTGATGCCTTGCCACAATCCATTCTGGAATATTGCACTCATCAGACCTCGATCATACATGTCATGTCACGGTGGATGTGTATATATATATCAAAAGCAAGCGGTAGGTAATGGGATATATTTTGGTGTTGCGTAGCACATGCACATGCTTTATGCGAACTCGTCTCTATTAAGCATTGCTCGTATCACTCGAGGCCTGGAACCCTTTTTCTGTCGGTCACAGGACTCGAGCATATCTGAAACTCGATCATCATCATCAAGGCGCGGCGAAGTCTCCCTCTACTTGAAAACCTTGCCGTCGGACCACTCGTAGGTCTTACCGTCGACCTCGATGGGCTTGTCCCAGGACCACATGTCGTTGACAAACTCCTTGTCCTCGGCCTTGGTGGGGTCGAGCTTGGTGAACTCGTAGGACTCGTAGTCGGGGGCGACGTCGAAGGCGGGGAGAGCCTCCTGGCCGCGGACGAGGAAAGCACCACGCATGATGCTGTCGTTGGTCACGCCGTAGACGGACATGCATCCGAAGATGTACTTACGAGAAGCCTCGAGACGGGCGAAGAAACCGCCGATCTGGTTGGCGCTCATGAAGGGCATGGTGAGCTCATCGTTGTACTTGAAGTCGCAACGGAAGAGAGAGTACTCCTCGAAGTTGGTGTTCTCCCAGAACCAGGGAAGGGCGACCTCGCGGGTCTCCTCGTTGGAGTACTTGCGCTTGAGGTCGTCAAGGACGAAGGTGGCGCGGGGAAGAGCCTCGAGAGGGTGCTTGGGCTTGGGGGCAGGGGCAGGCTCCTCGTCGTCGTCGGCGGCGGCGGCGGCGGCGGGCTTGGGGGCAGCCTTGGGCTTCTCAGCCTTGGGGGCGGCCTCCTTCTTGGGGGGCTGGTTGGGGATGGCCTGGTCGATGAGAGTGAACTTCTCGGCGACGTCGGAGTAGATGGGCTGGTTGTAGACGGTCTCGTACCAACGGGAGACGTTGGGGTGCTCGCTTCTCCAGGCCTTGTCGAAGAAGTACTCAAAGCCACGGGCGATCAGGCCAGTGACGAAAAGATCGGCAAGAGTGAGACGCTCGCTGACGAGGTAGGTGTTGACGAGGAGGTGGTCGTCGAGGACCTTGACGGCCTTGAGGGCAGCGGTCTTCTTGTCCTCGACAGACTTCTTGTTGTAGGGGTCCTTGCCGATGAGAGGGCGGAACCAGCCAGCGAGAGCGGGGAGGATCTCGGTGTTGCCGTAGGACATCCATCTCAGGATGGCGGCGTAGTCCTGCTTGGTCTTGCCGAGGAGAGTGGTCTTCTCGTTCTGGGAGGTGACTAGAGATGCAGAGTCAGTCCTGGCCGCGCATCTTTTTCATGGAGACAAAAATGAATAGTAGAGGATAGGATGCATGTCAGAGTGTGAATAATTCTCAACAATAGTCTTCAGACAGGGATAACTGTTTGAATGAAACTTCTCATCATTGCAGGTGGAGCGGCACAAGTACGAGGCGCGATAGGAAGGTGGGTTTCTGGAAACAGAGAAAAGAAAAGAACAAAAAGAGGCAGACGTACGATAGATGGCAATGGCCATGCACTCGGTCAGGACGTAACCATCAGCACCCTCGAAGGTGGGGACCTTGCCGAGCTTGTTGAGCTTGAGGTAGTCGGTCGAGACATCAGCGCCAGGCTGGGTCTGGACGATCTCGAGATCGAGGTTGTTGGCCTTGGCGACTGCGCGAATGGCAGTGCTGCGGGGGTTACCCTGTCGGTGACAAGTCAGTCATGCATTTTCGTTCTCGTGTGTGTGTGTGTGTTTCGTGTTTCTTGATCTCTGACTGTGCCAAGAGAAGAAAGAAAAGAGTGGCGGCGCCAAGTGCTTTGAAACCGCACAGGAGTGAGATGTGAAAAGACATACCGGGTAGGTGAAGAGCTTGCCGAAAGACATTTTGTATAAGATGCAACTGGGAGAAGAACAGATGCTATTTGGAGGTTATACAACAAAACGTCTGATGAGGGGAGGGGGGTGGACGAGGTGGAAAGCGGCGTGGGAATTTTACAGCTTCCACTTGCAATTTGCGGGCAGCAACGACGGAGATTTCCGTTTGAATTGTTGACACCTTACTGCCTTAGGGCTTTCGGTGTTTTACTGCTCCGGATATACAGCCGACACAGATCTAGGGCTACCTTCATGCTCAACTCAGAAAGTTTGGTCTCAAGATCATCAAACGCCATTGATAGACAGTAGCACCTATAATCACAATCACAATCACAATCACCAGTCATGGAGACGGCAGTGATGCGGTCAGGCATCCGTCAAGCCATTGCCGCCGTGCGCAGTCCCGCACGAACGAGACTCGCCTTCCAGCAGCAACAGCCCAGACGCTTCCTAGCAACACCGACCGGCACCACCACCACCACCACCACCGCCGCCAACGAGCCCATCCGCGCCGCACCTCCAATCGCCTTCGCTTCCTCGAAACAGAACCAAGATCCCGATGCTGCTGCTGCTGTTGCCGCCGCCACCACCACCCCCGCCGCCTCCAAAGATGACGGAGCAGAGTCTCTAGCCCGTCTTCGTCTCGTGCCGCGCTCACCCTCCTACTTCACCGGCAAGCCCGAATTCACAGACGACCTGCTGCACCTCGAGACTCTGGTGCGCAAGTACCAGACTCTGCCCGTGCTCCCCCCGGCGAGGCGCCCAGAATCGCATGGAGGACGCTGGCCCAATACAAGACGCTCAACAGCGAGCCCGTCAAGAGCGCACGCTACAAGAAGATCGTCGAGCTGCTGCACAGACTCAACTACATCCACCCGAGCCTGATGCCGCAAGAGGTCACCGACGCCATCCAGAGGTTCATGAGAGACGTGCAGCCCTTCCTTAACGTGCCCAAGCCCGTCTTTGTGGACGAGTACGGCAGGGCGCGCGGCGTCGGCCGCAGAAAGTCCAGCCACGCCGTCGTGCAGCTCGTCGAGGGCGAGGGAAAAGTTCTCATCAACGGGAAGCCCCTGACCGAGGCCTTTGGCAGACTTCACGACCGCGAGAGCGCCATCTGGGCCCTCAAGGCCACCGACAGAATCGACAAGTACAACGTCTGGGGTATCGTCAAGGGCGGCGGCACCACCGGCCAGGCCGAGGCTTTGACGCTGGCTGTTTCAAAGGCATTGATGGTCCACGAACCCGATCTCAAGCCTGCGTTGCGAAGAGGTAAGCTCAGAAGTCCCTGTATTCGTTCAATTTGCAAATCTTTTTGCTAACTTTTCCACCATCACAGCCGGCTGCGTCACTAGAGATCCTCGTCGTGTCGAGAGGAAAAAGCCTGGCAAGCTCAAGGCCCGCAAGATGCCTGCCTGGGTCAAGCGTTGATTTTCTCTTCGCTCGTCTTTTCTGTATATACTCTATGTATTATTACACGCTGTTTACCCACCCTTCCACATCTTGTGCTGCGCAACAGCCTCACCAGCTGCGAGAGTATGCAAATAGACATCAGCTACGACATGGTGCTGCGAATATGATTGGCATCGATAGTCGGCCTCTTTTAGTCTTTATACCATGAAGACACAACAAAGATCCGAGTGAAGTTGCCATGATATCTTTTCTTCTTCGTCTACTGCAAACAAAACAATTTCCCGGTGAAAAAGGGGGGGGGGGACACCGAAAAGGAAATAGAAAACTTAACACGCAATTCGCAAACTCAGACAAAGTGCCGCCACTCCCTCCCTTTTTCCCTTTCTGCCCTTTTTGGTTAAGAGTGAATATCTTCGTTCCTTCCCTCCCTTCTGAACCCCTTAGTAGCTACACTTTACCCCCCAAGGCTCGTTGCACTCGTCTGCCTCGCCTATTCCTGCTCACTTCCACTCGAATATGAAAATTCATCACCCCCCTCCCGTCATCATCATGTTACTTTAAATTATGACTAAAACAGATGGGAATCTCTGAAAGAAGAAAAAGTTATGAAGAAAAGTCGCCTTCCCGACCGTCGTGATAAAACTAGACTAGTAAGACTAGCAACTTTTTTGGAGTCGTGCCCATTTCCCTGTCCTCTTTTCGCCATTGCGTCATGTTTGGAGAATTGTGGGTTTTTTTGGTTTTTGATTTTCTCGCCTTCGGGGTTTTTTTTGTGTGTTATTTGTAAGAAGAGGCAAATTCCGGGAGCAGGGAATTCGTAGGAAGAAGATTTGCCGCGCATGTGCTGCTTTAAAAGAAGGAGAAAAGACGCCAAGGGTGGTTGGGAAAGAACAACGAGGTCGTAATAGGGCATGCAAGTAAGCAGTTTAAATCGTCGATACAGCCAGTCACATGTTCCATGTCCAACTCCCGCTAAAAAAGCCGCTTCAGTTCAAGGATAAAGGGAAGTTTACTGTGACCCATAGTCAGCACCCATGCCGTTGTCCATGCCCATTGCCGAGTGGTTGTGGTTGCCTACCTTCATTGGCGCAAAGTTGCCGTAAGGGTGTTGAGGAGGCATACCAGGCATGCCCATCTGGGGGTACGCTGCAGGCGGAGGAGGCGCCGGGCGGTAGGGAGTGCCGGCGGGACCAGAGTTGTTCTGGCTGCGACCCCAGCTGAGACGCACGCGAGAGTTGCCGATAGGGTAGCCCTGCATCTGGTTGATGGCCATCTCGGCCGCGTGACGCTGCACAAACTGTACGAAACCGCAGCCCTTGCCGGGGGGGATCTTGACGTAGGTGATCTCACCGAATCCCTGGAAGAACGATCTGAGTTCATCCTCGGTCACATATCCAGAAAGACCGCCGACGAAAACGGTCGTGTTGTTCGGATCGGTGAACTGGTTCATTGGCTGCGGCGCAGCACCATAGTAGCCCATTGGGGGAGCACCCATTCCGTACATGCCCATAGGTCCACCGGGCATGCCACCCATGGCGCCGCCAGGACCCATGCCTGCGTTCTTGTTCTTGGGCGTCGCGGTGGAGATGCGCATGGGACGGTTGCCGCAGTAAACGCCTTGCATCTCGGTGAGGGCTCGCTGCTGGTCGGCCTCATCGGAGAAGCGCACGAAACCGTAACCGCGAGAGAGGCCGCTGATGGGGTCTGACATGATCTTGGCCGATTTGCATGATGGGAAGCGGTTCTGGAAGATGCTGACGAGCACGTATTCGTTGACCTCGGGGCCGAGATCGCCGACAAAGATAGAGAACTCGGGACCACGGTCGTCGCGGCTGCGATCGGCAAGGCCACCTCCAGATGCCCAGTTGAGCTTGAAGGGGCGGTTCGAGTTGGGAATGAGAGATCCGTTGAGGGCGAGAGCCTTCTGAGCTGCGTCAGGGCTCTCAAAATCAACGAAACAATATCCAGCATTACTTCTGGCCCAGAGATTAGTGCCTTCTCTTCCATTTTTGCACCATGGATCGCGTGTTAGACCTACCCGGAGAATTTGTCCCTGATCATCTTAACGTTAACCTGGTAGCCCATGCCGAACCAAACACTTCTCACAAAGTTCTCGTCGATCCATGGCTCGAGCTCGCCCATCCTATCATTTGAATCAGTCCCATCCCAAACACTCTTGCATTTTGCGACACGCACCAGAGGGTGGTTTTAGCATCGCCAGAAGACTGGGCGGAGGCTGGGGCACCTGGGGCACCAGCGGGAGCACCCTGGAACTGGCCTTGCTGACCGTCCAGAGGCTGACCCATTGGTGGCTGCTGAGGCTGTGCGCCAGCGGGTCCAGGCGCGACCGATTCGTCGTTAGGCTGCTGAGCCTGGAAAGACTCGCCGAACTGTTGGAAGCTCATGTTGAGTTGTGTGTTGATATGAAAAGATTATCAATGAAGAGAATATTTATCTGTCCACGCGAAGAGGAAGGTTAGCAATGAGCGAGTGGTGATTCGTTATAGCAACAAGTCAGAGGCCAAGTCAATGACGTACGAGCGAGATTGAAGAAGTAGATTGAAACTACTTGTCGTGACCGTGAATCGTTTGGACTTGTCGGAAAACGTCGAGAGATGAAGCTTGACAGACGGCGCGCAATCAAGGATTTGAACGCGCGATAATAGCTTGACGATAGAGTGCAGTTCCGAGTTGAGGGAAAGGCGATCGCGATTATACGCCGAAGGAATGTCGAATTTGACGAGAATTGACTGTAGAATTCTTTGGCTACGGGTTAGCGTATGTTGGAGAGTCATGGGAAGATTTGTTTGTTGAAGTTGGTTGAAGTAAGGGGTACACTGGGAGGGTGCCGAGCTGCTGCTCGAAGCGATTTCGCACCCCTTCGACCCGAGTCATCGAGTCACGATTCGACTCAATAATGTCGCATATCTCGGGCGTCGCGAAGGTCGAACAAGCATCGAGAATGCACTCGCCGCTCCTGCGATGAGATCGCGCCCTGCCTCAGATGATGCGCGATGACACAAGGGAGCCTTCTCCGAGCATACGTATCTGCTGTATCGCCATCCACCTGTCGGAACTGCGGCTCCACCAATGCGCGGGAGGCGAAAAATGATATTGGGATATTTGAAGGAAAGCGGACACAACTCACCAAGATGACAGTAACTGAGATCACCCAAACACCGAGAGACGCGAAGAAACGCGAACTATGCACAGGAAAATGATGCTTTTGTCTGCGCAAGGACGTGGTAAGGTAAAGGTGTGCGCAGCTCAGGCTCTGTGAGCTTTGCAAACCAGGCAAGCGGGGGTCGTCACGTGCATTCAATCACACTCATTTTTAAGCTCGACGCTATACACGGGATCTACCTCCTTAGACTCGATTGCGATGAGGCAAGAGCTTGGCACACCACCAGCTCGACCAATCGTGTGGTATTCCGTAGGTTGCAGCTATCCACTCTATAATATCTTTCCTGGCCCTCGGGCTGCAGCTGTCCGTCGATTGACCACCTGCTTGTGCCTACTGTAGGTCAATCTGCATGGAACCTATTTGTCTTGATGCGGCTGGAATTATCGTGCTTCTGAGATAGCGTAGTCTCTACGCGAGACAATTTGCAGCACTCTTATCAGACCTTCAGTGGATGTTGCATAAGACACCGGTCAATAGAGAGGACACGTCAACACCAGTACTGTACACTTTACTGTGGCAAACAGCTTTCCGGTCAGGGGTCTTTGGGAAAAGGGGTCAGACCGCGAAGCCAGGTACACCAGTTTTAGAGGTCTCCATTTTTTGTCACTAATGTACGCGCAGCTGCAGCCGCTGTATCTGTCACAACGGGCGAAGCCACCCCTGATCACCTACAGCAAGGTAGCCACAGCTGCTAAAAACTCCATTTATGCCCCTAGTTCCCTATATTTGTGTTTGTCCTATCATCATATGCTGACCAGAGCTCAACTAAGGCTTCTCGGGGATCCCTAACTCCAGTGTCAGCCTTGCAGTCCATCGCTAGCCTTGGCCAAGAAATGTACTTGCCAGAAGCCTGGTCCGCCTCACTAAACGAGTCTCTTCCCGAGACAGATACAATTTGAAAGTCTTATTCGAACCATCGTATATCAAGACTCAAGTCGGCGGACTTCGACAGGCCCCGTCGACTCTCTTGTAATGTTGTTTATTGTAGCTGTGAGCGTGCTCTTTGACTGCGATATGTGCACGGCCCTTGTATGTACTTCTAGTGAAGTACTCACATCCAAGTATTAGGCACATATATAACCTCGCGAGACACTCACGCAGCTCACGTTCTTGTCGCAACTGTCTGTAGAGCTGTAGCAGGCGACTATGCAGTTCAAGCATCTCTGGTCTGACATTAGTACCCTACCCCAGTGACAGGTACATTAGAGTTGATCGCAGGGACGGCTGTTTCTTTCTCACCCTCGTATCTCGGGAAGCGCAAGGTGAGTCAGGTATGTTCTCATTTGGACCTCTTGAACTTGAGGATAAATGCACTGTGAAAGCATACAAAACTGCTCGGAACTTCGTCTTTAAAGGTCTGACCTCAGCTACATACTCTCTACGACGAAGTACCCGGTTCTAACACTTCTTCACGCGATCTTAACAACGACCTAAAGCATTCCGGAAAGTGTGACAGAAAGTACGAAAAACCGAAGGCTGGTAGCTGCATTACTTCACAGTTAGCTGTGACCATTATCTCACACTTGACAGCCTCAGATAGCATTGCTAGCCATTGCTAAATCAATTTATACAAGATATAGCCAAACCTCTAATGATTCGCAACGCTCCGTCTGCGACGGAACATCGTATCACAGCGTCGTGGAAGGCACGTACAAGCTGCTGAGGTATAAGATCCTATGCATGATGAGATCGGAGTTCCATATGATCTGACATAGTTGATCGCTGATTGGCTCCCGCACATTAAGTTCGTGTTCGGAGGATATTGACGCCTTCTTGTCTGTCTCGCTGATCCGTGCTCAAGAGCATGAGGCTGAATAGTGGATGGATATTCTGGTAAAAGATTTATTGTCGTTGTCCCTTCAATTGTGAGGAGCCCGAAGCGATGATGGGTTTGCAGGAGGATCCGATTACGATCTTGCTCGTGGCAGTGTCTCTATCTCAATCACGCTGCGATCCGGTTGCTTCGACCATTGTCCGGAGGTCATCTCGGGCTCCGACAGAATGTGTGTGGCTTGGCACGCTTACCTGTCTGGGAAGTGTGTATTCCGATACACGTCAACACACACAGAAGTCGTTCAAGTTGACGATTGATGATCTTTCCATACAACGCACCAACTCGACGCCATGGACTCGGACACGCTACATACGGCCTCAACGTATCTGAATAACCTCCTGTTAGCTCGTGGACTCCTACGCAATGGTAAGGCTTTGGATTTCGCCAAACCGACTCGAGACACTCGTGCGCAGATCATCAACCTTGTCCATGACCTGCTTCTTCGACGAGACCGCGACCAGGAGAACCGTGAGCAGGTTGCCTTGACGATTCGTACACTTCGAACAGACGAAACGCGCAAGGATGCTGAACTTGATCGACTACGGTCCCAAGTGGGAGAGAAGGAGAGGAGTGTTGTTCAGGCACAGACGGAGACGCGGAACATGAAGGTAGAGATGAGGAGGATGGAAGCCAGCGTCAAAACATTGCAAGACCAACTTGCCAAACTGAAGGCCTCTGTTGGGCACATCAAGACACAATGCACGAATGATATACGAAAACGCGACTTGCACATCGAACGGTTGAAAACACATCTACAGGGCCAACAACGCGGCAACAAAGGCGGTGTGGTCGCGCCAATGTTGAACATTACCGGAGGCTCGACCGGATCTGGACGCTCGTTCAACATGTCTGTGAGGAACATAGAAGATCCCGAATACAGCCTGAAGCAGGAAACCAATGAGTTCCTCACCCAACTGAGCCAGAGCTTAAGCGACGAGAATGATGGCCTCATCGCCATGTTGCGTGGGACAATACAAACTATGAAAGATCTGCTGGGTCTTGATGAAACGCCACAGGACCATGACACCATGTATGCGGATCAAGGTGTCGACCTCAATGCCACTCTTGATTATGGGAACGGTGAATCACCAATCTCGTACGAGGCGCTCGCGACAGAGGTCGAGTCCACCTTGGAAGTGTTACGTAATGTATTGACCAGCGCCGACTTTGTCTCCATGGACGAAGTTGAGCAACGCGACGAAGAGATTTTGAGGCTGCGAGAGGGATGGGAAATGATGGAGGCCAGGTGGAAAGAGGTGCTCACCATGATGAACACCTGGAGAACCAAAATGGAGGATGGTGGCGACACTATCAATCTCGATGATCTGAAGAGAGGCTTAGGTCTGGGCGAGGGCTTGAGCGAAGGCCTGGCATCGCCTGTGGGACCGTCTAACCCTGCCAGCCATCAAGTCAACAATTCTCCTCGTAAGAGTGGATATGACCAAGTCAACGAAGGGTCAGACCTTCGAAGCTACGCCGGGAGCGACCAGGCATTACCAACTCCATTACCTTCCCGCGTGCAAAATAGCACTAGCAAGAAGTCGAGCACGGCCATAGACCCACCTGAACTTTTCCATCAACAGCCTCGCAAGGAACGGCACCTACGAAAGATGAGCCCCAATATCCAGTCGCCTCGCAAAGTCGCATTTGCAGCAGATACGGCTAAGAGCAGCCCGTTGTACGGTAGAGACACACCAGTAGATAACAACGCGCATGCCAGAATAAGAGAGGCTTCGAAAAGAGAATTGAGAAGCCAGCACTCTGCTCCTGACCTTAGCAGCCCTGAGAGAAAAGTGCAGCTAGTAAGTTCTACGTGTTTCAACGGAGAAAGTGTATGAGACTGACCATTGGGAAGTCCCCAAAGCGAAGTCATATTGATCTCTTCTCGGAGCCAGATCTGGACTTTGGCGACCAGACAAGCTCGCCGATATTGGAGGTCGCGGACGAGGAGCTGACGGTCAAGGAAAAGCTTCGGGCGGCCCAGTTGGAAGCTGAGCGTGCCGCTTCAGCCATGCAGGCCGATCATCTAGACAGACATGCGTCGTCTCAATTCGACATTGCAATTGATGAAGAGATAGGCAAGCTTCGCAGTCCGGCTAAGAAAAGCAAGATCAAAGGCAGGCCAAAGCGAAGAAAGAGCACGTTAAGTCCGGAGGAATTAGAAAATCTTATGCTAGGAAGCATGAGTCTCGAGTAACTGTCAGAGTGGAATGCGATATTCTGATCCAACTAACCATTACCTTTTCCCCCACCCCCTTGTATGGCAATATCAACATTGATTGCTCATCCACCACTCACACCGCAAGATAGTATCGCAATGCCTTGGTATTGTACGAACCGGTGGGTCTTGGGGATCTCCACGGTACTGCATGAGAATGCACGCATGCCACGAGCAATAAGTAGGCAGCTCTTGTTGATTGGTTCACCGTCATTCATTCGTCCAGAATACAGTGATGAGCTGCACGGTAGTTCTTCTAGTCATCGAGATCATGCCGACGCTCACCAATACTAGATCACAAGTGCAATGGTATGCAACTCCTTTCGGGTGTGAAGGGAACACTCTAACTCACGATTCAAGGTATTTCTTGACGTTGATTGGCGATCTCACGACGAGCCAGTCAAGCATGCGAGGCATCGAAGAGGTTGTGGCTACAAGTCGGCCAATGAGCTCAAGCGCCGAACCGCCGACTCCAACCACCTCCATCGCTCCACTCCACGCATTCTTCCAAGCGCTCTCTTGATCCTGCACCACTACCAACCAGCATCATGCACACTTTTCGATAGTGGCATTATGCAGCTGTCTTGCCTATCTTGTAATCCGCGCATGTGCGATGTTGAACATGTGAGCAATGTAGTTTCCAACCAGGCATAAGTATATAGAACCCAGGCTTCCATCTCCATTCTTTCCTTCCTTAGCAAGCTTTGTCAATTCAAGAGTTGTCTGTTCGGTTTTTCCCTCCCCTTTTTTTATTTTTTATTCTGTCAATAGGGCCTGGTGCTCGTCTTTTTGTTTGACCTCTTATTACCATACACTTAATTATACCCTACTCACCAATTTATTTACCATTCCATCGTGTTCGCCGGTCGACACATAATATACTGACAGTCAATTTCTTCTTGCTCAAAATTCACATAATCACAAAACCAATATATCGAGTTTAATCGAAAGAAAGGGAAATCAGAGAAGCAATCAACATGTCTGCAATTCAGCTCAACTTCACCCTCAGGACCTCGTCTAACTGCAAGACCGTCCATCTGGTCGGCTCTTGGGACGGCTACAAGAACCAGCTTCCTCTCTCCAAGGACCCTACCTCGCCTAAGCCTGGTGGCTGGAAGGGAACATTCAGATTCCAGGGCGCGACTCTCAAGAAGGGTAGCAGATACTGGTATTATGTATGTAAATCGCTAATGTCAGATCGCTGGTCTTATGAAAAGTATACTAACATTAGCTCGAAAAGTACATCATTGATGGTTACCACGTTTCTCACGACCCCGCCCGCGAGTCAATCACTGAACCTACAACTGGTCGCAAGTTGAATGTTCTCGATATTCCCAAGTCATCGTCGTCCAGCAAGTCCGCGGCACCGGTAGCTGCATCCACCAAGCACTCTTCAGGCCACAGCCGCCGCGTCAGCACTGCCAGCATTCCCAAGGGTAGATCTCTCTCGCCTTCTCAGATCAAGAGCCCGAGGCCTACTAAGCCGCACGAGACTCGTGCCATTGCTACCGAGCAGTTCAACAGGGGAGACGTCGACCGTCTGGCCATGCAACTGAAGAGCCAGCAACTATCCGACTCGGAGTCAGATGAATCCGACAGTGAGAGTGACAGCGACAGTGACTCGGACGTGCCATCCCTTAGCTCGCGCAGCAGCAACAGCAGTTCGCCAAGCAGTGTCAGCAGCACAAGCTCATCCTGCACATGCAACCGTTATGGCATTACACGCTCCGGCAACAGGGTCAAGCTTGACTGTGGCGGTAGCCGCTGCGGCTACAGTGATCAGAGCAGCGAATGCTCAAGCGAGAGCGAGGGTGAATACCGTGCCAAGGCGACCCATCGTCAAGGAATGGTCGTTCGCCGTTGATCGCCATTTGTAGCTGGGAAAAGCTGTGTTCCGGAGTTCGAAGAACCTGAGAGTTTTCAAAAATTGCAGTAACGCAGACTGCTCCACTCATTAATTCATAATGACCTAGCGTCGTTGGAAAGCCTGTCTTTCTTTCAACAAATCACTCCTTTGCGGGGCGCCACAAGAGTCTTGCTGGTAGCTGGTCTACCTGGCAACTGTCTCTGTGGCCTCTGCGTCCAGGTCGCTTCCTGCGACGCTTGATCCTACGGGTGCGCTTCGAGCAGTGGAGGCACTTCGTGTTGGGTCACGAAACGAGGTTTGGGGACGGGAGAGAAGAGAGTTATAGCGCCGAAGAGGTCGGGCTAAGGGATCGACTGGGGGTCGATCAAGTGAATAATCAGCGATACCACACATCTATTCGATGTTTGGCCGGTCCTGCGCCTCACACAGAACAACACCCTTGATCGCGGGTTCTTCTAGCAAATGTGTACATAGACAATTTAAGAGACATGATTTGCTAGCAGGTTCGCATTTTTCGAGGTGTGCAGTAAACATTATTGAAGGATGTGGCTTGCCTACCATAGTTCGTGCTCACCGT
Source organism: Neodothiora populina (assembly GCF_041146345.1). Classification (NCBI taxonomy): domain Eukaryota; kingdom Fungi; phylum Ascomycota; class Dothideomycetes; order Dothideales; family Dothioraceae; genus Neodothiora; species Neodothiora populina. Next base: position 2,426,984 of record NW_027191413.1, read on the forward strand.
TATGGCTACAGAAGCCGTGTATCATTGGCTGACGGTGAGAGGTACTTTTCGCTATACCATGCGCCAAGACTCGGGATGGAGGATCGCATACATCTTACCAGGGCCATTACTCGTAGGGCGACCAAGCCTTATTTTTTATGATGTCGTGACCGCCGAGCAGATGAGGCCGCCAGTTTGAGCGTTCATGTTCTGTGCGAGCTGCTTGTGAAAAGTCATCCCAAAAGAGGGGGCGAGAAACACTGAATCATGGAAAGTCGAGAGCGGACGACCAAGACTTCTTGGAAGTTGTCGTGAGGCGAGATTAGTGGCAATGATTTACCGAAAACGTAAGCCATGAAATCAGACAGGATAGTGCAACAAGAGGAATCAATCAGCCATGGGGCATGGGTGGACTTTGTTGCGCGTCATTATTTCGTGCCGCGGTCGCTACGCCTTGCACGGATGCGAAAGACCTGGACTCAACTGTCGGGCTGAGAAGCGAAGCTTGCACTTGCTTACAGCGGCTACGATAGGTAGTTGCGGAACCAAAAACTGCGAATCGGGGGAAGTTGTGGGTTCTAGAGTGTACAGTATCGAGAAGCAGCAGCGACAAGTGAAAAGTCAAACGCGAGGCAGTCACCGAGTACACAGAAGTACTGTAATAAGCACCGCATGAGTCGCAAATATAATAATAATAATTTCGAGTGATGAGTGTTAATTGCAAGGGAAATAATTAGTAGAGAGCACTCTGTGATTTCCCCAAGGTACAACTGCTGCAAGTGGATTGCGCCAAAGAGATCTTGCTTCTTCCCTTCTTGGCGCGTTTGATGCCCCTGCGCTCTCAAGCTCAGCACAAAAGGCGCTGCGGTCTAAATCACGCGAGAACTCCGAGAAGACACGGTTCTGGCTGGATCAACTCACAAACGCTACCAGCCATGACGGCTAAAGATAATTCACCAAAATGCTTTTCACCCAACCGTATCCGTTGTTCCCCGTCCATCCCTTCCATCCTTCCTCACGCACCACTATACCGTCAACTTCAAGCATCATCACCACCTCCACCCGCGACAACGACGATTTTAGTACATACAGATCCGTCTCAGCCGACCTCAGTGAAAGCGTGCCTCTGCTGCCCTCAAATTCGTGAACAAAGCCAGGCCCGGGCTGACGGGCGCAATCTTACTACACCCTGAGCCTGTGTCTGATCTGTCCATCAACAAAATCGCCTCTCTTATATCTTCATCCCATCCATCCTCCTATATACAAAATGTCTAAAACGATGACGTCCACTCCAACGTCAAAGTCGGCTTCCAAGTCATCATCATCATCAAAGCAGAGCAGAAAGGTCATCATTCGCTTAAAATCTGAGCTCCTCTCCAGGTTTCCATCAGACTCGGCTCCCTCTTCGAAGCCTGAATCATCAGATGACTCGTCTGTTCCAGTTTCGACTCCCGTCATCAACCCTCCCACGGACGACGCAGTGACTGAATCGAATGCGTCGCCGGCGCCTGCAAACACCGAGGACGGTGCCGAGGATGGCAACTCTCTCGCCCCACCTGGAAGCAAGCGAAAGGGAGTCCCTGGACCAAAATCAGGATCAAAGCGATCCGCTCCACCCTCTGACAGTGCCTCGAAACCCAGGGGTAAGCCTGGTCCGAAGAAGAAGCCCAGACTGTAAGTGATATGCGAAGTGGAGATCGCCGTCTTTACCACGTGCATGGCTGACCCGTAACAACAGTGCCGATGGCAGCATCGATCGCTCTGCTGAGCCAACGAAGAAGGGCCCTTTTGGAGGAGTGGCGCCCATCACTGCGCACAAGCTGGGCCCCAAGGCCAACACTGGCGCGATCAACGCCGGCCTGCGCGCTCTTGACAGATCTGGCAAGCCCTGTCGCAAGTGGGAGAGAAAGGGGTTCACGCTGAAGAGCATATCCGGCGTCACATGGAGTGTTGGCTCGTGGTCTGCGCCTCCGAAGGACAACTCGTTCAGCGGCGATGTCAAGAGCGAAAGCTCTGGCACCAGCGAAACCAAGGTGAACTTGGAAAGCAGCGCAGTCCCCTCTGAGCAGAGCAACAGCGGAGGCGACGCATATGGCGCGGCTCAGAGCAACCTCGGTAGCTCTCCTGCGCCTATGGTCTCTACACCTGCATGAGAGACGACCTCGACCACTCACTTAGGGTGTCAAACCCATCGACGATGCCATGCCTGTTTTGCTGTCGCAGCACAGGCGCACGACCGCAACAAATGATGTAAAACAGTTGCCGCGTCGCAACATCAGATGGTTCATCTACAAGGATCAGGGGATCTGGACGGAATCGGTAGGCCGGTGTTAACACAAAAGTGCCCGGATGGAATCAAGGGTTTGCAATATACCAGGGGAAGCGGACGCTTCAGCATGGCGTTACAATGACAGATATGGGCACGGAAATTGTCCATGGAACGGACATTCGGATCACTGGCGTTTGGGATACGGATTTCAGGCAAGGCCGTTATACTAGGTTACGATATGCAGATGCGCAGACTGGCCAAGTACGGTCACGGCGCAAGGAGGTGCCAGCCGAACAAGTAGTAGTTGTTTTCTCTTCTTCAATCTTCTTTTCAACACATGGCGCCTCATTGTCGCTGCGGTAACATTATAGCCTGAAAATACGGTGCTCCGATAAAGTGCGTCAGGCGTGTTGTCACTGACAAGAAAACATTGGTGAGCATCGTTGACACTACAAGAGTGTTGGTAGCAGCGCGTACCGGGCTCAGAAGCACTTGCCCAAAGGTGCTCTACGAACACGTCATTGTGCGAGTATACAAGATCCGAGTTGCTGATAACGCCATCTTAGTGTTTGTTGGGCATGCTCGGGGTGGTCCAGTTCTGGCGTCGGGTGACGTGCGGAGAGAGTGGTAGGAGTGTCTCTGGTACTGCCATGTACTGCCGCCTCTCGACTGCCTGATTAAGGTAGGTACCTACCTCATCCAGCAGCATACTGTACTACCATCGCTGTACATTTCGACACGCAATCCTGGTGATCAGATTCTTCCATTATCTTACATGCAGACAAGTGCAAAGTGTAGATGATGTTTTGAAGGGTTGATTTCCCAAGCATGCAGTCCATATCGGCGCAGAGCTCGGAGGTAGTGAAGCATAGCACCACCAGGCCTTGAAACGTAGCACGACATAAGTCAAGCCTCCGACACCAGGGGAGGACTATCTTGCATTCTCAGAAAGATAATAATACCCTCACGCTCACGACTGAACTTGATTCTCTCACGAACCCGACCAAGCGACACGACACGACCCACGCCCTGCACAACCCCGCCTCCACTCCTACTGCGCCCGATATTGCCGCAACATGACCAATCCTCGTCCATCTGCCGGCCCATATTCGATTCCATCTGCATCCAATTCTAGCAATTTCAGAAGATCTTCCTACGCCTCAGTTACGGCTGGGACGGCGATACCAGCCTCGCTACAGAACCAATCAACCAGATCGGGAGTCTTAGCACAGTTGTTGAGGAACGAAGAGGCGGACGGGCAACGAGACAGTGAGAGATCATCTTACAATCATTCACCGGCGACAGCAACCATGGCATCCAACAAGACAGGTGTTGAGAAGAAGTGGACTGGCTTCGGCAGTTCTGACTATGCCATGGTGGACGATCTCCTGCCTCACGCGCCTGAATTCACATGTCCATCGTATCTGAGAACGTCTCGCTATGCTGAGAGGCTCGCGGAGGAGCATAGAAGTGCAATTGATGCCACGAGGGAGTCTCGTCGCCGAGGCAGACATGTTTATTACAGCAATGACAATCCACCTTCGGCTTCCTTGTCTGCCTCCTCGAGTAGCGCTAATCTGCAAAAGCTTCCCACGAGCTACTTACGGACTCACGATCACATTGATCGCTTGCCGACTTCTCATGCTGAAGAGCCTCTCAAGAAGTTGCCTACTGTTTGGAGCGACACAGACAAATGTTCTGGCCTTGAGGTCTTGAATGGCGGTTCTGAGGTTAGATTTGCTGGACAGACCAAGACGAGTGATGAAGCGGCTGCCATACGGAGTGATCATCCCATACCGAAAGAAGTTGGCCTATTCTATTTCGAGGTCACTATACTTTCCCGTGGCAAGGAAGGGTAAGTCCATGTATATCTCATACTTTCGTTCTCAGCGCTGACGACGAGGGTGAAGACTCATAGGCATCGGTTTCTCTAATCAAAAGGCGAACTTGAATCGCCTTCCAGGTTGGGAACCTGAGTCCTGGGCTTATCACGGCGACGATGGTTATAGTTTTGCTTGCACCGCCAGTGGGAAGCAATACGGCCCTAAGTTCTCCTCGCTTGATGTTATAGGCTGCGGCGTAAACTTCAAACATGCAACCGCGTTCTTTACCAAGAACGGACAATTCCTTGGTAAGCTAATTCAAGATGCATGACCATCGCGGTGTAGTACTGATATCTTCGTAGGTGAGGCGTTTCACAACATCAAGATAGACAATGTATATCCCTCGGTGGGTATGAAGAGACCTGGAGAACATCTGCGCGTCAACTTTGGCGCGACACCTTTTGTTTTCGACATCGATGCCATGATGAAGGTATGTCATGTCCCGACAACGCTTTGACGATGGTCATCATTGACCAGCCACAGCTTGAAAAGTCTATAGTCGGCGACGAGATCAACCGAACATCGGTGGCTTCCCTGGAACCACACTTGTCAGAGGGAGCTCTGATACAGGAACTCATTGCACAATATCTCGCTCACGATGGCTATGTCGAAACAGCGCGAGCTTTCGCTGATGAGGTACATGGCCAACGCCAGTCATTGTCAGGTGACACTGAGCCATTAAGGACATTTGATCCTTCGCAAGATGTACATGCAATCAACCGACAAAGTACGTACAGCTCCTGCCCCAGCATCAAGGTGATATTGACCTGTCTAGGAATACGCGCTGCGATACTCGACGGTGACATCGATAAAGCGCTGAAATACATCAGTACTTACTACCCTCATGTCCTCGAGCGCGTGGAGAACAGAGATGTTTACTTCAAGCTTCGATGCCGCAAATTCATCGAGATGATGCGGCGAAGTACAGAAATGGGCTCAGCTGCTGCCTCAAACCTCACCCCAAAGTCCTTTGGCAAGACACCCGACAAGAGTGTTAGTTTTTCGGCGGAGACTGACTTACATATGGACATCGATGACCATTATCGACGTGATTCGCGACCGCCTGTGATTCCGCCTTTGTCCGTTCCGGCACCTCTCGACCCGAACATGATTTCTTCTAATGAGGATACGACGAACGACTCCATGGATACTCCGATCGACCAGTGTGGCGGCTCTGCGTCCCAGAAGTCCACGATAGTGAATCAGCACAGTCTCCTGAGTGATGCACTAGACTACGGACGAGAGCTCAGGAGAGAGTTCAGTGGGGACTCTCGCCCAGCAGTACAGCAGGCTCTGCAAGACACGTTCGCATTGCTTGCTTACACCGATGCTCGCGACTCTGTAGTAGGAGGTTTGATGGAAGGGAAAGGCCGAATAGAGATTGCGGAGGAAGTCAATGCAGCGATCCTAAGTATATTCACCCGCATTTCCCTCTTTTGTTTCATCGAGCTAACACCATTCCATAGTCTCACTCGGCAAACCGTCATCTGCTGCTCTCGAGAATTTGTGCGCTCAGGCTGAAGTCTTGGTCGATATGCTCAGCGCTGAAGGTGGTTCTGGCGCATTCGTCAATGTCAGCAAGGATTGTTTTCATTAGTGGTCGACCATATAAGTTCATCCTGATATTAGTCAATTGCGTCACACTAGCGGCGTCAGCATCCGATGCGAGTAAGCAAGCACTCGGCGTCGATGGGAATAAAGGGTTACTGTCAAGCGTACAAGTCTCCTTCAGCGGGCGCAAGGCGAGTCTCCTATATTGTACATAGGTACAGTGGCAATCGGGTGACGGTGTGTTTTGGGGCATCTGGCGTTGTATACATGGAGTGACTAGTCGTATTTGCTCCTCACGGTAAACTCTGCTCTTTGTTATTGAGTGCATTTTCCAATAGGTGCACAGGTGTCTGCAGTACGGTATGCGTATCTACTCGACAGCGTCGTGTGGCTGATTGCCTAGTGTTAAGCATGACAAGGAAAGCAACTGCACATTCCTTCAGTTCACAGGCATCGTCAATACGTGTGTGTGCCCTGGTCATCCTGGCAGTGCCTGAATTCGTTTCAATGTTCATGGCCATTCAGCAATTCACATTTCAGACCGCGTCCATGTGACTCGTGACATGATCTTTGAAGCTGTTTCATGTCTAGTCCGCTCCAAATTAGACGCACAAGTGTATAGTCTATCAATTTATCTACCCATTTCCACAGGATTTTGCCCCAGCTACATACGTGTAAACAAAAGGCAGCCATCAAAACTTCGTGCTTCAGCAACGAACTTTCAAAGACCAGCCGAACCGTAGGATCCTGGCAGTCGCGACAAGACAAGTCCCGACCAGAGCCGAAGTGCCGGCCCAGATCTGCGCGTACTTGTAATCATTGCCATTGATGATCGCTCCACCTATGGGAGGACCGACGAGTGCGGCGAACGAAAATACGCTGAAAACCATACCTGCAATCGTACGGCATTAGTGACCGCGAGTGAAAATAATGCTCGCAAGGAAGTAAAGAAGACGAATGCAAAGAAGCTGGTGAACGTACCCAGTCGTGTGCCCGTCTTGGACAAGTCCTTGATCATCGTCGTGACAGAAGTCGGCAGCAGGCTCTGATACGCTGCGATGATGATGCCATAGAAGCACACAAAAACATATAGACCCGGCTTACTGTCCACTCCTATCCAGCAGTACAAAAGCAGACACACCAGGATGAGCAATGCAATGAAGGTGTTGAGAACTCCGAAGAAACGATCGGCCATCAGGCCGGCGCACACTCGAGCTGGTATGCCCACTCCGTTCAAGATGATCAAGAGGATGATCGAGTTGGAGTATGAGAGTCCAAAGTTTTGACGCCCGTAGGAGGCCATCTGTCGTTTCCTGTAAGCAAAGACGCATCTAAGGAAAAGACTCTTGAGGTCATCCTCATCTGAGAGGCGCACAAATGTGCAGTATTCTGGGACTTACGTAGTAATTGGACCAATACAAGGTGGCCATGTGAAAAGAAAGACCTAGGGTATGCAAGACGAACTCGGGCTCTTTGAGGGCCGTGACATCAATCAATGGTCCTGACTTGCGGGGAGGCAATCGTGGACGCATGAGGGCGAGGACAACACTCAGACAGGCAAGGTTGAGAAAGCCTATCACTCTCATAGTCCAGCCAAATCCTAGTTGGGGCAACATCTGTCGAACCATCAATGGGTACAATGCAGCACCCAGACTGTTTCCTGTGGTTGCCAATGCAATTGCAAGACCGCGCTTGGTCGAGAAATACGTGCTCAATACTCCAATTGCTGGGGTGAAAAGTATGCCACTGCCAATGCCAGTGCAGATACCTTGCGCCAGAATGAGTTGATAATACTCAGAAGCCAAGCTGGTCATGAAGACTCCGATTACTTGGATGGTTGAGCCAACAGCAAAGAGGGGAACAAAGAAACCGGCATCAGAAGCTCGCCCACTGAACGTCCCGAGAAAGAACAGCACAAAGGTCTGGACTGAGCCAATCCATGAAATCGTCGAGGCCGACTCTGGAAGAATCGAGGAATAATGCGTTTGAAAAGTACCAAAGGAATTAACGAAACCCCAAGTATTGAAAATAACAAGGAACGCCATCGCGCACTGCAACCATGCTTTCAGTCCTCCATCCGGTGGTGGAGGTGGCTCGGGAAGTGATCTTGTGCTCAGTCGAGATGCAACACGGGTGAGGATACTCTCGCCCTTTGGCTGATTATTTGGCAGAGAAGACTGGAATCCATTTTCATTTTCTTCTTCCTTCTCAGTCCATGGTCTAGGAGATACACTGATCTGATCCTCCGCAACCTCGATCGGTGTGTGTACACCACTGTGATCCAGCGGCTTCTCCTCCGAGCTTGGCCTTGACGACATGGCCTTTCAAAATGAATCTAGCCTCAAGAAGCACCTCTCCATGTATTCGTCCAATTCGTATGCAGAAACGACAGTACACACAAGAACAAAAGCCCTACAGAAAGGAGATCCTCCGTGTATATACAACCTGTGAACCAATGACTCAACTCAACGTTGAGCCTCATTGTTGGAAAAATTCATGGGCCGGCGAACGTGGCAAGTGATAGGCGTAGATATTCGCAGTGACCTCCGCCGAGATGGCCTAAAAGGGTCAAATTACCGATCTAGATTCCGCTACTCGGCTCCAATTCTGCCGAACGCAGTAGGAGTGGAACTCTTTCCTCTACTGCGCACCCCGATGGTCTCTGTTTTGTCACTCTACGGGACAGTCGGAGGGTGCTAGTCACCCTGATTTTCAAAAATCACGCCCACGGGAGATGCGTGCTTGTTACACCGTGATGTCGGTATCAAGGTCTCAAACCAATGGTCGTTGCGTGGTCTCCGCCTTGCCCCCTCATCTCCAGACTTGACGTATGCTCCATATCACAAATAGCGTCCAAGCGGTGAATTAGTATAATATGATCAAAGATGGTCCTATATTGTGGAGCACGGCTGATATCGTCTCTATTAATCGGAAGCAAGTAAAGGCAGCTTATACGGTGCATGTGCACATCTATGGCTTTTGGTAGGGGCGGCTTTGGCATTTGCATGTGAGAGATTTGCTTTGTTGCTTAAGCCGAGAATGTGCGATGCTTCGGTAAGAACGCCGTGGTCAGTCGCGCACAGTGTACCAGCGTGATCCCTTTGTCAACTGGACTCGATGAATCACGTCGGACTCTTCATACGCAATCATCTTTCAGCTCAAGTGGATTTGACACACAAGGACACGCAACGTATACACAATACTGCCACGCAGCAGCTTTGCTTGTCTCGCTGCATCTCCCTGACTCGAAATTCATGGACAATGCCTGCAAGGTCGATGATGACAACATGCACCATGTTGCCTCGACCAGTCTGGGTTCTTGTGGATGTCTAAGTCTTAATGAACTACTGCGGCGAGTAGATATCATCGGTGCACTGATTCAATGTCCTTTACCGCTATTTGGGCGTGATGATTCGTAGCATTAGCAGCATTTAGTATAAGTTTCACGTTACAAGGCTGACAAGGCTTTCCTCTTCCGGAGGCAGTGGCCATATGATTCTCACCTTCTGCCGTCAGACATCTTTCTGTAGAAAGAACCGAGTCCTTCGTGATGGATCACAGGGCGCACGGGTGTATCAACGCATATTTCGCGCATAGATTGATTGACTTGCACAGTGCTGTACAGTCACGCTGTAAAAAAAATTACACACAGACATCTGTGTCACGTTTCAACGAGGCCTAGACAATGACGACTGACCAGTCAGCCATAACAACGCCCTAAATCACTTCTACATCATCAGAAGGGTTCACTTCCACAAAGTCTCGAAAAAAGCTGTGGAGGGCAGGCACACAGCACTATTCCATAAGCTTTGCTAACGGCTGCAAGCAGAGCCTGCACCTGCACCTGCGCCGTTTGACGCCTTCACAGTTCTGCACCTGCGAGGACAAACGTATCGTGGAGCAAAGAACAATGCAAATCGAGGCTTCTACTACATGACGGCCTCCGTAATGGGGCCATTTACGATTCTGACGAAGAAGTCTTGAAGAACATCCGGTACTTATACTCGGCAGCAGCCTTACCATGCAAATAATTTGGTACAGCAATCAGATTCTGATGTCAATTTGTCGCTGCAGTGGATGCTAGAATATAACCGAATATTGCCTGTAAGAATTATTAATTCGTGGCAGTCGCCTCGTGCGTAAGAGGCATCTGATGGCTATGGTGTTCCTTTATCAAATGCAAGCCACTGCAGCCACTCAAGTTCCCAATGGTATATCCGTCAACCTGAATGACTTTAGTTTCCCGATTTGGTGAATTAACTGAAAACCCGAGAAATGGTTCTAGGGGGCAGTGACAACTGCTCTCACCAGTGAAAACCGCCCTCCGCGCGCATCTGTCTACGGTAAGGTCATGTCTGGGTTCTGCAGCAAGGTCTTAGAACATCGTCGACTGAATGACAATAACCCACGTGTCAGTATGAACGTAGAAAGATCGGCGAAACAAGGTCAGTCGAGAGAACAAAAGACAGCAAGCAGTTCCGCCGCCTGCAGGAGATGCGCCCCGTAGGTAAGGTAGCTGTTTCCTGCGGAGAAGGCGCTCCCTGGCAGTTGAAACTACTACTGAAACCAATGGAAGCTTAAGTACACTTCCGCTGTCTGACATGTCTAGAATGTCTGGTTCGGAGAAACTTGCGTGACAATGTGATCATTATTGCCGGGAGAGAGGGGAGTGGTATAAAGATGCAAGAGATGCAGCACCAGATTATTATCTCAGCATCTCCAAGAAACTCGATGGTGCTCTTGAGGGGCATTCACGAACTTTCCTACATTCGTTTCACGTATCACATCTTTCATTATTATATCATTATTATCTGCTCCATCATTGCAATCCTGCATCCAGATGTACCCTCTCGTCTCGAGTCTACAATGACAGAAATCTAACAAATCATCCACCGCTAAAGCCGATGAGCAAATTCGCTGGCGAAGGCGCTCTTCGGTATCGGCGTCTACTACATTGATAAACTCTCTGATAACACGAATACACTCATGTGGCTGGTCGATCGAGCTATCTCCACCTATTTCAATCATTTAAGCCTTGCAGGACAAGGACACAGTACCATTTACCTAGACATAAGACCGGGTTGATCCCGCTCTTGTACCCCTCTTCAGATGATTCTCATCACCACATTCTGGCTGGTCCAGACATCCCACGCTCATTCACTACTCCTTGCAGGACAAGGAAACCAGCAATATCAGCTTCTGGGAAAAAAACCGGGTTGACCCCGTCGTCCTTTCAGAACTCTTCTCGGATGTATTCTATCATGCCGACGACTCCTTAGTCAATCTTTCTTGCTATTTCTCAATCTTCATTTCCTGGGCCGGTCCCTAATATCACTGCATCCTGGAAGAAAGGTCAAGCAGCACATTATGCTCATGCTTTGCGCCTCATAATCTCGCCGGCTCGAGATTACGGGCTGGATAGGAACATACATCACAACCCGGGTCTGCCTGACCTATGCTCTCCGGGGTTTTTAACATTCATTTTTATATATCAGTCACTACCCCTCCGGCCGATTTCGCTGGGAAATAGGGATGATCCACGAAACGAGAGCTGGCACTCTCTGCTCACTTTTTTGCATACCGGTCTATGGAAAACTCACCGACAACGAAAGAGGAATGGTCCAGCGGATCATTTCGAACTTCAAGCGCCTGCTGGCAGGTCACCACCAAAGCGAAAAAAACGCCGGTCGTTCGCCTTATCAACCAGAAGGTTGGTTTATAAAAAAAGAAATAAAAAAAAGAAGAAATAACCAAGAACCGCGCGCGAGAGACAGAAGTGGACCTCCACTCCTTCTCCTGGAGGTTTACGTTAAACAAGTGAGAGGGCTGGCCCTTTACTCACTTCCCTTGGAAGTTTAGTTTTGAAGACAGGTGAGGGAGCTGGCATCTACTCGCTGTTCATTTCTGCATGGAAATTAGCATGACATCCAGGACCTGGAGTTTCGGAAAATGCAAACAAAAAGAAAAAGGAGAGAGAGGATTGGTCTCTTCAGTCTCGGCTGGAGTTTCTTCTTTATTGGTCATTTGGAAGCAAGGAGGAGCAACAAAAGTAAATATATCACAGGGAAAAAGGAGCTGGTCTTCTTTGATTAAAGCTGGTCTTTGATGTGGTGTTTGTATATAGAGATAGGTTATGTATATAGATGAGAAATACGCGAGTATGTCCATTCACATGTCGAGGTCCATACATCATTGCCTTGTGGTTATGGAAAAACACAGTGGATCGTTGGTTATTCTATAGCCGAGTGTTGAAGCAATTGGAAAAGTGTCAAGACTTCTAGTCAATAACTTCTCTGAACTCAAGATTATTTAAGATCGAGGAAACCTGATGTTTTGGGAAGCTAAAGTCCAAAGATACAATCGTCATGAATCTAGCTGCAATCACTAGAGCATCGAATCATGAACACCATTTGCCGGCTGTAATACCGTACTTGTCTCATCACCCTCCACGTACAGACCTCATCTTCTAATACGACGCAACCCCCCGTTAGACTTATCAAAGATATTGCCTGAAGCTGCATAGCTACGATTGAGACTCTTCCTTCCCGAGAATGTTCCCGCGCCTTTGGAGCCTTTCATGGTCTTGATAGCATCGTCTTCTATAGGCCGGGCTCGCGGAAGTGACTGTGGCTCGTTGGCGTGATGCACAGAACTGTAAGACTGCTGCAGGTGAGAATCTTGTTGGTATTGAGCGGAGCTTCTGTGGTGATATCCCATCTGCTGCTGGTGCATGAGGTCAGGCCTCGTGAACCAACCGTTGTTATCTCTTGGTGTCTGTCGCACAATGCTTGTAGGGTGGTACATAGAGTTCTCGTTGGCTGGACGATAATACAATCGCGAGTTGTTGGCAGTCGAGCCTGGCCGAAGGACTGAGGTACCGCGATTGAATAGCGGCATCTGACCCGTAGGATCACCATGTGATACTTGGTGCGATGGCGGCAGCATGCGATCGACCTGAAGAAACTTCGCTGGAGCGTCTTGAGGTATCGGCTGTGCGAAGGCGTCTCCTCGGACAACAGTGCGCCTATTTGATGATTCTGGACGGAAGAATGGGCTGCTGACGGTTTGTCTATTAGGTTGTATGCTCACTGTCATCTTCCGAGGCGAGGGGGTACTTGTTGCAAAGTATCCTTGTTGACCATAGTGACGCTCCGGTAGGTTGTGATACATCGGTTGGTTCTGTGCACTTGCAGTGGTTGTCCATTCACGATTTGGCCCCGGCATGCTGTTCAATGGCTCGTGTGCGAATGGCGCAGGCTGATATCTCCAATCCTCTATCACCAACCCTTTCTGACTTGCTTGATTGAGGTTTCTTCCTGTCCATTCAGAATATTCGTTTGTTGCTGCCGGGACGAGGTATCGAGGGGCAGGATGCGACACTCGTCTGCTGTGCTGAGGGTTTGTGGCGAATTTTGCACATTCTCCAGTACGCTGTATACTCTGCAATGGTTGTTGGTAATGAGGTGGATGATGTATGTGAACAACGTGTCCGGAGGCTCTGTCGACATAGATACGGCGTTCATGCGGAATAGGTGTCGAGCGATAGCCTGTGTCTGATCCCATGGCTGGAAACCCAGTCTGTATATGGATCTTCGGACTTTGAGCCTCAATACCCTTTGAGTTTGGCGGTCTCTGAGCTGCTATGCTGGATGCTGGTATACTAGGTGGGGGCATAGACTTTACAGGATCTAATTGCGCTTGCTGCCTTCTGTCACGATCTGAGTCTAGAGTGTATTGTGCGTGATGACGCTTTCTTGAAGTATTGTCTCCGGGAGAATCGGTCACTAGTCTCTATGGTTAGTATAACAGCAGGAGCACACCGCTGAGTGGGCGGCCTACAAGTATCTGAGGAACTACCTCGCAAAGTGGTACTCAAAGGGCCACGAGGATCGAATTGCTGGATACCGGAGTTGGGTCTGAAGTCTGATCTTGCTGTTGGTACTTCCATCTCGGACTTGTAGCTGTAATCCGTATCTGAGACTGGGTATCCCATGTTGGTGAGCTGTCGGCGTAATTCCCTTATTTCACTAGTCTGGAATTAGCATTTCAAATATGCGCAGAACCATGAACTAATCAGATACTTGGACATGACGCTGAAGACACGAAGATAGTGTGTGATCTCTGGCTCTTTCTGTTTCCACCTCTCTAACTTCCTCTCGAAATAGGTCGCCTTTTCATTCATTTCATGTAATTCGGCCCGCGCTCTCTCACACTCTCGTGTCGAGTCCAGTAAGTACTCCTTATTCTGCACAATGGTCCGCTGACTGTGACGATATTCTCTCCTGATAGATCTACCGTAAGACATAAGGCTCAAATATTGAAACTAGGTCATCATCAGTGGGCCATTGTGGAACGAGCTTTGGACAATTGTGGCACACTTACGCGAAGGCAGTCCATTTTGCTACTTTCAAGGCTCTGCGGAGGGCAGTCGAAAAAGGCTGCAGGTATCACTGGATCGTGATCCCCTGCAGTAAACGCACGTATCGGAAAGTAAGACTTGATGGAGTGATCGTCCTTGGTACGCACACACTCTGTACACGCAGCCTGAAATCGGCCAATATCTGTATGGTCAGACACCGCTGCAAATGTGAATCATATCAGATTGGTTCGACTATCATCAAGCAGGCGTCAGACCTTCGGCATCCACATGCTTGAAGCAGATCAGATGCCCACACTCGGTCATCCAGAACTTATTGGCTTTGCCATGCTCCGCGAGTTGCTCGTCAGCATTGTGATGGGTGGCTGAAGGCCGGTATATATCACGGATAGAGTCATGGCAGATGTAGCAGTGGAATATTATGTCCAGAGGGTCGAGGAAGTCCAGGGCGGGGTCGTTGAGGGAACTTTGCTCAGACATGCTAATTAATCGGGATATCAGATACAACAATTTTGAAGATTTCCTCAGATCCTCGAAGTCATCTCGAGACAGCAGTCAAGTCGCTGAGTATTGCCTGACATAGGTAAGACGAAGATGTCGTCCATAGATGGCAAGTAGTACCAAGCCGAGTGGGTCGCACCTGCCTATCATGCAGTGGTTTGACATTGGCTATTTCCCTCTGTGGGAGTGTTCTTGCCTGCAGTGACTCGTAGACTTGCACATGCCGTGACCTACCTGGAACATCGTACGTTCGACTGCGCCGACGATCTCACATTATCTCTCCGTAGCCGCTCTCTCCGTGGATTGGATACATAGTATGGAACAATGTTGGCAATTTTGATTCATTGTGGAAGTAGACGCGACCGAATGCTAGAAGGCTGAATAACTCATATATGTACAGATTCCTCTATTCGAAAGTTCTGCAAGGGTATCTGGAGGGCGCATGAAGGTTAGCATCTCGTACGCTATTTCGATAAAGTAGAGGTTCGATGATACACACTTTCCCTCGTAGGTCTGTTCCTCGAGCATCTCGTAGCGCTTGGGTGCAGCACCGGGGTATCTTGAAGTGGGAAGAGGCGGTAGACCGTTGGGTCCCATGACAGCAGCGAAAGCAGTCTTGTCCTTCTTGAAGAAAGCCGATAAGCCCTTCTGGCCCTCCTCCTTGACGGCGACTAATTGCTTGGAGCCGGCGTCGCCAATCTGTAGCGTGTCTTTGGGGTTTGCTGCGTTTCCAACGCTCAACAAAGCGACGACATCTGGCTGCTTGACTACGCTGAGGCGGGGGTATGATCGTCTGACGTCGCGCTTCCAGTATGGGTTCTCCGCCAGATCGCCGGCTGGGACGGTGGTCGGGTCGTCGTACTCCTTGGGGTCGAGGGCTCCTGGCGAAGGGACGCGGAACTGAGGGTTGAGAGGAACACCGGTCGAGCGCTTGGGATCGACAGCGAAGAAGTTGTTGATCTTAGCATAGATGCCGGTGGGTTGGACGGTGTATTTCTGGAATTGAAAGTGAGCAATGCGCTATGAATGAGGAAGTAAGAAGAGCATCATATCGAATGTACCTGGAATTGCTTCGCCGCACCAGCGGCAGAAGTCGCTATCTTCTTGACTTCGGCAACCATGATGTGTGATTGATTGGATGGTCAATTGGGCAGATGCTAAGATGGTATGGTATAGTACAGTCGACACTTGCGCTGCATCCAACAAGTCTGGAGTCGAGGTTGGCGGCGGTCCGGGGGATTTCAGCCAATCACAATCGCCGAAATGACACCTTCATCAGTCACTTCCTCTACAAACACTGTCATATCCGGTCAAAACTCACTCCATTCTGTATATGTGGACCTGATATAGTAATCGCTGTGACTCTGTGATAGATGCACTCGTCGTGTGCCTGAATCGCCAAGATAAGTCCTTTAATGTGGGTTCGATTGGACTAGCCATCTATACAGCTGCAGTTAATCATTCCACCCGCGCTGCTTTCCTTTGTTATATTCTATTGTTTTATCGCAAATTCACAGCTCCGTTTTCCAATATCCCCTCCACCCTCAACAATGACATCTGCAGACATGCATGTCCCCAGAAGTAATATGCGAGCCTTGCTCCCTCAACTGTCAGCATCTTTGAGCTCCTTCCAATCATCGAGTTCGGCGTTGCGCGTAGTCAAGAGCATCAGCGCCTCGAGCAGCAGCAGTGTCGGAAATGAAAGCGACCATCAATCCCCGAAGACTCTTATAATCCTCGATTCCTCATTCAACCCGCCCTCAAAAGCTCATCTCGCTCTGGCGCGTTCCGCCCTAGATGAGAGCTTCACTAAATCACTCACATCACCCATCCGATTCATGCTCCTGTTCAGCACGCACAATGCAGACAAAGCCCCCAGCGCGGCTTCGTTTCCTCAGCGACTAGCACTCATGACTCTCTTCGCAATGGACCTACTGCAAGATCTACAAACAAAGACATCGTCATCGACGACGACATCAACAACAATACCGACTATCGAT
This sequence comes from Neodothiora populina, assembly GCF_041146345.1. Taxonomy (NCBI): domain Eukaryota; kingdom Fungi; phylum Ascomycota; class Dothideomycetes; order Dothideales; family Dothioraceae; genus Neodothiora; species Neodothiora populina. Next base: position 2,443,544 of record NW_027191413.1, read on the forward strand.
ATCGCGCTGACAAACGCACCCTACTACACGGACAAGAGCGCCGCCATAACGAAAGAAGGAGAGAACGTCAATGGGGCTCAAGCCACCCACGTGCATCTAATGGGCTTTGACACCATCACACGCTTCTTCGCTGCCAAATACTACCCGGAGTACCACCCGCCGCTCTCGGCGTTGAGTCCATTCTTCGAAGCTGGACACCGGCTACGGGTGACGTTACGGCCGTCGGATGAGTTCGGGACCGTCGAGGAGCAGAGGGCGTTCATTGCCAGACTTGCGGATGGGGAGATGGAGGTGGACGGCGGGAAGAGAGAATGGGCGAAGCAGATTGACATCACCGAAGCGCCTGAAGGAGCAGGGGTGAGTAGCACGAAAGTAAGGAAAGCTGCGAAAGCAGGAGATTGGGACGAGGTGAACCAGCTGTGCACTGATAGCGTAGCCGAAGCGGTGCGCGAAGAAGCGGTATATGCTGAAGACGCTAGAGGAAGTAAAATGGCTTGATATTGGTCGTTCCCTCAAAAATTAGATACAGGATTCGCCGTGCCTCGCTCTGATTGCGTCTGCACGTATGCTAGACTATCGGTATCTTGAAGCGACGCTGTACACATATATCGAACAACAACAATGACCCAAGGGGTACGACTCCAGGCGCCTTGTGAATGAAAAGAGGACCCTCTAGTTCCAGCTCCCTCGACCCGACCACCTCAGGTCCATGTGCAGGGCATCGTATGTTTATCGCCTTCACCTGTACTCCACTTCATCGTCGGCGAATGTCAAACACTTCATCAGTTGAGCCTTATCTTGAGCTCACATTCAAATGGCGATCCACATGACGCTGACGACAACGTCCATACCCTTTGCTTCACCGCCCTCGTACTTGAAGCTCCACATGCCATCCTTTTCCGTGTTCCAGTAGGCTCCTGAGGCCGAGTGCATGCCTCGTCGGCCGACCTTTGCCGGATCGCTGCTCGATTGGCTGTCGGAACCGGTGGGACGGGGATCAGAGAGATGCTGGATTATAGTGCTATTGACTGCGAACTTGAATGGTGCTTGGGCATCTGCGGGCGCATTTGCGGGTTTTGACTCGGAGATGAGAGACGAGAGGATCTTGCCCTGTAGTGCAGAAGAGAGCTTGTTAGATCACGGGTCGACATGATATAGATGCAGCCTAGCAGGGTTGAATTGGGAAAAATCGTACAATGATTGCGTTGTTCCATTGCTCGGTTTGTGAATGGTTGTAGCTCTCTGCCTTCTCTAATGCCGAGTCGCACGCCTTGCCATTGATCAGCAAACGACAAACACCACAAGCACCTCGATCTACCAGCCTAAGGGACATACATCGGTGGCTATTTGCTTGAGTCTCTGGAGGGACACGGGCTACGGCACGTGGTTAGTCCGATGATGCGCTTGGAATGGACCACAACGTGTTTTGGGGTCATACTGAAGACATGATGCCAAGTGTGTAATGCAGGAGTTGAATCCAGGAGGGGGCGATTCAATGGCTGAAAGTGGTTTCGGAGGCGAAAGGATCTTCCAAGAAATCCAACTCTATTCCTTTTGATGCTCGAAATGATGCAAAGTCTTGTACTTTTTGATACTTGTGATACTTAGAGTTCCTGGAAGCAAAAACGTTTGTTTACAACGAGTAAAAGCGCAGGTCATCGTTGGTGCAAGTCTCCCCCGCATCAATGCATCAACCAACCACCAACGCTCGTCCACTCAGCCTCAATCCTTCGCGCCTCGAAAAACACTCGGCAAAAAGACTATCTTCCAATCTTGACCTTCATGGAGAACCATGCTCGTGAAATGATCCCATTCGGGCAGTGCTTCTTGGTCCTGTGACCGCTGGATCTACTGATGATCTGCGAAAGGTAGGATATATAGACCCGGCGACATGCTCGCCATTGGTGCGGTAGGTCTTTATTACTCTGATATCTTCCTCCCACGTCTATTACAAGACTCTGTCTACATCCAATTACATTTCATTGAGGTGCAAGAAAAAAAAAGACAAGAACAACTGCAAAGGAAAACTCGTATCTCGACCATGTCTGTTGCGAGTCAAATCCAGCAGAATGCAGCTCAAAACTCTGCTTTGCTCAATGTGCTTGCTGAAACAGATCATGCACCACCGACACTACAGCAGCACAAGGCGTATATCACGGATCTTGAAAACGAGATCAGAGACCTGGATGCCCATATCAAGAAGCTTGAAGCCAGTCGAGCAAAGGAATTAAAGGGGCATGAGGCATATCGAGACTCGGTCATGAAGCGCTTTGCCTACAAAGTTAGCAGAAGGACCGACAAATTCGAAGCAAAAGCAAGCAAAGAAGAAAGGGAGTACTTCGATGCGCTTCATGACGAGCATATAATCAAGGAGACCCGTAAAGACATCGCGTGTCGTCTGGAAGAGGCGAATCACGCAAAGTCAAACCTCGAAAGTGTTGCCGCTCAGCATGTAAAAGCACAGCAGGATCTGGACGCTCTATATGACTCCATCTTCGAGGGACCCACCCCCGAATTTCCTGACGAAGACCAGAAGGAACAGGCTGCCTCGAACGCTTTGCAGACTTACCATAATCTGCGTACCAGAGCAGAAGCCGAGGGCCAGGCCGTGCAGATTCTAGGACAGGCTCAGCGCAAAATGCACACTGCCATGGCAGCTATGGCCGAGGCGCGAGATTATAGCCGCATGGACATGTTCGGCGGCGGTACTATGTCTGATATGATGGAGCGTAATGCTCTAAGGCTGAAGTTCTTGTAGCTCAGACTCAGACCGACTTCGCACAAGCACAGAGGATGTCAAATTCAGTCAGAAACCTACCGCCTGTCAACGTCGCAAGAGGAAATGCAATGGGCGACATTCTGTTTGACAACATATTCTCCGATATGGACTTCCACGAGAAGATCAAGGCATCCGAGGCCGAAGTTCAGCGGGCAGCTGCCGCGGTCAACGAGGAGGCCAATGCAGCCAAACAACGACACGTAAACATGTCTCAAGAGCTGACACAGGTTGGACGAGCATTGGATGATTCACGCTTAGCCTTGCAAAAAGCACGCGAGCTCGCATTCGAACGTGTGAACGGGACCGCTTACTAGTATCTATAGCTACACCGGCACTAATTAATGCTCCAAATCATACACGTTTAGTTGCTTCTGAAATCCTCTAGTCTTGTCCTCTGCTTTGCCGCCTCGTCGAAATTGTCAGCGCTCAGCCAACTTTGAAATGCTTTTTTACACCCCGGCCATTCTCCATCAAGCATCGAGAACCATGTCGTGTCTCGATTCTTTCCTCGCTGGAACATATGCTGCCTGAACATTCCTTCGTATGTGAAGCCTAGTCTCAGTGCTGCGCGTCTCGACGGCATGTTCAGGGAGTTGCATTTCCACTCAAACCGCCTATAGCCTAAATCCTCGAAAACGTGCGAAGCAAGCAGGAATATGGCTTCCGTGGCCGCCGGGGTCCGTTGCAGCTTCGGCGTGTAGAGGACATGGCCAACCTCGACGACACGGTTTGCAGCGTCTATACGCATCAGTGCGAATTGGCCGACTGGCTTCCCGACTTCACCACTGCCATCATTATTCAAAAGGATTGTGTAGAATATTGTGGCGTTGTCCGCAGCTTGTCTCGCTAAGGCTTTGGAAAGGTCTTCGATGGTGTCGTATGGTCCGTCGAAGAGGTATTGGTAGAGCGACGCATGCGCTGAACCTCCTGTTTGTTCGAATAGGGCGGGAGCGTGTGCTGCAGTTGTTCCCACAATGGTTACATGTTCGCCTGCTAGGCGAATATTCTTAGATGGGAATGGTGCAGGGCTGGTATCAAACATTTCATCAGGGTGTGTTTCAGACATGCTGTACTATCGTTCGATGTAGTAGTTCGATAGCATTGATAACACTGGAGCTTTATGATTTAATGTCACAGTGGTTCGTCTGGTCGTGTGTGTGACTCATAACATTGTGTTTACCGTGCCAAGTAAGATATCTCTTACCAAGATCTTTTGGATATGTCAAAAGATCGCGTGTCGCGCCCTACAGTGTACTCAGCGCCACAACGGTGACTCCAAGCAGAACGTCGGTATGATGTTCCTTAAGCGATGTCGTAAGTGACGAACAGTGTATCACACGGCGATAGTGTCGCTAAAGCCCGTGTTGTGTGGGCGTGTTTCCTGGTCTACTTACATCTTGTGTAGGTGACGTGGAACTTCTTCTTTCACACTTCGTACTTGAAGACTTTACAATCAAATTGATCAGTCGTCTGTATGAGATTCGAGTAAAACGCAAGGACTCAAGATCATTCGACGATGTATTCGCAACATATCTTCTTTCCACCTAATGGCACGTGAGAAGAAGCTTCTTGGTCCACCGAGAGGCCGAGGCACGATATGCGTCTTCTCTTCGCGATTGAACGACAGTACAAGAGTATCGTTCGGGCCATATCTCCAGTAACAAGTATCTCGCATTCAAGTGACGATGCCTATGTGTAGCTAACGTTGCAGCTGCAGGACACACTTTGTCCACGTTATAGGATTGGCTCTATATCTTCCTTGGGCCCCGCATCTGCTGCAACCCATCCATCCAACCACCCCTCACTTGCAGATCTCTGGTGCTTCTACGATGATGGAGTTACATAAAATCATAGCGGCAACTAGACCACATCGCTGTTTCTTTGTTTCTCCCCCCCCCCCTCCTTCTCGGATAATACCAGAAACTTTACTGCGGCTCCTGGGTGAGATTCAAAATGCATCACCTGCAGACGGATCAATTCTACCACTCGCTGGGCCGATGACTGTATGCAAGACTTCTGCCGAAGAGCAGCACTTCGGTTGTTCCTGTGGCGTTGCTGTTGGGTGAATCGTATAGACCTATATATATTCGGTAGGTAGATGATGCCATTGAGTGATGATTCCATTGCTCTCCGCTTTCCTCGCCTCCTTTCAAGATGCATATGTCTCTCCTCCTCGCTGGTGTTTTGTCTTTGGCCACTCGTGGACTCTCCTATCCCGGATACAGTCCTCGCAGCGATGCCGCTTCGTCGTGGCCTAACGCTCCATTCCACACTTCAGGACGAGACATCAAAAATACACTGGACGAGACAGTCGTGTACGCCGGTGTCAATTGGCCAGGAGCAGCCGATGTCATGATCCCCGAGGGTCTGCAGTATCAGTCTGTCGCAGACATTGTATCGAAGATCAAGAGCCTCGGGATGAATGTCATTCGCCTGACGTATGCGATCGAGATGATCGATGATGTCTACGAAGGTGGCGACGTCTCATTGCAGGATGCTACCAGTATTGCGCTTGGCTCGGAGAATGGCACAAAAGTGCTGAATGAGATATTGGCTGCTAATCCAACATTCAGCACCAACACTACTAGATTGCAGGTCAGGTGGTCTAATGTACTACCACTTAGATTCATGCTGAATTCGTTGTATTCAGGTCTTCGATGCTGTCGCAGAAGAGTGTTATAAGCAGCAGATCTACGTCCACCTTGACAACCACGTGTCAAAAGGAATATGGTGTTGCTCTCACGATGATGGGAATTCATGGTTTAGGGGTAACGATGCTCCCCCAGAGATTGCACCAACGGTCTTTCGTTGACTTCTAGCAACAGACCTCTACTTCAATGTAGCCAACTGGCAGCGTGGTCTGGCCTACATGGCCGACCACATCAAGTCATGGCCAGCCTTGACTTCCATGTCCCTACGCAACGAGCTCCGCTTCACAGACGTCAGCGACTCAGCAAACGCAACCTACGACTGGACGACATGGCACGAGAACGTCGTGCCCGCAGCCAACGGCATCAACGCTGCCAACCCAGACACTCTGATATTCTTCTCCGGCCTAGGTTACGACACCCAGATGGCTCCCGTGGTGGAAGCAAGCGATCTAGGCAATGGCAGCAGATTCTTACTCAGCGACTTCAGCTACGCCGACAAGATTGTCTTCGAGCTGCACAACTACGACAGCAGCGCGACGTCTTGCAGCCAGATCAACAGTGATCTGTACGACAACGGCTACAACGCAATGGACACTTCGAACACCTCGACCGCAGTCAATATTGCCCCGGTCGTATTGACCGAGTTTGGATTCATGCAGGACAACTCTACTTACCTCAAGCCGTACGCTCAGTGCATCAAGGAGTACTTGACTGGTCTTGATGGAGGGCCCGGAGGCTGGATGCAGTGGGACTTTTCAGGGAGTTACTATATCCGCGAGGGGACTCAAGACATGGACGAGACTTGGGGTAAGTCACACAGGCCCGGGATTTACAGACCTTTGAGAGACGTAAATGGCAGATTGCTAACGAATAATGTCGAACGATAGGTCTCACGACTCACGACTGGTCCGATTGGCGCTCGGCTGCAGCATTGGACTTTACTGAAGTATTCGTAGACGAGACTCTGGGCTGATTCTGCCTGTGAATTCTTTCGTTCGAAGTAACCGGTCATTGGCTGACTAGTGTCTAATTATACTCACGTACTTCAGAACATGGTGAATGATGGATCTTTTCATAGTCGTGTCGATTAGATTCTTTTGTCACCCAAACAAGCACTGGACGTAAATCATGATGATTTGCGATGTCTCGTTGTCCTTCAACCATGTCTTCCCTGCGATACAATCGTCAAAGCGGTTTCCGTGAAGTGACAGTACTATAGCCAACATACCCAATTTACCCACTATAGTATACCCAGTACTGTACGACAAGGGCGAGTGTGGATGGACAATAATGCATTTGTGCCAAGCTTATGCCATTGCCTAACAAATGAGAGAACGCCGGCGCAGCAATGGAGCTCAGCCGCCCGGCGGCCATGATCAACCCGAGCTTCTCTCGAAGGCCCATGTACCTTTGCTTGACCTTAGCTACCTTACCTTACATTGTCTTTGCTCGAGGTAGCTTGAGCTCTCGGGAGACACTCCCTTGTGAGGAGCCCATATCACCTTGACCGTTTCAGTTTCGACATTACATAACTGTAAGATGTCTCGATTGCATCGTAGGCCCAGGGCCGAATTCGAGGTCGACTTCGAAATGAAGAGAGAGACAGGGAGAAGCTGAGTGAGGATGAGAATAGTAAGTTCTTCAGAGTGGTAATGTGTATGTACAAGAAAAAGGTCTGATAACCTTCCTTTCCTTCCTTTTCCTCCTTCCCAAAAGAGAAAGCATGACGATGTTAGCAAAAGATCATTGCTCCTCCGGTGTGTTTTTCTCTTCTTCTTCAGATATCAAATCAGTCAGATCAGTCGTTCCAGCCAGCGCTCCAGTCGCTGAGGTCATTCTTTCTTTTCTAGTGTTACAGATAATATTTTCCTTTTTCCTTCTTTTCTCATAGGCGGCGTGTAGCTCTTCGCACTGAAGAGCTCGCCGCCTTTGTTCGTCGGCCTCTTTCGTTGGACTGGGGAGATCCTTTCTGATGCTGCCGTTGTCCTTTTTCCCACCCGCAAAATACAAGGATGAGGAGAGACTGTCGCCCCGAAGCTTTTGAATGGACACCGAGAGCTTCAAGTCGAGTTGCTGAAGAACAAAGAGCAGGTCAACGAGGTACAAAACAAGAGGGCCAATTATGGCCAAATGAAAACAATACGAGAGAGTTGAGAGGTGTCTTGCCAAAGGCCGAGATGCTGACGGATCAATAGTCGCCGAACAAGCATTCCAGCTCATCCAGCTCAATATTCTCCGGGCTCATCAGCTCGCCATCGAGCCAAGGGTTCCAGGCACCCATGGCCTCGGTGACGTCGGTCCTTGAATCGACAGGCATAGCATCGGTGGGAAGATCCTGCTTTCCAACTATAGATGCGTGCCAGGCAGATGCCAGCATCATACCTTGGCCGGCGTTGGGTTCGGCCTGAGCGAGCTCGTTGGGGTCGAGCGGCTTGATCATTGGGCTACTGAACTCGTAGATGGTACTGACAGAGTTCGAGAGTCCATGGTCCGCAAAAAGAGCAGCAGCGTCTGCGTGATTTCGAAGCGCCAGACTTTCTTCCGATTCCTCGGGATCGTGCTCCACAGACATTGCCACGCTCTCGCCATTGTCGATCTCATGCATCTTCAGCGCCATGGTGCTGTCTTGGCTGGTGCGACGAAGCTCTTGAAGTGCGTTGGCGGTCTGCTTGAAATCGCGCTCCTCCTTCTCCAGAGGTGGGCTGTCTGCACGGCGGTTGTGCGACAGATTGCTGGAAGTAGGAGGGTGGTCGCGAGGAAGAGAACCGCGATGGCTGAACGAGCTGCTCATGTGTGCGGTTGGCTCGTCATCGTCGAGCTCGGGGCTTGACAAATCCACCTCGGGTGAGGGAGACATGTGGGCGCGTTGACGGTTGTACTTCGCGTCCTCCTCGTCAGCGGAGGAAAGAGATGGCGAAATGATACGACGGGCGGCGATGATGGATACATTGGTTTGGTTCATTTCCGGGATTGGTTGGTGTGGTTGCGTCGTCAAGAAATAATACAAGGGTCGCGGGTGGACCGTCGACTGGTACTTAGCAAGTGGACATGGGCTAATGGTAGGCCATGCACGGTTCAGGTAAGAGGTGAGGCGAGAAGAGATGAGGTTGGCCGGGTTGGCGGACCTGCGAGGATGGTCAGCAAGTGTTTGTCAACAAACAGGAAACCGCGCAACAAGCTTACTTCTCAACAGCTGCAATGTTGTGGCAGAGTATGGCGGCGAGCTCTTTGACCAGATGCGGTCTGTTGCCCGTCTTTTCGAGCTGGCGGATGGTGCCCACGACAACATCGTCCTTGATGCCATCCGTATCGATTCTGTGAACGGTCTCGGTTCCTGGCGAGGGTGGCGGCGTGTGTTCTGCCAGTCGCGATGGCGGCTCGGCCTTGATGCGAATGTTTGTTGACGTGGGCGGGCTCATGGACGTGGGAGGCGGTGTCGTGGTGGCATGCGACCATTTGGGCTTCTTGGTCGTGGGCTCATCATCGACGACGGTGGCGGGCGGTGACGGGTGCGTTACAGACGAAGCTCTCGCGCGCTTGGGTAACTGAATACCAAGATCCGCGATGGAGAAAGACTTCTTTCTGGTGTTGTAACCCATTTTGGCTCGAAGGGGAAGTTCAGGAGAGATGAAATAAGATTACAAGCTGATGGGTGATATGAATCAAGATGATGAATAGAAAAAAGATTAATGTGCAAATCGCGGTCAGAAGCGCAGCGTGTCGTCGTAATTGTTTCGATGTTGTTGCGCTCTGGAGTCGTGTTTCCTAATGGCTACAGTATTGGGAGAAATGTAGGCGGGCACGGCAGCTTGTGGCGCGAGCTCGTTGATTGGTCGATCGGAGGAATGCGGTCAGAAAGTCGCGGCGTGTGAGTGTTTGTCGAGCCTTGCTTTGGAAATAAACCAAGGTGCTCGGGATTGATTTGCAGCAGGCGAAATTAATGCAAGGTTGGATTGGGAGAACTGTGACCGTTTGGCAGTGCGTTGCAAGGAGAAACGAGGAGGACTGGAAGGGACGGAGACGGGTATGCCTGGGAAGGTGGAATACGGTTGAGAAAGGAAAGGGCGTTCAAAGGGGGAAGGAAGCTCGGATCGAGAATGGGATGACGGGCAGACGCTGGCGGCGCTGATGCTGATGCTGATGCTGATGCTGATGCTGCTGGGTTGCTTGGTGCTGGTGCTGGTGCTGGTGCTTTCGTGCTGAACGTGCGGACAGGGTGGTCAGAGTGTCCGGTCCAGTGGGCAGATGGACAGGCTCCAACTTTGCGCTTGGTGCGAACGTTGCGTCGGCGGCGAAGCTTGGGCGAAATACAGTACAGTAGTTCCAGACGGGTACTAGTGGTGGTGGTGTTTGCTACAAGAGTACCTTACAGTGCAGACTACCTTACTTAGCGAAGATGGATGCACAGTATTGTCTATGTCTTGGACTGCTACAAGCTGATCTGGGTGAATGATGCTGAGGAGAAATTTACGTGAACTGATGATGGTGCAGAAAAGGCGGAATCAACGGATAAGATGGTTTGGATCAAGTCCACGACTGGAGGAGTGAAATGAGCAAATTGCTGACCTTGTTCGCGATAGGGGGAAAAAAGGGGACAAAGCACGCGCGAGGCAGCAACGCCGACTGGGCGGGATGGTGGTGTTGCGATGCCGCGCTGTCAGGTAGGGCTTAGTCGCTTGTCAGGGCTTTCATCTAGAGCTACTTAAGGTATGCAAGGCGAACGTCGGCACAAAACGCTAATTTACTCGATGCACCACTCTTGCTTTCGATGCATAAAAATTTTCCTTCGTGTACAGAGATACCTTGTTGTGATATGCCGAAGCCATGACACAACCATCTCGATGCACAGATGCCTGCACATTTCGAGTCGATTGATCCCTTCACTTTTGTCTTACATGTGCTTATACATATCTCAGCTCCCCACAAGATAGCCTTGACAGACTGTCGACTTGTCCTGAAACCGCATGCTGCAGATCAAGCAGTTTTCAGCTTCAGAGAAAGCTGGCGGACACGCGATCGGCCAGCCAGCCAGCCAGCCATTCCCGTCCTTGCATACAGTGTCTACTGGAGTGCATGATTGGGGCCACAGTATCTAGCCAATAGGGTAGCTACCTGATTTGGCTCCATGGGCTTCCTGACATTGGCGTGATGCCATTCTAGGTTAATTGCGGGTACTTCGCAGCGGGGAGCCAAATACTGGTCAATCCGCCCGTCTGGTCCAAAAGCAATGAAGCGGAGCCAAGCATGATAGCCAGGGACGGGAGGGTCTTATGGGTGGTCCTGACGTCGAGTCATGACGCTACTTCTCCACGTCTCTGACGAAGCTCATTGCTGATGATCGGCTGTGTGAGGTGATGTTGTCCTCATCGATGAATGTGGATCTATTACTAGGGCTGCAGGTACGTCTGCAATGGCTCTGCTTTCTATCCTATATGATACGTCCAGCCAGACGACGACGACTCGACATGAGCTTGGCTGAATCACACGCGTCCTCGATACCGGAAGGCCAGCGGGTTGTTCGTATGCCGAGTCGTGCGCAGGTACAATAAAAAATTGTAGGATTTCACACCTGGGGTGGCTTATCTGCCTTTGGCCAGTGCTATAATTGCTTCTTTACCGAGCCTTTCTTACTCCGGCAGCTTGAACATTCGTAGTATACGAGAGTAAGGGCCACATTGAAGCGCCGCTCGCGCTTGAGAGAGCAAGAATTGCTTATGCCTGAGCTGATACACCTGCCTTCCGACTGCGGCGCAGCCGTTAGAATTCGGACTCAGCATACCTTACCGTAGTGTGATGTTTGCTTCTGATAAGGAAGCTTCACGAGCCACAGCGCCAGCGCCTGCGCGTTCATTGCAAACACTCGCTCGTCTACGCGGCGAATTGTGGGGGGATGTCAGTCAGCCGGAGTTTGTCCTTTATTTGTATTAGAGTACTTGCTCAAAGACCCCAACGTCTATGCGACTCCTGCCGCAGAACTAACTTCATCCGATCGTGACTTGTGCTGGATGATCAGCAGAGAGATCACAGATTCTACAATTAGAAGCGGGGTCATGAATACTGTACTTCTGTCTAGAGTGCACAATCATGATGCTGTAATACAGCGTCAAGATGTTGTGTTGTCCGCTCATACTTACCTACTCTGTGCTCAAGAAACCATAGCAGTACTTTGAACCATTTGATCAATCTGGTTGACAGACGGACCGGCGCGACGAGATCACTGGTCAACCAAGTCCAGCAAGCTTCTGAAACGGCCGCAATGATAAGATAAGAGCTCCGTCAATACCTGAGCTGACAACAAATAGTCTTAAGCAGCTTCTTGTTTGCAGCGCCATGTCTCCGTACAAGACCTCATCAGAACTAGCTCCATTGATGTTCTCCGGTCCTAATATGGAACCACTGATCTGCAAGATCTTTTTCCGTTTAGGTGGCTTGCAATATGGTGACACAGGTACCATCACGCCATGCGTCGCACACTTATCGTCAATCTCAACTAGGCGTCGAGGCAATAGTTTCTAATATCTCTGTTTTACTTTGTAGCAGGATTGAATGAATCTCAGGAACCACCAACCCTTACAGTTGGTCGAGCTATGGATGGTATCGGGGCCTGCGCCTAAACTCATAGAATGAGCTAGCGAAACTTTGAAGTATCCCGCCAGGCGGCACTTCCTGCAAGACGAGCTGGGGTCGAGCAAGCCATCATATCTCAGTGTTTGGATACGTCTCTTATCTCGCAATTGTTTCCTCGAAGCACACTACTCAGCATGATAGTCTGCCTCCGCACACCTCCGCGCGGCTGTTCTTGTGTCGATACCTCACAAGGATCCGCTCAGGATCATGGTTGTGCATCTTTGCTCCAAACTTTCTGGCACGAGGCTTGAGCTTGGAGGCAGACTCCGTTGAGATTGCGGAGTACTACGGTTATATTCCTTCCTGTACTTGGGGTATTGAAGTGTCGTTCCAGAGCAGAGACTGGTAATTCCCTGCCGCAGGGTGAGCGATGTACCAAGTCGTCTTGTATCAGCTCAAGTCGTCTCGTCCTCTGTGCTTTCATCAGACAAGAGCCTATCCTATCAGGACTTTGTCAAGTCCGCGGCCACAGCATGGTTTATGCCTCGCTGGTGGACGTCTTGCTGACTACCTGGTTCACTGTATCAGTGCCCCTAGTCCAGACTTACATGCTGGCTATGCAAAGGACATCGCTTTCGAAAATCCCTCGACTTCAGTGTTGCGATTAAGGTGATACTATGCTTTCCTGGGGCACCAAGTCAGTAGTCGTCACATAGGTGTCACATTATCCATGTGCTTTCACGTACGGCCAGAGGCAGCTGAGACCAAGGCATCCCGTCCGCTCTGCCATATTTAAGCAGTTGACCGGTAGATTAGTACTAGGGTAGGTGACTACCTGGGAATCCCTACTGCTGTACGTTGTGTATCCTTTTGTTTCTCTTTGCTCTGTCTATCGTTTTTTGGTCTTCGTCGGTTCGATCGAGTACAATGCCTAGGATAACAAATTCGGATACGAGTATATGGCTTGTGGTATTGTGTTCTGTCACCATACGAAGCCTTTGCCAGCGACTCCCATCATGTGTACCTTTGCTGCAGTGTGGTGCCATACATTCTGCGTGAATCCCTCCGGAATCTCGCTCATTGAAAGACAGTCATGTCTGCATTCGAGCATGTGCCTGAGTTGTACCATGTTCAGATGGTCAGGTCAAAGGAGGGTCGCATTTCAAACCTGTGGCCTGAAGTCAAGAGGAACAACGACGAAAACGAGGAATTGATGTAGGGAAATACAGCTTTATATAGTCCTCTTGATGTCAGTCTTGTCAGACTCGTCTACAAGCAGGTGAGTGATGGTTATACCATCGATCAACATTTACGAGATTCGACATCAAGGACAGGGTTGCCCTGCAGAAGATCCCGACCAGGGGCAATCTGGGCAGTCAGCACCGCATACCAAATTCCCTGCACGACGATAGAGACCTGTAGGTCAGAACGCACATCACTTGGAAGTATATGGATGATAACACCAGAATCATGTATTGTCTCATGCCAACCACAGTACATTATATTTTCAACAGATTGATAAAGAATAAGTTGCCAGGATGGACCTGCTCTACGAGGCCATGTGCCCGGCTATCATCGGCATGTGGAAGAAAAGAGTGGAGTCTCATGTACTTGCAGGCCCCACACCCTTCGCCCTATATCGGTCGGGCAATGATGATAATAACATGGATCTCTCTTCGTCTCTTTTCTTAGAAGCTTCCCTTGCTTTGCAGGTAGATTCTTTTACGGTAGGTCATCACAGTAAGCAAAGTGAAAGGAGAACCGCAGACAGAGGCATTATCTCTTCTCGATATCTCTCCCTCTCGTTCTCTCGACGCTCTCCATACACATAGCCTTATCTTATATTTCGTCGCGGTAAGTCATTCTCGCCGATATCTCATTCTGCCTCTCTCATCATCGCCGTCACAGTCCCTCTCCTTCAATCGTCAAGTTCAAAGACTTGTGCGCAGTCTGCAATGGCCGAGAAAAGCATACCTACCAGCATCCTCATAGTCGGCTCCGGCGTCTTCGGCCTCGGCACCGCCTATTCACTGACTCAAAACCCCCTGTTCGCGTCGACGAAGATCACGCTTCTGGACCGGCTACCATTCCCCGCCGCCGACGCCGCCAGCGTCGACACGTCGCGCATCGTCAGAGCCGACTACGCAGACATTGCATACTCGTCGCTGGCGTTCGAGGCCCAGGAGAAATGGCGCAAGGAATGGTGGGGGCAGAACGGCATCTATCACGAGCCGGGACTGGCGGTTATCTGCAACAGTGCCGACGAGGCGGGTGTGGGCAATGGCGAGCTCGGCCGCGAGTATATGAGGAAGAGCATGGCGAACGTGACGGCGCTGGGATTGAAGCCTGGCAAGAAGAGCGAGGGAGGCGAGGTCGAGGCGCTGGAGTCCACGGATGATATCAGACGCGTGTGCGGCAAGCTCGCTGCTGGTAGCGGCACAACGAAGGAAAAGAAAGCGCACTCTGCAATCGGCGACTTTGGGTACGTCAACTGGCGCTCCGGCTGGGCGGATGCCGAAGCGGGACTCGTTGCTCTCCTTACCAAAGTGGAAGCCACCAAGCGCGTCACTTTCCTGCACGGCACTGTGACTCGTCTGCACTTCTCCGACGACAGTGTGAGAGGCGTCGAGGCACAGCTCGCGGGACAAGAGTCCACGAGCAAGACCCTGACAGCAGACCTCGTCTTCCTCGCCACAGGCGCCTGGACGCCCGCTCTAATTGACACACGAGGAGTGTGCAGCGCAACAGGCCAAGTCCTGACCTACATGCGCATAACAGACGCGGAAGAATCGCAGCTCGCGCACAACCCGACCATCCTCAACGAATCCAGCGGCCTCTTCATCATCCCGCCGCGCAAGAACCTTCTGAAAGTCGCGCGCCACGGCTACGGCTACGCGAACCCAACCACGATCGCGCATCCAGAGCGTCCCGGCGAGGAAATCACCGTCTCGCTGCCCCGAACACACATCTCCACCCCGGACCTCGCCGTGCCAACGGAAGGCCAAGTAGCCTGCAGGAAGTTCGTCTCGGAGCTGTTCCCCTCGCTCGCGCACCGCCCGTTCACGCACTCGCGCATCTGCTGGTACACGGACACCGCCAAAGGCGACTGGCTGATCACCTACCATCCGAAGTACAAGAACCTGTTTGTCGCGACGGGCGGCAGCGGGCACGCGTACAAGTACCTGCCTGTCATTGGAGACAACGTCGTGCAGACGATCCTGGGTAAGACGCCGGAGTTGTTCAGGGGCAAGTGGGAGTGGCCTGCTGTCAGGGGCGTCGAGGATCAGGTGTGGACTGAGGATTGGAGGGGTGGCAGGAAGGGGATGGTGCTTGACGAGGAGCTCAGGGCGGGCTTGGAGGTCAAGAGCAAGCTATGAGTGGTCTTGCGTCTATCCTTCGATCAAGACGACAACTAAAGGTTTTGGAGGAGTTGCGTAGATGTAGACAGAGTCCACCGTTGTATATAGAGGAAGGGAATATGTGCGCACGAAGCAATATATCGAGTCACCCTTGTAGACGCGGACACATTAGGCATATTGGCCCCTGGTCTTATCAGAGTAAGCCGGCCGGCAATATAGAGCAGCTGATGACATTCAAAGAAGCAGACACAATCACACAAAAAGACTAATGGAACGGAACAGATCAAGTTTTTTCTAGAATGGAATTTCTTAACAGCTAATTTTAAGCCATCCATTCGCTACACATCGATGAACCAGGGCCTCACCAAATGCTAAAAAGGCAACTGGCTCATCGAGTGTCTCTGACTTGTTAGTTGTATTGTCACATGTATTCGTCGTGGGTCCTCGTCTTGTCTTGCCCCGCCACCCGTAGACTACCACCAAAAATCCCATCTGTCGCGCTCAAAACACACACAAGTTCTTCTAGCACCGATCTCCTCCCATCATGTCAGTCTGTTTTATTGCCACCAGTAATCAATCTGAACGCAAGGCCCTACCAAAGTGGCGGCCGCAAAAGTAGAAGAAAGTTGGGGAAAAACATCGCCATCTCGAAAAGCCAGCACTCCCTGAGAGGGGGCGACTTCCTAGTGGTGCAGAAGAAAGGGCTATTGTGAAAGGGAAAAATCAAAAGAAGAAGGATTCATCCGAAAAGCCATACGCCGAGGGCTATCGATCCGAAACCGAGCGCCATGCTATGCAAAAGTGACAATCGTCTTTGCTGAACGACTTTAGAGCTGGTGGTCTTCTTGGAGTTCCATTCTAGCATCCGAAGATCAGTTCGAGAGGCGGCATAACCTCACCAAAGACGGGTAAAGTACATCCGGAGATGCTTTCTGTTTTACAAGTGCCTAAAGAGTCTCATCGCGAGTCAAGACCTGGTGCTCATGACTTGCGGAAATCGCTGAGCACGGGGTAGATGAGCTCGAACGCTTGGTAGATTTCCTCACGAACTTTTGCGCCGGTGAGAACAATCTTGCCTGAGACGAAAATGAGAAGAACCTAGTTCGAAAGTCAGTCAAGTTGCCAAGCACGCATCGGTGTCAGTGGCATCTTACGATCTTGGGCTTCATCATTCTGTAGATCAGACCAGGGAACAGCTCAGGCTCATAAGAGCTGAACATGTGATGGCGACTGGCAAGACCTTCCAGACGGATAGGGAACTTGATGTCGCAGGAGCCGACGATGTTCTGGATTTTGAAGTCTGTGAACTTGGCATTGAAGCCGAGCTTCTGAATGATGCGCGCATACTTGCGCGAGGCCAACTTGGAATCATCCTCGGACTTTGCACCGGTGACGACCATCTTGCCAGAGGCGAAGATTAGAGCGGTGGTCTTGGGTTCGCGGATACGCATGATGACAGCGGCGAAACGCTAGAAGAAAGAAAAGAAAAAGTTCAGCCAAATGCCCAGACAAATCAATGTCGTTGATTTGGTAGGAATAATTACCTTTGGGTTGTATTCAGCGTTACGGGCGTGAAGGGCGATCGTCTTGAGATCGAGTCTGCAGTCAAGGTTTACGGTGGCAACAATGTTCCTTTGAAAGCGATCACAGTCAAAACCAAGTTTCGAAAGACAACATGCGCTGAGGCAAGAAAAAAGAAGAAGCGAGGTGAATACTCACTGCAACGTGGGCACAATGCCGCTGACACCCTGACCGGCACCTGGCGTAGCAGCTGGAGTTGCGGGAGTCACCCCAGGGCCGCTTGCGGCGTTTGCTCCTGGCTGCTGAGCCGATCCGTTCGCGTACCCATTCAAGCTTGCCTGCTGCGATCCATCTTTCTCAGATGAAGGTGGGGTCAACTGGCCAGCACCACCTGGGAAGGACAAACTGCCCGGGGCAGTGAAGTTCTTGGCCTGAGCCGCGGTGGACGGGTGGGTCATGATGGGGTTGCTGTTCTCCATCGTTGCGCGCGTGAGATCCGAAACTGGTTTTGGTTTTTTGGTACGACTTGAGGTTTGAAACGTCAAGAGGCGAAGCAGTCTGAATGTCACGATTGTCAGGACAACTGTAAGAACGGAGAAGGTGTTTGGTTTCAGATGTAGGTGAAGGTGTGCCGCAACAGATCATGAAGCGAGTAGAGACAGACGATGATAGGTCTGTTGGGAGGGGTAAAGTGGCTGGTGACGCTAACGTTGCGAAAGTGGTCGCGCAGTGTATTGTCGATGACTGTCTATTTGATTCTTCTTGTGGAGTGAATAGACCGTACCGTTAGTGGGAGATGAACAACCAAATGTGTCCCCTACAATCGCTGCTAATCAGGCGATGTGATATGGAATCGACTGGATCTCTGTGTCAAGAGAGAGCGCAGTTGATGAGTATAAGAGAGAGAGAGAGAGAGAGAGAGAGAGAGAGAGAGAGAAGGTGTTGTGATGAAGGCGATGCCAGCAAGCCTTCTACTTTCTTCTTGGGATGAGAGAAACGGAGAATGAGCAAGTAAATGCTGCTGCTGTTGCTTCGCGGATGTGCAATGTGTTTGCGTGCCAAGCCCTTATGACGTTTTGCAGTGAAGCGCGTAGCGTGTGACGGCTGCGGTTATAGTGAACAGCGAAGGCGCGACCCCAAGATTTATTTGAGAATTAATCAAAGACAAATTATGACAGGAGAAGAAAGCGCAACGAGTGTATTGCAGCTGTATCTTCAGGTATAATCTGTGGTCTTGGAGGGGTGGAAAGTGGGTTGAGGCACCGTTGTTAATAAGATCCGCAAGCTCGGGGAGGAATTTCGCGAGCGAGGGTGAGGGGGTTTGGGGACTCTTATAGTCGCCGCCCTCCGCCCAACCCTTCCCAAAGCGGACTTGACCTGCCAAGTCACGTGCGCCGATCTCCGAGTGTAATGCAATCTCTGACTCACCCCGGCCGATAACTTTACCAAACGAGCACTGGTGCACCTTTAGAACCCGCAGCGAATAAATCAAATCCGGCGCGCGTCTGCAGGCACGTTGAAATTACAATACTTGCCTTTTCCAACTTGCCCAACCTGTCAGTCGCATGAAGAAGAGTATTGAGCGACTCTGGGTTGCCATGCCGTGAAGCAATACCACATCATTCTTTGATCTCTTTTCTGGAGATTCATCCATCGCCCCTTGCCACCTGTCCCAACCCAAGCAGCCACGCGTTTTGCCGCCCCCCTGCCGGCACCGGGCCCAATGCAGATAAGACACTTGTTCCAATCTCATTGAGCGTCAAGAGGGAACCGTCCAATGGGGTTTTCTCGCATCTTACTGTAATTTTGTGTCTTGTAAGCAACACATGCGCTCACCTGTGATCACGCTTTTTGTAAAAGGTAGAGGAGTTAGTGGCTGGTTGGGTCACAGAGTAGAGAGTGGTGAGGGAAAAGAAAGAATTGATGGAAGCGCCGGGATTTCAAGGAGGCGTCAAATTCGCCGCTGTGCTAACGCGTCTCCCGTCGCCCCTTTAGCTGGGACGCACTGACCCGCCCCTGATAGTTATGGCCACTCACGATGCAGAAAATGGATGTGCTGCATTCTGCTCTGCGGTATACAAGCAGTGTGGTATTATCGATACGCCAGCAATAAGTTCCTCAAGTGTGAGCAAACAACGATGATTTGTACGACTCTGGACGGTACCGTTTAATGAGCTTCTTGCCAAGAGCTTTAGAAAGCGTTCCGTTCCCTGTTTGCACATGCCTAGCGAGGCTTTCTGGTCGCATGCGAGCCTCTTACTGAAGCGTAAAGCCCGCCGGGATTGACCAATGAGACGAGCGAAAAGTCAACGTGATCGCTGGATAGAAGCTCAATCCGCCCCGTCGACGTCAAAAAGTAAAGCTGCGAGAAGACGACGACAGAGGTTGGGGGTCTGTGATAGTAAAACAGCAAAGAAATACGAATGTCTTTCCGACAGCAGAGGTTTTCTTGTTCTCTGTGACCACTCAACTCCGAAATCCAATTTGTTTTCCGGTGAATACACTACAGTCGGTGTACGGTTGCACGACGACTACAGCCAGTGCTTCTTAAATCGGTGGTCTCACGTCACATCACTGCTATACCGGACAAAAGTCCCACCAAATCAACTCTTTCTGTCTGACTCCATTCCGCCCGACTACACCACTTGAAATTGCGCATTTGATACCATTGGACGAATCAGACCACGACAAAACCCATCGAATAGCCCAGCCCAGCCCAGCACAGCAAAATGTCTTCGCAACCACTCCTCCAGACTGCACCAGGTAAATACTACCGTCTTGCCCTCTCTCCTCTCCCTCCTCCTCCACCTCCTCCTTCTTTATCCAACAACTAACCCCGCGAACCAGGCAAACGCATCGCCCTGCCCACGCGCGTCGAGCCCAAAGTCTTCTTCGCCAACGAGCGCACCTTCCTCTCATGGCTAAACTTCACCGTGATCCTCGGCGGCCTCGCCATCGGGCTATTGAACTTCGGCGACCGCGTCGGCCAGATCTCCGCCGGGCTCTTCACTCTGGTCGCAATGGCTACCATGGTGTATGCGCTTGTTACGTTCCATTGGCGCGCTAAGAGTATTCGCATGAGGGGCCAGAGCGGGTTCGATGATCGCTTTGGACCCTCTGTGCTGGCTGTTGCGTTGCTTTGTGCTGTGGTTGTTAATTTCGTGTTGAGGATTACTGCTGGGCCGAAGAAGGATTAGGATGAGGATGCATTGATGGGGGTTTCAGGTGAGAGGGCGGGGGAGAGAGGGGTTTGGTCCTGAAGCATGTATAAATGAAAGCAAGGAACACAGAAGACGGCGAGGAATACATGACACGGCGCTGCGAGGAATGCACATATCACAATTCAACACACCCGCGGTCGCACGCACGAGGGAGAGGGAGACGAGTACAGCAGAGATAATGGTCTGAAGTACCAAGGACCGGAGAGAGTACCCAGACGATACCATTGCCAAGATATGAGTTGTGTGTTTATATATATCAATGAGAGGGCTTTGCTTTTTGTAATACTGTTTACTCGGTTCGCGAGTCTTGTGCATTCAGGTCGAGGACTCATTAGACACTTCGAGGTGCTCGCCGGGTGACTCGCTCTTTACTCGTCATCACAGCTGTTTCACAGGACACAGTGTAGAGTACAAGTACAGTATGGGACATACAGCCACTATCGGCTCTTCATTATGTACCACCTTCCAGCTATTTGTTCAACTCTTTTGGACAGCCACCGAGCAGGCGTAGGACATGTCATGAGTATTGTATAACCCAATAAAACCAAAGACGAAAACGCCAATTGCCCGATGCATGCATGTCAAAGACAAAGACTCATCTAATCATCCCAGATTGTTGTCCGCATGTGTACCTTTCCACTCATAGCGCTCAACTCGTCTGCTCGAGCTCATTCTCCTTCCACCCTCCGACTTTCCTTCCGCCTTCCTTTCTCTTGACTCTGCATGTCATGCCCACTTCCTTGTCCCAGATGAACTGCCAAATGACACCGGTCCAACTGTCGTGTCGCGGAAGATCGCGATAAAACTCCTTGGCGATCTCGTGCAACGCAGGGAGTCTGGACCACGGAATTGCTGGAAAGTCGTGATGCTCGTTGTGAAGGCCAACGTTGTAGGTGAAGAAGTTTAGGGGTCCGTAGTAGGAAAAGGTCTCTGGAACAGGAATGCCCTCCTTAGGGTCTCTGGCGCGCTTGTTCTCTAGCGAGGAGCGCTCAAAGACGTAGTGTTCGGCAATAAAGTGACCAGCACACGGATGAAGAGATCCAGCGAGGAAACTGCTCAGAACAAAGTACCCGACGGCTTTCCCACCCCAGGTCTGGACCATGAGGTAGTCCACAAGCAGTTGCACGACAACATTGAGGGCGTGGACGCGGGTCAATGGGATCTGGTAGACCATCATGGGTCGCAGGGCGTAGAAGAGGATCTGAAAGGTGCAGAAGAAGGCTTTGCCGGCAATGGAGTCGAGGAAGAAGGCTTCGAAGGCGGTGGGCAGGTCGGTGTCCAGGCCATCCACACCAAGGGACTTGTGATGGGTCAGGTGGTAAGGCTGTGTCTCTAGTCAGCATTGTCGAGAGTGTCAAATAATAGAATCCACGTACTCTGAAAGAGGCCGAGTATGGGATGCCAATGGGCAGATTGGCAACGATGGCAAAAAGTCGGTTCGCCAATCCCGACTTGAACGCCAGATTGTGTGAGATCTCGTGGATAGCAAGAAAGAGGTTTTGGTTGGCCGTGGCTCCGATGATATAGGCAGTCAAGAAGAAGCGCCACGAAAAGAAAGGCGTATCACGTAGTAGGTAGGCGCATAGGAATTGGAGAGAGACGACACCAATGACGATGGGGACAGTCAATGGCTCGGGACCGCATAGCTTCAGGACCTGTTGCGTATTGTAAGCGCTACGTCTATTGTAGTCGATCAGATGCGCCATACCTCAGGATGAGCCTTGATGATGGCCATTCTCCGTGACCGATGAGGCTCCTCAGTATATGTCCAGAAGAAGTTGCCCTCATCAGTGGGCAGGTGGGCACGAGAGTCCAAGTCCTGCTCGGAGACATCGCTCTTGTTGACAGTGACTTTACGAAGGCTGGCAGTGTCCTCTGCTGGCGCCATCATGGTGGTCGTGGTGGCGGTAGCAGTCGAGTCGATCATTTTGGTTATGTTTCGACGGCGACTCTAGTAGGGCAGTGTTTACACACAAAGCCAAAAGATGGGAGACAAGATACAAGGAAGAGAAGTCTCACAGATGCAGCATCGTCACAGGGAGAAAGAAGGTCAAGAACAGAGCACAGCAGAGCTGATAAGAGGAAAGGCTGATCTGCCGACCTGTCAAGATGGCTCGAGTGGAAACAAAAATGCGGGCGGACGCGTGGAGTTGGAGCTGCTCCTGCCGCATTCAGGGCTCGAGCAGGGAGTGGGAGTCAGGAACACGGCTTGGCAAGGGTCCAACAAGTCTCGCCATGTCGCCAGAGCATAAGGCCACTGGTCACTGGAATCTGCTCCACAAGTCCGCAGCCAGAGACCCGCAATAAATGTCTAAATGTCGTCTCGGACCAGCCCATGGTGGCGAATAATGGTCGATCTCGAGGTAAAGCGTGAATCGGGAGTGAATGCTTTTGTTTACTTTTTGGTACCTCTCGGGATCGACATGTTTGGTGTGAGAAAAGAAAGCAACCACTACTAATAATCATCACCTCTACTGACAACCTCTTTACAGTTTGGTCGTAACAAGATGGTCTGCGAAATGATGTTAGCAACCGCAGTGATGGATCTGTTTCGTGCACAGCGCACTAGACTACTTACGTGCTCGAACTGTGCAGTGTATGAGCCCTTGATGTCGCACAGAGGAGGGTAGTCTGCCACGATGCCTGACTGGACAAGGTTGTTCAACTGGTAGCAGATTAGCTTCTAGTGGATCCCTTGGATGATACAAGCAACAGGACTCACTCCGAGAAGGTATTTGTCGTTGCCAAGACGGTCGAGATATCTCCTGCAGAAAGGAAGAGTGCCAAAGTTCTTCTCGATACTCCTCAGCAGAGTCTTGGCGCTCGCTGTTCGCAGAGGCACGCGCGGAGCATCCGCGATCATAGCATAGTGACTCGTCTCCATGTCCTCTCTGACGTATCCCTTTCCGGTGGAGCCAAAAGTCTCAATGGCAAAAGTCTCGCCTTCCTCCATCTTGGTTTGGTCTCCACCCTTGACGATAGGCACGCTCTTGCTTCCGTGGATGGAGAACTGCTTGATGTCGTGGCCGTTCAGGTTGCGAATGCACTTGACGGGATATGTCTTGCCACCGATCTCGCACTCGTACGACTCCATAGCCTCCTGGATGGCGGCACCAATGTCCGACATGCGCACGTCAATTCCAGCCTCGCGGATACCCGTGTTCGTGGCGTCCTTGACAGCGGCGAGCAGGTTGTCGTAGACGGGATCGAAGGTCATGGTGAAGGCACTGTCGACGATGCGTCCATTGATGTGAGCGCCAAAGTCGACCTTCATGACATCTCCCTGCTGCAGGACCATCTTGTTTCCAGCGTTGGGTGTGTAATGTGCGGCGCAGTGGTTGATGCTGAGACCGGTAGGGAAACCCATGCCACCCTTGAGATTGTCGCCTTCCTCGAGGCCCTGGTGGCCGGTGAGAGCTCGCACGCCGTTCTCGATGCCCTCGGCGATCTCGGTCAAGGTCTGGCCGGGCTTGATGTTCTTCTGAGCCCACTGTCGCACCTGTCGGTGGACCTCTGCGCCCTGTCGGTATTCGGTGAGGTAGTCGTTGCTCATGCGGTCCAGGTATCTCTTCTCCTCGCTGGTGGTTCGGTAGGAGTTGTCGTTGACGTACTCGCAGATTTCCCCCTCAGGGTAGATGGCGTTGGGAAAGAGGTTGGCGACGGGAACGGTGGGTGGTGAAGTCTGGCTCTTTGCGGCTGCGGATGCCGCAGTCTTCTTCTTCTTCTTGCGGGGCTTTCTCTTCTTCTTCTTCGCTGCTCCGTCGCCAGCCTCGGCGGCTCCCTCTGCGTCTTCGCCTCCATCTTCCGAGTCCTCGGCTTCGGGCTGGCCGTTTGTTGGCTTCTCCTCTGCTGCAGCTGGCTTGGGGTCCACTGGACTGGTCAGCTATGTGTGCACTGGCAACGCAGACCAAAGCTCACACTTCAGGTCGGAGACGCCGTTTGTGGCATCAGCGACCGCAGCCATGATGGCGCAGGTAAGCCTCCTCTCTCACGCCGAGCGCGACAGGTGTGCCAATATGTATATAGAGGCAGAAGGTCCTCGGTATTGCTGAAGGACAGTGTGCAAACGTCGGGTTGATGGGAGATATAGTGGGGGTGAGAGAGAGATGCAACTATCTAATTATCTCAGTTGCCAGAAAAGTCGCCCGTTGCAGTAAAGCATTCGGCTGTAAGCCGGAGCTTCGGTGCTGCGAGATCCGAAATCAAGATAAACCTCGGGCGATGTTTGTTTCCCATCAATTCTGCTAGAGAGAAGATCAGATCTGATCTCGGTCTTATCAGATGTCGTGGCAGAGACGGAAGCAGCAGGGCGAGCCGTGCACGAGGAAAGTCGTAGTACGTCACTGCGAACACCGGCGACTTATCCCCATTGAGGCTATCAGAGGGAATATCAATGCCTTGCTGTATTTGATGCTGCAGTAGAAGGGGGAGGTCTATATCTTTCTCGGCATCTGTTCTTGTTTCTTGGTGTTGTTGACTTGACTTCTCCATCGCAGCGGAATGAGGCATGCCACTCGATCCGTCACGATACCAGCGTTCGCTGAGGAGCTGCTTCTCCCACACTCTTCTTCGCCATAATTACTATCCTAGTCATCGTCATAGCCACTGGACTACTGCAGCAGCGTCTCCTTCCATTCCATCAACAACGCAGCATCAGAGACCTTTCCGGCGCACCTTCCACTCTTCACAGCCCCGCTGTGACACCGCCGCTGGTGGCCTACCGGATCACTATGAGACACTCGAGTTGCAGAGCAATGCCTCGCCGACCGACATAAAGAAGTGAGCATCTCTTCTGCACACCAGCACTATGGCCATTCCATCAGTAAAACGGCCAGAAAAAGACTAACAAGCAGGACCCACCCCTAGACAATTCTACAAACTAAGCAAAGCCCACCACCCAGACCGCAACCCCTCGGACCCAAACGCCTCGAACCGCTTCGTCAAGATCACCGAAGCCTACTCGGTGCTAGGCAGCCAAGACAAACGCGCCCGCTACGACCGCGACTTCTTCCGCAGCAACCCCCACCATCACCACTCTCCCCAAGGCGGCCGCCACAGACCCACGGGCTCCTACAGCAGCAGCAGCAGCAGCAGCAGCAGCAGCAGCAACAGCGACGCCTACTCCGGCCCGGGCGGGCGCCCAGCATCAGGACTCAGCAAACGGCGCACGCAGTTCAAAGGCCCGCCGCCCTCGTTCTACCGCAGCGGAGGCTGGGGGACGCAGAGCGCCAAACGAGCGGAACACGCGTCGCGGGCCTCGCACGCCGCCCACGAGGAACAACAACATGCGCCGCAGCCACGGCCACCTCCGGGGACAGGTCCCGCGGGCTTCGCGCAGGGCTACGGCGACGACGTGCCGCACTTTGACCGCGAGGGCCACAGGCGCACGCATGAGTCTGTCGAGCGCACTAGACATCAGACCAAGCGGCGCACGAAGGGCGAGGTGGCGCTCGATGAGATGCGCGATACGGGGCCCAGCATGCTGTTTAATTTCATTTTGATCTCGGGTATCTTGACGCTGGTGTTTGGGGTCAGTGGTGCCGTTCTCAGGGGTCCGTCGGCGGCTTCGTCGTCGTCTAGTGGTGGCGGCGTGGTCGCTACTAGGAAACGTCAGGCTGCCGTGTCGTCGTAGTCGGTTCTTGGACCCACATGATCCATGGATGGGAGAGCAAAGAGAAGGAAAATGATCAACAGGGACGGAAGCAATAGTCAGTCTCCACGAGGAGAAAGAAGACAGTATATAAGAGGTGGAGAAGTGCATGCGAGCGCGGAAAGGAGACACAGATACATGCACATGGCAAACAAAAAAACCAGTCAAACCTCAAACTCGTTCATCAGAACACAACTGAGGGGCAAGGGTTCTATAATTCTTCTTCTTCTTCTTCTTCTTCTTCATTTCTCTTGTTTCTAGTCCTCCCAAATTATGACCCAAAAAAAGGGGACAGAAAAAGCCAAGTCCCAACACGCTGTCAAGACGCGATCGTGGGGAGGAAAATCCCTGCTGCGTTCGGCGTGCCTTCTTCTACCTTTTTCCGGTCCTTCCCTTTGCTTTCTTTCCCTTCTCGTAGTTTACGTACATACATATATACAAGAATGAAAAGACACTTAACCCTCAAAGGTCAAGCTGGTGCCGACCTTGTGGCCGGCCTCGTTGAGCTTGGCGGTGTCGAGAGAGAGACCGAGACCGACGGTGACACCACGGTTGATCTTGGTGTTGTAGGCGAGAGCGGCGATACCGCGGTCGTTGATCTTGGCCTGTGATTCGCGTGTACATCGTCAGCATTCCGGTTTTTTTTAATTGAGAGAAAAGGACATCTTACCTTTGCGAAAGACAGAGGGTCAAGCTTGTACTTGGTGGCAACCTCGAGACCGAGGGACTTGCCGCCCTGGAGGTCGTAGGTGGCCTTGGCGCCAGCCTCGACGTTGGAGTTGACCTTCTGGTAGTAGCTGGCAGAGACGACGCTGAGGTTCTGGATGGCCATGACGCTGGCGGTGAAGGTGGGGTGCTGGTAACCGGCACCGGCGCTGTAGCGGGTGATGGCGGCCTTGGAGACGTCGTAGCCGGCCTCGGCACCGACGACGAAGCCCTCGTGGCCGACAGCGGCATCGATGAGGGCGTTGATGTTGCCGGCGGCACCGTGGTCAAGGAAGGCACGGGCGTGGAGGTTGGGCTGCTTGAAGGTGAGGTTGAGCTTCTGGGCGGCCTTGCTGGGGTTGCTGGGGTTGAAGAGGTTCTGGAACTCGGCCTTCACGGGTTGCGACATGACGCTGGCAAGCTCAACCTTGGTGTCGAGGATAGCCTGGGTGGTCCAGCCCTGGGTGACGGTGATTCCTGGATTCATGGCGTAAGTAAGATATAGATTGTGATTCCACTTCTGCTGCTGCAAATCAAGCTGCGACGGGGACTGGGACGGGGACTGGGACGGGGGCCGGGACGGGGGCCGGGACGGGGGCTCTGCATCATTGCTGTCTTGATCCGATTGCCCTTCAACGGACGCCTGGAGAGGTCTGCTCAGGAGTGCAAGGTGTAGCGCATGGCGAGTTGATGAGAGGAGCGGGAAGGAAAGACGGCTGAACAGTAAAAAAGGTGGTGGTCGCATACCCTGAGGCTTGAGAGTGTACTTTCCCTCGACCTGTTTTTCGCATTTGTTTGTCAGTCTTCGATTTCTTCTTTTCTGTCATGCTTCTCGTCGCTCCGATGAGAACGACATGGAGATGGTGCGACGAAGCGATGGTGGTAGACTTACGGAGCCGGCGGTGGCACCGTCGAAAGCCTGCTTGCCCTTGACGTTGACATTGGCGCCGTTGGGAGCCTTGAGCTTGACCTCGAGGTTGGCTATTGGCGCATGTTAGAAAGTATTTCTAGGAGCTGTGTATGCCCATGCTGGCGGTGCAAATGCCAGGCGTGGACTTCCTGATCGAAGGGGAAACATGCCAGCCTGGGTGTGGTAGAAGTCCTTGTTGATAAGCTATGACATCAACAAAAGTCAGCTTGACCGCATATATCAGAAGCGCCCCAGATCCAGAGTTCTCTTACGTCGTTGGCGGCCTTTGCAATGTCGGAGAAGGCAGGAATGGGGAGGGAAGCCGGGGTTGCGACAAAGGGAACGCCCGCGGGCTTGGAGATGTCGGAGAAGTCTGCAATGGCCATTGTGATGGAGAGAGGGGGGGATAGATGATCTTGGAGAAGTGTGGAGAAGTGTATGGGATATACAGAGGTAAGAAAGAAAGAGAGAGAGAGAGAGCTGGAGGTGTTTAGGGAACTCGGACGATTGCTGCGAATGGATCTTTACGCACCGTGAGAAGCTCGGACCAGCCGTCGCAGCTTCCGCTCTCTCACTCTGCCTCTGTCTGCACCCACCTGTGTGCTGGCTCTTTCTGTTTCCCTGTGCTTAAACCTTCCTTACCTGGAGCTGCAGCCACAGTACAAACTGCCTCCGCGCCTCCGGACTTGACCCGTTGCCCGCAGCAGCCTTCACTGCAAGTTACCTACCTTACTACCGAATCATCGGCGAATCACGGGCTCCAGGCAAGCGCGTGCGTCATGTTTTCCCTTGCCTGCATGTTTTCCAAGCTGGAGCACCGCGGATCAATCAATCTGAGCAGAGGGCAAGTGAGCCAACCTGGTTTTCATCAATCTATCATCGAAGCAAATCATCGTTATAGTCGACCCTGCCAGTTCTCAGCGTCTCTCGAGTGTCAAGAGACAACAGTCGTCGTCTACCATGAGCCTGACCACACTGCAAACACAAGGTGTCATGAACAAAACAAAAGGCAGGATGCTGCCGAACGGGGCAAAATTCGTCGTGTACAATTGCATGCTCTTTAATCTACCAAAAGTCCTGTCTCTTTTGAGGTAGCACATCCGTCTACCCATCCTCTCCCAACGCCATCGGTATAATGGAAGCAATTGAGTCACATGAATAAAATTAGGTCATTCCCGCATACGTGCAGAACAGGAACTTGACATCGGCCGGCCGAGAGTTTGATCGCCCCTCTAGGCCTTCGTCTCCTCGTACTTGTCTTGGTGGATGGCGATGGCTCTACCGCTAGGATCCGTCTGCTTGGACCACGTCGGGGTCCATCGCTCGACGGTAGAGGCGCAGTATGGGGGGAAGTGCTCGTCGAACATGCAGCGGTACCAGTAGCTATAACGTAGTCAGTATAAATGTTCAAAGAGGCAAAGACTCGATCAAAGACTCACGCTTCCTTGGTATCGGGGATGTCGTCGCCCCACTCGGGCTTGGGGTTCTTCATGTCCTCGTCGCTGACGTGCTCCTTGGCGGCGTCCTTGAGGCCGTCGATCCATCCGTAGCCAACACCATCACTGAACTGCTCCTTCTGTCTCCAGAGGATGTTGTCGGGAAGGTAGGGCTTGGTGTCGGGCTCGTCGGTCGTGTCGAAAGCCTTGCGGAGGATGTACTTCTCGATGCGGTCCTTGGTGATCATCTTCTCCTGGGGGTCAATGTTCATGCAGAGCTCGAGGAACTCCTTGTCGAGGAAAGGCACTCTGGCCTCGAGACCCCATGCGGAGGTCGACTTGTTGGCTCTCAGGCAGTCGGCCAAGTGCAGGTTCTTGACTCTGCGCACAGTCTCCTCGTGAAAGGCCTTCTTGTCGGGAGCGGCGTGGAAGTAGAGGTATCCACCGAAAATCTCGTCACTGCCCTCGCCACTGAGGACCATCTTGATTCCCATGGCCTTGATCTTTCTGCTGAGCAGGAACATGGGCGTCGAGGCGCGGATCGTGGTCACGTCGTAGGTCTCAAGGTGGAAGATGACATCGGAGAGAGCGTCAAGACCCTCCTGGATGGTGAAGGTCATGCTGTGGTGCTTGGTGCCGAGGAACTTGGCGACCTCGAGGGCGGCCTTGCTGTCCGGTGCGTCGGGGAGACCGATGGAGAACGAGTTGAGCTGGGAGAGAACAGGAATGGTGTTGAGGTGGTAGTCCTCATCGATTCCAGCAAGCTCCTCCTGGTCGCCAGGGGTGTTGGTGCCGTCGGTGCTGACGGAGCCGGCCAGTCTCTTCTTCTCGCGCTGCTCTTGCTGAGCGTTGTAAGCGGCCTGAAGTCTGAGGGTCTCGCGCTGGGCGATGGAAGCGACCAAGCTGGAGTCGAGACCGCCGGAGAGAAGGACACCGTAGGGGACCTCGGCCATCAATCTCTTTCTGACCGCTCTCTCGAATGTCGTCCTGATCTCCTTGAGGTCGAGGGGAGTGGTGGGGATGTTGCTGGGCTCCATGAGCCACTTGGGGGTGAAGTAGCGGGTGAGCGAGTCCGTCTTTGAGTCGTAAATGTGGCCGGGGGGGAAGGCGATGATGTTGTCGCAAACAGGGTGGAGGCACTTGAGCTCCGAGGCGAAGTAGACTGCACCAGGGGTGGTGCTGGAGCGGCCCATGTAGAAAGTGGTGACGCCGATAGGGTCTCTTGCGGCGATGACACGGTCTTGCGCCTTGTCGTGGAGGACCCACGAGAACATGCCATCGAGGAACTTAGGGGCATCGATTCCGTGCTCTTGGTACTATATCGCATTGTTAGAACCATTTGCCCTCGTGTGCCAATCTCTGTGTGCAGGTCCTACCAGGGGAATGATGACTTCGCAGTCGGAATGCGTCTTGAAGGGGTACGGGGTCTTCAGGTTCTTGCGGAGGACCTTGTGGTTGTAGATCTCTCCGTTGACTGCCAGGGCAATGCTGCCATCTTCGCTCAATAGAGGTTGTGCGCCACTGTCTATCCATGTGTCAGCAGCCGGCCGAGCCAATGACAGGAGTTGCAAGACGTACCGACACCGACGATACTCAGACGCTCGTGGACGAGGACTATGGAGAGCAGTCAGAAATTGTATCTCAGCCATATCAGACTGACGATGGACCTACTGGTGCTGTCACAGATGTAGTTGCCGCCTGTTGTTAGGATCAGCCAAAGCTCAATAAACTTGGAGTTGGAGCGTCGTGTGGAAATTGCTCACTCCAATCGGGACCACGGTGACGGATGCTGGGAAACAAGTCAGTGGATTGAACATTCGCAAGAGGATTCGAGTAGTGATCAACATACGCCTTGCCCATGCGCAGGGCTGTGGGCTTGAACTTTTGCACATCTGGGTGGCTGCATAACAATTAGTTATTTTTCCCGCCGATAACGCAACTCTCCCAGGAAATGTGCGCTCTGGCATATCGTCCAATTGGGTTGCGAAGCGACAACATACTGGTAACAAGCAAAGATTCCACACATGATTGCGGATTATGAAGTGTCTAGGAACAGTTCAAGAGGCAGTATCAACGAGTGGCAGAAGGGCAAGTGTGTGTTGAGGGGCAATTTGTATGTAGGAATTAAAATGCCTTGAGTCACTGGAGGGTTGGCCCGCCATGACCGACTTGCGGAACCGGGCTTGGCGGGGTTAGTCAACCAATTGGCCTTCTGAGTCATTTACTCGGCGCTCGGGGGTTCTGGAAGACACTCGTCCATGGGCTACGCCTTCGTGCATCAGAAATATACAAGTATATTGAAACGGCGAGGACATCTCGCCACCCAGGTAGCAGGTGCGCCGAGTCAATCCTCATTCAGCTGTGTGTGGTTGTGGATCGCTCATGCACTGCGCAGCTGAGGGTAGGAACTCAAGGTACAGGTATTGTACAGTACCTACCTTACTGTGGATACTGTGGATCATGCTTGCATACGACATGCCTTACTCGGGAACATTTCACCAATCTTCTATGTCGTCTCGCACAGAGCCATTCGCTGGAGATGACTCTACTCGGAGGACTGTGGCGCGCTCCTGAGAACACTCGAGCATACACGATAGAAAGCTGGAACGATTGATCATGCATGTGGCGTACTGCGCTTTCTTATTCAGACATCTGTGTCACAGATCTCGCTGGCCAAAGAAACAAAAGTCGTAGAGCAAACCAAACCTCCTATCTCGAGCAAAAGGTGTTGCGGACGTGGCGGCCACTGCGGCTACTGTGACTGGACGACCGTCGAATGATAATGGGAGCATGTACTCGGGTAAACGTCTTGTTCGCCACCACTAGCGGTAGAAGGTTATCGATCATGTTGGAGGGAAAAGGAAGTTTTGCGCTTGTGTCGTTGGATTAGTCCGTAATCATTGAATCAAAAGAAGAAATAAGCAATCAGGAAGCAGAGAAGGCAGAGTCCTGCCACGACCTGCACGGGAACGCCACTCGCAGAGGGCTGCTTGATGCCCATTCCAGTGGTGCCGGTGGTGATCCTCTCCTTCGAGTCCTGGTTGACAGCATCCGTCTTTCTTTGGCGCAAGACGGCGTCGGATGCTTGTTGTTGCAGGCGCGCAATGGTAGCCTGAGCCTCGGCAAGTTTCTGCTGCATCTCCTCGGAAGACGTGGGGATGGCGTTGGAGACGGCGCCCATGACGGTCTTGTGCTCGACAGCAGGGTTGTAGGCAGAGTCACTGACTTCTCCAAGACTCTTTGCGTCAGATGGTCGGTCTTCGTATGTCGAAGTTGGTCCGACGGCATGCTTCTGTGGGGTCTGTGCTTGCGACGAAGGAGAGTGGTAGTAGGAGTCGTCCACGTGGCTGCCTCCATTGACACCGTTGTCGGCGGGCAGGAAGACGACGCGGATCTTCTTCTCCTGTATGCTTGACTTTGCACTCTGCTCAACGTGGGACCACTGTTGTTTGGTTAGTATGCGCCGACAGCGGTTTTGTGGTGATTGCGAAAGCATACGATCTGCGAAACATTGGCGACCTCCTGGGCAGCAGAGATGGCGACTGACTGCACGAGGAACTTGTCGCGGCACTTGGCATCAAGAGGAGGATCCTCCTTCATGGCCTGCAACAGGACTGGCAGCGGTTAGTGAAAGGCAGAGAATAGATTGAGGGCTGTGGATCCGCGATACCCTGGACTTCCACATCCTCTCCAGCCTCGATTCTTCCCGAGTTCGGTCGTACACAGTATCTATTGCGCACAAGAGTCAACACTAGAGCATGTGGGGACAGTTATGATGGTTGTCGTACTGTTTAGGAGCAGTGGTTTTGACCTATAGGCAGAAAGTCAGCAATGTGTTGAAGGGGGGTTCGAGATTGGACACGAACCTTGAATGCGACCGGATCAGAGTTCTTGTTGTACAAGCGAAGAACCTGGGAGACCTCGTGGGTGAAGGGACCTGTGACAGCTGAGGTCAGCAGTGCATTCGCTGACGATGCGCTATAGAGACGGGAAACACACGTTTAAAGCCCAGCTCGACTGGATCCAGCTCCACGGACATGTTGGACAGGAGATAAAAGACCTTGTGTTATGAGGGTTGACTTTTTGCGATGACGCTGGATTATGCAGAAGCCGAAGGATGATTAATTGTAGTGGGAGCAGATGGAAAGCGCCTTTGGATGTATGGATGTGGTGTGGAAAGAAGGGAGTTGGTTGGTGTAGGCAGCGGATAACAGGGAGGGCCGGACGACGTCAGACATACAGAACTTACATGTAATTACCTTAGACAGCAATGTACTTGTACCGTTCACTCGAGGTTGCCCTAGCTCGCAAGATACGGCCAGGCAGCCGTTCGCTATAAAAGCATGTTTTATTGCTGAATGGCTAGGGTTGCCTGACCACCTTGCCTATCCTAAGGTACCTAAGGTCTGTTACTTTCACCGCCTGCACTTTCAGCACGTCATTGTGTTGTGCTTAACCCCGAAGTTCAGACTGTCAATTCGGTGACAGCTTTGTCACTTTCGCCCACTGTCCACTGCCTTCGGTACGGAAAAGTCATCGAGGAATAGATACATATCGTACAACAAACTTGATATAAATAACCACCTTATCTGGTTGATTGAATCTGCTTGATATTTATACATAGTAACGCCCATCTCATACATCTGAACCAGCACACGCCACTCATACTACCGCCATCATGTCTTCCTCATCCGATATCGACAACTTGGTCGACATGGGTTTCGACTGTGAGAAGGCAACCATTGCAATGAAGAAGACTGGCAACTGTATGATCTTTGCTTTCCTAGATCTGACAGGGTTGAACTAATCCTTTGTGGATCAGTGGGCGGAGCCGTCGATTGGCTGGCACAGAACGCAGATAAATCCATCAAAGATATGAACGAGGACGAAGAAGCCGGCATTTCTCTCCAGCCCGGTGAACAAGCAAGGAGCTTGGTGTGTAAAGACTGTGGCAAGAAATTCCGGTCAACGGCCCAGGCAGAATTTCATGCCAATAAGAGGTATGACACACCCTGACAACTCCATTCTCCGCCCTTGACTGTTCTAACCATCTCACCTGTACAGCGAGCATCAGAACTTCGAAGAGTCAACAGAGGAGATTGCACCCTTGACCGAAGAGGAGAAAACCGCCCGACTGAAGGAGTTGAGGGAAAAGCTAGCGCTCAAGCGCGCCGGTCAGTCAGAGCAGGACAAGCTTGACAAGAAGCGCAACGATGAGATCCGCCGCAAGTCTACCAAGGAACAACAAGACATCAAGGAAGATCTACAGAAGAAGGAGCAACTGAAGGAGGCAGCAGCAAAGAGACGCGAGAAGCTAGAAGACATGGAGGCGAAGAAGCGCATCCAAGCCAAGATTGCCGCCGATAAGGAGGAGCGCCGTCTCAAGGCTGAGAGGGAGAAGGCTGCTCGTGCTGGACAAGCAGTGCCTGTCGCCGAGCCTGTCGCCGCTGCGAAGCCATCCGTGCCTAAACCCGCTGCCTCATATACCGAGGCCAGACTGCGTCTCCAGACCCCATCTGGGACCATCCAGAAGACTTTCCCTGTCGAGACCACCCTTTTCGAGGTCGCCCAAGCCGTGGCCCAAGAGAATGGCTTTCAAGCTTCCTCTTTCACTCAGAACTATCCCAAGAAGGTCTTTGACGGCTCAGACATGGGCCAGACGCTGAAAGAAGCCGGCCTAGTGCCGAGCGCAGCACTCATCGTGCAGTGAGTGCTATTGCTCTGCAGATATTCACACACGCTTCTCTTTAGAACGATCGAGTGCCTTTGGAGGGTTGGCAATAGCGTCTAGCACATCCTAGACTTGATGCTGACAGCACGAGACAGAGCGGCTCTGAGGAATCCAAAAGCTTAGGCAATGAGTATACGAAAGAATAATGAAATGCAGTATTTTTTTGGACGTGAAATCAACGGGGTATCCATCGTCTACGCAGCGACCTTGGCCTTCTTAGCCTTCTTGCCATCACCCTTGGCCTTGACCCGTTTCGTGCCGGCCTTAGCAGCAGCAGTGACCTTGACCTTCTCCTCACCATCCTCTTTTTCCACCTCGACCTTGGCCACCTCGGGCTGCTTTTCAAGGATGGCCTTGACCTCGCCACCGTCCAATAGACCAGGTCCCTCGCCGTCGACGGCATCCTTCATGGGCACGTCGTTCACGCTCGTCAATCCGGGCATCTCAAACTCATAGCCGATGTCCTTGAGCTTAGCAGCCTGCTTCGCACGCTTCTTGTTCTCCTTTTCAATCTTCTTCTCCCACACTCCTCTCGTCTTGCCCTTGTTCAAGAGACCACCCTCGATCTTGTTTCTGGGCATGACCTTGAATCTGCGACCCTCGCCCTTCCAGAGCTGAGGATGGACTTGGTCGTCGGGGATGCGGCGTACTTGCAGGATGTGGCCGAACAAGAGGTATTTGTCCATGGTCTTGGCGACAATGTCTGCCACGGCGCCCGAGGAGAACTCGAGGAATGCGTAGTGCTTGGAGCGTCCGGTGACCTTGTTGCGTGCCAGACGCAGGTGAGAGATGTCACCGAATTGGGAGAAGTAGGCCTTCATCTGGTGCTCGAAGAAACCGTGAGGAATGCGTCTGTATTCCAATTAGTACAAGGTGTAGTCGAGTAGGTGAAAAGGAGAGGATCAAGAAATGCACTTACCCAACGTAAAGGACGCCAGGCTTGTCGTCTGCGCCCTTCTTCTCTGCCGCCTTCAATTGCTTGCGCGTGTTCTTCTCGTCAGGGATGGCAGGTAGTTTATCCACAGAGACACCCTCCTCGTCATCAGAACCGCTGTCGTCATCTTCCTCGGGGTCGTTCTTGTCTTCGTCGCTCTCGAAACCAGCGAGAAGAGCAGCGGTCTGGTCGTCGACATCCTCGTCGTCCTCCTCCTCGTCTTCGCTGGCGGCTTCCTTTGCGGCGGCCACGGCGAGGGCGACCTCTTCCTTCTTGGTGATGGGCTCTTCCTCGACCTTGTTCTCGGTCGTCGTCGTCGTCGTCTTCTTGCCCTTGGCCTTGGTGACTTTGGCGGACGCGCTCTCCTTGGCGGCAGGAGCAGACTTGGCCTTCGGTGCAGCCTTCACGGGCTTCTTCTCTTCAAGGAAATCCTCGGCACGCTTCCTGGCTGGCTTAGCTGCGGTGGTGTTTTTCTTGTTCTTCGAGTCGACTACTGCTGCTGCCACGACTGTGGTCTTTTCCACGCTCGGTGACTGCTTGCTCGCTGATCGCAGAGTCTTTGACTTTTCGCTCTTCTCGGGTGTCGTCTTGACTTTCTTCGCGATTGCTACCGCGGGCTCTGCGGCGCCTGTTGATTATTCAATTGCTCTTGTCAGTTCTGCGTTCTCATCGAAGTTTCTTTCGCGTAGAGAAAAGGAAGGAAGCATTACCCTTGCGCTTCTTGCTCTGAATCTCAGTCCTGGCCATATTTCTTCAATGGTGATGGACCGAATATATACAATTGTAATGTTGTGTGTGATGGATGGATGCAGAGAAATAAAAGAAAGTATTCACTCGGACTTTCCTGGCCTCTGAAAGCTTCACAACTTCTTCTCCGGGGGACGGACTTTGTAACTTTTTCTTTCTCTACTCTCTTTCACGCTCCATAAGAAAAAGCTGGGGTTGGGTCCCTTTCTCTTCATTGCCTTACCTTGCTTTAGTTCGTCAACCCGACAAACCCCCGTTCTAACCATAGATTCACTCCATTCCACTTATTGCAACTCTGCCTCCGCTTTTTTGCTTTAATCTTGGGACTTTTTTGCCCATTCATCGAAACCTTGGGGCTTGGCGCGCTGGTTCGCTCGGCGGCATCTGTTCACTAAGGTACTGGTCTATCACTATAACATATACAGAAGTAGTAGTTAGGACACACACGAACACTTTGTTTCAACAACGTCCTGGCTATTTCTGTTGTTCCTAACGAAAGACCATGGCTGCCGAGCAGCCGTCTCACAACGAAGTCTGGGACGATTCGGCGCTTATAGATTCCTGGAATGAAGCACTCGAGGAATACAAGGTTGGTTTTACCACGCGCTTATGCCACTGAATTTGTGAATATGCGTTCTATACTGATCTAACGAACATAGAAATATCACAGCATTGCGGCCAAGGGAGAGCGTGTCGAGGATGTCTTGGCTGTTGCTGAAAAGGCCGAGACGGATGTGTATGTTGACTTTAGCTATACTCATACAATATATGTCTTAGGTCACATCACTAACCAACAGAGCAGTCTAGAAGAGACTGCTGGTTCGTTCCAGGACAAAAGTGTGCTGGCTCCGGAGGGCGAGGCAAAGGACGCAGTCATGGAAGACCAGGTTCATGTCGAGAATGCGCCGGCGATTCCAGTGTCGGAAGTATGCTTGAGATGCCAATGTCATGTCTCATTGAACCCCTTTCAGCTGACCAACAAGCAGCCCGAGCAGATCGCAGTAGAGCACCCACTGCCCACGACGAACGGCATCTCATCAGCCATGCCACAGGCAATGATGAACACTGGTACTGCCATGCCGCCACAAATTGACCGGACGGCCCTGCTAACATGACTCAGTGCAAGACGAGGGTCTGAAGAACCTCATGATGTCCTGGTACTACGCAGGCTACTACACAGGCCTCTACGAAGGCCAGCAAAAAGCCAACCTCGCTGGCCAAGCAAGCAAACAGGCCATTGGCAAAGTTGGCTGA
Source organism: Neodothiora populina (assembly GCF_041146345.1). Taxonomy (NCBI): domain Eukaryota; kingdom Fungi; phylum Ascomycota; class Dothideomycetes; order Dothideales; family Dothioraceae; genus Neodothiora; species Neodothiora populina. The sequence continues at coordinate 2,481,009 of NW_027191413.1, forward strand.
AGTTGACCGTGCGTTCAGGAGCACCATTATCACTAATACTAACACTCGCCTGGGTCCCATTGAGTGAGCCGAGTGAGCTGTCACTTCTGGCGTTGTTGCACTCTCATACAGTGGCGACAGATGCACCACCAGATCTGGTCCATAGTGCATGCAGTCAGTAATGTGAGCGCCGGCGGACAATATGCCTGCTGACGTGTGCGCCCCAAGTCCTTGATGACGAGAGTCAGCTTACACGGCCAAAATGCTCCTCTCAAGATCGAGGAAGGGCACAAGACAATCCACACCAAGCAGCACGACCGAAAGAGGAACGGATATCTCGCTGAAAGAATCGCATGTCTATGATTGAACGGTTCTATTACTGAAATGAAAAGAAGAAAACAATGGGGGTTCGCTAAAAAGGCAATCCAATAACGCATAGATTCGTATTCGAAATGGAATAAACCATGAATCTCATTTTTAAGTCCTCGAGAAAGTGCAGTAGTAGTAGCCATGGGGAACGTCCCACTGACCGGACCTGACGGGGTGGACATCTGATCCTCGGTGTCGAAAGTCTCGAGTCGTGATCATTTCTTTCCAGCAGCTGCTGCCTCGGCGGCCTTTCGTGCCTCAGCTATATTTGAACTTTTGATTAGCATACGCAAAACCCACGAAAAGGATGACAGCTAGACAGCAGGAAGAGAAGTCGTACCGGCAGCCTGCTTCTGACGCATGATCTCAGCCACGCTGTCCTTGTTCTTCATCATTTCGGATCCGGAAGCCTGATATCAGACAGAATCCGAATAAGTATTAATTCACAAGTCAACCCCAAGAGAGAGAGGGAGAAGAGAGCAGAGCCAGCACACGGCAGCATTTACACATGTGTGTGTTGTTCTCTCCCTTTACTCTCTTGGATACTGGGCAAAGAGGAGGTTCATCTCACGCTGTTTTTTGATTTCTAGTTTCGTTCAAAGTCAGTGTCGCAGATCGCAGTTTTAAAGGCTCGCTTCTAGCACAAATGACAGAACATAACTCTTCATCGTGATCAAGATCATCTAGATAAAGGTCCACCCAATTTGTTGGAAATTGCTAGGATCGTAAAGTCTCGCAGGGAAGAAAACTGTAACAAGAACGAGAGCAATATGCGACTACTCACTTGAGCGGCTTGAGCCTTGAGGTTCTTCTCGCGAGCCTTATCTCTCTGGTTGCCACGAGCCATTTTTCTTTGTTTTGCTTTGAGATATTCACTTGATTGACGCCTTGGGTGGTTTCGCCGTCTTGTTCTTTCACAGGAACTATAATTATCTGGCCTCTTCTCAAGAGTGTCTTGTCGCGTGTGGCAAGTTTTCGTGGTCTAAAGGATAAAGGAATAAAAGTAGTTTTGGCTAAGAGGCGAACGACTTTAAGGAGGAAGGGTGTTTTTATCTAATTGTTTTTGGGGGGGGAACCCGACAGAGAGGGACCCGGCCGGCGAGTCGGGTTCCAGATGGGCCAACGCCAAGATCAAATCGACTTTCCGCTCTGTTTTTTTTTTTGTCTACCTTATTCTAGAATCTGTTTGATTGCTTCCTTTTCGGTAAACGTCCGTCGTATAAGCTGAGGTGGGCTCGAGCTCACCTCGCCTTTTTTTTTGCTCTCGGGGTCGCTGGACGGCAGGAAGCCCCGGATCGGCATCCGTCTGACTCCGTTCGCTTCTGTCAAGATGCAAGTCTTGGTTCGTGCGATCTCGAGGGGGACCCTGTCCAGTCGAGCGGATCTGAGACTCTTAACTCCACTGATCGGGTGTTCAGGTTGTATAATTACCAGATATTATTTCGGGAAACGTGGGAGAGAGCTCCACATGTCCGGCTCTCCTGGCGGTAGGTCACACACTTGCGAGACCCAACCATCTGGCGGTTCGGCAGACTTGAAACACGTCGACAGTCATTTTGCCGCTGACAAAGTGGATTCAATCTTAGCCAATCCATGCTCTATGTCGACTGTCAACCCTGACAGTACGCAAAAGCAACTATATCTCTTGTGCTTGCACAACCTTCCAGTCCTTCTCGAATCTAGTGCGCTTTCATGTTATCGATCCGCGCATGACACCACCTACGATGCGATGTTTCACAGAGGCGGCTATTGCCAACGCTGGATGATTGTCTCCGGCGCTTGCATGTGAACTTATTGTATCAATCATTGTCGGGCATCGTCAATGGAACTGTAGGTGGAACGCCCTATTCATGGTATAATCACTCGCTCGGCTCGTTCTCTGCTCTCTATTGTGTCTATTGTCAAAATTTCTTTTGTCCGTCCTTTTTCAGTGGAAAAAGGCATTCACTCTGGAGGCTTCTGACCTCCTTTAATCCCTCTTGTGCTTCTCTTTCTTTCTAGTTTCCACCTCGAGCATCTACCACAACATTCCTTGCCCGCATTTTCCTACTCTGAGAACGCCTGCTGGACAGCCGTGTTACGTCTTTCCCTTTGAATCACCATATATGTTCTTGAGACTCTATCCAACAAAACTGTGAGCGTAACACAACCTCTATTGAGGGCAAAGTATGCAGATCTCTCTGGTCACTAACACCAAACCAAGGTCCATATACCTACCTTTCGAGGCAAGAGTAAAGACAGAGCGGACTGCAGAGAAGATGACATTGTCACCAAAGTCACTGGCTGGACCAGGCTACATCATTCTCAATGCCATTCGTGTAATGAACATCATTGCTTTTCTTGCGGTCATTGCGGCCAGCGTCGTGATGTTGGTCAAGACTTCTACGGCCTCAAAGGTGGTTATGATGGAATCAGATTCTCCAGCCTGATCGCACGCTGACAAAGTACAGTTCTTCTTCTTCGATGCGGTCAGTCATGTTGTGACTGCTGTCATATCGAGTAAGTCTTGCAGATATCACGTACCTAAAGCTTGAAGCTGTTAACGCCACGTACTGACTGGACTCGAAAGTGTTCCTGATCGCTTCTGAAGTGTCACTTTTCCGAGCCTTCTTCGCTCGCAATTGGCCACTTCTCAGCCCAGCGCATGGGTTCGTCGCGCTCGGGGCGGCCATGGTTGTCCTAGGTGTCAACGTCCTCGGCAATCTCAATAAGCCAGCAGCATCGCAGGAAGCGCTAGGGCTCGAAATCTGGCGGATTGTCATTGGATCCGGCATCATCGTCTTCATCCTAGGGTTCTTCAATCTGGCTGCGGTAGGTTTATGCTCTGCTCAAGATTATGACCCGAGCGGTTTGTGAGTCGTACTGATTAGATCACCACAATAGAGCTATATCTTCCGCGATAACAAGCAGGACATAACTGCCCGTCAAGTACGCGCTCAGGGCGCAGTAGCGGTTCACAAGAAGCCGATGTCAACCAGCAGCATCAGGTCTGCACCGACAATGCAAAGCATGAGCCCCTCGACGCCAGCAAAGCGATTCAGCAAAGCCTTCCACAGAATGAGCAGGAGCAACACTATGCCAACGCTGCCACTGTACACGAAATCGCCCGAGGTTGCAACAATGCCGGTAGCGTCGCCCGAGCAGCCGCAGCCGTCGCCATCTTCGAAGTACTCGCGAGCCACATGCGATACGGCCAAGAAGCTCTTCGGTGGAAGCAGGAAACGTGAAAGTGTGGGACCATCACTGCCCATCAACATCTCCGCGCCAATGAACGTGAATCCTCAATTCGCACATCTGGTGCAGAGACCAGACTCTGCACTGCACCCTAGCCGTACAGGTGAGAGCGACACTCAGAGATGGAAGATATGATGAGATGATGGTCCAGGCGGTCGGTAGAGGTAGATCTTGTCCCATGGAGAGGAGTGGATTTCTCTGATTCTTGTTATGCTTCTCTTATCAGCCTTGTTTTCTTTTCTTTCTTGAATTATCCAGCGAGGCGCCATATTAAAGGCGAAACCGGTCATTCTCTATATCCATTTCTCCTGGCGTGTAGATGCGGCATTGCTTTCTTGCTTGCTGAGCTGGGTCTGTAGCAGCCATAACATTCGAGACCACACTCGTTTATGATGAAAACTATTAGTATATCGAACATAATGTAGTTTAAAAATGGCTTCAGGATATAGTAAACGTTGACGCTGAGGTACCAAGGCGTGTCGTATATGCATCACTCACGTGCACACACGAATTACACAGATCAAGGATTGTTGACTCCTGCTCCATTAGTGTGAGCAACACCAAGGTATTCCTCAACAACCGTCACAATGTCCCTCCAGTCCATCATGGGCCCGGCGCCAACATCACCACACGCCATTCTCTTCTCCATAGGCTGGAGAACATGAACCCAACCACCACTGTGAACGCCCCATTCCTGCTCAAGAACAGCAATATGCTTACTCGTGACGGGGTGCAACCACATAGCAGTGTTCATAGCAGGAGCAACAAGCAAAGGTTTCGACCCGGAGGCAGTCTTGAGAGAAGCAGGGAGACCCTGCCGCGGCAAGTCCACCTGGCCAGTGGTATCCCAAGCGCGAACAGCAGATAAGAGCAGACCATCCGACAACCCCAGCGCCATCTTAGCGAGAGAATTGGCAGACAGCGGCGCGACGAGCATCAGGTCCGCCCATCTCCGCAACTCTATATGCAGGATATCTGCGCCGCGAGTCCAGGGCACAGCCCACTCGTCTCGATCAGTATAGATGGCCTCGACTCTGGGTATCTGCAACAAAGAAGCCAGAGTCGGCTGCTCGGCAGACTGACCCTGCAGGAACTGCGCTGCGGAATCGGTGAGTACGACACGGATCAGAACGTCATGTGCGGCTAGCGCTGCGAGTATCAGAGGCAGCTTGATGGTCGCGACGGACCCGGTGCATGCTATCAGCAGATGGGGTTTCCCGTCGTCGTCGTGGTCTGCGGCGCGCAATGGTGCTGTAAGCGGTGATGCTTCACGATAGGCAGATGTGCTCGACATGCTTGATTTACGGGATGTGTGCCTCGCACTAAGATTTCTTCCTTCAGTCAACCATGTTGATATCTGAAGTCTCCATAAAGGTCTTGGTACTGAGAGGCCGACACATGAAGAGATGAAATTAGTTGCTGAGAAATAGATCTGCGTCATTGGCTGCGCTGGTTCGATTTTCCGATCCCTCCCCCCCCCCGCATGCGGCGAACGCATTTCCAAAGCTTCGGAGGTTTCGATGACAACTTCTTTATCATCCGCCAGAAACAGACTCGCAACACAAAACCTCGAACAAATAAATCATGGCAGCACGATCAGTAGCATCAGCGGTAAGTCGCCTCGACACAGACTAAGGACTGGATCATTTCGACTAATGCCTTCTCTCACAGGTCTTCCGCTCGGCCCTCCGCCCCAGACACAACCCTCTTCTGTCGCCACGATTCCAAGTCCTGCAAACAAGACTGCTCTCGCAAGAGACCCGCCAGGCCATCGACAAGGCCGTCGCTTCGGCGCCCGTGGTCCTCTTCATGAAGGGCACCCCCGAGACCCCTCAGTGCGGTTTCTCGAGAGCCAGCATTCAGATCCTCGGCATGCAGGGCGTGAACCCGGCCAAGTTTACTGCGTTCAATGTCCTCGAGGATGAGGAGCTCAGATCGGGTATGTGTTGCTGCATGCATACGACTGCTGATGTGCTGCGTGCGAGAGAGAGGATAACATGATGGCTGACTATTTGCGTGCAGGCATCAAGGAGTACTCCGAGTGGCCCACCATTCCTCAGCTCTACGTCAACCAGGAGTTTGTTGGCGGAACCGACATCATGATGTCCATGCACCAGGACGGCTCGTTGGCGAAGCTGCTTGAAGAGAAGGATGTCTTGGTCCCCGCAGACGACTAGAGAGTGTGATTGTGATCAACAATAACTGGCGACAGAGAAATGTAGGATTCCGTGGCGTCTGTACATAATGCAATATCACATGTTCAAAACAGCAGCATCGCGAGTTCTCTGACAGTGTTCAAGTAATATGTTATGATCTACCGAAAAAACTTGGCGATGTCGCGCATGAATGACTATCCTACTTACCAAGAGCAACCAAGTGATAAACATGAATATGACACGAGCGTGCTCATTCATACAGCCTCAACACACATGAAGAGACCTTTACTCGGTTGTCAAATCCGTCCGCTGGCCATCGTCTTCCGCAGCCTTCATCAGCTTCTCTCGCTCCGCGTTCTCAGCCTTGACGATGAGATCCAAAAGGTCATTGGTACTGTTTCGCAGGCTCTTGCCAGACTGAGCCGATATGAGACTGATACTGCGCCAATGTCCCTTTCGATCATCTACCACCGTCACCGAAGGAAATCGACGAACCACGGCACCATCACGGTCACCTTTCGGAGCTGGGACGGTCAAGAAGCGCTCATGGGATTGCAAAGTCCTGTCTTCGCGGGGAATCGCGTTCTGCGTTCTCGCCGTCGACTCATCTTCAGCGTTGACATTCGGAGAAACCGGAGAATAGACGCAAGCTTGATACATGCGAGAAAGGCGCTTCGCTTTCGATGGTACGAGTACTTCATGCTCGGTATTGCCCTCGTGGTTGTCAAGTGTACCATCTAATGCAGGCTCATCATCCTTCATGTGCAACGCCAAGAAGGTAGGTGCCCAAGACGCCTCGCCATCATTGTCGTCTCCGTCATCGTCCGAGCCACGATCCTGGATCTCATCATCTTGGTCGGGAGTACATGTATCAGGAAGAGTCGTCGCTATTCGCTGCTTTGTCTGAAGATGTGGATGGTGAGAAAGGGCTTCTTGTGTTTCCTCTTTGAGATGATGGCTCTCATCCACTATTCCATCTCTCAAGTGGTGCCCTTCCTCTTTGATCTCATCCTTTACGTGGTCCACAATCCTTCCGATATGTCCAGGTATGAAGCTAGGATGAGCTAACGCGAGCGGGTGCATTGGGAATATAGGGGGCAGAACTTCCAGCTCGGGATGCTCAAGCTTCCCACCAACCGCAATGGACGACCGACGATTGCGAACTGCTGATGATGTAAAAATGTTAGAATAGTATCGCACGACTGTACCAAACGTCATTGATCGTGACTTGACGATCCACGCCCGACCCTTTCGAGCCGACAATTTAGACGTCCTCTTGCCAATGTAAGGGCTTTCAATGTTTGGTGCGTCGATATCGCAATCTGATCCATCGATATAAGCAAAGTCTTGTGTGATGACGTTGTCTTCCTGACCAGCAGAACCGCAACGACTTTCACGAGTGTGAGATGGGTATCGGCTCCAAGCAGCGAGAGGGGCCGCCGGGGGTGGGCATTCTCTGTCCGCTTCTACCGAAGAGCTACGAGAAGGCCTCGCTTTGGTAGAGCTTACCCCCATTGCTGTATGCCAAGATAGTGCTGTTTCGCCCGGGGGTCGAAGGTGCTGCATGCTCTGACTCCTGCGTACATCAGGCTTCCTAATGATCTCGAGAGGATCAAGATCGTCCATGATCGTAGGCAAGCGTGCAGGCGTGCTTGCTGTTGATGAGCCGAAAGAAACGTTGAATATCGGCGCTTGACTCGATGGGCTTGCTGTGCCTGAGCGTTTACTGCTCGACCGGTACAATGCAGCCTTTTCTAAGTGATGCTGGTGCAAGGCCTTTTCCATCAAAGAGCCCTCTGTGCCCTTGTAAGATAATGGAATCGCCCGACGGAGAGGTCGACCTCCCGATTCTCGTCTGTCGTCTTCCTCGATGGCTTTCAAGGCTTCCACGTCAATGATAGAAGCTCGACGACGGTCGTCTCCCGATACGGAAAGGTTCAACTCATACGCGACGAGCGACTCAACAGGAGGTACGACTGCTGATTCAGGGCTTATTGGACTGAGCATGACGTTGCTAAGACGTTGCTGTTGATCTTCATCAATGCTTACAGAGCGCGTTGTATGCTGTAGCTCTGGTGAATGTCGTGGTGCCTCGAGTAGATGAGGATCATCGGAAGGGCCATCCAACATCGCATTGGCTACTCCTGTACTCTCCTATAAGACAGGTGTGCTAATGCTGCGAAGTTTCTGTTTGACCAGTCTGGGAAAGATAAAATGGAGCATCGATCGTCGTTTCTTACTGCTCTTGGTCGGCGGAATAATCGCCAATTCTTCTGTGAATTTACCGATTCGCCCGAGACTCACGGAACTGCTACTCTTTGGTAGCGAAGAATTTGTGTTATAGACCATTCCCTTCGCGAAAGCACATTGATGAGTGCTAGGGTCAACTTGCTGCACCTCTGAAGAGACTCTTTCTCTTGGAACAGGGCTAGGTTTTCGGCTCAAAGTCGAGCCTTCGCCTGCAATCCCTTCACAGACTGACGTATTATTCTCTACTGGATCGTGCGGATCATATGTGGAGAATCCAATGTCGTATGGCTTAGGCGCCATTTTACTCTCACTGCTGGGACTTCGACTGTATACTGAAGACGAGGCATTAACTCTGGATCGTCTACACTGAGAAGATCTTCGCCGAGTAGCGAGACTGGTGCTAGATAGGACTCGTTTGTGGGTGGGACTTGTTGTTGACCATATGACACTGTTCAATGATGCGTGACCTAGAACCATCTGGCTCCACACAGTACTGGGGTTGTTGGAATTTGAAACCTGAGTCTGCTGCGATTGAGATCGTAGGTGTTGGGAGATATGCATGTCATGTAAATGCAACGAAGTATCAGATGCCTCGGATTGTGGTCGCACAGGCTGTGTGGCGGGCGAAGCAGGAGCGTCGGCAGGCTCGCGACTGGACAAAGCTGCTTGTGGTTGACAAACCTCCTTTCGAGGAGATCCTGACACGACTGGTGTTTCTTTCTGGACCGAGACCGAATCTTGTCCTCTTCTTGGTGATAGAAATTCCTGAACGGTGGATAGCGGGGATAGAATATCTTGCAGTGAAAACTGCCACGATGTTTCGAGCTCGACCATATCGGGGGTTAGCTGCCATTTCTGATGTTCTGGGGCGAATGGTTTTAAGTCGCTGGAATCGGAGCTCGATCTCGCGCGGCGCATTTGTACAGGTGGATCACAGGCATGCAGACGTCTAGGCAGACTGATTGAGCGATGCTCAATATGATGCCCATGCTGAAGTTTCAGTGTTCTGGGCTGCCGGTCATATCGGGTTGTTCCTTCTTCCATCAACTCGTCTTGTTGGTGGGCATTGGAGGAAGCAAGTGCGTCTAGTTGGGATTGGTTGATGTGTAGTGAGAGGGCATCGGCATCGAAGTCCAGTTTGTCATGATCTTCGTCAAGGAAAGAAGAGGGTGTCTTCAGGTCTCGGGTGCCTGGAGCTACGCATGGATGCTTGCCAGCAAACCTTCCCATTCTTCGTCCTAGTCTTGCAGCCTTCGTACCGCTCTTGCTAGATGACAGTGTCTTGCGGCTCAATTGCCGGCGCAGCTTGTTGGTCAATGTGGGAGAACATATAATACTTTCGTCAAGGCTAGGCTTTCGACCTGGGAGATGAAGCGCATCGGGATGATCATCCGGCAGCGCAGCTGCCACAAAGATTCTTTGAAGCTCTATATCTTCCGATGTCTTGACATCCGAGCCCCGAACGCTGGACTCATCAAGCAAGTACTGGTCCTCGTGGATCCGTTGACTCCTGATCGCCCTAAGAGATCTCCATTGTTTCAGTGGCCTGGCAGGCTCTTGTGGCGAGGAAGACCGCGAAGGAGCTGTGCAGCAGATTTTCGCTGCCATTGCGAAGGATGCTGCAGACACTCAACCAAATGCTACCAATAGGAGACCAAAGAAATTATGACAAGATCTATGATAAGAGTATGAAGTGCTGGTCATGGTAAGAGAAGAAAGAGGTGCCATATTCAGATACTGCCCAAGAGTCTGGTTCTTGAGGCAGGCGCAATGGAGGTCAACCACGACGCTTACCATATTTTCAGTACTTACATCTTCATCGAGTTGGCTGCCACTCGAGGACGGTTACTAACCTGTGACCTAACCTGACTTGAGAACCTTGGAACACTTTGCCTATGGACGACAGATTGATCCTACAGGACGAGGGCAATCAAGTTACCTCTACACTTTCCTTCTGATGATGAGCTGGGAATGTGCATTTTGCTTCAGCCGGCACACAGTGTTGCACATTGATGTCGGGTCATTTTCACATTCAAAGGAATGCCGGTCCAGAGTGGACGATTATGACCATGTGTGACAGATGCATATCAGCACTGCAATCAAACGACCGGATATACCAACCACTCAGCAGGTACCTTATCATTGCAGGCTCTCGCATAATCGAGTATATTGTGTAGCTTATCGGCTCAATCACCATTCACTTTTCACCTCTTGCAGACTTGCATGAGGGGTCAGCAACGACCGTGCCATGCACGATGGATCTAGTCTCAGCTTCTGCGGCCATTGATAAATTGCTTTGCTAATGCTGTGCTGTAGGGTTCGGAATCAAGCTGTGATGCGCACGCTATCATTGCTAGCAACACTTGAAAATCACAAGATAAAAACGCTGCGTAGAGAAATTCCGAAGCATATCGACCGGCCAAGTGGACACAGTGGAGCAGGTAGAGTCATGAAGCCCAAGAATGCACTGGAGAGAACAAATCACGACGGGGCCGAAGACGGCCATCGTTTACCTACCAAGTGGAGTGGAAGAGCGTCGAGACCGCGTTTACATATGGTAAAACCACGGACTATCAAATGTTTGCGAACACAAGCAGCACCGAACAATACGAAATGGCGCGATCAAAAAAAAAAGCCGCGGGGCAAGATGAGCTTGGCGTGTAAAGCACGGGCGCCTAGGTGGGTAGGTACAAAGCCAGAGGATTTTTCCCATCCTTCCCAATGGCCAGCTCTTTTCTTTCCTCTACCATTCCCCTTCATATTTCGAGAAGAGTCAATCGTTCTTCTCTATCTTCATTCTTTTCTCTCTTTGGAACTACCTCTCCAAAAATCGCCAATATGGTTCAGTCCTCCATCTTGGGTTTCCCTCGCATGGGACGCCTCAGAGACCTGAAGAAGGCAAACGAGGCATACTGGGGCGGCAAGCTCTCCAGAGACGAGCTCCTCGCCGAGGGCAAGAGACTCCGTCTTGCTCACTGGCAGATCCAGAAGGATGCCGGTGTCGATGTCATTCCCAGCAACGACTTCGCTTTCTACGACCACGTTCTTGACCACATCCAGATGTTCAACGTAAGCTGCTAGCAGACCCTGATCAACGCCCCGCATCACCCCACTGACTTTTTATTCTCCAGGCCGCACCTGAGCGTTACACCAAGCACGGTCTCGAGCCCATTGACGAGTACTTCGCCATGGGTCGTGGTCACCAGAAGGATGGCATTGATGTTCCTTCCCTCGAGATGGTCAAGTGGTTCGACTCCAACTACCACTACGTCAAGCCCACTCTCCAGGACAACCAGACTTTCAAGCTCGCTGCCAACCCCAAGCCTGTCCGCGAGTTCCTTGAGGCCAAGGAGGCCGGCATTGCCACCCGCCCTGTCCTCCTCGGTCCCGTCTCTTTCCTCGCCCTCGGAAAGGCCGACCGTGACCAGACTGTGGAGCCCATCACTCTCCTCGAGAAGCTCCTCCCCGTCTACGAGCAGCTCCTCAAGCAGCTCAAGGAGGCTGGTGCCGAGACCGTCCAGATCGACGAGCCTGTCCTTGTCTTCGACCTTCCCTCCAAGGTCAAGGATGCCTTCAAGCCCGCCTACGAGAAGCTCACCGCCGCCGCCGGTCCTCAGATCGTCCTCGCCACCTACTTCGGTGACATCGTCCACAACCTCGATGTTGTTGACGCCGCCCTGAAGAACGTTCACGCTCTTCACGTTGACCTTGTCCGTAACCCCGAGCAGCTCCAGCAGGTCATTGAGCACCTCGGCCCCAAGCAGGTCCTGTCTGCTGGTGTCGTCGATGGCCGTAACATCTGGAAGACCAACTTCAAGCGCGCCATCGAGCTCGTCGAGACTGCCGTCCAGAAGCTCGGAAAGGACCGCGTCATCGTTGCATCCTCCAGCTCCCTCCTTCACACTCCTCACACTCTCGAGAGCGAGAAGAACCTTCCCTCAGAAGTCAGAGATTGGTTCGCCTTCGCCTCCGAGAAGGCTGTCGAGGTTGCCATCATTGCCAAGGCTGTCACCAACGGCCCTGACTCTGTCCGCGAGCAGCTCTCCGCCAACGCTCAGTCCATGCAGGCACGTGCTTCGTCTAGCCGTACCAACGACCCCAAGGTTAAGGAGAGACAATCCCAGGTTACCGCTGAGATGCACAACCGCCAGTCTGAGTTCACCACTCGTTACGCACAGCAGAAGGAGCACCTTAAGCTCCCCATGTTCCCTACCACCACCATCGGTTCCTTCCCTCAGACCAAGGAGATCCGTATCTCGCGTAACAAGTTCGTCAAGGGCGAGATCACCGCCGAGGAGTACGAGAAGTTCATCGAGAAGGAGATCCAGGATGTTGTCAAGATCCAGGACGAGCTCAACCTCGATGTATACGTCCACGGTGAGCCTGAGCGTAACGACATGGTGCAATACTTCGGTGAGCGCCTCGAGGGTTACGTCTTCACCACCCATGCTTGGGTCCAGTCTTACGGCTCTCGTTGCGTGCGTCCTCCTATCATCGTCGGTGACATCTCTCGTCCCGCCCCCATGACCGTCAAGGAGTCCAAGTACGCTGCCAGCATCTCCAGCAAGCCCATGAAGGGTATGCTTACTGGTCCCATCACCTGTCTCCGCTGGTCTTTCCCTCGTGACGATGTCCACCAGTCTATCCAGGCTCAGCAGCTCGCTCTCGCTCTCCGCGACGAAGTTGTTGACCTCGAGGCTGCCGGCATCTACGTCATCCAGGTTGACGAGCCCGCTCTCCGTGAGGGTCTCCCTCTCCGCTCCGGCAAGGAGCGTGAGGCTTACCTTTCCTGGGCCGTCGACAGCTTCAAGCTGTCCACCGCTGGTGTCAAGGACTCCACTCAGATCCACTCTCACTTCTGCTACTCTGAGTTCCAGGACTTCTTCCACGCCATCTCCGCCCTTGATGCCGATGTTCTCTCCATTGAGAACAGCAAGAGTGACGCCAAGTTGCTCAAGGTCTTCATCGACGAGGCTTACCCCCGTCACATCGGTCCCGGTGTCTACGACATCCACTCTCCTCGCGTTCCCTCCGAGCAGGAGATCAAGGACCGCCTCGCAGAGATGCTCCAGTACCTCAAGCCTGAGCAGCTCTGGGTCAACCCTGACTGCGGTCTTAAGACCCGCCAGTGGAAGGAGACCAAGGAGGCGCTTACCAACATGGTCAACGCCGCCATTGCCTACCGCCAGAAGTACACCTCCTAAGCGGTTCGCTTATGACTAATAGAGATTTTGAAGGGAGGATACTGTAACGGCGTTTTCGGCTTTACGACTTTCGCAGCACTCAACAGCTGCACATTCAACACTATGATACCCAAAGTTTTATTCAACTAACGTGTCACGCGCATGGGATGGAGTTCAACAAAAATATGGATGAGGGTTTTGGCCCCAAAAGTAAAGACCCTCATGATCTCAACGATCGGTCTATTCCATGAAAATCTTGGGCGCGATTTTGCTACCCATTGGAATGAAATTTGATAGCTATTCGCATCGAATGAAAAAGATTATGACTTAACATTGACCATGGAGACTTGAGTTGCGTGATCTTACGTGAAATTTGCACTGAGAACCATCTTCGTAGTCCGTTGTGCATAGTGCAATTGAAGCGGGTCGTCGTTAGGGACACCAATGCGAGAGTGAAATGTCTCGCGTACGGCTTGATACAGCACGTGTCGTGTCACCCTAAATAGACAGAGAACTCTGGTTGATACTTGTGTCTCTTATAGCCATGCTCTCCGACTCCATCCAGCTTTCTCGCCAGGTAGTCTGCATTCGTCGACCTCGGCTTCCGTGACGTTTGTCCACTCATTGACAGGGATCCAGCCAATGTAAGCCCGATCGCCAAAGCCTCCGATCCAGTAGATCTCATCCACAACCAGTCTCACCCAGTGGCTCTCATGAATCCTGTTGCCAGGCAGCCATGCAGCAGCGTCCGGATGCGACTTGACGAAACAGGCTGCGAGCCCAGCCTTGGTGGCTTCAGACGCAGGAATGTCCTCCAGATGTCCAATCAGACTGTACCGCGGCAGGGCAGCAGCGCTGTGCCAGCGGCCGTCTTGAGGATGATATCGCAGGGACAGAGTGATGTTGCTTCCCGCGGCGACGTTCTTGAACGAAGTGGCGATGCCGATGGCCAGGATGGTGGGGTTGCCAGTGCTGGGCTCGCAGTCGGCGTAGTAGTCCATTAGCCCGATCGGGGCGCCACCCAGTCCCTCGGGGCGGTTTTCTGACACATGGACGTCGTTGTCGGAAGAGGCTACCACGGATGAGCTGTCTGATGGGAAGACTGTGGACAGGGTCGCGATGTTTTCCAGACGCAAGATGCGGCGGGCTTGCACGGCGGACTCGTGAACGGTCGGAATGCGGTAGGTAGACGGACCAGCAGGGTTGCTGAAGACATGCTGCTGCTGAGGCGTCACAAGAGAAGCCAAAGTTAGAGGCGCAAGGCCAAAGACAGTCAACACTTCGATGACAGACCGCATGTTATTTACAGCAATGAGATGAGGTGTCGAAACAGACTTGCGGTGTCGAGGGGCAGCCTTTGCATGTGTTTATAACTGAATGGAGCGGACGAGGGGAATCTTTGGCACCTGATCAAGATTGATAAGACCCCGATAAGATAACGCGATGATTACCCGCTAAGCTCCGTCCATAGAGGTACGAGTACCTCCATACCGAGTCACAAGGGGAGAAGGAAAAAAGGAAATCCGACATTCTCTTGGCACAGCCTCGCTTACGGCGTCTTAGCGCATTTTCACCACCCCGGGCACTGTGGGATTTGAGGTGTAGCAGCGGCAAACCTCTCTTTCGATCTTCTTCACGAGACGACGTTCAACGACAATCATCAACTTCATCAACTCCCCATAAATCGCCAATATGGGTAAGGTTCACGGATCCCTCGCTCGTGCCGGAAAGGTCAAGTCGCAGACTCCCAAGGTACGATGAAAAACCACCACCCTGGCTCTGCGCTCCTGTTTCTGCGCCACCGACTGCTTTCGCCACCTCGACACAAGACAGCAACACAGGACGCAACCACCGCAACACACCAACACACACACACACACACACACATACACATACACCGGATCATTTCGCTGATGTCGCTTGCCTACAGGTTGAGCCTCAAGAGAAGAAGAAGACCCCCAAGGGCCGCGCCAAGAAGAGAATCACATACACTCGTCGTTTCGTCAACGTCACCATGACCGGTGGCAAGAGAAAGGTTCGCGGTGATCCTCATTCAGCGCAATGCGAGCAAGTTGCATTATGCGGTAGCGATGCTGATAATATTTCATCAGATGAACCCCAACCCTACCTCGTAAGCGAGTCCGGTTATGATCTCTCGAGTGATGGAGCAAAGATAGCGAATACGATCATCCTCCTTCGACAAGTTTGCAACAACATCCGCAATGGCGCTGGACTTCTCTCGGTTTCAGGAAGGATGATGATGAAGATTCTCGAGGACACGCAAATGCGAGATGCACGTGTCCGAGGAGGGAATATCATGTCGGAGGGGGCGAAGAATGGTGTATATCAGGAGTCATTGATAGCTTCTTTGCAAAACACGGCTACGTCTTTGAACGCAATCCTCCGTCTTCCGTGCCTCTGTGTCTCCTAACCAGGATTTTTCCACGTAGCTCGCGTTGTGTGAACCGCCCTCGATCTGTGAAATGCATGTTTTTGTGGTATGGAGCTTCTCAAGTCTCATCCATGTATACAGGCCGATATGCCAGAAGCCCCTTTCGTATGAATCCATACAGCAGAGGCCAGCCATGTGCCGTCATTGACCTTGATGATATCCACTTGGAATGGTCTTCCCCCTCTATGCTCGTCCATCGTCAATGCTTCTGCCTTACGGAGAATATGTCCGTGCTTTCCTTCTGCGCAGACGTCACAGCCAACCAAGTTGCATGTGCTTTGTATGGGCCATACTTGGAACCTCTACTTCGATGAAGCTGCCATCACTCACCAATACACACTTAACACATACATTGAACCAATACAATAAATCCAAATTAAGCTTGACTAGCAAATATGGTCTTCGGCGCTCTCAAGAATCTTTTTAAGGAGGTGAGCTTATTCAGACGGGCCATCCTACTCATCCGGGCTTCATATATCGATTCCACTGTCGATTTATACATCTAGCCATTTGTTCCTATCCTGTGTATGCATGCTGAACCATTGGACAGGCAGGTGTCAAGAATGTCATCACTCTCTTCCACGCTCCCAAGTCGCCTGCATCGATTCGTGCTCAGACCCTCCTAAAGCAAACCGCCGCAAATGCTCAGGCTACCGCGACAGAGGACCAAGCATCATCCCACGATGCCCAGTCTAAGACCGAGAGATCGGAGTTTGAGTTGGGTATGTAGCTCTACAGTTAGAGGCTGCGCACGCCCTTCAACTGCGCAAATGGTTATCACGAGATCTGACGAGCCTTCAGACGTCCAAGAGGGAGATCCAACCAGCGACCAATTGACGAACATCTTCGAGTACCTTGGCGCCGACAAGATTGGATCCGTCGTGGAGGGAGCTTCCACCCCTAGTGAAGCGATTCGCAAAGTCAAGGCGAACGGAGATCTATTCAAACGTCCGGTGATTGTGGACTGGGGCAATGGCAGAGCTGGTATACATGGGATCAAAACACGCGGTGACCAACACATGTGCTGACATGAACACAGTTGCTGGAGACAACGAGTCCGAGATCCTCGCACTCCTCAAGAAGCCCAACAACGCGTAAGATTGTATAAAGGTAGGCTATGCACAACTTATGGGAAAAATCAAAACAACCGACAAAAAGCATACCACGTTGTGCCTGTATAGACGACGCCGAAGCAGTCGACTACGGGTGTCTGGCCGACCTGTAACATTAAGAGCTTATCTCAGCTCGACATGATCAAACAACAGTATGAAAAACGTTATGCTCTACCCAGTGCGACTTTACGAACGGCTAGCTGCAGCACATCGCCAGCAGTGCAAACGGTAGCTTGTCTTGTCGCAAGAACATATGATGGTGGTCACTTTTTCAGGATTCAACGTCCTAAGACAGTAACCTATAATCCTTCTTGTAGGTAGAACAGTGCACCAGACAGTCTCTCCTTTCGCATGTGAATGCCAGCGATTAGTCCACGTGAGTAACAATTGTCTGTAACAACACGCGTTTGTGTTTCGATTCTTCCGGAACAGGCAGGCACGAGTGTTCGCATCCTCTACTCCTCTATTTTGCCGCCACGCGCCTTCCTCCCGCTCACCAAGTTGTACTTTGCTTTCCCTCAATTACACTTACACCTTCACCTCAGTTTCTACACAAGTTAGGAGTAGTTCAATATTTCTTTGAGCTGCGATCTATTATCCGACGTAACTTTTACATTCCAGCACATCTTCATCCAAATTCATCAGCAAGCATTGATCCTGATTCTCAACTGCCTGATTGTCAGTCGCAATTGTGTGTCTATGGTAAAGGGCAATGGCACAGCCAACACAGTCAGCACGTCCAGTCACTGGCAACGTTGTCAGCGTACCAGCCCCTGTCAGCGTTCCTATGGTTGGATTTCCGCCCGTCCTCATCCGTAGTGATCCCTATGCGGACCTTCGCCCCTTCATTGAGCACTTGTGGCTCACCAGACCAGCAATGTGTCTGAATCTCTACCTTGATGACTTTCCTTACAGGATGGATGGAAAACCAGCAACACAACAAGACGAAGACATCTTCATTCGCCGCTACTTCGACGCAATCACATTCCATGTTCAAGGTCCACGATTCCTCAAACAGGCACTCTACGGCATAGCCAAATTCAATCACGACCAAGCCTCAGCTTTTGCGATGGAGTGGAGAGCCAAGCACTACGTCTTTTATACTGACTCTAGTGTTCTCAATGCCATGTGTGCTGATGTCGTTGACCCCAAGATGTTCTTTACTGCCGAGGAAGCGTATGAGCGAGAACCCGCCTTCCTCCGCTGCGCTATCAATGTCATTCGCAACGACCTTCGCGCACTCAAGGAAAGTCAGAGCCAGGAAATGTCTTTCAGCTCAGCGAAAGTCATCTCCCAGCCAGCAACAATCGCCAAGTCTGCAAGGGACATTCAATCGCATATTGAAAAGGATGTTACTGCTTCGTCAACTGGCCTAGCTGAGGTATCAGCAGCGAAAGAACCAGGAACAAGCCATTCCAGTAGGCATCTGGCTCACATTTGTAAAACATCACTAACGCCGCAAAGTAGTAATTGAACCCGCGAAAGTCGAAATTCACGAAGCTTCGGGAGCTACAGCAACCACATCGTCGTGTGAACCTCCTGAGACAGAGAGCAAACAGTCAGCCGACTCACCAGGACAAGAGAACCTGCCAAAACCTAGCGTTTTGTCAGAGTCTAGGAAATCATCACACGGATATCAGGTCGCTCAAAGAAATAGGCCAAAGGCAACTCCGGCGTCAGCAGATCCAATGCTCAAGCCGCAAGGCCCAATCTACGATGGGATTACAAGCAGCTACGCTTCGCCTGGTCTTTCTTCAGCATCTAGTTATCCATCGTTGTCGTATTATCCACCCCACTTCATGCCGCCCAAGACCGCAAGAGCAATGCCTGCGCCAAGCTACAGCGTTCCGATCTGGCAAGATGAGGGTGGAAGCAATATGCGTTATGCTAATGTCCCAGAGTACTACTACAGAGCTAACGACCCTCGACAGACCAGGGTGTCTAGCTATGACCGGACCGCAGTGCTCAACACACCTTGGCCCAACGGACAGATAGATGCCACCAACATGGACCCCGAGTCGTTCAGCCGACTCTCCATCGACAAGTTTGACCGCGGTCAGAATCGTGCTGGAAGCAGGAGAAGCTCGGTTTATGCGACCTCGTCTGGTCATGGATCCACTCAGCTAAGAGATGAACAGTTCACAGAAACACTGCCTGATGATACATACCAGAGACGTGTATTTTCGGACCAGCCAAGGGTTCGGCAGCCATCTTCCTCTTTTGGATCGGATCCAGGTCTGTTCAATCAGCAAGTCGGACAAGACGCAACTGCCACCCATGGAGAAATGTCTCTTGATCCAGGTCAGGCCACGAGACTCCATCCGTTCCTTGATACCTGGATACCCCCTGATCGTAACGACATCCGTGACTTGATCCTGACACGCGTGCCTGAGCATATCAGCCCTCGGACCGTTTTTGAGTTTCTTCAGAGATACGCCAGAGTCATGAAGGTCACACCTTACCCGCCGAAGAGGGCAACTTCACCCTCGTACCTTTTTGTCTGGTAGGTTTCAAGAACGGTCAAGACCAGTGAAATGCAAGGAGGGAGTGCTCATGTATTTCCCAGGTTCGAGAGCACAGATGAAGCGAGAAAGGTTCTGGCTCGTAAAGATCTAATTCTGCAAGGATGGAATGTCTTTCTCAAAGTGCCTTGGAAACATAGCTACCAGAAAGGAGACGCCAAACTACATGGACATTGTGCACGGCCTCGCATGCAATCAGACTCACAGGACAACCTTTCACAACCATCTCACATGCCAGGTATGGTCCAAGGAGATACGCGTTTCTTGTCGCACCCGCTTGGTCATCGCAATAAATTCTTCATGGATACCCAAATTGATCGCTCACAACATAACATCAATCCGTATGCTTACCAGTACGCCTACGGATCCAACATTACTGGTAGTCCAGGCACAACCTATGAAGCTTCTAATGATGGGATGCTGCCTGCATCAGGAGCTAGCACACCACACACAAAGAAGGGCAATAAGAAGAAATTTAAGAAAGGGAATCGAGCTGAAGCGCCTCAGGGTGCCGCAGAGACTGGTGGTCCCTGGGAGCAAACATCTGATTCCTACCGTAAGCACCAAGCAGCGTCCAGGAGTAAAGCCCTGCACTATGCTCATGGTGATTCCTCACCATACAAGCAGTCGATGGCTAAGGGATATGTTGTGCATTCGAATATGCCAACAATGGCTTCTACCCAACAACATGCCGGACCTGAGGATAGTCCAGAGTCACAGAGTGTCGCAGAAGTCTCCTCATCGATGACAATGCACACAACACTCCCGGTACATCGAACTACTTCACACGATCTCACATTGTCAGAAGGAAGTCAAACACTAGAGATACTTCGGCGGGAAGAAACACCAGCCCCGTCGCTACCTAAGAGTCCTGACGTTGTAAGTGCAGGAAGTGAAAGTGGACCCAAGTTTCCTAGTCTTGCGAAACACTTGTCTTTATCCAATGTTGACCTTGGTCAGAACAGTGTCACGGGGACAATGAACACACCTCAAAGATCTAATGCTGTGGCTTCGGAAGAGACCACACCCAAGGGAACTGAGGATGTGGATGAAAGTTTTCAGACTGCTGCCGAGACGCCAGACTCAGTGGGCAGTACGAGGTTGCCCGAGAATCAAGCGCAACCGCTTGCAAGTCCCTCAGCCAACGAGACTCTAATCGATACCACTATACAAACTTCCAGCTCTATCGAGGATGCTACCGTAGCAAAGCCTGTACAGGCCCAAAGAACAGATGATGCAGTGAAGGATTTGAACAAGTCCTTGATTACGGTCAAAAGACTAGAGTCTAAGAAAAGTCAAGCTGCATCGAAGAACTTAGAAGCCATCAAATCTGGACCGAGCAAGACAGAATCTCTTAGTCCATTTGCGCGATCTTCACAACGTAAGAAAGATAAAGTCAAGACATTAACAGAGCATCATAAAGCGGGAAAATCTAACGCAAGCGATGAAGCAAACTCGTCCGCAAGGCAGTCCTCGGTCAGATCTGCCGATGAGGTATACCTTACCACTATTGAAGAACCTCCAGCTCCTTCGAGCTTAATTAACACCCCAAGGCTTGGACCGCATGACATTGAGCAGCATGCAGAACCAAAGACTGCAGCTGCAAAAGGACTGCTCACAAGAATCTTAGGAAGCGCACTTTCTATAACGGCAAAAGGAGACAAATCTAGCTCTAGCACTAAGAGAGAGCAAAGTCCGGCGGCCGGAGACCTGGTCGAAGTTGAGCGGTCTACGAATGCACAGCAGGTTGCTCCAGACCACAGCGATAAGCTAGCAGGTAGCTATCAACACGCCCAACCCACGACTTATAACGCTGTGCAGCTAGATCCTCACCTTGATTTACGAGAAGTCGTGGGTGACAGCTCTGCGATTTACGTTGATCAAACTCTTCCAGCTGACCAGCCTTGCCCAATCGACCCACAAGATGTCGTCTCAAATATTCCTGGAACAGGCACACAAGAAGTCAACACAGATACTGCGAAGAAGACCAAGAAAAAGAAGAAGAAGAGTAGTAAGCGTAAGACTGTTGCCACCGTGACAGGCAACGAAGTGGTTGATCGCCCCGTTACCACGCAGGATGAAGACGCCTCATCGACGGCGACCTTGCAGACACACACCCCCGAAGGCTCTAGATCTGGCTCAGCGGAGCCCATAGTCATCGAGTTATATGGACCTGTTGGTACCGAGCCGTCTATGCAATCTGGCCCTCATGTCATTCTGAGGAGCGAGGGCAAGAGCGCAAGTGGTAAGATACTATACACTTCGGCCTCGGCAGATCGTCCTCGAGCGAAGCATTCTCTCACGGCACTAAACTCCCTGCTCTTAGAACGAGGTGAACATAGACCTTCTGACCTTTTGAAAACGGATGGCCATCACCAAAACGAAAATGTCCAGCAATCGGTGAACAAGATGAAAGCGCTGAAGCATCATGAGCGGATCGCGAAGCTCAAAACCAAAGGCGACTGGGAAGGTCACGATGCAGAGATGCGTAGATGGGAGCAGGTGAGACATCTTTACCAGCCAAGGGCTACCGGCAATCTGTGATCTTTACTAATCGATGATCAATATCAGGAACGCGAAGATAAATGAAGTTGAGTCATTGTCTTGAACATGAGACTCGCGATCGTTTCTCCATAGGAGCAGGCATGTCTAGTGCACTGTCTACACGAGAATGGTTGAGGTTGCAAGATGTAGTGCTGTATCCCGACACTTTCAGCAGGCATACAACACACTGAACACTCTCGCCGACCACGTACAGCATGACTCTATATACCGACCTTCGGTTACGGATCCCTGCACGACAAGAGGAAGGCAGGACATCTGATGGAAGGGCCTATAACAGGCACTACGTTTTCCTCATATGACTAGTGCTCGTCTTGTCGAAACAGCTGGCGTCACAATGTGAAACATCGCCCAAGACGCTAGGCTTTGTGCAAAAGGAAATTGGCAAATTCGCCCATGTCTACGAAGCCGTCTATGATTCAGCAACGACTGTTATGCTATCCTGAATTAATCGTGACGAATGGGAAAAGAAGACAATTGCTGATGGCCACGCGTTTTCTGTTACACTGAAAGCGAGGATGAAAGGATGGCCTACACTCGACGCCGATGGGACAAGTGTTCCCGAATCTCGAGGCAGTAGACATCTTATTTCGGGTCTTACAATACAATACACTAAATCATCGAGTGGAAATCCATTGCTTCGTTTCCTATGAAAAGTGGAATTCAATCCACTAGAGCCTTATCGATTTCAACGTGATTGTTCATTGCCCATATCAAGAGCTTTACTCTCTTGTGATTATCTTCCCCTCGAAGCTGGAAATAAGAATCACCAGACCAGACCAGGCCAGGCTGGGGGCTATCTGATCATTGATTGCCCGCCCTTTCGCCGTGCTATCAATTGACATCACCTGGTCGACACAAAGAGAGAGACCACTACACATGTTCCTTCGGGTCACCACTTGACCCTCCGGCGGACATAATATGCGCATGGAGAGATGGCTTACGCGATAAGGACGGTCGATTGGCTCACGAGGCGATTGGTATCTACACTACTTTGTATATATTGAACAATGGGATATCAAGGGAGGGTTCGGGAAGAGATGAGGGGGAAAGGAGGAGGCGAGCCAAAGATAGAGAGGGGGGAGGGAGGGGTGAAGGAGTGGAGAAGAGAGAAAACAAAAGAATAATTTAATCATTCTCTCTTCCTCGTTCCAGCCTTTGAAGCCCCATGTTTTTGTGCGCTTTAGCCCTTATCGAGAGGCTTAATCAGACGTGACAGCTTGATGTCGCCCTCTCTTGCATTTCTTCCCAGAGGTCTCTCATGATCATGGGGGAATATGGAGGAGAGTCGACCGAGAGGAGAGAGTCGCAAAGTGCATCTAGTGCTGTGGTGATGGTGATTTTTTATGAAGATGATGAGCGGCGTCAGATGGAGGGTTCGTCGTGTATCATTGCCTTGCCCGCTTAATCGCTCCGAAGCTCAACGTCGCTCTCTGATGAACGACGATATACTGGGTGAACACATGTTGCCCGAACCAAATAGAAAGGAATACCCGGTCATTTGCTTGAACCTCGTCTTGAAAATTTCCTGAGATTTGCAATTTTCGACTTTTGCCATGGTAGATTTCAGAGAATGGAAGGGGAGACGATGTCAATACAAGCTATCCCTTCCGATCGACTTCGGAAACGGGAGGGCGATTCAATGATTGCTGTGTGACGATGGCAGACGCAAAAGCTGTCGTGGACCTCGCACCCTCCAAGGGAGCCGCAACACTGGTTTCAGTCGTATGCAATGATCGTCTCAATCACCGTTCGAAGCTTTCTGAATAAGTGCATGCTGGAGAGTGAGACAAGCTCATCTATATCGCCTTGACTTACGGTGAAGCGCACGAACGATTCCCAAACGCAGCTTCATCTCAGGGAAAATGATCCGTCGGTGAGGATCGGTGAGTACGCGCGAAGGGGTGCAG
Organism: Neodothiora populina; assembly: GCF_041146345.1. Classification (NCBI taxonomy): domain Eukaryota; kingdom Fungi; phylum Ascomycota; class Dothideomycetes; order Dothideales; family Dothioraceae; genus Neodothiora; species Neodothiora populina. The sequence continues at coordinate 2,504,738 of NW_027191413.1, forward strand.
TATTAAGGGCATGATCTGCAACGGTGGGAAGAAGAGTGTGGCAATCTCGACAGGGGAAAAGACCAGAGATCCCTTACTCGCCGGCGGTCGAGGGTGATGTACATCGATCGGATCATACTACTATCCAAGTACATTAATGATAATCAGCGCAGAGCAATTCAGCAACGAAAGCGGTCTCTGTCGTTGCATCAGAGTGGACGCAAACGTAATCATTAATCAACCACTGATGGTGATATGACCACTCCCCAGATCATGCGGTCCTCGGGGAGCCGGGGATTGTCGCGCTTGTACGTTGCCATTGAGCCGGAATCCAGGAGCCGTTTTGGTTGTTGACAATGACTGATGTCAGCCATACCAAGCATCGGTGATCTGTGTGCTGGTCTCGTTGCTACTGTATGCCCGAAGTGACCGTTCGCAAATCGTGTGTTAAACACGGAAACCAGCTGGCGAAATCTTAATGACGATGCACCTTGTCAAGATTTCACTTCTGGCTAGTTTCCGCATTGTTGCAAAACACATGGGTGCCGAGAGGGACGAGAGGGACTGATAGGCCCGCATCTAAACATGTCTGCGCGGCCTACATCATATGTGAGAGCTTGAGGCTTGCCAAATCTGATCTGGGGACCTTAGTAGTTCTTGGTCACCAGGACACTTTCAGGGCGCCTCTAAGGTTCGGCTTGTGTTAGTGGGCAACGCCAACAGTGTCTGCCTTGCGACTCGCCTTGCACAGGGAGCCGAGATCGTTGAACGATACAGCAAGCATAAGTGTATCTAGATTCGTTGACAGCCCAGGTCGTGTACTCCGTACTTTCCATGACACTCTCACAAATGATGCAGTGTTTCGTAGATGATCTGTGAGGAACCGCCGAAAATCATAGAGTAGCTCTAAATTGACCAGAGGCTGAAGCTTGGGAAGGATTCGGATCAAGGGGGAGAGGTTTCGAATCTGGAGCACTCCGTTATCGTTCATTAGAGAGGAACCCAAGGCTACAACCACTGCGATGCTTAGCCAGAGGCTTCGTGGGCTTGGCCGGTATATACAATCATGGACCGGTCACAGCACACGCAGACCAGTCTGAAAAGGACTGCCGCGGAGGCGAACCAAGAGATTGCGATTGTTTGGCTGTGGCGACGCGTCGCCATAGCGGTGTAGCATCCGTCCTGTCGAGCTTGGCCTACCACCGCCTATGGACTCGGATTCACCAGGAACTTCCTTTGAGACTTCTTATGACGTTGTTGAAGTCACTGCACTTTCATTGGTCGGCGAACAAAGAGCTCTTTCCCTGTCTTTCAAGTCATAGTTTCACAAGAAATATACGAAGAAACTCCGGCCGAAGATCGATGGCATTTCCCGATGCTGATAAGGTTCCTGGATAGATTAATCATCTGCCTAAAGGTGTTATACTTGACAGACCAAGTGGATCTGCATGATCGCGCGGCGCGTGATGGGACACCATTGCATAGGACTCGATAGTTTCGTTCTCAGAGATTTGCATATGCCGACTCAAGCCTGAAGGCTATAACCTGCTCTGTGGGTAGATGATGACATGAAAATCTTGCAGAGCGTAAAACATGGTCGACAGTGTGCAACTCGAAGGTACCTTGAAGATGATTCCCAGGTACCGCCCCCCCAGTACATGAGCCAGTCTCTGCGGAAACGAATTAAGGGCACCGCTTGGACGTGACGCAGCAATACAATAATCTTTTATATTGCCATGCATGAGGCACATATCACCGCTTACATACCGCCGCTTGACTCGAACCGGGAACGAACTGCAGAACAAAGCGTAAGCTGATGATGGCCGTATGGTGCCTCTTAGGTTCGGCAAAATCACAAAGGTACCGATGAACCTCACTGCATAAGCAGGACTTTATTTTCGTTTTCGATGATTGTTGTCCCTTGGAACCGCTGTTTGGAGATAGCCGTTACCACCAGAGGTTCGTCTCGGGGCCCATGACACATGTAGGTTTGGTTAGTGTGATTCACGCACAGAGCGTCTCATCCAAACAGCTGCGATTAGCACGGGATTGTCAATCCTCGTTGTGACAGCCGAACCTCGCAGTTCGCGCTCCATGCGTAGGCTAGAGGCACATGTATCGATACGGATGGACTGTCATGATCAGAGGCCGCGCTCATTTCGGGAAGAGCTCGTTGCTTGCATTACGTCGCGTGGCGGGGAAGTACGAGATGGCAATCAACAATTGCTGCACCATGTGGTAGACTAGTCAGCTGCACATGAAGCCCAGCGGAGAACCTCACTTGATATCGATGATTTATGTATGTATGTATCGTCAACAGCATGTTGATAGTGTATTGACCATGATTTAATATATCGATGGCTGTCGGCTGGTCTCAATCGACTGAGAGCCACAGGACGACTCATATCCCTGGGAATCGTTCATGCGACGCCTGCTGCAACGGCAACAGACTCATGTCTGCAGACTTCTGCATCGAGGGCCAGCACTCGATGCCTATGGGGAGATATGCATCAGTTGGGATTATTGCAATCGAAGCTGAGGCTCAAACCGCTTGGGATGGCACAGACCAGATGAGCTTCGGCAGAACGGCTGACCACTCATCTCACCGAGTCATTTGTAGTATCACTCAAGATCGAGGCTTCTCGTCATGCCCTGGTTAAATTTGTGTGAGAGACACAGAATATAGTTTCAAGCACATACTCCGTCCCAGGAGGAAGCCTAGCAGCAACGGTTCTGTTCTGGAAGACTTCCATAATGACAGGCTGACACGTAATTAGATGCGCGTGTCAACATATGCCCTTGCAGACGAGCTGAGGCATTCAGCAGCATTCCGCGCTGTCTATGCGAAAGCAGCGGTAAGCTGGGAGAAATGTACGAGTACAGCAGTACTGGCAATTTTGTTGTCCGAGCTTTGTCCTGATTAATGAAGACTTGTTATTGGAAGGGCATTATCCATCATGTAACGAAGCTTGAGGTACACACACGTGACGAGAACATCGAATCCAGAAGGGTCGCAGCCTATGAACAATCCACTGCGTCATTCCTGTAGAAGGTTCGAAACCATGATTGGTGATTTTCGTGTAGCGTACAAGCACCAAGGCCATTCTGCAAGTACAGGACCCGGTGGATGATGTATTACTGTAGATGTCAACGTTGTGATCGACATAGCCTCTTTTCTTCGACAAGCCTTGTCACGCTCACCCACGCGAGGCCCGGCAGGGGGGCAGCGGGATCTTCGTGCGCCGGGAAAGATCATTTACATGGAGTCCACGAGGATGCTGTGAAGATCTTCTTAACAGTCAAGGCAAGGTGGTCGATTGTGATTAGATCATGCCTCGGCAGAACAAGCGCTCGGATAAAAGCTATTGTTACATCGCTCTGATTTCCTCTGGGAAAACCCTGCTCATAATACCATTTTGATACAACGACATTCATCAAATGAGAGATGAGACAAGCTTCAATTGAGTTCGAGTGCATGGTGTTGATGCTCCACACAGCTCACCGTGGAATGAACGGGGTGGGGGAGCGCCGCCAGTTGCGCCGATCAAGATAGCACAGGACATTGAGTATGATACGAAGGCGCTGGCGGGTTTTTTTAGAGCTTGCGTTAGAAAGCCTAACCACACAGGGACCGCCGATCTCTAACTAGCAGGGGTGTAACCTAGCGTAGCGTCCCGCTGACCAAGGGTCGTCGCTCTGCCGCGACGGGACCGGAACCGAAAAACCACGGTGAAGTTCTACAAGGGCTGTCATGAAGGCCAAGCATGTTTGTGTGAGACACACCAGACTCGAGGTAAGGTCATGGCTGAATGGACAAATCAAGACAGATCCCTCCTGATTGCCCTCGGAGCCCCGAAAGCGCTCACTCCCACCGAAGATCCCCACCGGGAGTGCAAGAGAATCTGGAAATAATGCAGCAAGAATTGTTTGGAGGGGGGATTTCCCACCACAAAGGTACCCTACCCTGCCTGCACACCTTAACCTACGGTACCCTGAAGTAAAAGTCGTAAGCGAGCAATCCGGAACATGGTCTGTGGGCCAAACGGTCAACCGTTGACTGACAGGCGTTAGTCCGATTCATCACCCTCCATCCTCGTGCGACTTGGGCCACCGACGCTATTAGAAGGGTACCGATGCGTCAGACTGAGCTTTGGGCTGCGCCCCCAAAAGCGCTACAGAGATAGTCGGAAGCTGGCTATGTGTCAAAAGATCCTGCACATCTTCTGCGAATCGACGCCAAACAATTTACACCAAACAAATGTGCGTCTTTGCGCCACGCCGATCCCCATCGCATCGGCAAGCTAATCATGCTGGCATTTTCCTGCCTGCAGCAAGTCCCTCCGCGCTTAGACATCTCAGAGTGAGGATAGATTAATCGCAAGGATCAGCCTCCCCGCTTAGCACGAGATTCGCGTTGCTTCTCCCAATGGTGCCCGGATCTCGCGATGCTCTGGGTACGTTGCCCGCACCCCAGAAGCAACAAGGCATCTTCGGCCACTCTATCTCGCTAAATCTCTCGATTTCTAGCCTCGTAAGCAAGCGTCTAACATCATTTCGAACCCTGTTAGTGTATATCCTTCATCTCACCCTTTTGCTCGTGAACCTGTCGACCGCCATTGTATATGCGGCGCTTGTTGTCCTGCCATTATTGTCTCCTCTACGCCAAAGAATAAGTTGCTCCGGATCACTTCTGCCGACCGAGTCCTCACCTTGATATACTGTCTTGCGTCTATCTTCAATACACGAGTACATTGCCTTGTCGTTCTCTTCCTCCATAATCTGTACGCCACCGTCGATCTAGGAACTTGGCACTTTCCGCTGTGCAAACAAGGAAGAAAGACGTTCAGTATCCGACTTGATATTCAGATTCCGCGATGGAGGTCGCCACCTACATGCCTTACCAGCATCGGTCTTACCAACCCAGTTACCACACCCACCGTTACGCGCAGTATCCAGACCCTCGAGCGCATACATCTCACCCCATAGCCACAGAGTCCCATCCGCCGACGGACTATAGTGCCTTCGAAACTGCCAGGAGAGCCGGACACTCTGTACATTCCACCAGCATGCACACTTCACACGCAAGCGACGAGGTGAACAAACCTTCCCTGCCTTCCATCTCCAACCTATTGGGTATCGCCGATGGCGAGAGGACTTCTCTTCCCAATCAAGACAATGGTATGCCATTTTTTAGTGTTCCCTCCAATCGCTTTTACTTACACCTAAAAGGTGCTGCCCCTGCGTCGCAACAACAACAGCAACAGCAACAACAACAACAACAACAACAACAGCAGCAACAGCAGCAACAACCGGCATATTATCCGCCCACGATGGCCGAGACTACATCTGTACCAACTTACGGCACCACTACCGATATGGCAATGCACCAAAGACCTACAGTTGCGCCGACACCTCCCCCACTTCGTTCGGATTCAGTGGTCGAACCTACGAACAGCCCTTCAATCACATCGCAGTCATCAATTTCCGCACCGACATACTTCCTTGGGTCGTCGTTGAACAATGTGGAGCCTCATCAGCAGCGAGTTGCGCCGATAGCGAAGCGTCATTCAGTCCCGATGCAAGCGGGAGGACCAATGTACTCGACCTCTCCGTATGCGATCCCGCACTACAACTCTTCGCCAGGTGGACTCTCGACAAGCTCATACTACTCAGCCGACGGCGTCTATACAGTAAGCGGAATGTACCATCAGCAAAGACCACTGCCGTCAAACTTCCCTCCGGTCATGACTGCACCGGTTGTGGCAGCTTCGAGCCTACCGTCGCCTACTATGTGGCAACATCACCACTACATCAACCCGTCAAGCCATACGTCCTACCCACAGTCTCAGGACAGATACATCTGCGGGACGTGCCACAAAGCATTTTCTCGACCTAGCAGCTTGAAAATCCATAGTCACAGTCACACGGGAGAAAAGCCTTTCAAATGTCCCCACCCGAATTGCGGCAAGGCGTTCAGTGTCAGGAGCAATATGAAGAGACACGAACGGGGATGCCACACGGGCACCTCTAGCATCATGGGCGGCATGTGAGGCGGTCAGCTGTGGCGGTGGAAGCGTTAAACGATTCCACTTCTTTATTTGTTTTTTTTTATTTGTTTGTTTCATCGATACCACTATCGCAATAAGGACTGGCGCAATGAGATCATGGGCTGGGCTTAGGGTCTACTCGGTTTGGGTTGGGAGTTGCGGCGGCGCTTCGGCGGTCAATAATGGCCTGGATCAACGGATGCTGTCCTTGCCGGAGGAGGCTCTTTGGGTGTAGTTAGAGAATATGCACTGATAAAGACCGGGTACATTAGAATGCTAGACAAGGCACGACGAAAAAAATGACATGCAGCTTTGACCGATTCGTACAACAAGAGAGCATTTTCCAGCCTGATGGTCATCTTTTGTGCAGAAACCAGATGTGGATTAATATCAGAACGTCCTACAATGGTACACAAGATGTCCAGACTATCAGGCCACTTTTCTGACTCGTGACAATCACGTGATATGCATTGCTCGATTCGTACTCTACAGCTTGGATGTTAATCGTCAATCTTACGAAAACATGAACCTCTCGGCCAGCGGACAATATATTCCATCTCTCAATGGCGCCGAAAGACGCAAATAATGGACAACATGCGAGCAAGAAGCGTAAGGGAGGCCCAGGATCCTCGTCAGACAACAACAATAATAATGCATCGCGCATGAAGCGAGTCAAGACACAGCGCGATGCTCGTACGCTTGCTGTGCAGACCACATCAAAAGCATTCAAGAATGGTCAGTTGGATGTAGGCTCGTTCGTAAAAGCTCGAGAGTATGAGATTAGAGCTATACAAGAAGGGTTGGAGCGTTCCAAGAAGGCTTTGACGCAAAGGGCCTTCCAACAAGTCCCTAAAGAGTTGAGAAGACGAACGGCAAGTCACAATGCTAAAAGAGTACCCAAGAGGTTGCGCAAGCAAGCTGTGCGAGAAGTAAGTTTCCATTGATATACAGTATGCTTTCTGTGTCTGCTGTCTTACAGTGCACCAGATGGCTGACGACAACACACCAACTGTGACGTCTCGAAGGCGGAAGCCCACAAGACATATGCGACTACGTATGGAGACCATTAAAAAACTTCGGGAAATTGGAGCTAGAAGAGATGTGGCTGCGAAGAAAGGCTTAGGTACAGGAGCTGCGAAGCAAGAAAGCGGTGTCCAAGGGGTTGCTGTCACGACGAGAGCCGCCAAAGTCAAGAAGAATGTTCTCAGCTCAGAGCCTCCTGTACCTGCGAAGTATCGTAAAAGACAATTGCACAAGACATGGCTACCGACACACATATATCATGCAAAGAGAGCCCATATGACTCCACCTCAAGAACCTTTGTGGAGGTTTTCAATCCCTTTGACTTCGACGGCGAAGAGCTACCGACCGACCCACCGCGCCAGTACCGAAAAGGGGGCTATTGCCTGGGATACTAGCTATATGTCCTGCATTAACATCGAGGGCATCGAGGAAAGCGTGCAAGGGGTACTTAAGGCTCTGGGTGTCGGCAGCCCTGATGACACAACAACCCCATGGGGTCAGAAAGGACAGCGGTGGCGCAATGGAACCCGGATATGGCAAGGTTGGCTACATGAACGAGATTCACACCCAACGAAACCAATTGCACCAGCGACAGTGATATGGCGTGCAGAACCGCATACCCAAGCTGAGTACACGAATGGGAAGCCAAACGAGCACAATGCTTCTCGGTCCAGGAAACCTCGTCGTCAAGCCCTTGTTCGTATCCATCCTTCAGGATTTCTTCAGCTCTGGGAGCAAGTAACGCGGTTGGTCAAAGTCCAGAAGCCTCAGGCTGTGGCCGAGGATCTACGATTTGAGATCGGAAGCATTGAAATTACCGGCCCAGCATCAACTGAGGCATTACGTAGTGCGTTGCGACCTGTGAAAGCCACAAATACAGGTGATGACAGTAACAAGACTGAAGATACATGGGCAGCACTTGGGGGTGTCACGAATCCGGCTGTGTTACCAGCCCATGTCCTCTTGGCCTTCGATATCTCTGATCCACGACTCCACCATCCCCCTAGGACGATTCAAGCCCCAGATCCAGACCAGAATAATCTTCTCAAGATCCTGTCTCAGTGGCCCTGTGATTCTAGTGATAGGATACCAGGACTCTTTGACAGAAGTAGGCGTATGGCAGCCTCTAGAGCACTATCAAGCCAAAAGGCAATCAACCGGAGAAAGACCTCGGCCGCCCCTGGATATTATCCTGTTCCACTGCCGCAGGACCCTCGTATCCCAGTCCTTGTATATCCCTCCCTCGATAGCTCTTCTGGCAAGCGAAAGCAAACAAAGTGGACCATTCTTCTCCCCTGGAAAGCCGTACCGCCAGTTTGGCAAAGTATCATGTATTATCCCTTGTCAACAGGTGGTCAAGTCAGGCTGGGAGGTTTGCAGGAACAGAGACAAATCTCCTTTGAAAGCGGATGCCCGTGGTTCCCAGCGGATTATCCAGGCACAGAAGCAGGAAAGGCATGGGAAGCATTGGAGAGCGCACGACGCAGGAAGGAGTGGGAGCGTCGGCCTAAGGGGAAGCGGGTTGAATGGGACAGTCTTGCGCTTGGCTCGGGACAGACTGGTGAAATTGGAGACGGCTCTGCATGTGATTGGACGTACCTGACCAGAACAGAGGAGCGGTCATTTGATGGTACCACCACGGCTGAGACGCGAGACGATTCGATGAAGAACACGAGTTTCCAGTTGCCTTCGAATATTGCTCGTGCACTTCTTACAGGCTCGCCATCGAAACCATTGACATCGTCAACACTTGCGGACGCGGACAGAGGTCTCATGACAGTGCGTCTTACTCTTCTAACAAGAGGTGTGGCAACGCCTTGCGCGAGAATCTACAGCATCCCTAAAGAGGCAAGTATCCGTTCTCAATGGCTTGCCCTTGACCCGACCACTGGAAGCAGACTATCCAGATCCTACAAAAGAGAGTTGCCTCCCTCCCTCGGCGGCGGTCTACGAGGCCTGCCTCAATCGATCATCCAACAAAAGCTCGCAGCAGATCTGGTCTGTGATCCTGCGTCACTTGTGGAGGGTGATAAGCAACAACAGCATCCGCCCATCCCAGACAAAGAAGATCTTATCGGATTTGTCACCACAGGAGAGTTCTGTCTGACTGAAGGCAAAGGTACTGCCATTGGTAGTCTCCTAGCGTCCAAAGCACTAAGCACAGAGAGAGCGGCAGAAGGTACAATTCTCAAAAGCCACGCGAGAAGACTGTGTATTGTCAGGAACGCGGGTGAAACAGTGGGCAGGCTGGCCGAGTGGGAGGTGGTTTAGGTTGGCTTTCGGAAAATGTGCTACTGTACTCCTACATACATGTATACATAGCTGTAGACGGAGCAGGATGCGGAACCTATGCAGCGGTATAGGCACACGAAGTTTGTCGATCAGATAACCCTAGAGCAGGCCAGTACTACGGTAGGTATGCATGCAAAGTAGGTACATTCATGTACCCTGACCAATGTACCGCACCTTCACTTGCTAGACGGCTACGAGGCTCCAACCATTCCGTCTCCCTTCTGTAACATTTTCCAACACAACCAATGAGTGCAATCTTACAGTATGTTTACTCTCCATAAAAGCGACGAAATAGCGGAGTCATGCCCGAGTCCACACGCATACACACGGAAGACAACAAACGCAGGAACTCCTCACCCACCTGAATAATTTCTCCGAGGGAGAGAAAAGTAGGTCTAGAATAGTAGTACATCAAGGCACCTACCTTACCTTTAGTCCGGACTTCCCAAATCACCCATGATGTACAGAATGACGATCGTCAATACCCGTCCACGATTATCCTTTTAGGTATGTTTCTCCGAAGGCGAAAGAGAGAAAACGAACGAATGTTGAAAAAGGGAGAAAGAAGAGGCCATTGGCGATTCATTTTCCGTCCTGTACCACGATACCTGGACGATATCAATGTCTGATCACAGTACTGCCGACGAAGACAAAGGCAAAGGCCTCGGACTTGACTCCGTTGCATAAGCCATCCATCCCTTCTCTCTCCTGCATGCACTCCTTGCGCAGTAGTAGACAGAGAACTTCGCTGCTTGAGGCGTCAACACATTCATAAAACCAGACACCCCACACCATTGCTCGCCATCACGTCGTGAAGCTCTCTGTCCTCACACACCTTTCTTACTTCACATGTGATATCACTATACTGTTTCAAATTGTCGCCACCGCTCCTCCCTCGCTCCCTCTTTTCCCCCCCGGCCACTACTGCAGTGCGGTATAGAGCATCAACCTAGGTATCGGGAGGGAAGGCAAGGTATTACTACTACGCCCGGACGGATATACTGTATGTACTGTACCCGCGAGACCAGAAGTCTGAGCCAAAGGGTCTGGCGAGTCCCACAGTTTTTCGCGATCATGCATGCAGTAGTTCGACGGGGGCACACGGGCACGAGAGGGCGCAGGTACAGTAGTGTCAGAGAGAGGGAAAAAATGCGAAGGGTCTGCTGCTGTCGTCCAAAAATAAACGATTTGACGGGATCATGCAGTTCTGACTTCTGATCGACGTTCTATTGTCCCCTTCGTGGAGAGCGAAGAAGAGGCGGCGGCGGCGGTGGAGGGGCAAAAATCGAGGACATGGGGGGGGGGGGGGGGCGAAGAAGAGAGGGGCGATTTCCCGGCTCTAGCCATCAGAGACATTATAACGTAGACCCACATGGGACTATCACACTAAAATACAACAGTTCCTAGACTATAGTCTACACTAAGAGTTGAGCTGACCACGCTACTTTACAGTACTGTGACGGAGTAATGGTATTTCGAAGCCATGCAGCAGCCAGCGCCTTTTTACCCGTGATATACAGGTCGTGCGCAGGGCCTTGGGGGTGGTCCCCCCTTCTCGATAGTTTCCTTTTGCTAATCAACAGCTGTCTTCTGCCTGGCATCATTGATTCAGTCCCCGAGAGCGATCCGAGCACTGGAGAATCGATCATGGCGATTTTGTGGATTCATCGTCCGGTGTCTATTGTTATTATTGCTCCCGGGCGAACAGGCCGATCGAGGACGGTGATCCGGCACCTCTTTAGCTCGTCTTTTAGTCTGTGGTCCCACTTCATCGGCGTCTTCGTTATGATGCCGGTATGACACGCCACCTTGGAAGCTGCTGCTGCTACTGTTGTTGCTGACCCGAGCGAACGGCCCAGGGTGGGTTGAAGAGGCTAATGAAGCAGAGTATTGTCGCGGATGCTTTTGCGAGTGCAGTTCATATGGTGGGCGGTGCATTGGCTGTTGTGCAGGCGATACACCGCTTACTTGACTCTGCAGTGGGGAAACTCGACGTTTTCGGGTCGGAGTTCGCAATAGGTCGGCGGCGTAGCGGCTTGCCTGACCGTCATGATGATCAGGCCGGGATCGATGCAGAGCGTTGTTGTCATCGTCGTCTAATGCCACTTCCTCTTGGTCAGGTACTTCAGTCTCGGCTTCACTGTCATCGGTCGCGGAAACCGTGCCATCGGAATCGTGGGCTCTATGATGCCGTATAACGGTAGGGGTGGTGGCGGAGGAAGTCGATGCGGATATTCGGTTATTCTTGACTTTGCTGATGGTGAGCGGGCCCATTCGCGGGGCAGGCGCCGACATGGGCACTCTGGCGTTGTGCGTGAGGTGGTGCATGCTCTGAGGTGTCTCATATGCGTTGCGCGACACCGCTCGGGGCTGGGCAGTTTGGGGAGTCAAGGGCATCGAGGCAATGTAACCACGTTTCCGCTTAGGCGTGGTAGGCTCGACCGACGATGATGCATTGCTCATATATTGGGTTGCGTGTAGAAGAGCAGCGAATGGCTTAGGCTCTTGCGAGTAAGTCGTCGGTGAAACGTGGTGTTGAGGACGGTATGGAGTGCTTCTCTCTGAGCGAGGCGTGCTATCCGGCGCGCCAGACACGCGTCGATACCGATTGAGATGATCTCTGTTTTCTTGCAGACGCTCTCGCAAGAGTCCGATGCGATCGGTCATGGAAGCGATCTCGCTCTCCTGTTGTACTATCATCCTCTTCTGCTGGGCGATGGTTGACTCGTTGTGGGCGTTGCGAGCTTTGAGCTGACGAATCTCATTGACCATAGCATCGTAAAGGTCGACATGGACCGACCGAATGTTTGGATCGATGCGGGGTTCTACCGAGACAGGGGCAGGCGCAGGTGGTTGCTGTTGTTGGTATAGCTGTTGCTGCTGTTGCTGCTGTTGCTGTTCGGCGATGGCTTGATCGCCGGATTGCAGGACTTCGAGCTCTGCCTGTGCCATGTTCATCTCGACCTGAATGCGCTCTGCGGCTTCGGCGCTCTCAATGGTCAACATCTGATACTGCAGTCTGTAGTGCGCAGCGTCGGTGCGGGCTTCTTGTAGTGCAGGCATCAGGTCGTTGACAATGGAGCGCAGCGCTTCTGGCGATGCTTGCCGGATGGCTTCGTTGGACAAAGACGAGACATCTCTCGCGACAACATTGAGGTTACTTGCGCGAGTGCTTATGGTTGGTGGGGGGGAAGACAGGTGCGATGTTGCTGGCCTGGAACTGGGGCTTGCGCTCCGCGATGACGCAAGCACAAGTGGTGTTTGCGACGAAGGCGGCGGCGTGTCGAAGGATGAACCTCTCGGTGGCGCCTTGTCGAAGCCTTGCACATTCGAGAGATTGGAGATGCTCGGAAGACTTAGGAGTCCAGGAAGAGTCGCATAGGTAGGAATAGGGGTGACCGGAAGAGAGGTCGCTGTTGCTCTCTGCGTACCTTCCATCTCTGGGACACCGCGGCTGGCTGGCGACGCGGGGCAGAGGATGACGACAAGAGTTGGATGATGGTAAGGTGACCTTAAGGTATTCTTCAACAACCTGCAGTTTATGCTTGGATATGCACGAACAATGATGGAAGAGAAAAGGTGTCAGAGATGAGCGATAGGTTTATGCGAAAGTACTGTGCAAGAAAGAAATAAACTGCTACAGGTAGGCTTTGGGAACTGCTACTGGTTGTGATGGCTAAAAGTCGCGAGGCTGGGAAGGTGCAACGTGACGGACTAATACTTGGCCCCAATACGGAAGTATGATTGATGCAATTGGCATGCACGAACGGTTCTTGTTGACGGGTTGGCTGGAGAGCGAGTAAGGCAGTGTACTGTGCCTGTTTGCACAGTTGTCATACACTACCTTACTGTACAGTACTGTACAGTACTGTACAGTGCCTAGCGAGTAGACCGGTTTCGGATAGACGAGTCCTTGAAACACCTTGGCATCCCTCCATCTGCCCCTGGATGCCCCTCTATCTGCAACTTACTCAGACAGGAATAGTCGCCAGACCCTGGCAACAACACTTGAAGCTCCAACGGCCTGGAATGGAGGTCCATGATGTACACAGTATTGTATACGATATTCCGTAGACATCACCACTTTGACGTTTGAACGTCGTCTACCCGTGTACTTTGATATTGGCCTTGATCGTGAATTCGGGAGGCTATCATGGACCATCCTGACCCTCCCACTAGTCCGACCAAGTCTTCGACTGGCATCCCGCGCTTCTCAAAACTGCCAACTCTGAAGTCTGCCATCCCTGCTTCTCTGCCCCCGTCTGGTCAGGTTGCAAAGTCCGGTCTACCATATCCGGCCAAGTCTGCGTTTGCGATACCTACCGCGAAGCAGGCTCTTCCCAAACCCAAGGCTCCGACAGCTAACAAGAGAGCCAGTGTCATTGGCACTCCATCTCGTTTGCCACCACCTAAGACTTCCACTCATCGGGCCACTCAGTCTGTATCGACCTCCAACAATGCTTCTTCTGTCTATGGCAGGCGTCCAGAGTCAAGACCCGGCTCTCGTCTAGCACGTCCAACGCCGGCAAAGCACTTGCCATCGCAACATCAATCTTCTTATCTGGAGGACACGGACGATGGGTTGGGTTCTCTCGGCGGCTTCCGCTCCTCATCCAGACAGAGTTCTCGCGCAGGAAGCTCTCTTTCGCATCATGCGGAAGAGACCCCAACCCAGACGACCCCCAAGGGCAGGAAAATCGCTCGTCAGAGCCTATCCGATAGGACGATTGACAGCATCTCACGCTTGCCCCCAACTCCTGCGACGGATCGAAGGAGGTCTAGTTTCTTTGCCCCACCGAGTCCCATGGGGCCACCCTCGCGTCCAGCTTCGGCGATGAGCAACGGGCTGCGCCCTGGCAGCAGTGATGGATTTGCGAAACCCACTGCTCAGCTGATGTCTCCTACCAAACGAGTGCCTGCCAGTGCAAGACCAGGCAGTAGAATGTCCATTGACTACGCTTCTTCCAAGAGCACTCCGTCCAAAAGGAGCGTTAGTACGGGTGTTCCACGCAGTGTACAGTCGAAGCCGGCTTCGGCGCAACAGAGCGCCATCGGGCGGCCCTCTAGTTCAAGATTACCCAATCCTGCCACAGGCTCACGGATACCCGGCACACCAGGAGCAGGCGCTTCAGCAATCGCACATCCTTCCACTGCAATCCGCAACGCGACCGCGAAGAGAGTGACCGCACCAGTAGCTAGTGTGGCTGGTAGACCGCGAGCCGAGAGCCCTACCCCTCTAGCGCGACCAGCCGCAGCGACAAAAGCTCCCACCTCTTCGTCAGCTCTACGGGATCAGATAGCAAAGGCCAAAGCAGCTGCAAAAGCCGCGGCCACCGCTAAGGCTAATGTCGCTCAGCATAACGGAAATGAGGACCTTGAATTCGATCTGGCTATTGATCCATTCAATGCAAGGCCCAAAGATAACAAGGGTCTCTTGTTAAAGCGCATAGACGCAGCTCGAGCTGACGGACGCCTCAACATAGCAGCCATGGGGTTGAAACAAATACCAGATGAGGTCCTTCGTATGTATGATGCTGAGGAAATGACCAAGAGCAAGCTCACGTGGAGCGAAACCGTCGACCTCACACGGTTGGTCGCTGCCGACAATGAGTTTGAAATTATCTCCGATGAGATATTCCCGGACATTGATAACGAGGCTGCCGCGGAGCAGGACGAAGATAGCAGCAAAGGCCTGCAATTTCGAGGCTTGGAGTCACTAGATTTGCACGGCAACATGTTAATTGCTATTCCTGTTGGCTTGAGGCGTCTCGAGAGACTCACGGTAGTCAATCTGGTGAGCGAAGCGAAGCACAGTATCTTGTCTGCGACACTAACATGTGCGGTAGTCTCATAACAAGCTCAACAACACGGCTTGGGATGTCCTCAGTCAACTAGAAACTTTGGAAGAACTTCGGCTGGGTCACAATAACCTGACTGCTTATCTGCCTCAAGGTCTGAGTCGCTTGCGCAACCTACGGACCCTTGACTTGCAGTCGAACAAGCTTCTTAGTCTTCCTGAAGGCTTACGCGATCTTGTGAACTTGCGCGTGCTGAATGTCTCACACAATCAACTTACAGGGATCCCTATGGATGCGCTCGAATCTTTGCCACTGATAGAGCTATCCGTGGCAAATAATGCCATGGTAGGAGCGCTGTTTGGCTTCAGCGTTGGCGGTATGTCACACCTCGAGTCGTTGGACGTTTCCAACAACTCTCTGGCTTCGTTGGCATTTTCCGAGAGCTTAGCCTTGCCAGCTCTGAAGACATTGAATATTGCAAACAATAGAATTGTTGCTTTGCCTGATGTCACCGGATGGACCGAACTAGCGTCTATCGCCGCAGGGGACAACAAAGTCTCAGGACTGCCCACGGGTTTCACGAGTCTACAGAGCCTACGCCACGCTGATTTCACCGGAAAT
The DNA here is from genome assembly GCF_041146345.1 of Neodothiora populina. Taxonomy (NCBI): domain Eukaryota; kingdom Fungi; phylum Ascomycota; class Dothideomycetes; order Dothideales; family Dothioraceae; genus Neodothiora; species Neodothiora populina. Next base: position 2,520,498 of record NW_027191413.1, read on the forward strand.
GATCTCGCCAAGCTACCGAATGAAGTGGGACTTATGGGCTCTTTAGATACTCTCAATATCGCATCAAATCCTATCCGGGAGCGACGACTGCTGAACATGAACACCGAACAACTGAAGCGTGACTTGCGCAGTCGTATCGGTCCTGATCGTAGACAGCCGTCAGAAGAAGACTTCGAAGACGAAGGCATCGATATTCAGTCACCCGGCAGCACTGAGCAAGCGTGGAAGCTTTCGTCTGGACATCTAAATCTTGCCGACAAAGATCTCGTGAACGAGGATGCCGACGAGCTGCGGTCCTTCCTCGGTACCAACAACGATGTTCGAGAATTGGTATTGGCGAAGAATAACTTTACCATGATCCCTTTCGAGATCTCATTGGCGCAACACCTGAAAGTGCTGGATATCTCCAAATGTTCGCTGGAAAGGGACTACCTGATGGAGGTAGTCAACTTCCAATTTCTGAAAGAATTGAACATCAGCGGCAACAAGATCACGTCGCTAGATCCCCTTCTTGACATGTTTCTAGCACCCCGGCTGGAAGTCTTGGACATTTCCAACAACCGACTTGTGGGCTCTGTACCAGCATTGAAAGGCAACTACCCAGAATTGAAGGAATTGCATGCACGAGACAACAGGCTCGACGCCGTGTCAGCAGAAGCATTGGCCGGTCTGCACTCCGTTGATCTATGTAACAACAACATTGGGCTTATTCCCCCACGCATTGGACTTTTGTGGGAACAAGGTCTCAGAGGCTTAAGTATCAGTGGCAATACTTTCCGTGTTCCGCAACACCGCATACTGGAAAAGGGCACAGAAGCCATTCTGGCGCACTTGCGAGAGAAGATCCCAGTGGAAGACGTAGGCGAGGAAGAGACTTTTTGAGATGAGATGTCACCACATCAAGGTGTAAGGCCGCTGCTTCCAGCATCAAGATGATCGGAGGACTGGTGACCGAACCAAAAACCACATTAAGAATATCTCAGCGTTAGTGGCTCCTTCTTGCGATGTATATATAATGATGCAATGAAAGGGTAGCCGATCAAAACTTAGTGCAGGCTGGATTGTCGAATATCAATGTTTGCGACTATAGATGATTATATCCTCACTCCATTCAGGATGCGATCAATTTCGCTTATTGCACTGTACATCTATGTAGCAGGCGATGGATGCCTTGAGGAAACGGACTGGAAAAAGGGCAAAGAATGCACGGACCGTGGAGTGATCTGAGCCTCGAACTTCGCACAGCGCTAAGCGAGAGGTTTATTGTTCAGAACTTGACCTTCGCCTCCTCTCGAAATTTCCTTCTCTTGACAGCCGCGACAATATCGACAACACTTGACCGTTGATCGCCCATCCGACACAATGGTATGATTCTATCGCCCGTCTAGCAATTGCATCTGTGAATGCGAGGATGAAATATCTATCACCACCGCTCGGTTTCCACGATCGATCGCTCTTCGAAGACTTTTTCACTATCAACATCTTGAACACTTCCGTCTCTGAGGCTCTGCAGCATGGACGTGTTTGCTGTGTACAGCGCGACATGCATGATATCATGAGGAGTGTTTCGATGAGTTGGCAAGATTGAAAACGTTGAAGAGGATGTCGGTCGATTCATTGGGTGCGAATGGGCTGGTTATCGGGTGTAACAAGGCAGTCGTCATTTACAGTGATAGAATTGCTTGGGCTGCACCAGATGCCAGGATGGGTTTCTTCTTCTCGACCACTCGTGCGCGGGAAGAACAATACAGCTAACACAATTTTCTCCAGGCCATCAAGCACAACCAGCAGATCCCGCACAACCATTTCCGCAAGGATTGGCAGCGCCGCGTGCGCGTGCACTTCGACCAGGTAATTCCCCTCTCATTCTCTTGAGAGCAGTGGCGCCTGCAGGTCAGAGACAGAGTCCTGACAAGAATTTTCATCAAATCTAGGCCGGCAAGAAGAAGGCTCGCAGAAATGCCCGCCAGGCCAAGGCTGCCGCCGTCGCTCCTCGCCCCGTCGACAAGCTGAGACCCGTTGTCCGCTGCCCCAGCATCAAGTACAACCGCCGCGTTCGCGCTGGTCGCGGTTTCTCCCTTGCTGAGCTCAAGGTACGTTATGAAATTTCCAATTCTATGTCTTGACGGGCTTCGATCTGATTTCGACAGGCTGCTGGTGTTCCCCGCAAGCTCGCACCCACCATCGGTATCTCCGTCGACCCTCGCCGCCAGAACCTCTCCGAGGAGTCCCTGAAGGCCAACGTCGAGCGCCTCAAGGCCTACCGTGAGCGTCTTATCCTGTTCCCTCGCAAGACCAAGGCCCCCAAGAAGGGTGACGCCTCTGCCGAGGAGGTCAAGGCCGCCAAGGAGGGCTCCACCGTCGAGCGCAGCAACGCTGCCTTCCCCATTGACAACAAGGTTGTCGTCAAGGAGGGTAAGGTCTCTGACTACCCCTCTGAGGAGAAGGCTTACCGCAAGCTCCGTGACTCCCGCTCTGAGGCCCGCCTCGTCGGTGTCCGTGAGAAGCGTGCCAAGGCCAAGGCTGAGGAGGCTGCCGACAAGAAGAAATAGAGAACTCGCCCATGAAAGTTTCTTCATGACTTGTTTCCCTTTTTTCTTCCTTTAGTCTCTCATCATGCACTCGGGCTATCCAAGGCGTTTTGTTCGGAGTTGCTAGCACTACTGAGTGGTGGCTTTTGGGCAAGGCCATGATTATTACATTAGGTTGCTGTAGCATTCCAGCAGGAGATGAAAAGTACTTTAGTTGCCCATCTTTCGATACCCTCATGATTTCTGATTCTGTTCCATCACATTTTCCTTGGTCTGTTGTGAAATGGTTCTGCCACAAGGTCATGCCCGAAATACATTTTGGCTTTACTGTACTGTATTGCTCAATGGTGTTATGACTGGTGTCACGTGCATGCCTCGTAATGCTTATCTTGAACGCCATAGATAAGGTAAGGTACAAGTAGGGCAGGGTAAGATACATGGAACAAGTAGCAGTCCTGCTGAAGGAGAATGTCGAGTCTGAAGCCACATCGAACATTGCTGCATAAAGTATGCCGCGTTACCTACCGTTGCACTTGGACATAGAAACGTGTCTGGTGTGCACCTCCACAGAATTACCTTGCGATTGTTGCTCCAGAAGCAGGACCAGATGCTGAGATTGTGAAAGAGAATGGCTTTCACATGTCAGGGGAATTCAGATGAGCTAGATCTGACCGCCGGCCCGTAGTCTAAGCTCACGTGCCTGATGGGTACCAAGGCTCAGGATCCTCTCACCAAAAGGGACCAATGTCCAGGGGCATGCGACCATCCGCCAGCGAGTGGAAAAATGTGTGTCTGAGTGGGTGAAGTAGGCAAGGTATCGATAGAAGAATGCAGCGTGTGTGATTCTTGATACTATAGAAGAGTATATTGCACTCCAAGGTTTGGATCGATCGTTTCTTGTCCATCGCTATCGACTTTTACCCTGATATCGTCGAGCGTTGCCCACAGACGGCACAGTGATTTGTCCACACGTACGTCACACAATACATGTATTCGCCCAGTAGAGGCAGACTATCCAAAGGCAAATGGCAGACAGAGTGTCAGAGTGTCAGAGTGTCAGAGTGTCAGAGTGTCAGGGCGAGGAGGAGAGAGTCAGGGCCGCCGCCCCTCATCTCGCTCTTGCCAAGCCGGACTCTATAAGGAAACGCAATGCCATCTCTCTTTCTCTTATTACCCTATCTTCTTTTCTGTTGTATATCATTCTGAAAAGACACATAGTCCTAAAAAAGTGGGCCTTGGATTCTCGACTCCCGCTTCTTTCCTGAACGCCTTCTTTCCGAACGTCAGAATAGCAGTAACATGTAAAGCTGCTTGTGTCTGCATCAACACGACAATAATTCCTCTCGACTTTCCCAACCTGCTGTCATCGCACGAAACCCCTCGTTCATAGTATGGACTGGCCCATCCTACGCACGGATTCACCCATGGCTCTTCGACACATCAACTCCCGCTACAACAATGCCGACTCGGAGCAGTCCGCATTGCATCTGCTCTACGCTCTCTATCCTGACTGGGAACACTCGGAAGGCTCGGTCGAATTTGTCCGCTTCACTGACGGAATCACAAATACTGTACGTCCAGTCGCAAAACGGGGTGGGAGAGACGGACATGCCTCCGTCCTGCTCGTTCTCATTCCCATGTCCAGTCTCATGTCGTGGGAGATCATGTTACTGACCGCACCAGTTACTCAAAGCAGTCAAGAAAAGGCCTGGCCTGAGCAAGGAACAGATAGAGCAAGATGCCGTACTACTGCGCGCATACGGGAAAGGAACGGATGTACTGATCGACCGCGAGAGTAAGACAGCCCACCTTGCCGCAAGAGGAAGAGGAAGCGGAAGTATTAACAGAGACAAAACAGGAGAGACTCGGTCGCATTCCCTTCTCGCCAGCCGTGGCCTGGCCCCTCGATTGTTGGCGAGATTCGAAAACGGCCTGCTGTACAGATTCATCGCTGGCGATGTGTGCAGCCCCGAGGATCTCAGAAGACCTCAGATCTACCGCGCAGTCGCCAAACGACTCGCGCAATGGCACAGCACATTGCCCATCTCGGCAATCAGTTCGACAAAGCGTCCAGAGGGCCTGAACGGTTCCACGGAACACGGCAGTCCCGCCACGACCAGACCGACGCCAAACCTCTGGACGGTGATCCAGGCATGGATTGACGCTCTACCAGCACAGACTCAACAAGACAAAGATCGCATCCAGACCCTCAAGGCCGAACTCGTCGAATTGTCGAGCAAGCTAGGACAGACTCCCGGACTGGACGGCAACGACTATGTCTTCAGCCATTGCGATCTGCTCAGCGGCAACGTCATCGTCACAGACTCGGCGTCGAACGACTTCTCCGTCGACTTTATCGATTACGAATACGCCACGCCCGCGCCCGCAGCCTTTGACATCGCCAACCATCTCGCCGAATGGGGCGGTTTCGACTGCGACTACAACGCTCTACCGACGCGCTCACAGCGTCGCGAGTTCCTCACCGAATACCTCCGCTCATACCGCACCTTTGCTCCCTCATTGTCAATTCCATCATCATCACAACCCTCAACCTCCGAACCACAAAGAGAAAACTCATCAACGACAGCCTCAGAACCCGCCCCTGAGTTCCAACAAGAACTCTCCCAACTCATGGACCAAGTCGACCTCTTCCGCGGCGTGCCAGGCTTCTACTGGGGCATCTGGGCTCTGATCCAAGCGCAGATCTCGCAGATAGACTTTGACTACGCGTCGTACGCTGAGGTGCGACTCGGGGAGTACTGGGCTTGGAAAGACGCCTCTTCGAACGGAGGCGACAAAGCTGCGGGCAAGGAGACCCCGTTGAGGGAGCGCAGGTGGGCGCAGGAGGAGTGATTGTCCCGCTTCATGTGCTAGATGGGAAATCAGGACAGAAAGAAAAAAAAGAGGAGATGGTTCGCATTGTGAAAGTCAAACGGACCCTTCAACATCCGCTGACGTCAAAGGAAGAGGAGGAGAAGATGAACGAAGAAAAGAGAATACAAAGAGACAGATATACACGCCGAGAAAGAGTCGAGGGAGATGTAGTACGATAAGCAGTTCACTCGACGACGCAAAAGATTGCAAAGGAGGGAAGCGAGGGAGAGAAAAAACGTAGTCTTCTTTTCCCCCCTCTCCTCCGTTCTTAACCCCCCCCCCCCCCGAAAAGGTCTTCAACACGACGATACCCTTAATTTAATATCTACATTATATAGTCATGGCGAAAGAAGAGGAAAATTCACTACATTCAAGCAAAACAGAAGAGCCAGAGCAGAAGTATCGGAGTAAGACAGAGCAGATTAGAGGAAAAGGAACGAAAAAGGAGTAGGCACATTAGGTGATGACAAGCGAGTGGGCTCGAGATATCATAGTGGTGGTGGTGGTAGTAGTAGTAGTAGTAGTAGTAGTAGCCAAATCATGATCATTTCCAGACTGCGACCATCCAGTCTTCGTTCATGCATCGTCACGTAGACTGAATCGACCGTCCCATTCTCCCTTCTAAGCATCGGCGGAAGAAGCACCAGTCATCTTACTGACACCCTCCTTGACGCCCCTGTAAGCAGCATGTCCCCAGCTGCCCTTGGCCTTGGACAAAGCCGCGTTGCAAGCACCCGCCAGAGCAGCGACGTCCGTGACGGCAGAGATCATATCGAAGCCCCGGTCTGCATACTCCTGCGCCTGCTCTCCACTGGTGCAATAGATGCCGGTGGTCTTGCCGGCCTTTTTGGCAGCCTCGTGGATGGTGTCGATGGCGCGCTTGAGCTCCTCGTGCATTTTGCCTTGTAGAATAGGGAAGCCCAAGTTGTTGCCTAGATCGAAGGGGCCGATCAGCAGGGAGTCGACGCCCGGCACTGCTGCTATCTCGTGGATGTTGGCTAGTGCTTCTTTTGTCTCGATCTGGACTACGGTGACGATGGCGTCGTTTGCCTGCGTCAGGTATTCGCCCTGGCTGATCGGGGTGGAGCTGTGGAATTTCTCCATGGCGAAGGGGCTTCCGAACCCTCGTGTGCCGAGGGGAGGGAACTTGGTGCTGCTGACTACCTTTTTGGCATCGTCGGCGGTGTGGATCAGAGGCACAATGACGCCGTGGGCGCCCGCATCGAGGGCTCTTTTGACCATCCAGGCTTCGTTCGCAGCAACTCGGACAATGGGGGAGACTCCACACGCAGCGATGGCTGCCACGCACTCATGCATATGGTCGTCGGAGATGTTGCCATGCTCTGTGTCGACGCATATCCAGTCGGGCCCACAACGAGCTAGAGTCCTCGATAAATTGGAGCCTGGGAACATCTACGTTGAGTCAGAAGGAAGCTCTCAGACTGACTGGATGAAAAGCCACGTGCCTGCCATGCGCCAAAGGTAGGTCCGCCCTTGCGGAGCGCATTCTGTAAGCGGTTGGCGGACTGCATGCTGAATGGTCCTCTTTCAGTGCTGTCGATATGCTTTCGCAAGCTCTCGAAATGACAAAAAGCAAGCAGAGACAACGGCACATCAACAGTCAGCGAGATGGTGAGCATGTCGGGTATTCGCACCGACCCCGCAAGGTAGTGATTTTTTGCCCCGCATGGGCAGGTACAGTCAAACTTCCCGAGTTTGCAACCTTGTTGGGCATGGCACGCCGAAGCGGCAAGCGAGATCAAGACGAAGACGAAGACGAAGAAGGAGAATGCATTAGAGCATCATCCATGAGTTTCTGCACCTCGTCTTCTTTGAAACGATGCATGAGCTTTCGAGCCTTTGCGGTAGTGCTGACTTCGGTAGTCATGTTCTCCTCGACTTTATCGACGTGGACCTTTTTGTTCACAGTGTCAGTACTGCAATGCCCGCCCGCTGTGGAGATTGCCATTTGCCACTCACGACAGGCGTGTCGAATTCATATAGGTCTTTCCACTTTTGTTGCGACGGTGCCATGACATCTATCTCATCATACTCGAATGGGCGACGATCCCACACGTTGGACAAGACTTGCTTCGCATTGTCGCAGAGGCCGCAATTTGCCCTTGTGAAGAGTGTCAGACGGCAGACGTACCGACGCAAAGCGAATGTAGGAATCATGGCTGGTGGATGTTCACACGCTATGCACGATTGATAGAGAGAGCAAGAGATCAATACAGTTGATGGTCACTGAGGTGTGAATTGGATGCGTGTATTCCGATACTGCTGGCACACAATGTACTTACTGTACGGAGACTTGTAGATGACTCCCTCGGCCCGCGCCGGTGGAATGTTCGACACAGCTTCGACCAGCTTCTGACGTATTCAGAGGTCAAGATTCCACCGAGCCTCAATCCCAAATACAGTACAATACAATTCACAGTCTTTTGTTCCACAGTTCCAAGAATCACACAACACATCAGAAAAGAAAGACAGTAATCAACATGGCAGTCGGCAAGTGCGTTCACAAAGGCTGCGGAAAGACCTTCTCGCACGAGGACGAAGAGTGCGTCTATCATCCCGGTCCTGTAAGACTGGCCTTTCGTCCACATCTCCGCCTGCTACCGAACACCGAATCACTGACCTTCTTTTCTGTCTGTAGCCAGTCTTCCACGAGGGCCAAAAGGGCTGGAAATGCTGCAAGACCAGAGTCCTGACCTTTGACGAGTTCATGACGATCCCGCCATGCACCACAGGAAAGCACTCGACCGTCGACGACACGCCCGCACCTCCTCCTGCCGGCCCAGCCCCCGAAGACACACCCACACTCAAGCCAGAGGTAGCCCAATCAGCCGAGCCAGCTTCACAACAAGACCCGGCGCCCCGTGTGCCCGTGTCAGCAGCAACAGCCACGCCCCGACCGACCGCCTCACCAGCGCCTCCCGAAGCAGACGAGTCGGACGACCCCGACACGAGCATCCCAGCCAACGCAACCTGCAAGCGAAAGAACTGCGGCGCAACGCACAAAAGCGGCAGCGACAGGAGCGCCGAAGAATGCGTGCACCACCCTGGCGCGCCCATCTTCCACGAAGGCAGCAAAGGCTGGACGTGCTGCAAGCGACGAGTGCTCGAGTTCGACGAGTTCCTGCGCATCCCCGGGTGCCGGACCAAGACCAAGCACTTGTTCGTCGGGCCCAAGAAGGATGAAGAAGCCCAGGAGCAGGTCGTCGAGAGCGTCAGGTCGGACTTTTACCAGACTTCGGCGTCAGTCATGGCGTCGCTGTATCTCAAGAATATCGACAAGTCCAAGTCCAAGGTCGAGTTTTCTTCGCCTACTGCTGTCTCATTGGATCTGCGCACGACCGATAAGAAGCGCTTCGAGCAGGAGATGCCGCTTTTTGGAGCCATTGTTCCCGAGAAGAGTAAATTCAAGATCATGGGTACTAAGCTCGAGCTGGAGTTGGCAAAGGCCGACGGTGCGGGATGGCCGGTCCTGAGAGGCGATGATAGACCCACTGGCGAAATCATTCAGACCGGCAAGGCGGGCAGAGCATAGACCATCTTGTTCTTCGCTCCTTTTTGTCGGCCCACTTCAGTCGTGCCTGATACTGCTTGCAGAACAACCGCTCTAGCTAGAGAAGCATTGGAAGAAAGCTGGAAGCAAAGTTGGAAGACCAGAACCCTAAAAGTAATCTTTGATAAAGCCGCATTGTTGCATACATTCGAATTTGTGATCGGGTTCGTCAGGAGCATCCTAATCCGGAGCCTTTGTACCGCCTTTGTATGCCACGCCTTTACGCCTAGTGCCTCCCTTTCCCTTCTTCCCCATGAGAATGCCATCGCTTTGCCTTGGAAACCCAGCCTTCCCACCGTCTAGTCGATTTCACACAACGTGCAAGAATTAATTCCAAAAGAAAACAAAAAAGGCCATTTCGTGCTACTTCATTCACTGTACTGCCACTGCGGGAGCCTCGAACATGTCATCGATGCCCTCCTGGCTGTTCACGTCTTCCTCCTCGCTCTCTTCCTCCTCGAGCTCCTCTTCGTCCTCGAACCCCGTCTCGAGACCCCTGGCCCGCAGGCGGATTTTCATTTCCTCCCGCTTCATCTCTTGCCACCGCGTGAGAGCAGCAGCCGCGTGCACTCTGAACCCGTAGATCCTGGGTACATATCTTGACTGGGTCTTCTGTGGTAACATGGCAGGGTAGACTTGGAAGAGGATGTTGTGGAATGACGTGCCAAAGTATGCGCCATCGATGGAATTGTGCCGCGAAGACTTGGGGTTGAAGATGTCCTCGCACTTGGCGCAGTAGAGCTTCACCGTGGACATGTTCGCCACATCGTGCAGACCCATGGGGAGAAGGTGTTGACTGTCGCAAATCACACGCGGGCATTTGCCAAAGACGCCTTGTTTGTACTTGTCGAGCTGTTCCCAGGATTAGTAAAAGAATCGTTTCGTTTCACAGCGGCTTGACACGCACCATCTTGGCAAGTCCTCGCGTCGTTACAATGTATCGTGCGTGAACGAGTCCGTAGAGATGCCGCGCACTTTTCTCAATTTGTTCGCGCATGTCGTCGTCGACCTCCATGTCGAACACGTCCGTCACCAGATCCAAGGCATATTGATAGTATTGCACCTCGGTGTTCAAGCCTGTCAGGTTGAATCGATCCGTTAGGTAATCCTCATCGATTTCGCAGAAGTACTCGTTCCCGCGAGATGAGATGAACTGCGTGAATTCGGTGTCAGTACAAGAAGCTGCCAGTTTATTGCTGAACCTCAGCGCATCGACCTTGCAGATGCGAGGTGGCTCCAGGTCGTCCAACTTCAAGAATGGATAATCGGCAAAGCTACCATCGTTCTCCGATCGAACAAGTGTATTTGTCTCAATTATGACTCCCGTTTGGCTGATGGGCCATTCCAGCACCTGCAATGCGTAATGCCAAAAAGAAATCAGGGGGGCTAATCTAGCGAGAATCAAGCCACGAATGCGCAAATGGGCCTTTTGGCCACAATAATGCGTTCAAAATGCCAATACCTTCTCGTACAAAAGATAGCATGAACATAGGGGCTTGAAGACGGGATGGTGTCCGTTCAGTAAAAACAAGGCGTAGATGGGCAGTAATGGCCATGTCTACCAAATCCCATCTCTTTCTATTCGGTAGTGCCAGATCACCCAAAGAAAATCATGCAAAGCAGAAACGGAAGCAAGTACAACAGAACTCAACATCACTCACCCAGTCGCGCCAGTAGCTGGTGTAATCACTGTCGGTCTCACTGGCAAAATCATCCATAATTGTGACAAGTTTGTGTCGATGTCAAAGGTGTATTAGATAGAGGCCCGATCACAGACTGATCATAGTGCGCGTGTGAAGGAAAGCCCTCTATATTGCTTCAGGCAGATGCGACCAGTAGTTCGAATTTGTTGTGGCTGACGAGTAGTGTGGCTGCAATTGATTTCATGCAGTGTTGTTGGCGGTCTGCGCATTCGAGGTGGTGGGGCACAACCAGATTGAATGGGTGAAGCTGGAGAAGGTCGGAGAAAAGAAGCGCCGGTAATCCGGTTCGCGCACCTGGGTGTGAGTGTTTCTATCCTCGTTCACACCCCTAAAAGAACACTATCATGTTCAGAGAGGAAATGTATATTAGGCATAGGACTGAGATTCGAAGAGTCTGAGGAATTGCAGAAGGATTACTTGAAGATATGGAGGAGTTGAAGGTCATCAAGAATTTTGCTTATTATCAAATAATCATGTTTTCCGCTGCGTAACTTCACGCATAATGCATTTATCTTTAAGTCTACTTTCATCACTCGGAGAGACTATTTCTCTATCTGGTTGTTTATTCTTGTAGATCTTAGACTCGTTTAACTTATGAGTCGTCTACGAGGTCTACTCGGGATCCTGGCCAAACGAATAGTGCAACTTGATAGCATACACAACTTCATTCGTAGTAATAGATAATCGAGGGACTAGTGGTAACATAGATCAGGGGATGTCTACACTTGCTCTAGGTACAGTAGCTCTTGTTCGAGCACTATCTTATTGACATAGAGTTCTAGTACGAAGTATCAGGCTGCTTGAACATCTGAAAGCGAATCACTCTGAATGCTAAAGGATTGACCTTGCATTTAGTGCCTGGAGACTGATCTACTCAGGTATGTATGATCAGAGCCGCAACTGCTTTGGCACAATGAACAGTCCTCCATCAACGTTCCCCTTGGACATTGTGATTGATGTGTCCGAAGGATACGTATGAATGATTGTGTATGAACCCAAGTCAAACTAACATCGAGATGCTTTCCTTGGCAATATCGAGCTGCCTTCGTTTCTAAGCTGCACTTTCGCGTAGGGATGGACTTACGTTGGCCTCCCTGAGTTTGTACTTTAGGTAGCAAGGGGCCTTTGGCTTATGCGCGGAATGGCCGTTCAAATCGACGGGTGGCGGCTTCACGTCTTTAGTATTACCTTTCGAATCCGAGTATTCAAAGTCGAAATAGGCGAGGAAGAACGCAGTGATGAGGTTCGATTCGACTTTAGCGAAACGCTGGCCAGGACAGGGATGTCGTCCTACGCCCCAGCCAATGAAAGTGTGCGGCTTTCCTTTGTTCTCAGGTTGGTCCAAATATCGGCCAGGGTTCCATCTCAATGGTTCTGGGTAGATCTCTGGGTCTAAGTGAACGTTGCCTGTATGGTACATGGCGCAGCTGCCGTCCGGTACCAAGGTGTCACCGACCTTGACAGGTTTTCCGGAGATGTTCTTGCGGAAAGCGGCTCCGACCATCTGGATGCGAATGCTATCGCGAAGGCACAGCTCCAGCACTTTGAACTCCGACTCCCAAGCTTCGGCTGGCACGGAAGACAGACGCTCGTATAGAGGCTTCGAATCATCTGCATCGTACTTGGCAGCAACAGACTCGACTTCTTCTCGAGCACGTGCCTGCCATTCGGGGCTTTGCGAGAGGTAAATCAGGACCCATGCAGCATTGATCCCAGAATTGAGCTGGCCGGCGAACAATGCTCCCAGCACAAACTGTGCGTGGAGAATCTGTCAGCAACGCTGAACGTCACATATCTTAAGATGGGGAATACGTACAGTGATGATGGACTTGATGTCATCGCCCGCGTCCATGCAGAACTGAAGAGCATCATCGACCCTGTGGCCGGTGCTTCTTCTATCGTCTACGATCTTTTTGAAGATCATGTAAAGCTGCGCGCCGCCCCATACTCGCTTGAGTTTCGCAGGCGAAGGCAACCAGGGATACATGACAACGGTCGGCGTAGCAGCTTTCTCAACCTCTTCATAGAGATGTAGCGTCTTCTCTAACATGGCTGGGTCCTCGGCAATCTCCTTGCAAGCGACAGTCCTCATGGTAAGTTGATATACGATCTTGTAGATGCTGTCGAAAGGATCTGTGACGCCTCGATCATCTGCTGCTAGTATTTCCATGCTCTTTCTCGTGTCTGCCAGGAGTTGTGGAATGCCTCGGGACTGGTTAGTATGAACTGTAGCTTGCCTGCTTGCCTACGAGCATGCGGTACCTTTTCTGATGACATCTCCCTTCACAAAGGCAAGAATACGGATCAGGAACCATTTAGGATCACTGGAGTCTATGGCTGCACCCTCGGCTGCCTCCTCCTTTCCTGCCTCCTTGGGAGGAGAGGGTGAGCCAGCGAGCAGATTGGCGTAGCTGCCGCATGCATGTGTCAGTCACTCCCTCACAGATGCGCATGACATATTCTGATCTTCGAATCCTACCCTTCTAGAAAATCGAGGTCTTTGGCCTCGAAGAAGGTTTTACGAGCCTCGTCTCCGGAAACACCGACGACATGCTTGCTTCCCACATGGAAGGAGAAACTGCCCGTGTTGGATGCCGCGATCGCCTCCTGGAAGAAGTCCCAGCGACCCGTGAAGAAGCGGAGAGTGCCAATAATTGGCCAGTCTTCTTTAAGCAGTGGCGGTGCTCCCTTGGGACGAACAAAGGCAGGACGTAGATATAGATATGCTGCGCAGAGGCCAAAGAATACAGACAGAACAGTGAGGACGGACGGCTGCGAGGCAGTCAATGCCTCGACTCCAGGCACAAGACTCAGTATCGCCATGAGATGAGATATAAGCAAAGACGTAGACAAAATGATCTCGATGGGCGCAGAAAGCGTCTCTCTAATGGATGGATTTCAGTCGCTTATGGACCAGAGCATGACCATCTCAGCCCCAGGTTATGACCTACTGTAGCCCATGTACTGTATTTGTACCTTACAGTACCATGCCCCATCTGATATAGAGTGCGAACCCCCACATCGACCTAGTGTTTAGCTCTGGGTCAAAGCGAACGGCTTGAGATCAACCTAGACTACCTAGTAAGATGAGCAGCCAATCAGCGTGCCACGTAAGCGGTCGTATCTTGGACATTCTCTAGACGAGGTGTGCTTGAGTTACGCGAGCGAGTATGGATTCCTGTAAGATTGGTAGAGAGCAGTAGTCCATTATGATTTATCATTCAATGAGATGGTAGGTATGTATGGATGATTGACAACAGGGTAAGCAGTATTGGCAGCCATGGTTTTGTTGGGGTGGGTTGTGTGCATGATTCGCTTACACGACAAAGGGTGAACAACGAAAAGGCTATCTTGGGTTTTTCAATCCATGGAGATTTAGTACGTGTGGCAGTAAGTCTGTTTAGTGGAATATTCTGTACTTGTATTCGAGTCTGCGGCAGTGTTCGGTAGGTTGCCTGTGTTTAGAACAGCATTAGAGCGAGCGAGTGCTTGTACACCTTACCTTAAGGTGAGAATGCGGAGGTGACGGCAAACGCCGAGAAGTGGTCCCTTCCCTTTCGCGACAGGCCGAGCCGCCGCCTTCCTCGGGAACTTTGTGTGAAAGTGCAAAGTCCAGAGCAGAGTCGCAAGCAACAAATGAACTAAAAGAACTCGCCAGGGTGCAACACAACCACGTCAGTCAATCATCGACATGGCCACCTCCAAAACATGTCTCTCTCGACTATCACGGTCGGCGCTGTCGCCAGCCTCGGCGGTGCGGCCATCGAAGATGCAGCTGCCTCCGCCATTCTTGTTGCCTTTTCACTCACAGCAGCAGCGTAATGCCGTGCAGAGCGCCAACGCACAAAAGTACAAGCGAAAGGATCTACCGACGTCTGCGAGGAAGAAGAAGAGCAGGACGACGTATCTGAACTATGACTTGAAGGACGCCATCCGGTTTCCTCTTGTGGACGCCATGCGGTAGGTTCACCACCACCACCATCCGAGGAGGATGCAGAAACAGAAGCAACGGCAGAAAGACTGACAGTTCAAAAGATACCTCCGCGCAGTCGAAGTAGGACGTGCTCCCACCTCATCCAAGTACGAACTACATCTCCGCCTCAAATCACTCAAGAACGGGCCCGTCGTGCGAAACCGCATACGCCTGCCACATCCCGTCAAGACAGATCTGCGCATCGCAGTCATCTGCGCTCCCGACTCGGCCGCCGCAACAGCAGCCAAGAAGGCCGGCGCCACTCTCGTCGGTGAAGACGTCATCTTCGATGCAGTCAAGGACGGCCGGATAGAATTCGACAGGTGTATCTGCCACCAGGACTCGCTGTTGAAGATGAACAAGGCCGGTCTCGGTCGTATCCTCGGTCCTCGAGGTCTCATGCCCAGTGCAAAGACCAACACTGTCGTCAAGGACGTCGGAGCAAGTGTCACGGACATGGTCGGTGCAAGCGAGTACAGGGAGCGTTTGGGAGTGGTGAGGATGGCAGTGGGTCAATTGGGCATGACGCCCGAGGAGTTGTCGAGGAACATCAAGAGCTTCATTGATAATGTCAAGAAGGACATGGCTACGCTGAGCGATAGGATCGCAAAGGACATTCACGAAGTCGTAAGTCTCTTCTTTCTATCCATTACCATTCCATGCAACACCTCACTAATTTCCATTCTGTAGGTCCTCAGCTCAACAAACGGACCGGGCCTGAGTCTGAACGGTGACTTCAGAGGTCCCGAGTCCATCCCGACAAAGGATCTTTCGACCTTGTAAAATAACCTTGTTCACTGTACAAATAAACCATTCATATACCCATCACATACAACGAATCCTCCCGTCGCAGTGTAACTCTTGTGTGTCTGTGTCTGTTCCCTTTTGTCTCTTTCGGCATCGACGTCGTTTCTCAAAAGTGACAAGCAACGTTTTGTCTCATTGTAGCCATCTGTATGACCTGCATGACCTGCATGACCTGCCTCGTTTGCACCTGCCTTTTCATGTTCGCGATGAAATCAGCAACATTTCTTCAAGGGAGATTATCCGGAATCTACTGGCCAAAATAGTACAACATACGGGCAGGTCGTAACTCGAGCATGCAGAGCATTGGACGTATATCACACAGTGTGGTGCAGTGCACACGATGACCTCGGGGAAATAAAGTGAGATGAAACAGGCTCGGTCGTGCACCAAGGCCGCAAAACCGTGAGACGTCTCATCCACTAGCACAATACATGATGGACAACCACATCTCAACTCAAGTCAATTCGACTCGTCTCGTACCTATAGGCTATACGTTAAAGAAATTCGCTTGGAGAGGTCTATATCATATGCAAAAGAATATGCTGTTTATGCAACCAAGGAGAAGAGATTGGCTTAGTTGTTGGATAGAAAGACAGGGTCGCCCCGCGATCACCTCGCTTTCCGAACACACCACACATATACACACACGCATGCATGCAGTTCATCAATCAAAGTACGAATAATCCATGAAATAATAGGACTTATAAGGACACTAGCTGGTTTTATTTTCTTCGGAGCTTCTGTGATAAGTCCACTGCAGATATTCTCTTGTGGATTCCATCCAGCCATATGCGCTGTACTCGCTCGAACTGGATCTCGTGCAGGGTATGTTGCTGCTCTCCATCCAAAGATGGACATTTTGATAGGATCCGGTCCCAAAACCGAAGCTTTTCTTGCCTCAGCACCCCAAAAAGTGCGATTCATCATCATATTCCAACTGTGCATATCCCGTCAGCATCGTCAATTCGGTCCAAGTCTTCATCCAGGGACGGGCGAGATCACTCACTTTCTGGCTACAAGCCCTTTCCTCCACCACATTCGCCGAGTGATTCGGCCTGTCTCGCATCTTCTCTACCTTCCTGCCACGGCGTGTCGTGTCTTGGTCGAGGCGCGGATCTATTTTTGAGTGTTTCCTTTCTTCCAGAATCCCGATCCAGGTTCGATCAGGTCAGGAGATCGGCCACGTTCATGGGCATCTCATCGATCTGAGTGGAGTAGTAGACTGGTTTTTGACGGTAAGCAAACGAGAAGAATGATGAATAGGAAAAAAAGAAGAAAATACGTACGTTCGATGTCGCGCAGGATACGCACGTCTTCGCTGGTGACAAAGTTGATGGCGACACCCTTCCTGCCAAAGCGACCACTGCGTCCGATTCTGTGAATGTAGTTCTCACGGTTGCTGGGCAGGTCGTAGTTGATGACAAGAGAAACCTGCTGGACGTCGATACCTCTGGCCCAGACGTCGGTCGAAATAAGAACTCGGCTGTTGCCTTGTCTGAAGTCTTGCATAATGCTGTCTCTTTCCTTCTGGGGCATCTCGCCGTGCATCGAAGACACGGTAAAGTTGGCTTCGCGCATCTTGTCGGTCAACCAATCGACCTTTCTGCGGGTGTTGCAGAAGATGACGGCTTGTGTGATGGTGAGTGTGTCGTAGAGATCGCAGAGCGTGTCGAACTTCCAGTCTTCCTTTTCGACAGCAATGAAATATTGCTTCAATCCCTCGAGGGTCAATTCGTCACGCTTGACGAGGATGCGCACTGGGTCGGTCATGAACTTTGTCGTCATGTCAAGGACGTCGTAAGGGAGAGTGGCAGAAACGACGACAACCTGTGTCGCAGGAGGCAGATAACGGTAGACGTCGTAGATTTGCTCTCTGAAACCACGGTTGAGAAGCTCATCGGCTTCATCGAGAACCAGCATCTTGATGTTGCGAGTGCGCAAGTTGCGACGGCGGATCATATCAGCGACGCGACCAGGGGTTCCAGATACAATGTGTTGGCCGTAGTCCAGCTTGCGGATATCCTCGCCGACGTTGGTTCCTCCGATACAAGCGTGGCACTGAACGTTCATGTAGTCGCCCAGAGCCATGACGACAGACTGAATTTGGGTGGCCAATTCACGCGTGGGTGAGAGGACGAGAGCTGTCGTAGAAATGTTAGGGTGGAACTGCGACAAAGGCAAGTCAATGGCGCATGCGTACCTTGAGTCTCGCGCACGGCTGTGTCGATGACCTGTAGCATAGAAATGGAAAAAGTGGCCGTCTTTCCCGTTCCTGACTGCGCCTGAGCAATGGTGTCGCGACCCTTGCACACCTGCACAATGGCACGCGACTGGACTGCGGATGGTGACTCGTATCCGTAGGCGTAGATTCCTCGTAGCAGATTCTCCTTCAGGTGCATGGCCTCGAAGGTGGGCGCGACCGTGACCTCCTTGGAGGTGGAGAACTCCATGCGCTCATCTTGCTTTCTGTCGATTCCGTCGGCCATGATTGCGGTTAGACAGGTTGATCCTCTCGATGTGTGGGATGAGAGTTGCGATGAATAAGATACAAGCAGTCGTGATGGGAAATGTTCACGAATAGGCAAGTACTGTGCTGTACCTTCCCGCTCTGACACTCTCCGCATAATTGAATCAAAAAGCTTGGCATTAGATTTGGTGCTGGTTCAGGTAGCTGCGACGCTCGGGCCACCGTCATTGTCCGTTCTTGCCTAGTCAGGACAACGAGCAACACATGTGTGGACTTATTTGTTCTTCATACCTACTGTATATCTTTATTCTCCACCTTCACTTTGCCCCCTCTGCTCTTGGTTCTCAAATATATCGCGCCGTCTCATTTCCTGAGCGTCGCGCATAACGAGGCTGATTTCCTCTCATCTTCTTCTGCTGCTTCTTCTTCTGCATCGCCTTCCGAAGAGGCACTTGACTAGTCCTCCGTCGCCTCCGTCGCCATGTTGTTCGAAGACTTGCGCTTCGTCCATGAGGATCTCGAGCGCCTCGAGCAAGCGGTGAGCGATCGCATGCTCGAAGAACCCAGGCACATCAGAGATCGCTTGGCCCGAGACCACGAGATGGCCCAGTTCCTCGACCGCATCAAGTCACAATCACAGCGCGCTCTTCAGATCTACAAGGACTCCGAGGCACGCACGAAAGAAATCCAATCAATATCCACCGGCGACCAGTTCGACGAATTCTACAAGCAGCTCAACACCGTCAAGGACTTCCACAAGCGATATCCCAATGAGCCCGTGGAGAATCTGGAACGCGCATACAAGCGCCGCGCTGTCGGAGATGTCCTTCCTTTCCCCTCGCACATCGACACCATGTTCACCGGCGAGGAAGCGTTCGGCCGCTTCTTCGACATGATGTCTTTACACGAGGACTACGTCAACCTGCCCAACCTCAAGAAGCGCATCACCTATCTGCAGTACCTCGACAGTTTCGACAAATTCGACGCCATCCCGCGAGCCGACAAGACCCAGGACCAGTACTTCAACTACCTCGGCGCATTGTGCGCTTATCTGGAAGGCTTCATGCGACGCACGAGACCGCTCGAAGATCTCGACAAGCTCTTTGCTTCATTCGACAAGGAGTTCCGAGAGGCTTGGGACAAGGACGAGGCGCCTGGTTGGTCGCTAAAAGGAGCGGGAAAGCCCGAGGTCGACGGTCCTGCAACAGAGGGCACTGGCGAGGGCGTGTGGTGCCCAGACTGCGAAAAGGAATTCAAGAATGAAAACATATACAAGTCTCACTTGGCCGGCAAGAAACACATCAAGCACGCCGAGGCACGCAAGGCCCGCACGCAATCCCAAGATGCCAACGGCGGCATCGACATCAAGGAGTCTGGACAGCGTCTGAAGGAGAGGGCGATCGCGGAGCGAGAGTGGCGGACGCGCAGGTTAGCCGCCGCCATGCAGACGGAGAGATCAGACACGCGCGCCAACGTCGAGCGGAAACAGGGAATGACGGACAAGGAGCGCCAGCAAGAGTTGCAGGCTCTGTATGCCGAGGCCACGGGCGTCACAGGCGCCCCTGCCGACGGCCAAGACGACGACGACGACGAAGAGAAAATCTACAATCCGCTCAAGCTGCCGCTTGCCTGGGACGGCAAGCCCATACCCTTCTGGCTGTACAAGTTGCACGGTCTGGGGGTCGAGTTTCCCTGCGAGATCTGCGGCAACTTTGTCTACATGGGTCGCCGAGCCTTCGACAAGCACTTTAGCGAGGCCAGACATCTCTACGGTCTCAAGTGTCTGGGAATCACCAATTCCACGCTGTTCAGAGAGATCACGGGCATCGACGAGGCCAAGAGGCTGTGGGAGAAGATCCAGGTGGACAAGAAATCAGAGCAGAATGCGGGAGACCAGGTGGTGCAGATGGAGGATCAAGAGGGCAATGTCATGCCCGAGAAGGTGTACTATGATTTGCTGAAGCAGGGACTGCTCTGATCTTTGGTTGTCTGGGATCAAGACTTGCGCAAAACGCCCGAGGAGCGCAAGTGCTAGACTAATTCAAGGTAAAGGTCGCTCATATAACGATCAAAAAGGATCAAAAAGGCCAGCGCCCCAAGTAGGGCCAGGTCAGGTACTTTTGAGCACACTCATCAACTCTTCACCTTCGCCGAGTGCACGGTAGATGCTCGTCAGCCTCAGCGTCCTCGGAGCAGCATCTCGGCCATCCTTTTTGGCTTGCTTGAGAGCTGCACCCAGGTCTAGCAGAAGAGTCTTTCGTATGTGCGTCGTTCGTGCCTGTTGTGCTGTGATGAAGGGGTGCGATGCGCCAACCTGTTGGACCAAGTGCTGAAGCAGCAGGTACAGCTGGGCGTGCTTTTTTAGTCTGGCGACCAGCACATCAGCTGGCCGAGCCTGTGAGGACAACGAAGACCCATCTCCGTCTTCGTCTTGGTCATCGTCGTCGTCGTCGTATTCTTCGTATTCATGCTCGTCGCCATCGTGGTTCGCAGATGATTTGTCCCCGTTCACAGCTGCTTGTTGTTGAATCATCAAGCGCCGCTCCAGCTCTCCCAATCGATCGTCAATCTCCAGTAACTTGCGGCCGACCAGCATGTCCTTGCGGATCACTCTCTTCTCATCCAACAGCCCCTTGACTTCCCTCTCTCTTGCGGCAACAACACCCCTGACGCCCTCGACCTGGCGCTGAAAGCCCAGCACACCAACCTTGACACTCTCGACCTTCTCGTCACCACCCTTCAGCGTAGACCCCAACCCTAAAAAGTCCTCGTAGTTGCTATTCACCAGATCCAGCAGCTCCCGGGAGAGCAGCTGCGAGCGAGCACGCAGATCCGACCGCAGATCCTCGAGGGTCTGGTGTCTGTTGTGCAGCGTAGAGAGGTAAGTCTGGGGATCGAAGTCTGGAGCCAAGAAATCGGAGCGAGGCAATTCTTCGGGGTATGGGAGCGTGTCTAGATCGTCATCGTCGCCGTCGTCGTTGGCATCCGAGTTGTTGTACGACGAGCCGTAGCGGTCGTAGGCGGGGTTGTAGGAGGCCATGGGGTTGGCTTTGGGAGATGGAGGAGAGATAATAATGCATGTGAAAGTTGACAGCAGACATGCAGACAGGAACAAGGAGTAGACATGATTCAGAGATGCTGGGGATTCATGTCGAAACTGACTCATTTGGGGCAGGCTGTTTATGCCTCGGTGCTGACGTACATTGAAGCGCATTCATTCATGCCAGATTGATTGATTGATTACCAATGGATGCAGGTGGCTTGGAGGGGCAGCATATCGCTGTATCGATACTACAATACTTTGTACTACGCATCTCGGGTCTCAAGTATATAAAAAAAAGGTCTGGTCTTTTCTTCTCTTGGACTGTGCATATTGAATTGTCTGTCTGTTTGTCTGCTACCAAGGGCCAATATCAAGAGTCTCCCTGTCGTCACCACTTTTGTTGTGTCATATAATCATAAACCGTATCACATAAACACCGTCAAGCAAGCGGCGGTCATGCCCATCCCAGATCTCCCCCAACCCGCACACCCAGCGCTCGATTCGATGTTGAGCAGGAAATTCGGCAAGGAAGTAGCCAACTACTTTGCCGGTATGTTTTTTGTTTCATCTCTATTTCTATGCGATCAATCATACTGAATGCCTGACCAGGCTCGCCCCTCAATCGCTTTGGTTTCCTCAGAGGCGATAGTGGATTCCTTTCGTCCGCCCTCAGGCATCCTTCCACCTTGATATTACCTCTCAGGGATCTCTCCCCTCTGATCAAAGACAAGACTGCTCTTGAATTTGTCAAGTATAGAGATGTCGAGCCCATCATCGGAGATGCTTACCAGCAGCCCGAAGACGAAATGGTGGGACAGTACAACTCCACCAAGCACATACCGCAAATGATCTTTCTGGGCCTGGATGAGTCCGTCAAAGATGCTTTCAAGTACGAACACAAGGGATCCTCGATCAATGGAGCTCCCTACTTCGCATTGGACGTCACGCCGCGAGACAGCGTCAAGGACGCATGTGAGGACCTTCTCAAGAACCTAGAGCAAAAGGGCCTCTCCTTCGCTCCCGGTCGCGCAATGGACCTCGTCGCAGGCCACGCAGCAATCTACGCCGAGGCCCGCCAACTCCTCGACTGGAACCTCCGCAACCCCTTCTGCGCACAATGTGGCCACCCGACCCTCTCCATCAACGGCGGCTTCAAACGCGTCTGCCCCCCGACCGACCTCGCAGACCTGCCCTCCTCAGCACAAGTGACGACCTCCCAGTCCGCCGACCCGAACATCACCGCGCGCCCACCCTGCGCAACGCGCAAAGGCGTCTCCAACATCTCCTTCCCGCGTACCGACCCCACCATCATCGTGGCCATCGTCAACCACGCCAACACGCACATCCTGCTCGGGCGCCAGAAGCGCTGGCCGCAGTACTGGTACTCGACGCTAGCAGGCTTCTGCGAGCCCGCCGAGAGCATCGAGGAAGCCACGCGCCGCGAGGCATGGGAAGAGGCAGGCGTGCACATCGGCCGCGTCGTCATCCACTCGACCCAGCCGTGGCCGTACCCCGCGAACCTCATGATCGGCGCCATCGGCCAGAGCGTGCCCGGCGACGGCGAGGAGATCGACCTGGGCAATGATCCTGAGCTCGAGGACGCAAAGTGGTTCTCATTCGACGAGGTCAAGGATGCGCTCAAGACGGGCACGTCGGCGCTGGGCGAGGATGCGGGTCCGGGGTACAAGGAGGGCTCGTTGCGCCTGCCTCCGTCCACGGCTATTGCTAACCAGCTCATGACGGCTGTCATCAACGGCTTCTTGGACCCGCAGCCGGGACGGTCGTCGAACATTTAGATGGCTGTTTTTTTTGTACTTCTATACTCTCTGAACAGCCAGTCGTATACATATACGCTCAAGAACACAAGCGCAGACATTGTCAGTTGGAATAGATTAATCCACTTTGGCTAGATATCTATTACAGAACGAAGATCCAAGACCCATCGTTCTTTTTTCCAACTTCTAGTCTTTTCTGAGTGCGCTGGATGGAAAGTGAAACAAAACAGAATAAGTGAAACAAGCGATTCAAGATTTCGAAGACGAAGACCAAAACCTCCCCAGACATCCAGCCTGGCTTACCTAGGCAGCCATGTGACCACCGTTATTGCTCAGCTCACTACCATCAACACATGTTATGCATGGAACAACAGATTACGAAAAGCACGAGAAACCTCCAAGCAGGAAGGTAACGTTATATATATCCCAACAACCGAGCAAGTTTCAGAAATGCGTCTGGACTAACATCTGTCCCTCTGTGCCTTGGGCTGGGACCATAGACATGTATATATGCCTGTGCATAGATCTCGAATGTATATATACAGATATATACAGCTCTATAAATGTCCGACTGTCGTACGATATGTGCAAAGCAAGCCCCCTCGCAAGCAAGCAGATAAGCCCCCTTGCAAGCATGCAACAGCCAAAAAAAGGCAAGAAAGGTATCTATAGCAATCAACCCAGTCGCGCAGCGACCCTCCTCTCTTTCCTCTTTTTCCCAACTCCCAAGCACTCTCAAACACGGAAACAGCGAAAAGCCATCCTTAGAAAGAGTGCTGATGGACCCCCCCATGCAGCCCGGCGTGACGACGGTGCAGATGGCTGCTTCGGCGCACGTATTGATCGCGCTTGCTGATGACGCCTAACGCGCACGTCGTGCCGGCCGCCAGAGCCTCGGGCACGGCGCAGTTGTCGATGTTGCAGAGGCCGAATTGAGAGGCGCCGATGCAGATGATGGAGCCGGGCGTTGGGCAGGACACTTTGCCCGCTTCGCAGGTGCCGTTGCTGCTGCTGCTGCTGCTGGTGTCGCTGCTGGAGACGCTGCTTGAGCTGATTGAGGCGGCGGCGGCGGCGGGTGCCGAGGACGGCGCGCTGTAGGCGGTTAGGAGAGTGGTGGATTGTGCTGCTGCTGCTGTGGGAGTCTCGATGGCGGCGGCGGCGGCGGCGGCGGAGGTCTCGGGCTCGATTGCTGCTGCTGCTGCTGCTGCGGAGGTCTTCGCGGCTTGGACGGCGCTGTAGGTGATCGAAAGACCGGCGGAGAGACCGAGCGAGATCGAGGGAAGGGGAAGGATGTCGCTTGCGCCAGAGCCGGCGGCAGAGGAGGTGGCAGATACAGTGGCTGAAGAAGAGCCACTGGAGCCTGAGCCAGAGCCTGGCGCTGGGCAGCCGCCGTTTGCACCGGGGGTGGCAGCCTCACCATAGGTGACTTGGTCACCAGGGTTCGGGAAAGACATCACGCCCGATTCAGTGGTGCACTCGCCAGGGATGTTTGCGACGAAGATTTCCGGGAGTGAGTTGAAGAACGTGTCATCGTCTGAGCCACCGGAAATGGAGATAGGTGCACAGTTCATGTACATCTCACGGTTGCCAAGTTTGTTGAACCAGGTCCATGCAAGAGTTGCGTTACCGTTCTTCATGCCCTCGGGGATCTTGAAGTTGAAAGTCGGGAGGCACTCGGTCTGGTCAGGACTTGTGCAGATCGGGCCAGAGGGACGACCGTCTGCGTCAGTGGCACTGGTGGGCAGATTGCCTGCTGCATTTGCTGGGCAACTACCGATGAAACTGTGAATGACCTTCCACTTGCTCTTGTCGGCAGGAGGAGGATACTCATAGGTGACACTGAGCTGGCAAGAGCCACCACCGTGGACAGCACTACCAGTGAACTTGAGAGGGTTGTCCTCGCCGACCGTCATGGGGTTAGAAGCACCCTCAGCATCGAAGGCGTCCGTTCGAGATCCGCTTTGACAGGGAAAATTGTAACCATCTCCGTTCAGAGGTGAGGTCTGGAGAGTCTTTGCGCCATAAGGCGTGGGAGTGTTCATGATCATGTGAGATCGGGCGCCTGAGATCAAGGCACAGACGCCAGCAAGAAGAACTCCTTGAGAATGCATCTTCGAGTGATAAGGATATGGTAAATGCTATAAAGCGAGAGAGTGATACAAGCAGTGTCGTATCGCAAGGCCAGCTATGCGAATATGTAGTAGACTGTGAATGAGAGTATATAGAATTTCAGAAGATCTGCAAAGAAGATATTAGAAAATTGCCATTGTCTTAGACCTTCTTAAAGATCCTCCTCATGAGACTTTGATTAAGAAAGTACGTGATAGACAAGTCTCAGGTATTAACACACCCATACCATAGCTGAAACGATTGAGATGCATGACATTGTGTGACATGATTGAAAACATGAGGAATAGAGAAGGTGAGATAGAACATGATTGACAATAGGAGTAGACTCGAAGAAACAAGGCTTTGTGAAGAAAAGTGCTACGGATGCATTTCTACTGCGCAGGTCATCTTGTGACTTACCAGGGTAAGCAATGTCGAGTATTCTGGGATTCCTGTGATTTCACTGAAAGAATGGCTAGTCCGCTGGTTCGGAACTTAAAGACTGTAAGGCCGCGCCTGGCGGTGAGGTATATACACGGTGATTTGAGTAGACAACGTATACAGGCAAGGAAATTGTGAGCAGAGGAATATAGCATCTTATACTTAAGAGCACACCATGAGGTAGGGGGTTCGCCTTCGGCCGATGATCCGTATAGAACACTCCATCTGCACAATGCATGCATGGTCGTTGAACGCTTGGGACGTCCAGACACCCGTTCCCCAGCATAGTCTTTGCTGCGCATCAGTTCTGGTCTAGCAATTGGACCAGTCAACAATAACTGAGTAGGCCATTGCAGCTCGTAGTGGGGAACGGCATGGTCGAAGGGGCGCTACTGCTCGGACCGGCAACAGAGTTGGGAGCCAAAAAGGAGTAACAACACGTCCTGTCCAACGGCTTTCAGATGCAGGAGTTTCTCCCTTACACTTTCGACTTTGCCATTACAAAGCTAGACCGCCATCACAAAGCTAAGGGCACAGTGGTATGTCCAAGCGTGTGTGGGATCAACGGCACGAGACCGTGACGAAGCATTGCCGATGTTAATCAAGTAACGTGAATCGGACACTGAGATCTCAATATTGTTTGTAGCACTGTGAGTGGATGATCAACATGTATTGTTGGATACCTCTTGTCCAATAGTCACAGTGTTCTTCCATTAGCCGGAGTAAATCCACTGAATCGCGTCTCCCGTGGCGGTGGGACTAAGGGATAAGTGGCAAAGTATTTGCGGGGTGAGAAACACCGTGAAACGCGCTGAACGTTTCATGAAAAGACGCGCTTAAGAAAAGCTAGAGAACGAGCTTCTGTAACGGTAAGGTACCAGTACGTGACAGCACATGCAAGTCAATGCATGAAGACAGGGTGTAGAGAGAATAATCGTCCCGGTACTAGGAGGACGTACTAGGAAGGCCGAAATACTGCGCACATCATGCCTAGACGTAAAAGTAAGCCACAATGGTCGCTTCGCCAATCACAACAGAAAACCAAGACCTTACATGCATACGGTAGCGCCAACAGGCCTACGATTTTTTTTGGGGTGGTCCATGAATGAATAATGGTATAGGTATGTGTCGTACCGAAATGTGGTATTCCCGCAATGGACTCTTCGCGTCACTGGAAAAGCGCCTGCTCCTCTCGCAAGTCGCTTCTCCTCAGCCGTTGGACCAACGGCTCTCGCTCGATACCAACGTGTAATCTGCCACTGTCTATGCCTAAGAAGCGACCATAGCCATACTTGTTTCCCATACTCTCGATGTGCGCGACACGATTCGTCTCTGTCATCAGCGCTGTACCGCTGAGCTCATCCACGGCGTGACTGGCTGCAAAGTAGGCAACCTGATTAGCTAGATTGGTCGGCAGTCTCGGCAATATTCTCCACGGCCTTCTTGTATAAACAAGTATTGTCGAGACGATGTACAAACCCAATATTGTGGTTGAGACAATGTACATTGATCGCGATACGAACAGGCGACTTTCAGGGCTGATACTAAACCCCTGAACCGTGTGCTGCACTGGTTGCAGGATGTCCTCCAGATTCGTGGCTAGGATGATCGCAAATAAAGACGCGTTGATCGCGCTCAGTGCAGGCGCTACCTCTTCGAAAGAAGGGGGTGGCAATGCCGGATTTAGAAAGTCTGAGCTATTCCTGGTTTTAGTCATAAGATAGTTGAGAAAGTCAGAAGGGTAGGTGTCATTGTGCCAGGTTGGACGGATGTGTGCATCAAATTGGCCTAGAACCCGATGTACCGAAGCCACCAGAGCAGTGCTGCTAGGCTGGAACATGCTCGCGATTGAATCCGAAGTATCATTGACCGGTACTGAATTCAGAAGAATGCCGCTCAGATCCACTGTGGCCTTTCGACTTGTGACAGTCATAGTTGGCTTGCAAGCTAACCACATCTCCTCGGAAAGACCGTCTTTCGTGTTGTGCATCACAGATGCGTCGGTTGTTCGAATCCAGCCGGCGATCAATATATTAGCACACGCTTCGTTACTGCTGCTGGTAGTGTCGTCTGCGTGTCCAGAATTGAACATGAATACCTCCAAAGCAGCTCTGCCATGCGGATTGTCACGGATAATCTGACTTGTAGTTGTTGTAAAACACTGGTGCTTCGAAGCGGGAAACAAGATTGATGCATTGAAGCTAATGCTTTGTGCATGCTCATAGTTGTAGCTGTAATTGCTCCCACCAGAGTGCGTGAGCGGGACACAGCTAAGTGACGATCCTATCGCGTGCGTAACAGCTTGCTGAATCGTGTTGGATTCGGAAAGGGCCTGATGCTGAAAAGGAAGATAGAAGAAGGACTCGTCTGCCCACTTTGGTCGTGGAGTGCCTGCTGTCAGATTTGACATTGCCATGAAGAAAGGGTCAAAGTACGGTTTGTATGCCTGTTCGGTGCCAGGGTAGTACATGTCAACCCCAATGGAGGACCCATTGATTGGAAAGCTCAGGCGTTGCTCGAACGTGGTTGCCTTCTTGGTCTCCACCACATCCTCGACGAAGATACTGTTAAAAGTGATCGAGAGTACGTTGGCTAAAAGTGCCATGGTGCAGATGATAGCAAGGGACAAGTGCCCCGCGCGTACCGCTCTTCCAACTACTGCTTGAGATGGAAGCGAGCTGTAGTCGATGTTCAGCGAGCTGCGAGGATGAGATCTGCCATTGCGCAGTTGCTCGTACGGCTGAAGCATACATGACAGCCTGTTCAGCATCACCCATATCGGCTCAAAGCAAGCAGCGACAGCCATCCTTGAACGTCTTAGTGATCTGTATGGAAACACAAGCACCGAGTACTCACGGAATGTAATTTTTGACCAGCTGGTTCACAAGTACAGATGACGAGGGCAACGGCAAGCCTGAGAGTGTTCAGTAGAGTTTGCAGTGTAGTCGACCCATGAATGGTCTAAATGTATGGCAGGCCCACTCACCGTTGATGGCATTGGCTCGTGTGAACACCCAAGATAGTGTGACAACGACACCAATTTGTGTCAAGAGAAATGATAGTCCCGAGAACCATCTATATTCCTTGGGAAGTAGTCGATCTGCAGGGACGATCTTACGTGGAACCGATCGTTCTCCGGACGGATGCGTCAATGATTTCAGCCCATATGGTTGGTCTTGTTCGGAGCCTGTATGCTTGTTCAAACTGAAGCGAGAGTCTGCAAATGCTTCTTTCACGTCGTCCGCACTAGCCTGATCATACCTTCCGATGTATCGACGGAATGTAGAATCATCAGCAATTAAAGCCATCTGCGATGCAATGCTGGCTGGGTCAGATTGTAAATTGCTACCTGTCGTGTATGAGAAGATCAGCAGCACGCAGGCGAACAGAGCTGTAATCCCTATCAGAGCCTCGACTGTATACACGAAAGCTGGAACGAGGGTAACTGCTTGGATCTGGTAAGTCCGAGTCACATTGCGGTTGTCTGAGTGATCGAGATCTGGCGACAGTACATCCGCAAGGCGACGAGCAAAGAGTAACCTGTACGCAGCCTGGTAAGACTTTCTTAGCAGATCAGCATCCATGTAGTCCTTCGCGGGGCGTTGGTAAGCGGCGATTGCAAATCCAGTAAGGGCTGGGATATAGTCTCCATAGTATGAGGCGAGATCCAGGTACTCCACTCGCCTCGATGCATCCGGCCAGTCCGAAAATGGAGGATATGCTCCTCTATTCTGGAATTTCTCAGAACCATCACTCATGCTCCACTCGAAATTGGTGATGTTGAAGAGATCAGCTGGCAATGGCTGCTTTGCACCGAGGGGCGTGACTTGTGTTACAGACATCTTTGGCGGCACGACAGTCGCGATAACATCCTGTTGATAGTAGGACGACTCGCAGTACAATGTTGTAGCTGCACTTGGCTGTGGCCGCAATGAATCGGTTGTCTCCCTCTTTCCTCTAGCCCATTACAAGAGGAAGGTTCCATTGTTCTGTTGACCACAATACTGGGAAAGATATTCGTCCATGCTCTCTTCATACCAATAGCCTACATAAGTGCTCTCGTACTGACCAGGTCGAACGGTGGGTGGGGTGACAGTCATGTAACGACAGCCATTATTGCTGACCCACCAGCCATCCACAAAATGTGCATAATGACAAGTGATATCGACAGAGTACATCCGAGTATGTGCGGTCCAGGTCTCTGATTTCTCTATCACGGGAGGTGTCTCGGTGAATCCGAAAGGGGCCAGCATCGCGTCGCGACTCATGAAAGGAGGGAGGGTTTCGTTCTGCCAGGCAATGCTGTAACATGATTGAGTGTACGAGCTTGTCAAAAGAGAGCCTTGATCAGCGAGCGATAGAAATTCTTTCGAGACGGCTGCAGCATGAGTCGAGTTACGTATCACTGTCTCGGTGGCGAATATGGCAGATTGTAGCGGCGTTAAGCCCCAGGTAATCAGGACCACAGCTAGTGATGCGAAGAAGACCGGCCAATGTCTGACACCGTTAGTAAATACACAAAAGCTGCAAGGGTAATTGTACCGTTTTCGCAAAGCCTTGAAGGGTATGAAAGCAACAAAGTCAACTGGGTATTCGAGGAGGATAGAATCTTTGCCACTCGCACCTTCCAACCGGGACAGCTGCCAGAAGGGTTGCAAACGCCTTATATCGAGGTCGATCCAGGTCCACGTGAAGCCGAGAGTCAGGGAAACTATTGTTGGAAGGTAAAGGTAGCAAAACGTCTGTCCAGCAGGTAGAGAGTTGATGTCCGAAGCGAATATAATACCATTGTCCCGCTGACTGCGAAGAAGGAGGATTTGTAAAGACAGAACGACGCCGATGGATGCGAGACAAACAGGAAGGAGGAAGTAAGGTTCCTGCGTCAGAGGCTTCCAGGAACGATACTGCCTCAATCGCGGCAACACATGGAGTCGTAAACCTCTCTTTTCGTTTTCGATATGTGGAAGTGATATGTCAGACGAGTACACTTCCCGCTCCTCGTCAGACTGTCGAACATCAATCCTTATATCTTGCTTTGTAGACTTAGTGGGCAGTTTCAGAAAGCCCATTGCTTTGAAGTCGCAATTGTGAACCTCAAACTAATACTTTGACAGAGTAACGATGTAGTATAGGAGGAGCAAGGGTACACCCCAGCGACGGGCGAAGACAGTTTAAACCTAACATTTTGCTCCTCTGATCTCGACATAGAGACAGAGACCTGCACGTAAGCGCCAAACAGGAACAGTAAAAGGAAAAGATATGGCGCAGTTGATGGTGGCGCATACGATAAAGTGGACATGAGCCATCTGCGTGGTTGAGACTTACGGTTGTGCGGCTATAGCTGTGCTGCCATTTGTGCAGCATTTTGTTGCTTACCGGATAGATATAAGCTTGAACGCGAGAAGTGCAATGTGCAATTAAAGAGAGACGTAGGTTGGATTTGTGGGCGGAGCATTACGGTGATGGGCCTATTGGAGACGGCGCTCGTATGCAGGCAAGCGCGCGGATGTCTCTCTATTGCGAAAGAAGGGACTTGGCAATGAGTTCTACAGAAACCGGACCGAGGATCCTTGAGCATGGCGGTGCAGCGAAGAGCAGAGGTGTAGCAATACGAGGTTACAGTATCCTAATCACTATTCCAATGTTCCTTACCTTGACTTGAATCATAATGAACCTGTGAGCCTGCAGTAGAGGCACAGTGAGCGAGCGAGTGAGTGAGGGAGTGAGTGAAGCTTGGGAGGGTCGACAAAGGGACGAAGGGTCGATGACCAGTCGCAGTGCAAGGCAGCACAAGAGTGGAGCCGCCAAGAGTTCCCCACCCACAAAAGGAATAGCGCCAATTCCGACAAGCGAAGCGACGAAATTCGCAACACTTTGACGAGCGCCTTCTCGCTGCCACCTTGGAACATCTCGAGACGCCCAACGAAATCCGACAACCACGGCCAAAATGACTTCCAGGCCCACCGTTACCATCATCTCGGCCGATGGCTCTGCCAGCGAGGCCAGCCACCCTCTGCCCAATGTCTTCAAGGCTCCCATCCGCCCTGACATTGTCCAGTACGCACTTTTCCCGCCCTCTCTGGGCAAAAGACGAGAAAAAGAGACACAAGGACACAATGGCTGATGTAGCGCAGGTCGGTCCACACTGGCATGGCCAAGAACAAGAGACAGCCTTACGCCGTGAGCGAGAAGGCCGGTCACCAGACCTCTGCTGAGTCCTGGGGAACTGGTGCGTGAATCCAAATCTGCCACACCTTTTGCGATTTCTGCAGCAGGCAAAACGCCAAGGATAGCAAAGGTGCAAAACTCGGACACTCTTTTCTGACTTGTGCGCTCAACAGGTCGCGCTGTCGCCCGTATCCCCCGTGTCTCCGGTGGTGGTACTCACCGTGCCGGTCAGGCTGCCTTCGGTAACATGTGCCGTTCCGGTCGCATGTTCGCCCCTACCAAGGTCTGGAGAAAGTGGCACCAGAAGATCAACCTTGGCCAGAAGTGAGCAATTCCATTCGAATAGACGCACCACAAAGACAATTGACTAACCTCGACCTCCAGGCGTTTCGCCACTGCTTCCGCCATCGCTGCCTCTTCCAGCGCCGCTCTCCTCCTTGCCCGTGGCCACGAGGTCGCCACCGTCCCCGAGGTTCCTCTTGTCATCTCCTCGACCGCTTTCTCCAACGCCGCTGTCGCCAAGACCTCCGCCGCCCTCGCTCTCCTGAAGGCTGTCGGTGCTGGTGCCGACGTCGAGAAGGTCAAGGCCTCCAAGAAGCTCCGCGCCGGCAAGGGTAAGCTCAGAAACCGCCGCCACAGACAGCGCCGCGGTCCCCTCGTCGTCTACAACCCCGACGAGGATGGAAAGGAGCTCGTTCGCGCTTTCCGCAACATCCCCGGTGTCGAGACCTCCCCCGTCTACAGCCTGAACCTCCTCCAGCTCGCCCCTGGTGGTCACATCGGTCGTTTCATCGTCTGGACCTCATCTGCCTTCCAGGCTCTTGACAAGGTCTACGGCTCCACCACCGAGCCTTCCGCCCTCAAGAAGGACTTCCTCCTCCCCTCCAACTCGGTCGCCCAGCCCGACATCGCCAAGCTCATCAACAGCAGCGAAGTCCAGGCCGTCCTCCGCCCCGTCAAGGGCAGCGCCATCACCAAGCGCCACCACGTCCAGAAGAAGAACCCTCTCCGCAACAAGCAGATCCTTCTCCGCCTCAACCCATACGCCTCGGCTTTCTCCAAGGCTGGTCTGGGTCAGGAGAAGATCTCCGAGGGCAAGCCCAAGGCTGTCGACGAGACCTTCAAGACTCTCCTTCACGAGAACTAAGAGTGATATGGTCGGTGTGGGCCTGTCATTTTTCCATCTTGCTGCAGTAGCGGCAGCATTTTGTCGTTTCTTCATGAGTTGGGCTTTTCTTTTTTCTGGGGTGAAAAAATCGGTTGTGTAATAGCCGGAGGGGAAATGAATAATCCTTTTCCCAATAAAAAGAAATTCTTCCAACAAATAACGTATCTCCTTTTTTCCTCTTATATCTTCCCCTCTGTCTCCAACCTGTCGCGTCTCATGTTCTGAACAAGACTCGGTCTTTCAAAAGCATCAGTGACCCTGTTCTGTCGAGTCTACTTGACCATCTTGATTTCTCTATCGTGACTATCGTTCCCGCCTACTCAAGACAGGACAAAGTACACTTGGTACAATAGGGTACGGAAAGTAGCTTTCGGCGTCTTAGTCCATTTGTTCTGCTTCAGCTAAGGTACACATCACTTCGAAGTAGAACGAGTACATCCATCCGTCTAGCATGAGTCGATTCATCCTTCTGAGACATCTCCATTCATCTGTCCAAGATACGTACTGCAAACATCAAGCCATCTAGGTGATATACAGTACAGTACACGTCCATCAGTCTTACAGTATCCCGTACATCGCTTCAATGATCCTTCGTTCAAACAACCAAGTCATTATCAAAGGACCTGTAGACCAGAAGTAGTCTACTCGAGACCTGTAGATTCGCTTCTAATCTCTTTTGATCAGTCGGCTGAGCTTTACCTTGGTCGGTTACACGAATGCCTATACGCCCTTTACGCACGTGAGCAATCAAGGAAAAGCAGTATAGCACTTGTATCGAATCATATGTTCGTTCTTTCCGGGCCGTATACCTGTGCAGTCTACCTGAGAACCCATGTCTACTCTTTATTTTCAGTCTTCTAGAAGGATAATTCAAGTTTCACTGACTTTGTCACATCATGCATACTTGCATGCCTGCTCGCTTGACTGGTCGTCTAGGTGTCTACCTAAGGTACGTGATTACATACGTGCTCGCTTCGGGTCTCTACCTCTATAAGGTGTCTGCATGCATGCCTACTTACCCGGCTATATTCTACAACTGGCTTGTCTGGGCATCTATCTATACCACTTATCTAGTCACCTTGCTACGAGGTCCATCCACCTGTTCTGTATTCAGGGTATATTTCGGAGAAAACATCGAAGGTAGAAGAGAGAGTACAGACAGGACTCGACGGTGCAACAAATCCAAGCTACATCTACAGAAGCGAGTGGAGGGCGTGAGTGGTTGAATGGTCCGAGTGAATGCTTGAATGGATTTATGCATGCATGCTTGTATAGTCGCAGGAATATGTATAACGCCTGCATATGTATACATGATCACAAAAGTCCCACAAAACCCACCTGAGAACATAGAATTGCAGCGTAAAGTTCCTCCACTCCTTCGACCATCAACAGCATTGCGCGAAAAACACAAGAAAGGAGGAGGAGGAGGAGGAGGAGGAGGAGGAGGAGCAGGAGACGGCGTGGAAGAAATGTCTCCTCTCATCTAGCACATCACAAACCCTTCGTCTCAGTCTTCGCATCTCAGTTTCCACACCAAGGTCCCGAAAGAATAGCAGAACAGGAAGCTGATTGAACAGCATTGAAGAGAGGAGGACGGACAAGGTAAGATAAAGGCAAGGCAGGCGACTGAAAGCACTTGATCAACCACGTTCGGTCAATCCATCTCATCAAGGGAAGGAAGCAGATAATCAGAAAGAATAGAAGAAGGACTGGAGTCTTCGTCTAATCGCATGACCAAGTCCAGTATTTGAGATCATCCTGTGAATGGTTGCAATATGAGCTAGCAGCGCAACGCATCGCGAGATATTTCTGAGAGCATTATTGATCCGTCTTTACATAACGTCGAGAGCAGATATCACGAGTAAAGACATGTACAAATGATAGAAAGAGAGGAAAGGAAGATAGCGCGACGAATATTGATACACGAAAATCTGCCTGACTGGACTTTTCTCGAAAGCTCGCCGCCTTCCGAGCCACCCAGGGGTTTGGCAATACTTTTCTTTTCTTCTTACGTACCTTACTTATCCTTTGTCGTTCCTCTTCCATCGCAGAAGGGCAGAGTGTGGATCAGAAAAGAAGGATGCGAAGAGCAACGCTATTCGATCCATAGGAAAAGAAACTGATGACAAAAAAAAAGAAGAAGCCATGTGTTTCTGTCCCTTTCGCGCTTTTGGTTCTCGCCCCATGGCGCGCCCATGCGTGGTGTACCAGCCGATCCCACTTCATTCCTATCTCTTACACAAGCAGCGAGCAACGACGTCTTTGTTCATGTACCCTGCCAAACCTTTCTTCTGACCATTTTTTTTCCTTTTTGCATTTGCGGGGCAGCAAAGGTAAAAAAGTGATATCATCTCTCGCCCAATTTTCGTGCAATCGCTGATGACTGGGATCGTCTTCCAATCCTCAAGAAACTCTCGTCTGCTATTCTTGGTCTTTACCCACATGGCAATCCTGAGTAGATACCTTACTCTTACCCTTGACGCCAATTGATAGGGTTCAAACGATAAACTGATTGATTGACTGCAGATATGAAAAAGAAGAAGACGGGGGAACTCTGTACCTCCTTAACCTTTTTGAGATGTTTTTAATGATTTTTGTGTGTATTGTGTATTTTCTCCTTTTTTGTGTTGATCGAGTGGTGAGAAATGTCCCGAGTGCCTTTTCATCTGCGCATTCTCTGTTAGTTCACTCCTCAGCAATTTTTTGTTGCAAGTCGAGTAAGAACAGTAGTGCCACAGACAGCCAGAGCAAAATCGCGGCAGCAGAATCCATCGATCCGGGTATTCGTGGAAGAAAGCAATCGTCCAAAGGGAGAGATTTGACTCTCAGTATCGCCTTTGCTTGCGAGAGTCGTCATACCCGCCGCTGCCTTCGTAAGGTCTCTTGCGGCTGTCGAATTCGCGGTCGCGATCACGGTAACTGCCGCCTCCAGAAGAGTAGTCACGAGGAGGTCTGTCGTTGTACCTTCCACCTCCACCACGGTCACCTCCGCCGCGATCGCCTCCGTACGAGTCACCTCCTCCGTAAGACGGTCGGCCACCGCCGTAGCCGCCACCACTGCGGTCACCGTAGCCACCACGATCGACACCGCCTCTGCCACCTCCAAAGCCGCCTCTTGGACCAGAGGGGGCACCTTCAGGAGCGAAGCCGTTGGACTGGTACCCAATGCCGCCCCTACCCCCTCCGTAACCGCCGCCGCCGCCACCACCTCCTCTTCCTCCACCGAAGCCACCGCGATCACCAAAGCCTCCTCCTCTGCCACCTCTGAAACCGCCACCGCCTCCTCTGAAGCCGCCTCCAGGACGGAAGCTTCCAGGACCGGCCGGCGGGGCTGAGGTGATGGGACGCGTCGGCATGGCTTTGGTGTAGTGACGGCCGCCAAGACCACCTCCGTACATTCTCGGTCTCCATTCCTTGACGGTGCGGCCACGCTCAACATCGACCAGGACACGGCGATCCTTGATTTTCAGACCATCGGCATCCTTGTAGGCGGCTAGACGAGTAGTGTGTCAGTTGACAATGAATTGGCATACTCACGAAGCGCATAGGACAGCGCAGCTGGCTGGGCAAGGGGATCGGGTTAGTATCTTACCCTTCATGTCACTGTCACGCTCGAATACGATGAATGCATAACCTTTGTTCTTCTGCTTCTTTGGGTCTGAGCTGCGCTCGTCGCCGACGATGCGAATCTGTGTAGGATGGTCAGAAAATGATATAGAGAGATAGCCAGAGACTTGTTTGAGACGTACGTCTGCGATGGGACCGTAACGGCCGAACTCGCGCTCAAGATCTCTCTTGTCAATGTTGTAGTTGAGACGGCCGACAAATAGAGTCTTGAGCGGGTCGCCTTTGATGTTTGGATCTTCTCTTGGGTTGTCTGGTAGTGAAATCGATCAGCGATTCATCCAGATCTATTGGCATGTGTAGGTTTCGGCGTACAGTCATTCTTGTAGCCCTCGGCAGTGCGGTATCTAGCAGCCTCCAAAGTCTCCAATCTCTCCCTGTCTTTTCTTTGTAGCCAGGATTCGGTAGGCTGATAGTGGTCATCCCAGGCCTCCTCCTTCACATGCTGCAGGAATTGAGCGACTCCTTCGATTTTGTGAGTGCGACGATCTTCGGGGGCGTGGTCGGAGGGAGGGAGGTAACGCAGCGCTGGACGCGGCGCGAACAGCTGCAGTCTAGAGGGACACGAGTTAGTGAGTGTTTGTCAATGCCAAACACTAAAGCACATACAGCTGTGGGGGGAGCTTGTCTGTCATACTGCTGCTGCGACCGAGACAGAGTAATGAACAGATGGATTGGAAGGTCAGCTAGTACAGAGTAGTCGTAAGTGACAGTAAAGTAGCAGTAAGGTTGCTTGCCTGCTGTTCCTGCCCCGGCTGTCGCAAGCCCTCGCTTGTCTTGGCACTTGAACGCCGAACGGGAAGGAACTCCAACTTCATTCCTCCTTCGGCAGGAGCCGCCGCCGAGGGCGAGACTTGAGATGTTGGCTGGTCGTGCTGCTTCGGAGCATATCATAAAAAAGATATAGAGAGACACGTCTGATCCCCATCATCGCCGCACATCAGTCAACGACGAAATGCCTCTACAAGCACTCAAGAAGACCGCCCAGAGCCAGGTACATATATTTGAATATACCAAACACACCTTTTCCCGGCATTCACTGACTTGTCTTTTTTTTGCCGCGACACAGAACGGCGTGGGCGCCTTCATCCTGCAATGCAAGCGTCTCGATTTCCACTACTGCGACTGGGCCGGATCATCCAAGGGCATGAAGTAAGAATCTCTCCGTCTCCCGCCTCCAGTGCGCCGTTCAGAAAGCAGCCAACACCGACCGGGCCTTTCCACGAGAACGATCCTCCAGAAAAGAAAGTGGACCAAGACTCAGAACACTACTAATGACTACACTCAACACAGTTCCTTCCTCAAAAACACCCTCCCGCGCTTCGCAGCCCAGAATCCCCAAATAGAAATCACCGTGTCGCCGCGCCCGCGAAAACACCCCGTGATCAAAGGAACCTATATCAACGGACGGGAAAAGGCCGTGTGCGTGCGCAACCTCGAGCAAGGCCAGATCCTGCAAAAGGCGCTACTGCTCAGAGACGCCAGTGGCGAGAAGCTGAAGAAGGTCACGAAACCCGTCAAGTCACTGAATGAGTCTGTGAGGGGTATTTGGGATCCTTTCCATGGGAACAAGTGGAGTATCTAGAGAGGTAGAAAATTAACAGACGTGAGGGAGAGATGGGATCTGGAGATGATGTTGGGGTGTGTCTTTTCTGCTTGGGGACTTATAGTGCATCTGGAGAGGCGTTTACTTTCTTTTCTTGCTTCTCATCGTGTCATGTATATATACCGGATACCTGCATCGGGGACAGGACCAAAAACTCAAATCGCACAGGCAGGACTGCCGATAAATGTATTACTATTGTATTGTCCGTCACGAATGCTGCTTCTCACTCCGACTGTCTTGTGACATGTACCTTATGTAGCTTTTGTTTCCGATTACATCACAATTCTGCCCTGCCATTGACGTGCATCGCAACCGTTGATACACCAAGACTACTTCATGCTTTGTATTGGTCTTCCGGTCGATGGCCACAGAGGAAGCATTCTTCAATAAGTCTCGTTGGACTCGAGTTGGCATGTTTTTTTTTTCGTCATCTACAATCGTATCTTGATATATATAAAACCTCGCGGCTACCTCTCCGGGTGCCCATATTCATTATCATGAATCACCGTGACTAGATCTAAGCAGAGTTGGCGTTGATGATGTCGACAAAGGCAGGCTTGAGCGAAGCACCACCGACGAGGAAACCATCAATGTCCTTCTCCTTGGCGAGCTCGCTGCAGTTCTTCTCGCTGACCGATCCTCCGTAGATGATTCTGGTCTTCTCCGAGGCCTCGGCGCTGACCTCCTTGCTCAACCATTCGCGGATGGCGGCGTGCACATCCTGAGCCTGCTGTGTGGTGGCGACCTTGCCGGTGCCAATGGCCCAGATGGGCTCGTATGCGATGACAATCTTGCTCCAGTCCTTGACCTGGTCGGCGACAGCCTTGAGCTGAGCGGTGACGACCTCGATAGTCTTGCCGGCCTCACGCTCCTCGAGCGACTCACCGCAGCAGAGGATGACGCTGAGGCCACCGTCAAGGGCGGCCTTGGTCTTGCTGGCGACAAAGGCGTCGGTCTCCTTGAGCACGACACGGCGCTCACTGTGGCCGAGAAGGGTCCAGGTGACACCGGACTCCTTGAGCTGAGAGACGGA
Source organism: Neodothiora populina (assembly GCF_041146345.1). NCBI lineage: Eukaryota > Fungi > Ascomycota > Dothideomycetes > Dothideales > Dothioraceae > Neodothiora > Neodothiora populina. The sequence continues at coordinate 2,559,391 of NW_027191413.1, forward strand.
GATCTCACCGGTGAAGGCACCGTTGGGCTTGTCGAAGACGTTCTGGGCTGCGATCTCGAGGCCGGAGCGGAGGTGCTCACGGGCGAGGAGAAGGTAGAGCGCAGGGGGTGCAATGACGACCTCTGTTACACAAAGCGGTCAGCAAACGTAGAGCCCAATCTCGTACACCACGCCAGCTCGCGAAGAGCTCACATGCCTCACTCACCAGTCTTGGAGTCGAGCTTAGCGTTGTTGAGATTCTCGATGATGCTCTTGATCGTGTCGACCGAGCCGTTCCTGTGGTCTCGCTGTCAGCACGCTGTGTTTCTAACCTATTTGGACACCTCGTGGAGAGACGGGCACCTACATCTTGAAGTTACCACCGACGAAGAATTGACGAGCCATTTTTGCTGATTGGTGTTTTGGTTTCGTTGGTGGGGAAAGGATGAATATGCAAGTTGCAGGTATGTGTGTTTTGTGAGGAAAGAAAGTTGAAACTTTGAATTATGGTCGAGAAGAAAGTCGGTGTTGAGAAAGGCAAGAGACAGAGCTTTTGGGAAAGAGCCCGCCCAGAGGGGCAGCAACAGAAACGTGGGGCAATGACGAACTTCTCTCAAGCTCGCACGCTGCCGTGGTGCCTCATGTCTCCCGATTATCACCTTCGTCTTCGCCGATTCGGTGGCATTCGGGCCAACGCCGGTCCTCCTCCATCTACACACGCCATGGTGCCATCTACAATGACTTTCTGAACCGTGCACATTGAGGTTATCTCTCTGGAACCCACCTTTCAATACAGCAATTCAAAGTAACAAATCTCACACCATACCTGACCTCGCCATCTTTGTCCCGCTGCATCCATGCTCGGGCTTCCTCGCTGCAGCCCCTTCCGGACTTTTTGGCTACAGTACCTGCAATCTTCCAGTGCCGAGCCCGAACGCTTCCGGCAGTCACCTGTCGATACACACATTGTCACTACACCCACGACTACTGAAAACTGAACGCGGAGATTAGGATATCTTGTATTCGTCTTATAGACGACACTGCCAGCGGAATGTCCAACTTTTTTGCTTACAAAGGGATTATATACAGTGAAGTGAAAAACTTGCCGCTGCTACCAACCCTGCTCATTATGTGGCCAACCGTACGTACCGACAGACGAAAGATTATGGGTATCTAGAGAAAAGAGTATAGGAGATCATGCAGTGAGCCTGGCTTGCTGGGAGTCGACTGAAAAGAAAATATTTCTAGCTGTCGTTGTAGTTGTGACCCTAAGCGACCGATTGCCAAGCTTGATGGTATGTGGTAAGCACTGTCAGGTTCAGGTCAGTATGGTCCCCTTGAATGTGATGACAACATGTACTTACAGCTAAGGAGCTGGCGCTGAGCCATACTGTCCTCACTGGAGCAGCTCAGTGTCGCACCATCGGAGAGATCAAAGAGGACGCTGTTGGGCATTTCCTGCCTGTCGACATCGGGGATGTAGGGCGCATTCAACTCCTTGAGATGGAATTTTGTCACGAAGCCGCGCCCGGTACCGCCAGTTGCGTTGCTTGCTGGCCTCGATGCAGTGAAAATGAGGTTTCCCTCAGGGTCGACTTCCACCCAGCGTCGCTTCCACAACAGTGTGTCGGGAAATTGAACGTTGAGATCACCAATGATGATAGGTGGTGGTATGTCAGGAACCGAGTCTTTGCGCTTCGATGTTCGAGCATCACTGGCTTGAGCGACAGCCGGCGCCAATTTCGGCGCTGCTTGCAGGGCGGGCTCAGGCGTCGACTCGGACACAACCTCAGACGCAGGTTCCGATGCGGGTACAGCTGCTACAGGGTCAGCTGCAGAAGACTCAGGCGCCGGCGACTCAGCTGAAGGGAACATAGGCTGTGGTGCAAGACTCTTTCTTCTGCCGCCGCCGATGTGGCTGATACGCTTGAAGAACCTGCTCGTTCTGCTTTGCTTTCCCGAGTCGTCGGATGCCAGCGACAGCGTCGAGCCATTCTTCGTGGGACTTTGTCTGGGACTGTCATGGTCCGCCTTGTTTGGGCTCGCAGAGGTGTTGCGACCGTTCGTAGCGCCGCTGTCTACAGAAGAATAGCTAAAGGTTGGGGAAAGTGATCGATCGCGCGTTCTTTCGTCTTCCGGCTGTTGTGTGGCGCCATGATCCAGCATTGGTGCCATAGGAGGGAATTCATGGTTCGTGTTTGGACGCGTATGGTTGATGAGGATAGGAGAGTGTAGAAGCTCTGTGGGAGACGATGCCCCTCCGGCCCGGTCGACAGGCTGGCGGACAATCCGAGCGGTCACAGAAACCGACTCGCGGTTCAGTGCTCTGTTCATCGCAAGGTTGTTGGGTGTCGTATGCATAGGCGAAGGAGCAGGCCATACTGAAAGCCTGGAGGCAGGCTTATCCGTAGACGCTTGTGTCTGGTCGAGCTTACGCACAGAAGCCTTTCGCACGCCGATGAACGAAGTTCTAGGGTTTTGTACCGGTGGTGCCAATCCTCCCTCGGCCTCGCGGCGTGCTTTCTCAGCCAGGGCTTGGATCCTCATCGATATGCCTGAAGAAACCTGACGATTACGAGGAGCAGCTAGGAAGTCACCAGCATCTGAATCGGAGGCCTTGGTATGGACACTGTCCTGAGTGTCGCTCCTCGCCTCGCTCTTAGCAGTGGCAGGCCTGGATTCGGCAGGCACTGATGTGGGACCAGCCGAGAGCGGCGTGGGTTCAGTAGGCAAAGACGTAGGTTCAGCTGGAGGAGGGGCAGGCTCAGCGGGAAGAGGCGTTGAGTCAGCAGGGAGAGGCGTGGTCTCAGTAGAGGGCAGCGGGGCTTCTGTAGAGTGCGGCGTAGACTCGACAGGGGGCGACATAGATTCGACAGGCAGCGGCGTGGGCTCAACGGAGGTTGGGGTGGTTTCAACAGCAAGCGGTGCGGATTCAGTAGGGAGCGACGTAGATTCGGCAGGGAGCGACGTGGATGCAGCAGCAGAATCAATAGGGGTGAGTGTAGATTCAGCCGTAGGCTCCAGGGGTTCAGCAGGAGGGAGCGACATGTTCTCGGCCGCGGGCTCCATAGTCTCAACAGAGAGCGGCTTGGGTTCAATCGAAGGCTCTATATGTCCAGCAGCAACAGCGACTGTTGAGTCGTCGGCCCCATTGGAGGACGCAGGGCTGGAGTGCTCCATGGTGCCGTTGACGACAGAAGCAAGAGAAGTTCCAGAGGCTGCAGATATTACAGATTGGGCTGACCGTGCAGACCGGGCGCTCGGTCTACGGGGTGGAAAGAAGGGGCTCGCAGGTGATCTATGCATCAGCATCGGCTTAGCCTCCTGAAACGTAGCGCTTTGAAGTTCTTCTAGGAAATCCTCATCAGAAAGATAATTGTGCTCGTGGTCAGAGAGCGGAGTGACGTCAACATTGATGGTCAATGGTTCTACCCATCCTCTTCGCTTCTCGAGCAATGCTGCAGTTTTGGCCGTTGCGTCTGTGGAGACCATTATCGAATCTCCATGGATCGTAGATTTTTCATGCGTGTCGTCAATGTCATGTCCCGAGCCAGCGGACACTGAATTTCCGGCCGGAAACGCGGACTGAGTCGGCGGTTCGAACGCTGGTAGAGACGAAAGAGCTGGGGACCTGGGCAGAAACCCCGCTGAATCGACGTTCCGCCCAAGCATAGGACTGTCAACAAAGCGTGGTCCTGCCACTTTGTGTTCGTGCTCGCCAGCTGTCTTTTGGCTCGGTATCGAGTTCTGTGCAGAATCGAGCTTCGTGTCGGTCGAGGTCACACCGTCCACTTCAATGCCCGAGTCGGCTTTCTTGCTAGCAGCTTCATGCATTGTCGTTGTCCCCTCACGTTGTCCTGCCGCAGCCGCAGAGAAAGTGTCGTGCTCTGGCACTGGGGACATGACAATGCTTTCCGGTGGGGTAGACTTTCGTTTCTGTTTCCTTCGCAGTTCCATAGCTTTCATCAATCTCATTTTCTCGGGAGTCATGGTGGATTTGGATGTCTTAACGGACATGGTAGAGAGCGGTAGAGACCGCGCGCTTCCTCGGGAACCAGGTCGTGGGAATGTCGCGTCGCCGGGAATAGGTGGAGGTTGCGGAAAGGGTGGCAAAGACGTCGACAAGACATCGCTTGAAGTGTGAGAATTTGAATGTGAAGATCCTTCCCTGTCTGATCTTGTGTGTAGGCTTGTTGGCATCGCAGAGACAGGTCTTGAGTGCGATGGAATACTTGACGTGAGTGGTCGGCGACCTTTAGCGGTCAGCGTGACCGGTCTGGGGGCTAGTCTCGTTTTTGGCTTGTATAGCTCAGCATAGTACTTGTCAAAATCGAGCTCGCCATTTTCGGAGAGACCAGTTTGCGTCCGATCTTTCTCCACAGAGTGCTCGCTGTTACCGCTCAGAATTGATGCAGAATCATTGGATTGAGCCGCGATTGACACGGGTTCCGGAGCCAGCGGCGCATCGAGTTCTGTGACTGAGTGTTGTCCAGCTTCCTCTCGAACCAGGAACCTGGATACTGAGGACTTTTGAGTGGCAGCAGCGGACTTGAGTAGGTCGACAGATGGCTGTGGAGAGGTGGTATGGGCTCGTCGCGACGGCCACCTTTCTGTAGAGGCCTTCCGGACGGATGGGGCAGGAGCGGGTGACTCGGCGCGCATTCGCCTAGGTGAGCTTTGTTCCTCGGCGTCTTCCGTGATCTCGTCCAGAGTGTTGCCCTTGATCGAGGGCGCAGCGGTATGTAGCGGAAAGGCTGCAGCCAACGTGGTGTCGCTCAAGGCCTCGGGGCAAGTGATTTCGACCATGGCTTCATAGGGAGCGTACTTCTCCAGCACGTCCTGTAGATGTACTGTAGTCCGTGCTAAAGGCCAGTCAATATAGAGAAGTACGAGGGAGATGCGCTTAATCGAACCTTGTAGTAAGCGTGAGGTGCCCTCGGGCACAAATTTGATCAACGCCTTCTTCCTGCGGTACATGATGAGACCGTACAGAGGCGACAGGTCTTCATATTGACCCAGGACGGTCCTCGCCTCGAGGACGCCACCCTTGCCGGCATCGAGCAATGCGACTTCGTCACGAGAGACATACTTCAAAAAGAACCTGGACGCGCGTGAAGGTCAGCTCTGTGGTCGCAAGTTGCGACAATAATCAACGGCGTTCGCGGGGGCAGAAGTGAGACACAAAACAAACAACTCACCATCCGCCAGCTTCGTTCAGAGTGGTGCTGTAGATGTCCTGCACCTCCGGAGCATCCAAACCATTCAAGGACATAATTTCACAGTCGCCGTCGCAGGCGCGAGTGACGCGGGTGGAACTCGAGAAATCAGATACGAGGTTCAGAAAATGCTCGGACGACTGTCTGTTGACTGCCTCGCCCTAAGGCGCGGTTCAGGGGTTGACGGCTACAATCGATACAGACGCGGTTAGTGGAGCAGCGCGATGTACAACGTCTTTCCGTGAACTGCACGACATTGGTCCCAGTATAGCGGTCCCATTTAGAGATGTTGGCGTTCTCTTCGGAAGAGCAGGATTAGATAGCAATCATGCACAGGGAAAAACAATAAAGGAAGGTGTACAGACCAACAGGGTCAATCGGGCAAAGGCGAGGCAGGGTCGTTGACCTGGTGGACATGCATGGGTTATTCGAGGTTCAGTGCTGTCCGGTTTAGATTACGATTCGACGATTTAACCTCACAAGCTTCTGGCTGATCTTACGCTTATCAAAGCTTCACATACGTGATTGGCCACTAAGACGCACATCTGCAGCAGCTGAGTCTACCTGAGTTCACAAGTTCAAGTCTCCTCCGAGTCCTGTACTTGTACTTGCGACCCGCTCCAGCGTCGACCATTCTGGGCCGTCGCCCATGGACTTTCCAGAACCAAGTTTCCGAATTCAAATCCTACGTTACATGTCCGCTCAGCTGTATGAGTAAGACGAAGCTGCATTGGCGCAATGTACCCTGGGTGATACTGCATACTCGCCTCGCAAGTCCTACAGTAGAGTGAACATGACCCGTGGCCGACATAATTATGTGGCACAGGCTAGGTGCTGTGGTGCCTGGGCGGATCCCCACGCCCAGGTGCATTCTGGGAAGTCTAACCTTTCAGAGCTCGATGATGCGGCACCGACGTTAGACTTGTTACGCTTTCAGACACTCTCGCGTGGCTCTGCCGGGCATGACCCATGTCGGTCTCGTGGCAAGAGTCTTCTGTCTCGCATGTCTTAAGACAGTGAGACTCACTATTTATGGAGACTTGACGAAGCGCAAAGTCACCGATAATCAACGATCGCATGATCTCGCTACTTCTCCGTACAAGACATATCGCCGGAAATGTCTGAAACACTCACAGATAGCTGATCACATACCTGTGTCATATAGCACTGACCTCTGTAATGAACTTCCGGCACCCTAAAATGTAATACCGCTGATCTCGCTTGACAATGTCCGAGCGTTTCATTCGAACGCCGTTTGAAAGTTGACGCGAGCCGTATGGAGAGCCCTATTTCCTGCGGCTCTTCTCAGTTCGACATCACTGTTTCATCATTTTTCTTTGCCTGTTTTGTGCGTGACAGGAGTATGCTCGCTGTTCTTATGTTTCTACGCTACTGTTCACTGAGAGTCTATCTGATCTACTGTGAGAACAATGGGCGGACATCGCTAAGAGTATGTCCTAAAGGCAGAGAAATGAGCCGCTGTGAAACACAATTCAGACATTCAAATCCATATCCCTCCGTCAAGTGTGTTTAGGCCCGCTCGTAAATAGCACAAAGCACATATCCTGGCTACGAGCAGACCAAATGCATTAGGCCTATTCAGAAGAGTCGCCCTTCGATCGAGGACACGTATATCAGACCGTGGTTTCGCGAGCATAATGCAAAGTACTAGCACAGTATCTTCATGTCCGATCATTGATCTTCGGTACGTCATTGTACAATTGCCGATCACCAGTAGTGATGTTTCTCTTTCCACACATCCGCAGTATCCCACATCAAATTTATATCTTTTCGGTTTGCGAGACATTTCAGGCGAAAACTTCTGTAGTGGCTACTATCGTTATCTGTTCATATCGCCGCATGCACACAACTCCAAGTCCACCGCTTCGCCCAGCTTGCATAAAGTACAGGTAACGTGCCATGCTACAACCAAACTCCCGGCCTAGGGTACCTAACCTAATCTCTCGCCTTTGAGGAACTGCGCGATGCAACACAAACGCACAGGCCACTAGTTTCCCTCCTATGCCCCTCCGTCCTTTATTCCTCGTCTAAGGTAGTCAGTCGTCCCGCGAGGTCAAGGGTCTGGTACCACCCACTTTCTTTCTGATCTATTAAAGGAAACGTCGCTGGACTACATAATTGTCCCTCACCGCTTCTGCGTTGCTGTTCCGTTGTACTGTTAATGGTTTCTTGTTAAGTGGCGCTTAGATCTACTTGCAAAATCAGTTCTATCCTTCTGGTATATCTTGATCATCTGTCGTTGGACTTAAAGAAAGATAGAGGGTTGTCGGACCCGCTGCTCGAACTCGTCCAGGTACGTAGCAGTCGCAGCACTATATCTCATTATGCTACTATAGTCAATAAATCAACTGCTTGTGGAAGAGTGTTCGATGTTTGCGTCCTACTACTGTCAGTTCTGTGTTATTTACAATATTTCTACTGTAAGGTACCTCAGGCAGGCTGCCCGCGCCGCAAAGCTGAATGTATAAATCTCGTCTTGGCATTGTTCTAGAAAAATTGTTAGACTTGGTTCTTTCATTACATATAAGTTCATCATCGAGTCAATTAGGCAGGCAGTTAGACTTTCTACTCGATACATATATAGATATTTCTACATTGTCGGAATCTCGGTTTGGGAGACTGAAATTTGCTCGCGGTGTTGTTGCGGGAAGACAAGGAATTAAGTGTAGTAACACGAGCTGACCGCCAACATATCTGGCTAAGGTGTTCTACTTGCATATACCCTAAGTTGCTTGCAACGGTAATATCATCTCTGGTGAACCTCACAGGAACCTTAAAAACTCCCTCGGGAAAATTTTCGGAGGCGGTGTGATTCACCAAACCAATATGCCTCCTCCCTCGTCAGCATCATCATCCCGACCCACAACCCAATCACAAGCAGTCCAGCACACGGTGACTCCATGGCGATATCCATCGGATCTCCTGCATGTGCGCAACAAACTATATACGCCGACGACACCGGAAGAGCAAGCCCAAGCAATCGCCACCGTCGCAGCCTGGAAGCTACGCGGTAACGTGCCACACGCAGTAGAGAGTACCGCGCTGCTCTTCGACGCCATGTTGTTCCACGCCCGGACGATGAGCTCTTCCACCACCACAGCTGCTCCATCAGATCCCGAGGGTGGCATCGGGAGCATCAGCAGCATGACAGTTTCCTCCCCAACGAGTTTCGCCCTACGCGCAGCCTACACGACAGCACTATCGCGCTTCGTGACGGGCTTCGCGGACCTGGGCAGGCACCGCAGTGGGATCGGACAGAGCATGTTCGACGTGGCGCGCACAATTGCGCTGCCGATGCATTTCGTGGAGCTGAGGCATGAGGTCGCGCACGAGGAGATGCCGGGGCTCGCGAGGCTGGTGCGTAGTGCTAGGGAGGCCGGGCAGTGGCTTTGGGGGGTTTATTGGGCGCGACTTGAGGAGGGTGATGGGGTTGACTCTTCGTCTTCGGCGACGTTGATGAAGGAGCACGCTGAGGTCTTGCCTCCGAGTTTACCTGCCGGGGCCATACGCGAGAGGTCACGGGCTGCATTGAGGGAGTTCAAGAGTCAACGGTTGGCTAAGCTGAAGGCAGGCAGGGGAAAGAAAGACGGAAAAGCTCAAGCTGCTATCACTTCTCGCGAGTGCGCGAATCTATGTCAGGGAGAGGAAAGTAGAGAAAGGTGGGACGAAGTGGCGCGTGTTCTGGTGGACGAGGGACTAATAATACCCGTGCTCAAAAAGTAAGTCTTCGAGCATCTGCTATGAACTTGCCAACGTCCATTTTTTAACTGTCCCGCAGACGTGGTCCTCTATCAGACACAGCTCTACAAGGCGCCTACTTGCTCTGGGACGAGCTCTTGCTCGAACTAAGGCTCAGCTCTGAAACTTTTATGGAAGTCTTCCTTGAGAGAGCGGTGTCGTACATTGCGGCTTTCACAAACTTCGATGACGACGATGACCGAAGCGATCCCGGGAAGTGGACCATTTACCGGTGGGTGATGCATATACTGTATTCGGAGCGATGGGTCCAGTCGAGAGCGTCGACTGCAGCGGATTGGGAGAGCTTGACACTCCTTGAATGCTCACTCTACCCCGGTGTCAAGTGGGTCCAGAACTTGACGAGCGACGTCGAAGAAGCAGCCAAGGCAGCTAAAGACGACGTGACTTCTCCTGCAAGCGGTAGTCTCGACGATGCAAGTTCATCAAAGACGTCGACCCGAGATGGGAAGAAGATGAATTCGGACTTTGCAGACGCTCCTGCTCAAAAACGACGGAGGTGGCGGCAGGACGACCTGTGGGAACCTATACCCATCGGTGTAGTGTAAGATGATAAGATATACCCAAACACAATGTATTAGACAATGGTTGTAAGCAAGATCAGCCACCGCCGGCCTTGAGAGCTTCCTCCCGTTCGACAACCTCCTTTTTGAATTTGATTAGAAAGACCGTCTTGCCGGGCCATAGCTCATCACCGCCGGCCCAATGCGCAGTGACACCATCTGTGCTGAACGCAGCAGCATCGCACACGCCCTCTATAATGCCCCCTACAAAGGCGGCGCAGTTCAACTGGCTCATTTCCTTGGGGATGCTAATGTAGGTGTTGACGAGCGGCTCGTTGTCGATGATCATGTACTCGTATTTGCTCGTGTTGCTCTGCTCGATATTGTCTGCGCTCCTGCCGAAAAGCGAGCGCCACAGCGTCGTGTGTATGAACTGCAACAGCTCCAGCAGTCGTGTCGGTCTCGATGCTGTGCGAGAGGGCAAACGGTAGAGCAGGAGGTCGAGCAGCTTGACGCCGATCGGGTAGGCCGAGGAAGCCAGGCGAGATTCGAGCTCTGAGACGCTCGGGGATCGTGAATGGTGGTAGGAAATGAGTGTGTTAAAGAGATGAGCAAACGAAGCTAGAGAGACGTCCGACGTCCGGCGGTTGAGGTTCTTGTCGTAGATGGTCTTTCGGTTGCTGGGATAGCGTAGCGGCGCATAGGCTGCTGGGGGAGGGAGGGGGGTGTATGTAGCTTTGGCTGTGGATGCTACAGACACTGAGGATGCCATGCCACCGGGCACGTCTGCGGCTGCTGCATCATGCTGCCGTAAAGACATGGTGTGTAATTATATATGGACCTTTGACAGAAGATAGATCGCTATACAGCGGTGGGCGAGTCGTGTAAGCGTTTTCTGCTCGTGTTATTTAGCCGTGTTGATCAAGCATCTCAGCATCTAGACTAAGGTATCCATGGACATCTCGGGCACATACCAACACTGCACTTGCTGCAATCGGACATTCATCATTCGTTCCTTCCGCCAAGACGCATTCCCATGGAAGCAACAACTCCGGAATCGCCAAAAGCGGCCCTCCCCCCCCCAAAAGCCCGCCCGCATGAGGAGCCCGTGCGTCGCTATCACATGCCAATCGTGTAAACTGCTTTTGCCGTTTTCCCTACCTTGACACAAAAGGGCATAGTCCGACTCAGAGTTACGGTACCTCGAGTATCGTAGAGACATGGTCATAGGATTATTCACACACTATCGTGCTGCTGTTCACGCTCAGGTGGACCGACATCCATGTCGTTCCACCGGCTCTCCAATCGCGGCGGCCATCATCTGATTTCAGATGCTACTCCGCCCCCGACTCCAGTCAGTGCAGAATATACTCGTATCATCCTCTCAAACCCGACTCCACTCTGACTGTTCATGTTCATGCCTATGCCTGCTGCACCAGGTTGTCTTAGTAAGAGTCGTATATTAATAGGGTGACGTGGGGTGTGCAACGCGCTGCTTTCACATGTCAAAGCTCAAACCAGCCAGTGCCCAGAATCAATTGCACCACAAGCCACCTGCCTGTACTCCATCCTGACTTTTGCTTGTCTATTGATAACCTCTTCTTGACTCCTTTAACCAAGCGAGCCCTGGAGAAAAGGGTTTGTTCCAGTCTCAAGTCTTGATCTCGTGCACTTCTTCGACATATCAAACCCGTTGACCCCGCATCACACTTCAAGCCTCCACGTGCAGCACAGTGAGACATACTTCTTCTTTCGAACGACTACGCCGACCTCTCTCACTCTCTCTGTTGCGGATCTTTTAAGTTTCAGACGTAGAAATATGGACAGGCTGCGATCGAATGCCGTGATGCGCCCACAATCTACTAGGCGCTCGCAGAGATCCAGGAAGGCCAGAGATACGATTAACAAAGTCTTGCCGGACTTGTTGAAGTCATCGCCACGGGCGCGACATGGCGTACATAGCGCAAAGCTCGTAGTCGACCCTCCATCTCCCGAGACCAGTGTGGCATCAGGAGCCTCGTGCCCTATGACCATTCGCCTCCGCCAAACAGATACACTTACCGCTGCCCGTCAATTAACGCCTTCTTCCCGACATGCTTCCATATCAACCTTGACCGAGACTACACAGAAGCCCAAGAACGTCTGCGTCTTGTCCATGGCGTCCCCAGTCCGAGCTGGAGGCGGATTTCTCGAAGGCGCTACCAGCCAGGAAGAATTTCTGTGCATGAGGACTACTCTCTACCCCTCCCTCTGGGATGATTTCTACTCACTTCCGCAGTTTGGTGGCATCATCACTCCTGATGTGATGGTTCACAGGGATAGCACTCCTGAGGCTGCAGACCTAACAAAGCGCGAGCGCTTCTTCGTAGATGTCATAAGTTCGAGCATGATGCGGTTTCCGGGGTCGGCCAACTCGAGGCGTTTCGAAGCCGACGAGGGCCTTGAGGCAGCGTGCAGCTGTGGTGTGAGCTACTGCGATCGTGATCGTGATATCGTCACCCAGAAGATGCGTGCAGTCTTACAGATTGCACAACAACAAGGCGCAGAGAGACTCGTTCTCGGAGCCTGGGGCTGCGGTGCCTATGGACACCCAGCCAAGGAAGTGGCGAAAATCTGGAGGCGTGTATTACTCGGTGGTGCTAGGAGTAAAGCGAAGTGGACTGGGATCAAGGAGGTTTGTTTCGCAATTCACGATCGAACCATGTTGAGAGAATTCGAGAAGTGCTTCGCGGATGTTGCCACCCAGGAGCCTGCTCTCCCGTCACCTTCTGAACCGGCAGAGTCCAAGGTCGAATCGCAAAAGGTATCGACTTCGGACGTGATTTGTGAATTGGTCTCCAAGATCCAGGAGACAGAACTCCAGCTAGACCAACTCAACAATCCGCGGAGCAAAGCTCGTCTCCGTGACGTGCTCGCCGAACTGAATCGGCAACTAGCCCACGTCGGTATGGAAGAGGACGAGGATGAAATGCAGCCGGATGATCCTGATGACGAGGAGGCGGATGCGTTGGACGACGCAACCATGCACGGCATTGCAGCCTCGGACGGTGAAGACAATAGCTACTACAATTTCGACTCTGACGATGTTGCAACCTCGGGATCGGTGTCGCCCGATGCCAGCGACCTGTACGAATTCAAGATACCCGATGCATCAGCATCAATACATCATTCCTTACAACAGACAAGTGGCAACGCCAGACCCGACACAACAATGAGCGCGAGTGGCTTCAGCTCCTATGAGTGCGTTAACGACGTCGGCATGAGCCCTGAAGGACAATTCGATCATAAAAGTGGCTGGTTCAGTGGCTCCATCAATGGCTTGAGCGCTTTCCTCTCCAAGCCAACAAGACCGCCGGGTAGCCCGGTGCTGAGGCCTAATTCGTCCGACATGGAGGTTGATGGGATCGGAATGGGCTTGGATGCATATTTGAGGAGGTTTTCGAGTGATGGGGCATAAACGCCCTTCCGGGTTTTCGTTTTCTGTTGCTTTGTTCTCTGGTCCTTGGAAGAGAAGATTCACGGTCGAGTCTTCGCATGGAGTTTGGATGCATGGTCAGGCGTTGTTCAGTCACCTCGAGTGCGGAAAGTGTTTATAGTGAGCGGGGTATAGCTGTTATCGGGTTATTCTGGGGGTTAGCATCAACTGGAAAGGTCAGGATCTCCTTAAAAAGAAAGGGCCTTTACGTATGAATGAATCACAAAGACATGAGTAAAATCAAGGCCATGGTGCCGAAGTCGCTCCTGTAGAGTGTTTCATTTCTTCGTTACCATGGGTATCGCTAGGTCTTCCTGTGTTCATTGCCTCCCAATTCAAAGTCAACCAACTCCACGCTAAAGGTCACTTTTTGTAATTCATGTATTGACTCGTACGAGCAAGGTCGCGTACGTCACTAGCAACGCCAACACCGCTCAACGCGCTTTTGGGTGGGTTACGAGCAGTGCCAGCTGTCTTAGCGTCAGGCCCCTTGCGAGTTCTGGAGTGCGTCGCTTGAGATCCGCGGTTGCCATCGCCAGCATGCTATGCCAGGTCTGGATCAGGGAGCCAAAGTACAACCTCTGTGCCAGCGGTGGCAAGCAGATTATATCTTGGATTGACGCCGACAATGGTACTGATTTTGGGGGCCGGTAGGTCAGTGATGGGATCCATCCTGCCTTCGCGATTCTTCTGGCCCTGGTCGACATCCCACACCAACAATCCCGGCTGAGCGGATCCGGACACGACGTAACGGCCATCAGAGGTGAAACAAGCATCTCCCTGTAGCGAAGAGGTGTGGTGTGAAGCAGGGGCACCATTTGATTGTAGGATGGATGGAAACGGTGTCGGCCCATGAGCTCGGTAGAGGTATGCCTCCAGCTTGCCTTCGAATGCGTCCAGTACAAAGTGGCCCGGTCCATTGGTACCGAGGAGGATGTACTTCCCGTTGTTGCTGAATTCGAGACTGGTCCAGCCTTCGCCTTGCTTCTGAGCGTAGTGCGAGAAGCGACGTTCGATCTCTTGAAGGTCAAAGGTAGCAAAGGGAGGCTTGTCAAAATTTCGCAGGTCGTACAGGAGGATGGACTGCGTGGGCGGTGAGGCAATGGCAATAACACTCGCCGAAGGATCGTACGCAGTCAGATAGGCACCGTATAGATTAAGACTACCCTGGGGAGAAGCCGAACGCAAATCCCATAATTTGACCGTGTCATCCAGTGAAGCAGACAAGAAAGTATCGTTGCTCGGACACATTGTCAAGGCGGTGACACGCTTGGTGTGGCCTTTGAAGTAACGGATGTAACTGTTGTCATGGGTAGACAGATAGCGAATGCCGTCATCCACTTTAGTGGAGGCGTAGATGATCGAGTTGGCATGGTGAGTGAACCTAGCCAATGCGCATCCGTACTTCTGAGACTTCAACTCTTTTGCATGGGCACCAGCCTTGGTGTTGTAGATTTGTAGCGTGTCATCAGTACGGGCCAGGAGCATCAACTCTCCAGAGGTGTCGAAGTCAAGAGAAGTGCATTGCACGCCAGGAGATTTGAAAAGCTGCAGTCGCGGCGGACTAATGTCAGAATCTAGGCTGATGTGGATTTGATGTTATACATGGAAAGCATGGATTTGTTGAACGGGCGGAGTGCAGCTGTGATGGATGGTATAAAAATGGTTGGGAAAGTACTGTGATACGTGAAATTGTTGACGTACGCGTGTTGGACGATAGGTCGAAATGACATCGCTGACTTTGGCAGCTGCTGGTGCAGCATTATCAGCGCCCATGGCGATTGTGGTTTATTTGCGACAGTCGCTTTCTATCGCCGGGTCTGATGAGGCGACGCTTTGTTGAGCACTCAGTCCTCGCAATGGTTCTACGCGTTGTTTGCTCAGACCAGAGACAAGACCCGCTATGCTGTATGTCTAGATAAGGTATGGTATGGATGTCAAGTAACAGCTTATGCTGCCGCTTACTTTGTCCTGCAACTGGTAACAATTGTAGAAGTGAAATGCGGGAACTGTGTAGCGATAAGATAAGAAGGAACAAACTCCAGGGATTCAGATCAATACAAGAATCAAGTACCGGAGAACTACCGTCACCCAGAGATCGAGTTAATCCAAGAACATAACTCGCCTCACCTTGCCTCGCTTCACCCGTCTACTGTACGGAGTGCCCTGGACATTATTATCGATATACGCAGGCAAGTTTGGATCTTGTACATGATCTTGATAGTTCTGTTATCTGAACATTCTGTCGTTCAACAGTGTCTATTCAGCTTGCGCATCAATGCGCATCGCAACAAATACTTCGTCCACCCGCAAAGAGGTACAATAGAGTGAGGGAAAGGTAAGGTACCTTAGTACACGCACTAAAAGGATTAAAGGTGTGCCGTTGGAAAGCGACGGAAGAGCAGTAATAATCGACATCATAGCTATTGCGAGGCCGACGTCGGACTTGTCTAGCACATTATGGGTCAGCGCCAGCAGATCTAAAGTTACCGTACACTCACAGAGGACTTATAATAGTATTTTGCTCGTTGTGTGTCATGCGCGGCCATCTCTAGTACTTACTATACTATAATATTGCCATAGTACGCCCTTGATCTGCCTTTGACGCTCCTATAGCAGTGTTCCGAAAGGTCAATTGTACACATTATCAGGCCGAATCTCGGGCATCGCAACTCGCGTACTCTCGCGCTCCTCCAACATGTCGACGACCATCGGGTATGAGCAAGACAGGGCACAACCTACCAATCGAGCCGTCAGTCGCTGACCATGATGTAGTTCTTTCCTTGCCGGTGGTATCGCAGCATGCGGTGCAGTCACCGTCACTCACAGTTTCGAGACGGTCAAGATCCGGTATGCTGCTCGTCGACACGTATTATATGCATCCACCTAGTCTTATGCTGCGATCAGATTACAATTGCAAGGAGAGATGCAAGCCTCCAAAGATGCGCCCAAGTTGTACCGAGGTGTATTGCACGGCGTTTCCGTCATCTTAAAAAACGAGGGTCTCCGCGGTCTCTTGAGAGGTCTCAATTGCGCTGTAAGCACCATTGCCGCTGCCGAGTGGTTGGACCACTTTTGCCCATTCATACTGACAGAAGCCAGTATCTGTACCAGATAGTCCTCAACGGATCGCGCCTTGGCTTCTATGAGCCTATTCGCTCTCATGCCAACTCCCTCTACCTACACAAGTCTCTGTCCCATTCAACGGACGCAGATTCGAGAGCCTTGCAGAGTCTGCCAATCAACGTTCTTGCGGGTGCTAGTTCTGGAGTCATCGGTGCCATGCTCGGTTCTCCTTTCTTCCTCATCAAGACGCGATTACAATCATACTCGCCTTTCCTGCCTGTAGGAACACAACACAAATACAGAAATGCCACGGACGGTATGAGACAAATCTACAACGCCGAGGGCATCAAGGGATTGTACCGTGGTGTCGGTCCTGCCATGGTGCGCACAGGATTCGGCTCCAGTGTGCAGCTTCCAACCTACTTCTTCGCAAAGCGACGTCTTGTCAGACATTTAGGTATGGAGGAAGGTCCCGCATTACATCTCATGTCATCGGCATGCTCTGGCTTCGTCGTGTGCTGTGTCATGCACCCCCCAGACACGGTCATGAGTCGCATGTACAACCAGACTGGCAACCTCTACAATGGCGCTTTCGACTGCCTTTACAGGACTGTCAAGACAGAAGGTCTTCTGGCTGTGTATAAGGGCTTCTTCGCTCATTTGGCGCGAATCCTTCCGCATACGGTGAGTTATCTCACTTGACAATATCGCTTGTATATTTGTACTGATAATACTGCGACAGATCATCACTCTCAGTCTTGCTGAGCAGACCAACAAGCTCATGCGCAAAATCGAGGATCGGGTATTGTCAAAGTGAATGCGCTGAAACCCGAAATGTATATTGCAGCGGGGCTCACAGGACCAGAGCACTCAACCTGACGTGAGGCTGAAGTCTGTTGCGTCCATTTGGTCAGAGACGAAAGCGTTCACAGGTGAATGTGGTCGAGTCCTACCGACCAAGGACATTTCGCTCTGGATGATACCCTGGGAAACTGCAGCATCTGGGTTGTTTGATTACGATAAGCCACCCATTAGCTAGGGGCATCCCGAGCGAAGACGTTAGGTCTAGCTAGAAGCAGAGACTGGGAGATGTTCCGAGACCTTCTTCGCCCACCTCCGATAGTGCCACATTCGCGCACGATTGTCCAGGAAGTCTGTCGGGGTGTAGAGCAACAACATACCAATCAAGAACCCAAATATGCAACAGCTGACTCTCCCGTATCCATTGATACTGAACAGATGTGACACTAGGTACTGGACATAACGATAGTACATGCGTAGCCTACCTTAGCATCCGGATCCGACTCCTCGATGATCACGCACTCAGTTTCCAGGCAATGAAAATAGGAGGCATCATCGTTTGCTAACATATTATTAGGTTGGTCTCGTTACCTTGAAATTACCTGATCTATTGCATGTTCCGACGGAAGTCATCGGCTTTACCTGTACAAAGTAGATGGCTCCCCAGAAAGGGACCATCTTGCTTTGCGGAGCCCCAGACCTAAGCCGCTGCTTTGCGGGGGGCTGAGTATCGGGGATCGACCAGGACCCCCGCTTAGAAGCGAAAGATGATATAACGGAAATACTGTTTGTGCCTGCAAGGTACGATGTCCCAAAGCGCGTTACTCGACATATTGTGGACGTACAAGGATTGTTTTCTGGTTGCCACCAGTCATGCATCGCGCCGGACGTCGTCATGCACGCGAAGACAAAACGAAAGTCAACGTTCGACGGGAGAAAAAGTGCATTGCTCAATGAACCATCCCCAACGTCCACGAGATGATTGACTTACCGAATAGATCTCTTGAGATGCAACATCGACGGAAGAACGGTCTTCTTCTTTCCAGTTGGTCAGACCACGCGTCGTTGTATAAGCCAAAGACACACCCCCTCCTAAGGTAATTATCGCAGAACACCTGAGCTTCAGCTGACCCAGCGTGGGAATCCTGAGAGACAAGTCTTGCTTTCCCCCTCCCCTTGCGTGGGTTATGTGAACACTAAGACCGACACAAACCGACGTCATGTGATACCAAACACAAAGTAGGCACCCAGAGGCAGGTACCTTAGCATGCACCTCTCTCCTATTTATTACATGTGCATGGTAGCCATGCATCTTTATCTTCATAATCCGCCTTCGGAGCTGAAGATATCTCACCGCTTTGCTATAAATACATGTTGCTGCACGATCCTTGCTTAGCTACCAGAAACAGTCTTTGTTGAAACTTCTACTATCTTGGCAGTCACTGTGTTTATAACCCTTGTAGTGAACACCAGAGAAAAGAGCAAACACTACAGTACCCAGTTTTGACAGACCGAGTCGTGGAAAAGCGCGTTGTAGGTAGCGAGAACCATTTAAGTCACACGAGAGCGACGGCTGATTTCGGTCAAGTCCCCCTGAGAACAGAGTCTGCAAGATGTCACCCATTATGGAGACTCCTCCTCAGACCAGAGATTCATCTCCCAGGAAAAACGCCGACAAGAGAATGTCTGGGCCAAATTTGACGAGGACCATAATCGAGGGATGGCAGCGGACCACGAGTCTGCTAGCAGGTGCTCAGTGTACCATCGATGGTGAATCACTGGACATTCCCGCTATTGTGGCTGTGGGCAAGTAAGTGATAGAACCATCAAACTTAGCGACTTTGTGACTAATAGTTGTAGATATGGCGTTTCCGCAGCGCTCTCGCACGACTCCAGCACCCTCAAGAAAATCAATGACAGTGTTGAGATGCTCAGAACCCATCTGGAGGGCGGGCATCTGGTTTATGGAGTTACCACGGGCTTCGGTGGGTCCGCAGATACACGTACGACGGATCTCGAGAGCCTCCAGCTCGCCTTGGTGCAGCACCAGAACTCAGGAATCTTGACGAGCCGTGACATTGGCCGTAATCAATCTACACATGCGATAAGCAGTGTCTGGCAGAGCCGCAACATGGATGCCGACTTCTCAACAAACTCAATGCCAACCTCTTGGGTCAGAGCTAGCATGCTCACTCGGTGCAATTCGATGATTCGAGGCCATTCTGCAGTCAGGATTGTCGTTGCTGAGACCATACTAGAGCTGTTGAAACGCAACATTACTCCAGTCGTGCCACTCCGTGGAAGTATTTCTGCATCTGGGGACCTGAGCCCTCTTTCATACATTGCGGGTGCCATCCAAGGTTGTCCTGATATCTTCGTTCGGTGCGGCAACGAGATTTTGACCGCCGATGTGGCTCTGAAACGTGAGGGCATCTCGCCGATCACACTGGGCCCCAAGGAAGGCTTGGGTCTTCTTAACGGAACAGCTTTCTCAGCAGCAACAGCGTCTCTTGCATTGCACCAAGCCCAGGAACTAGCTTTGCTGTCCCAGGTCCTCACTGCAATGGCAGTTGAAGCACTACGTGGAAGCGCTGAATCCTTCTGGCCTCAGATCGCGCATATGCGACCTCACCCTGGACAGATCGAGTCAGCGAGTAATATATTGGCATTCTTGGAGGCATCTGAACTTGCGCAATGTGTCAAGGGAGCCAAAGACACCAAGATGACGGGTCTGTATCAAGATCGATATGCTCTCCGGACCGCATCACAGTGGATAGGTCCACAGCTCGAGGACCTTTGTCTCGCTCAGTCTCAGCTGACCATCGAACTTAATTCCACTACGGACAATCCACTCATGGACGTTGAGAGCGATCACATATTGCACGGAGGCAACTTTCAGGCTGCGGTAGTAACGTCTACGATGGACAGGACACGTCTCTGTCTCGAACGTCTCGGCAAGATGATGTTCAGTCAGGCCACTGAACTTATCAACCCCCTGTTCAACAAAGGCCTCCCGGCAAACCTCGCGGCAGACGATCCCTCCCTGTCTTACACATGCAAGGGAATCGACATCAACATGGCATCGTACATGTCTGAGCTGGGATTTCTGGCGAATCCCGTCGGCAATCATGTGCAATCAGCAGAAATGCACAATCAGGCTTTGAACTCGTTGGCTCTTATTTCGGCACGCTATACCTTTCAGGCTTTGGATGTGCTCTATCTGATGGCTGCGGCTTACCTGTTCACGGTATGCCAAGCGCTGGACCTTCGTGTACTCGAGGTAATGTTTATGAATAAGGTCAAGGATGAGCTCCAAGACCTCGTGCAGACTACTTACGGGACAAGCGATGACGCGCTGGTTAGAGGAGTTTGGCGACGCTTTCTGGTCAAGTGGCCAGCAACCAGTACTCTGGATCTCCACCAGCGGTGCGAGGAGACAGGCGATGCCATGCTGGTAGATATTGTCAAAATCGGCGCATCTGGCTCTGGCACACTCGACCTTGTGGCCGCCGAGAAATTTACTACGGATGTCAGGACGTTGCTTCAGGGGATCTACGAACAAGCTCGAGTGGAGATGTTCCGCAACCACGAAACTCTTACACCCGGCTACCTTGGCAACGGGACAAGACGAATGTATCACTTTGTGCGACGAGGTCTAGGCATCAGGATGCATCAGGGTTTGGCTGAGCATCCAACGCCGCCCGCAGCAAATGACACCAAGGAGCAGCAGGAACGGAGGACGATTGGCAGCAGGATCAGCGTGATTTTCGAAGGCCTCCGAGATGGGAGGGCGATGGATGTGCTGGTTGCATGCGCGGGACAGGCGTATCGTTGAGCAGTGTAATGTGTTGGTGGCGCGAGCCCTGAGCTGACACATCTGAGCGTCGGGAGAGAGCAAAGCCGGAGGAGAGCAATCGATACATGGCTAGCCGAGAAGGCTCCTTGTGACTGATCTACTGCTCCGTGTTTGCGGTGCTGATTAGATTGGCGTGGTCGATTTGGAGGGTTGATGGTAATAATGTCTTTTGCAACCAATAGTACTCAATAATATACCTATGGCCTCCACTTTGCAATCCATCTCTGCTCGTGTGTGCGTGCACTATGCCAACAGCGAGCCGACTTCTTGTTTCGTCATAGTCGGCCACGCAGGAGAAGGGAGATCCTCGTAAGCTCGTCCAGCAGGGCGATCGACGAGCCGCTCCGATAATAACTGATGTGCTTGACAAGACTTGTGTTGTCTCCAATAGACTACACATGTTTATCATCGCAGTAGCTCATAGGTCAGACGTGCTGGCACAGTGGAGGCTGTGTCAATGTGACAGCGCGAAGGAGCCATTTCCCCAGAGCCAGGAGCCCAGGAGTCAGGCCTGTCAGGGTCGCGTGGATGGCGCTGCCAAGGATCGGTTTTGGCGAATAAATGAATGCATGAATTGGCAGTGGAGACGGGATACAAGTGAGAACAGAAGATACGACCCGGTACTGATACTTTGCCGTGGTGCAGCTATGGCAGTTTCGCGGCGCACAGGCCAAATACCACTCAATGTTCTATGATCATCCCAAACTTACTTTGCGAGCTGAGTCTATTCGGGCCTTGGGGGGCAAGGACCCCGTCCAGTCCAGTCCACTGCACCAATTAACTTGTAGGAATCGAAGAGAAGAGAGTTCGGATACCTCGTTCGAGGTAGACAGTGTATTCTGGTCTCAGCACCTGGTTCAATTTCGCAGTAATAATACAGGTCACTTTGCCGTGCAGTTTGCCTGGGTTGTTCGAGAAGCAGAAGCACTATTATTATTACGACTTGGCCGTGTCCAGCGTCTACTATATTCACGTTCCGCCGTCGTTATAACCGCCATCACATCAGTCTATCGCGCATATTGAACCAGATACCTTCCTTTGAAAGGGCCTCTGCCAGGCCACAGGCTCCTTCCACGTCCGACCAGGAATAACATACGGTGTATCTGGCCACGCAACGCACTCCCTTAATTCCATAATTACCCCCGGAAAATCAGAAGTATCTCTGTGTCTCTCTCGCGCTCTCTGGACTTGGTGATTGCACCCGTACGGCGACCGGTGTGCATCATTGTCTTTTCGGCAAAAAAGAGAAGATGACCATGGCGTATCCATCACGATAAAATTTAGAGCATCAAGCTCTCGGGATCGTTCACCTTCACCAATACAAATATAATCTTCTCTGAGAACCACCAAGAGTGTCGCATTGCTTCTGGCAATCGCCCCGAACTTTACCACCTCTACGTAACCACTGTACCATACACCCGGCAACATGGTTGACAAAATGTTCGAGCCCCTGCTAGAGATCTTGGAATGGCTCAAAAGCCTCGTGCCGGACACGTTCAAGCCTGGCCGCCCACACTTCAACTTCATTACTGTACATTGTAAGACCTAATTGGGAGGCATCGGTAATAGACAAAAAGCGCGCGAAGGCTGATGCAAGGGCGAGACAGATTGCTACATGGTTGGATTATCCATACTTGGATCCATCATTCTCTACCCTGGTGGTCTGCTCACCTACACCAATGCTCTCTTTCTTTCTGCTGGAGCAGCGACCCAGAGTGGTCTGAACCCGTACGTCTGTCGGACGATCTTGAATCGCCAATTGACTGACTTGCATGCAGCATCGATATCAACAAGCTGAAGACTTACCAACAGGTATTCCTTGCAACGGCCTCCCATGCGTGAGGCTTGACTAATTATTAATGTTATCAGGTCACCCTTATGCTCATGGCCTGCATTGCCAACCCCATATTCATCAACACAATGGTCGTCTTCATCCGATTGTACTGGTTTGAGCAGCGCTTCACACACATAGTCAAAGAGGCCCAGCGCGCTCGCCGCACGAGAACGAGATCACGCACCGTCAGCGAATCTAGACAGGAAACCGATCCAGTTCGACTCGAGGCTGGTGTCAACGGCCGCCCCATAACCGTGCTGCACCATACCACCCTTCCCAACGGCCTCACCCAGCGCAATGCAAATAACCCCTTGAGTGGTATGAGTGAAAAGGATAGGGTGCAGCATCTCGCAGGTAGCATCGCTGCCACCCCTCCAGGTGGAAGCTCTGAAAGCGGTCAATCTAGCAATGACACTCGTGTGCCTGATGTCTTTACATCCTCCGGCCCGAACAACGCTTCCCATGACCGGATAGAAGCAGCGAGAAGCGATTGTCACACACGGACGTCTCGCAGATCCATGTCGGATATTGCTCCTGACGAGAAGACTTCTGGTAGCGAGCACGGAGACCACGAAGAAGAAGAAAACGAGGACGGCGGAGGTCATTGGCTGGGGCACAACCCCATGCTGCGGCGCGATATCATGTTTGCGGATGAGGTTCGGCCAGGGACCCCCAGGCGGCCTAGACTCGACGACGACGACAGATTACCTGGTCAGAAGAGCGACGAGCACCACATAGCTTTTCTGCAAAAGCAACGAGACACGAAAAACACTGGCACATTGCGCATCCCTGGACCACGAGATTTCGACCGCGGCGATAAGCCACACGAGCTGGGCGATGACTTGGACGACAATGGCCTACAAAAGTCAATGACACGGAATACGCTACCGGGTTCGCCGCCCCTATTGCCACAGAGGAAACCGACAGATGACGTAGCTGAATTGAATGAAGACGACCATCCTCAGAAGCGCAATATCACCATCAATGTACCCGACGAACATCCGCGTCACGATCAGGATGAGCGCAAACGTTCGACTGCATCGAGTCGGAGTCACCGGTTCAATGTCCTCGCCCCTATCCTGAGGCTTCGAAGCAAAGCTCATCACGACGGACCTGGGATCGTTGGCCGTTCACTGAGTGCGCTGAAGAGCCGCACCATGAGCTTCACCAAGAGTCAAGAACGAGACCTCTCGCATCCCATGCCGTACCTCAGTTGGCAGCCCACCCTCGGCCGCAACTCCATGTTCCTGGATCTGACCGAGGAGCGGAGAGAAGAACTGGGAGGTATCGAGTATCGCTCGCTCAAGACGCTTGCCATCGTGCTGATATGCTACTTTGTTGGCTTCCACGTCTTGGGTGCTGTGGTGTTTGTTCCTTGGATTGTTCGGAGTAGCCATTGGGGTCCTATAATCACCAACGACGGACAGAATCGAGTATGGTGGGGTATCTTCACTCCCGCTTCCATGTTCAACGATCTTGGCTTCACTCTCACGCCGGACAGCATGATATCCTTTCAGACGGCGGTCATGCCTTTGCTGTTCGGTTCATTTCTGATCATCATCGGCAACACCGGGTTCCCGTGCATGCTACGCTTCGTCATCTGGGTGCTGTCAAAGCTTGCACCTCGTGGCAGCGGGCTTTGGGAAGAGTTCAAGTTTCTTCTCGATCATCCCAGACGTTGCTTCACGTTGATGTTCCCCTCAAAGGCTACGTGGTGGCTCTTTTGGATCTTGGTACTGCTGAACGGCATCGATCTGATCTTCTTTATTATACTTGATCTCAACGACTCGGCTGTGACTGTCCTCTCACCAGGCTATCGGGTGTTGAGTGGTTGGTTCCAAGCCGCGTCGACTCGAACCGCCGGATTCTCTGTCATCAACCTGGCAGATCTGCACCCCGCCATTCAAGTGTCGTACTTGATCATGATGTATATCTCAGTCTTTCCCATCGCCATTTCCGTTCGTAGGACAAACGTCTACGAGGAGAAGTCTCTTGGTCTCTGGGGCGGTGAGGACGAAGACGAGGACGAGGAGGGCCGAAGCTACGTCGGTCAGCATTTACGTCGACAACTCAGTTTCGATTTGTGGTATATCTTCTTGGGGCTGTTTATCATCGCTATCTGCGAAGGAAGCAGACTGGAGGATCCCAACAAATACGCCTTCAATCTGTTTGCTGTCCTCTTCGAGATTGTCTCGGCTTATGGTACGGTCGGTCTTTCTCTCGGATATCCCAACATCAACGCATCCTTTTCCACCACATTCAGCAACATCTCGAAACTGATCATCATCGCGATGATGATCAGAGGTCGCCATCGTGGTCTGCCGTACGCTCTCGACCGCGCCATTCTCTTGCCGTCGGACAATCTCAGAATCGCAGAAGAGGAAGAAGCGAAACGACGGAACGCCTTGTTTGGTGATGGCGTCGGCGAAGAAGGAGAAGACGGAGCCCCGGGACTACCCAGACACCATACGATGAACCGACGCACAAGCACAATGCAGCAGCAGCAGCAGCAGGACGGAGGTGCAGGCGCAGGCACCGGTCTTCGTCACTTACGACGAGGAAGCGAGCTCAGCACGACGAGCAAACGCAGCACAGATCCCATGGCCGGTGGCACTCCGTCCGGCAGGTCGAGACGCAGATTCAGCACGGTCGTCATGGCCGGGCTATCGGCTGGACCGACGATTGGGAACAGGAAACACGAGTGATTGTTTTCTCTTTTTGTTTTTCCGATGCATGAGGAACTGTTGCTGTGTACCACGAAACAAAGACATGTAACAGAAGGAAAGAAGATCAAGACGAAAACAAAAATCAAAAGGGCAAAGACAAGTAGATGATGGGTTCGGAAAATTTTCTTTTCTTCTCTTCGTCGTCACTCGTCATCATCGTCGTCGGAGGGGGGGGGGGTGTGTAATTTTCTCTGATACGTACGATATACAGCAGTCTCACCGAAGGAAAGGGGGTTAAAACAAGGGAAATAAGGGAAAATACGGGGGCACAAATCAATAGGATTTAAATCACGGGTTTTTTGTCTTTTTCTGCGCGATCCGCTTCGTTGTTCTATACCTTTCATGTATGTATCTTTCGATATGATCACTGTTTGTAAACAGAAAAAAGGAGATCGAGTCTGGGTCCATCTATACTGTCGAAATATAGAAGATATCAAGAGGGGAACGGTGTGGTGTTTCTGCCCTTCTCTCTCTGCACTGTGTTCGTGTCGTGTGTCGTGATGTTGTCATCCACTGTTGATGGATGTCTCACTACTGTAGAAGACGTCTCGATGGGGTTCTTTCTTTTTTCCTTCGTGGTGTGCATGCTCGAGGCGATACACCGGTGTGTATGTACACGTGGGGAAGGACTTTTTCCTTTTTGATTGATTGGTTGCATTGATGGATTGATTGATTGATGGAGTGATTGATTGATTGATGTATTGATTTGCGAGTGCATTTCCCGCCTCTCTATTTCTTTCCGGCCTTTTTTTTTTCTTTCCTTCTGTTGCTCCGGTCTTGCGGACTGCTGACATCTCGCCTGACACGACCACGGCATCTCAAAGCGCCTCCCTGATAGGTTTCCAAAACTCATCACTGACACGCACGACCTCGTCTCCGACCGTCACCTGTCCGCCCTCTCCCTCCTCACCAGCACCGGCACCAGCCTTATGAAACGGTCCAAACACCTGCACGTCCTTCTGCCCGCTCGCAAGCACAACCCTACACCCCAAGCTCATGGTGAAATTATCCTCGTTGCCCTCGCCCGTCAAGCGCTTGAGATGCTCTTCGCTAGCGGCGTAGACGACGCGCCCGATGTTCGCCCAGTAGATTGTTCCAGCGCACATGGCGCACGGCTCCCAGGTGGAGTACAGCGTGCAGGACCAGAGGTATGCGGGGGAGAAGTGCAGGGCGGCGAGGCGCGCGAGGCAGGATTCGGCGTGTTCGACGTGCGAGATGGAGGCGTGCGTTAGCAGGATGGTGCTGTGGTCTGGGCCCATCAGGAGCGCGTAGAAGGGCCGCTTGGAGTGTTGGTTCACGGCGGTCGTTTGGAGGGTTAGGCAGGTGCGGAGGTTGGTCGTTAGCTGGGCTGGAGTCGGGGGTGGGGGGCGCGGCGGGAAGACGGTGGGTGCTGGGGTTTGTGAAGACATTTTTTGGGGGTGGTTCTTGGGCGCTTTTTTGGGGTCTCTCTCTGTAGTGTGGTTGAGACAGGGGGGAGAGTGAAGAAGAGAGAGGAGATGTGTCGAGGTTGCGGTGTTTGTTTGGTTAGTCGTGTCTTCCCTCGAAACTGATCAGACGATAAGACGATAAGACGAGAAAAGATGGGACTTTGTACAGCAGGTGCATGTACTTGCCTAAACAGGCCTAGCTCTGGTTGGTGTGCGGTCGACAATGAGAGGATGAAATGCTCGGAGATGCCATTAGATTGACGTCGACACGATGAAAAGAACCAGCAGGTATAGAACACAGAACAAGGCTGTACACCGAGCGAAGATATGGGGAGATGGAATAAAATGTACTCGTTTGGTGGGAAGGTCCATCTGATTTTTGGGATTTCGAGGGTATCGTACAGGTAAAAGTACAAGAGGCGGTCGTAGCGTAGACGCTCTTTTGTGAAGGAAAAAACAGACGTCTAGTTGCGGAGTGCAGACTCCCATGCCTCGAGAGCCTGAGCGGCATAGAAACCGGGCTTGGTCTTGTTCTGCTCGCGCAGCTGGGCGGCGAGTGTAACGAGTCTGGCCTCGTAAGTCGAAATGATCTGGGCTGCGCTGCTGGCTTGCGGTAATGAATCGCCTAGGATCTTCTTTGCCAGAGACAGACCGTGCCAGATGGGGAGCTTGGCCAGGAACTCTGTCTGGAGACCGGCCTTGGGCAGGGGTTCTTCGGCAGGCTCGCTCTTCTGGTTGAAGTTGGCCATCAACCTCGTGGCATACTTGAGCACGCTGCCGTCGACATCCTTTCCACCCTGGTACCTTTCAGCCAAAACAGCGGAAATCTCGAGATAGACGGCAATGACGGCAGGTCTCGTGCGCGGGTCGTTGGCGCCGAGCCGCCTGGCAGAGCCGTGGTCGTCGGACTCGAGGAGCTCGGCGATCATGTCTCCGTAGCGCTGGGCCTTCCTGACGCGAGCCTCGTCCCAGGAATCTTTCTGGGCGTGCTCGTGAAGACCCCACATGACCAGCGACAGGATGTTGTCGTGCTTCAGCGTCAGACCGGTGGCGGCGCTGCGGTTCAGACACCTGATGACGACGCCGAGCTGGTCTGCCTGTATGGCCTTGCGGACGAGCTTCTCGGCGTGGCGGGTGCGCACATGACCGCCTTTCCGGAGACCTTCGAGCAGAGCAGGAGACTGCTTCCAGTCCTGAGAGTCCTGCATCAGCGACAGGGCCTTGGCGATCAGAGGGCTCAGTGCGGGAATGTCGACCCGTCGGTTCATGTGTCGGAGTTGCACCTCTTCGTCTCCCAGAGTGGCGTATGCGGGGTTGTTGTCGAGTTCCGTCTTGAACTTGTCGCCGAAGACGAGGTGGCGCTGGCGATCATTGAGGTATGCCGGGATCAAGTGCTTGTCGCGCAGCGTGGCCAGGACATTGTCGAGCGCGGGGGTCGAGGTTTCGTCGAAGACCGGAGGGCCGGCTGTTTTTTG
This sequence comes from Neodothiora populina, assembly GCF_041146345.1. Classification (NCBI taxonomy): domain Eukaryota; kingdom Fungi; phylum Ascomycota; class Dothideomycetes; order Dothideales; family Dothioraceae; genus Neodothiora; species Neodothiora populina. The sequence continues at coordinate 2,587,526 of NW_027191413.1, forward strand.
TGTTTTTCGATCAGTCTTACTGTATGGTAGAGTAGAGAGAGAAGAGCAAAGGAAGACAAACCTCTCTTCTGCTGCGACGAAGAAGCAGTGAATGCTCGTCTCTGTAGTAGCTGTGAACCGAAAACAAAAGACTTTTGAGCGCGAAGAGCGCATGACCTGCACATGTCTGCCTTTTTTTTGGTCTGTCTCTGACGACTCTTGAAATGTCCAACAACGCAGTCAATGGAATATTGGTGGTGTTGGCAGAAAGATACAGTAGGCGTAAAGTCGAAGGTCGTCTATCCGCAACAATGCAATCGATCTTCCGAACTTTTTGCGACTCCGCAAATCCTCCGCCGAGCAGCAGCAGCAGCAGCAGCAGCAGCAGCACCAGCCGACGACAATTGAACATAATCATCATTTACATCATTGTCATATCCTTCACCGACAGCTGCAAGCACCACTTGCCGCACTCGTCTGCAAGAACAAAGCAAAGGAAACAGAATGGCCACGCCCAACTCGTTACGGCCGCTCGCAGGCCTCAAGTCTGCACTGCGCCAGAGCAGAGCAGAGAAACAATCATCCAGATGGTATTCGACCACGACGACGACAGAAGCTCCCAGCAGCACAGTCGGACGACCGACCAACTTCCACCCTGGCGCCATCATGCGCGGCCACAGTGTGTCCCTCGTCTTCCTCTTTCCCTCCCGTCTCCGCCCTCGCCTTCCCTTCTCTACCCTGCCTCCCTCAAGCCCGATCAGAAAGACACCGAAGGACTAACACCCCCTCGCAGCCAACGAACACTCGATGAAGAAAATCCCCGTCTACCCACACCCTCCGTCCGCACGCAAGCTCTGCAAAGACCCCATCGGCGCCCTCACCAGCGCCCAGCTGAGCACCCTCGACCCGTCCGGCGCGCGCGCCCGCCTCTTCAGCAAAGACAACCCGGACCGCGCCGCCGTGGGCGACATCCTGCTGGTGCGCCTGCGCAACGGCGACCCCTTCAGCGGCGTATGCTTGAACATCCGCCGCACGGGCGTCGACACTGCGGTCCTGCTGCGCAATCAACTCACGCGTGTCGGCGTCGAGATGTGGTACAAGATCTTCTCGCCGAATGTGGCGGGGGTGGAAGTCGTGCAGCGCAAGGACAAGAGGGCCAAGAGGGCCAGGCTGTATTATTTGCGCTTGCCGAGACATGATGTCGGCAGTGTCGAGAGTGTCGTGAGGCAGTACACCCGCCAGAGAGCCATGTTGCGCTCGAGTGAGGTCAAGAGTCGCGATGCGAATGCGGGCAAGAAGAAGAGTAATGCCAGGGGCAGTAACTAGCCTTTTTTTTCCTTTTCTTTTGATTGTGTGTGTATATATGTGTGTGTGTGTGTATAGGTGTATCGTCGGAAAGCATCAACTAGAAGAATGCCGTTTTCACTTCCTTCCTCATTTGTCCCTGTGACTAGGTAGTCAAAGCTGTCGAAACTCGCCTTGCTCTTCTTTAGCTAATCGAGGCAGCTGACTGTTCATCTATCGTACAACAACAAAACGACCACTTTTGTACTGATCAATGCGACACCCTCTGTTCGAGCGCCTCTCGCACATCCTTGACCGCCTCCCGAGCCACACTCCAATGCTGCACATCCTCAACCCTCAGCTCCGCCCTCTCGTTCTCCCGCACCACCTTCCTCATCGTCTCCTCGACCTCGGCGAGCACCACTCTTCCGCCCTCCCTGACTTCCCCTTCCCACACCCGCCGAGCCTCCTCCCATTTCTTCTGCAGTCGTCGCAGCGACCACACCAGTCCCAGAGCCGCCACCGCTCCACCCTCGAAAAGTCCAGTGCCGCCCGTCGCGAAAAACACCCACGCCCCCAACGCGCTCGTGCCTCCCATCGTACTCAGCGTCGACAGCAGCAGCGTCTGCGCCCGGCTCTGCAGCGCAGGCACAAGCGTGTGCAGAAGCTTCTGACGAGTAAAGTGAATCGCCAGCGGCCAGGGACGCGAGTGGAAAATGTCGATGCCGCCGTGCTCCGTCACTCTTGCAACAACTTTTTCCGTCTGCAGGAGATCTGCCGGCGTCGGTTCTCGGACTTGCTTGGAGAACAGGTTGCGCAGCCTTGATGACAGTGTGCTCTTGGTGGGCGCTGCGAGCGTCGGTGCCGCTGCTGCCTCGGTAGAGAGGTATGCTCGTTCCGTCGCCATGGCTTCCCCTTTGGCGGCATCGATGACGCTGTCGTCGCTGTGCAGAGTATAGCTCGGGTTGAAGTTGGCCTGAGCATTGCTCGTGCGGAAGAAGCCTGCTTGTTCTACCCGACCGGCCAAGAATGCAAGGCCCGCTTCTGCGTCCAACAGCCAGTGATTCCGTAGCACTCCCTCGGCGGCGACGCCCACATCGTCGACCCGCCACAGTAATCGTGACCATGATGTCCGACGCCACGACCGTGATGCTAGTGCTGTGGCAAGCGAAACCTGTAGATCTGTGTGGGCATGTTGTGACCACGTCGAAATGGCGTTTTGGATCGAAGTGCGCGTCTGATCGGGGATGGTCTTGTTCAGCTGAGCCGAACGAGCCATGACTTCCGCAGTCACGATTGCAGCGCTTGTTGAATCAAGAGTCGAACGAACGTGGTGTTCCAGCACTGGCCGTAACACGGGAATCGCAGCCTCGTCGACCCTGTCCGCAGTGTCGGAGCTGAGCGCTTTCTTTATGCTCTCGATGTTGCTGGCTTGCCATTTGGCAGTGAACACGGGTCCATTGGCAACGTCCTGACGGAACAGATCAATCGCATCGGCAGCCTGAGGAATATCCAGAGGAAAGATCACATCGCTGTGAAGCTGGCTCTCCGCACGAGTCGGACCCTGTCTCGGTACACTCAACACGACCTGAATCAGCTTCTCCTTTGCGCCAGTCTGACCGAGTATCGTGCTCTCCACGACCGTAGCCAGGCGGCCAAAGTCCATGCAGCCTTCGATGCCTTCTCCCACAAGTATAGCTTTGTGTACCGGATATCGCACGAAGCCAGTTCTGCCCGTTGAAGCGACGGGCGTCTGCAGCGGGGGCACCAGCATTGCATCGGCCAGGCCTGCAGGATCGACGCCCAGAGGTACAGAAGAAGTGTTGTAGGAAGTGATGAGAAACTCCAGATTGTGCTGGTGCAAGAACGCAGAAGGGATACAGATAGTATCAACGAGTGGATTGAGAGGAGGGATGTCGTCTTCGGCTCCGTATCTGCATTAGGATTCTCGTCAGCATGAAGCCCCACTATCCGCCAATAACCACAATCCCATCACCGTACCTCAGCAAGACAGGCTTCCCATTGTTCGTCTTATCACTCCTCAAGATGCGCTCCCACTGCGCCTCGTCGGCCAACGCATCCGTGAGCAACACACTCGCCAATTTCCTCGCCGCATCAAGTCCCCCACTCCCCAGTCCCAAAAGCCCGATCCTTATCGTCGGACAGTCTGCCTCCAATCCTCTCAGCGCAAGCTGCAGCCTGCTCTGATTCACATAGTCGCTGGCGATATCTTTCAGTCGTTCAATAGACGCATAGAGTCCCCGATTAGCATCGGGGACATTCGAAGGCGAGTTGATTGCCGTTCGCGACGCAAGCGTGGTCGCATGTCTGGTTCCTGCCGCTGCAGACCCGACCGACACAGGCAATGTCGTCCGCGACGATGATGCTGCGCCGCATGTCGCTTTGCTCCGGGTGGTGGTGACGGTGGTGGTGTGTAGAGCGCGGGTCAAGCGCGGATACGCACTTCCGGTCTTGCTCTTGCCCTTAGGCAGTGCGACGGTGGGATGGGCGAGTCGCCATAGCGAGCACGACGGACACACGAACGAGTCGCGAGATCTGGGAGATGCGACTAGTGCTGATGCGGTCTTGCGTGCCAATGGCACCCGTGGATGCATTTGGGTGAGCTTTCTTGGGTTGGATGTCTTGTTGCTCTGCGGCCGCCGGTGTGAAGTTCAAGCTCGTGCCAAGAGCTGTATGTGATGCCTTGCGAAGGTGGTTGCGGACGCCCGTGAGGCAGCGAGGCGGAGGGGGATATAGCCTTTCTCTCACATCGCTACAACATCCATGTTACAGAACGTATAGTATTTTTGTTTCGTCTGTAGAGAGATGATCAAAGATGGGATGAGCACAGTTATGCCGCATCATACATATAATATACACACATACTCTCTAGACTAAATCCCACGTCTACTGCCAAGATAGCAATCCCTCGTTGTCCATCGTTCGTCTGGCCAGAATCTCCTCGACCTTCTCTCTCACGCCCATCTTGCCGTTTTTCGCCTGCAAGAAGTGCTGGACCACTCCTTCAACGTCGAGTTTCTGACTGCCCTTGACGACTGCCTCGACCTCCGCTTCCCGCGGCAGACCGATGAACGCATGCGGGTAGTCTGTGTAGGCTGCTTCGGAGTTGCTGCTGAGCAGCTCAAGCTGGAGGGGATCTGTGAAGAAGCTCTCGACCGTCAGGTCCGACACCTCGTCAAGGGTCGGGGGGTCCCAGGTCGGGGTTTGTGCAGGCTTGCGGATCAGGCGTGCTGACACGCCCTCGACAAAGTCCGGGTGTTCCATGAACTTGGACGCAATGTTGTGCTCGTGCTTGAACGTCTCCGCGATGTTCCACTGCTTGCCGCGCCTCAATTGGGCAAGAGTGACTTTGACGCTGGTGGGACTTCGCTGCATGATCGTGGTCCTGGTCTTCTCCGCCCACTTCCTGATGTCCTCTGGCGTGTTGGGGTTCTCATATGACTCCTTGAGCGCATCCAGCATCTCGTTGATCTGGAAACCTTCCTGGAAGCAGTAATCGATCGCCATGCGAACATTGCCAGATATCTCGTGCGGCACGTCGTGTGGCATGCCAGTCGTGAACTCCTCGATGGTCTGATCAATAATCCTGTAGCGCTCATCCAAGGTCATGAAGTCCTTGAAGTTCAGTTCGGCGAGGCGCGCTTCCAGGTCTGGGAGGGAGCTGCTGTCGATGTAGTGCGTAGCGACACCTGCGAGGAATGCGTTGACGCCCTTGAGCCTCTCGCTAGTCAGAGCCAGATAGGTGCCAAGTTGCCCGTCCATTCTGGGGAGGAAGAAGCTGGCTCCGACATCCGGGAAGAATCCAATGGTGGTCTCTGGCATGGCGAACACCGTGTTCTCCGTGGCGATCCTGAAGGGCGCATGTACGCTCAGTCCAACGCCTCCTCCCATGGTGATACCGTCCATGAATGCAACGTAAGGCTTCGTGTAGGTTGCGATCAGGTGATCAAGCTTGTACTCGAGTGCGAAGTAGTCTTTCGATCGTTGCTGTCCCTCGGGTCCCTCTTGGATGTCTAAAGCCAAAGAAGCAACGTCACCACCCGCGCAGAGCGCTCGCCCTGTACCCTTGAGAACAATGACATTGGCGAGTTGCGACTTTTCCCATTCCTTTAATCTCGGCAGAATCTTCCTCGCCATGGATCCATTGAGCGAGTTAAGCTTCTTCGGTCGGTTCAACTCGATGGCTCTGACGCCGTATGTGGTGCTGAAAACGACATCGTTGGGTTCGTCGGTGGGGAGCTCTCTGGGGATCTCGGTAGAAGTAGCAAACTGTAGGCTTCCATCAGTACTGTTATTGCGTTCAAGAAACGAAGAATGGCGAGCTCACCGATTGTCGGGCTAACGCGCTCGAGTGGAGAAGTCTGGCTCTCAGAGGCATGCTGGCTGGTGTTGTCCGTGAGAGGCAGCTCAACGGGACTGACCGCAAAGATGACGGTCGGAGGAGCATTTGTATAGAACAGCTGAAATCAAGATAGATGAACAGAAAACTAAGCTATGGCTTATCTGCCTTATACGGCCATGAAACGGATGCTGGGCAAGACGATTGAAGCAGCCTCGGTTGTGAGTGGTGCTGGACTGGAAACTCCGCAGATATCAGATTTGCCGAGGGAGCTGCGCAGGATTGGACAGGGTAAAGTGCAAAAGCTTTCTCGACGTGTAGCTGCTTGAGTGATCCCAAATCACGGGCGAGAGTGATGTTTCTGGCGAGCGGAATGTTCTTGCGGAACAGAAGCCAAGCTTTATCCTGTGAACTGGACAATATAAAAAAGAATGGCCCGTCGGAGTTAGGTGGGCTTTCACGGTCGCAAGGAATGCGGCTTCGTGCCTCGTGTATGTGGAATTGGAAGGCGACGCAATGCACTCGAATCAAATCGACAAAGATCTTGGTACGATCCGCAGTATCTTGCTTGTCAATGATTGACCAGAGAAATGGCAAGATGGGTCCTCAACATTAGCCTATCAATTGATGAAGACAGAATGGGATCTATTCGTCCTACGATTGTATTCCTGATAGACTCGAGTCATGCAGAGTGCTGCCAAACGCCTACATTACTGCCAAAAGACCAACGCCTCGGCAGGCGTCCCGAGTCAGCTTCTTCACGAATTTTACAGTAGAAGAGTAGAAGGAAGGCGGAAGCTGGAGTTATCTGGTAATAATTGCAATTGCTGTGCTTCTAACTCGTCGCCGCCATCTCCGCCGCCGCATCTTTCGAGCGCATTCTTTTCTTGTCACTTCATCTCCTTCTCTTTCTTCTTGCGCTTCGTATCTACCTTCAGGCGTCGCGATCATCATCATCATGTCTTCTTTCGCTAGAGCTTTCGTGCGCACCTCTCGCGCCGCTCTCAAGACCACTGGAAATGTCAACCCCGTCCAGACTGCCTGGGGCGCTCGCGGTGGTGCTTATATGAGAAACTACGCCACTGCCTTCGAGAGAAGCAAGCCTCACGTCAACGTCGGTATGTGAATACTCTTGTGTCCTCGATCGTTTTCTTCCACGCTCTGTCCTGGTCCATCGCCGCCGCATTCATTAACACAAACGCCGCCACCCAGGTACCATCGGCCACGTCGATCACGGCAAGACCACCTTGACTGCTGCCATCACCAAGCGTCAGGCCGAGAAGGGCTACGCCAACTTCCTCGACTATGCCTCCATTGACAAGGCTCCCGAGGAGAGGAAGCGTGGTATCACCATCTCCACTGCCCACATCGAGTACCAGACCGACAAGCGCCACTACGCCCACGTCGACTGCCCTGGTCACGCCGATTACATCAAGAACATGATCACCGGTGCCGCATCCATGGATGGTGCCATCATCGTCGTCGCTGCTTCTGACGGTCAGATGCCTCAGACTCGTGAGCACTTGTTGCTTGCCCGTCAGGTCGGTGTCCAGAGAATCGTCGTCTTCGTCAACAAGGTCGATGCCATCGAGGACAAGGAGATGTTGGAGCTTGTCGAGATGGAGATGCGTGAGCTCCTCACCAGCTACGGCTTCGAGGGAGACGACACCCCCATCGTCCTCGGCTCTGCTCTCTGCGCCCTCGAGAACCGTCAGCCCGAGATTGGTGTTGACAAGATCGATGAGCTCATGAACGCCGTTGACGAGTGGATCCCCACTCCCCAGCGTGATCTTGAGAAGCCTTTCCTCATGTCTGTCGAGGATGTCTTCTCTATCCCTGGACGTGGTACCGTCGCCTCCGGTCGTGTCGAGCGCGGTACCCTCAAGAAGGACTCCGAGGTCGAGCTTGTTGGCAAGAACGCTGCCCCGATCAAGACCAAGGTCACCGACATCGAGACCTTCAAGAAGTCCTGCGACGAGTCAAGAGCGGGTGATAACTCCGGTCTTCTCCTCCGTGGTGTCAAGCGTGAGGATGTCCAGCGTGGTATGGTCATCGCCAAGCCCGGCACTACCTCTCAGCACAGGAAGTTCCTTGTCTCCATGTACGTCCTGAGCAAGGAGGAGGGTGGCCGTCACACCGGTTTCCACAACAACTACCGCCCCCAGCTCTTCATCCGTACTGCCGGTAAGTTCAATGAACAATTTCTCGTAATCTCTGACGCTAACACTCCTCTCAGATGAGGCTGCTGCTCTTACCTGGCCCGAGGGCACCGAGGATGCCGACTCCAAGATGGTCATGCCCGGTGACAACGTCGAGATGGTCTGCGAGATCCACAAGCCTCTTGCCATCGAGCAGGGCCAGCGCTTCAACATCCGTGAGGGTGGTCGCACTGTTGCCACTGGTCTCATCACCCGTGTCATCGAGTAAGCGTTCATAGCGCCGCATCTCAACCTCGCTGGATCGCTCTCGTTTCGGCCCAGCTACGACTGCAGGACTTTGCTAGGATCAAGGTTCTCAACAGACGACGATAATCCATTGATTGGCGAGTGACCAAGCAACGAGTTGCCACTCACAATCTGTACATATATAAACATCTCCCGCACCCCCGGTTTCATCAATCACCATTATACCTCCTCATGTATACTAGATCTAACGTCGACCGAAGGAAAGAGAAAGGGATGCAAGCATTGCACTTTTGGGGCGTTTTTTGTTTTGGCACATCTTGCACATTTCAATATCGGCGTCTCAAAAAAGGCATCCCCTCTCCTCTCTACTTTAGCTTACAGCCGCTACAGATTGGCATGTACATGTTTTGTCATGTAGCGTCGAAAAACATCACTTGACTTTTTCGTCTTCCGCCGATTGTGTGAATCTCTCATATGGCATGGCAGGTACATTATCTTGTTCGCAATGGCAGTCTATACAAGGCAGGTGCGACCGAGTCTCCAAACCAGTGATGGTCGGTATCTCACTACATAAGGTAGCTTACTCCTCGTTTCCGATTCGCGCTCTGTGGTAGATACTCACCCACTTTCTTCTGTCCAATCCAGTCGAATTGTCCTCTCGCATTGTTACCCTCGCTATTATTGGCGTGATATCATTTAACCACTTGGCTTATCACAAAACGAAAACTATCGCTTACACTTTGGCATGGCTCTCCGTAGCACGGATGGGACTCAAGTCTTTCAGCGCTACGAGGACTTCATGGAAGACGGTTTAGTCGTAGCCGCTCAGATCCCTGATGGAGACAACCAGTGCACCATATGCGCGGAAGTTTACGGCCATGCATATCACACCCAGCCAGTCTACACCGCCTGCAGACACCTGTAAGTATCTGATCGCTAGGTCCAAGCTGTATCTGTTCATTGACTTAATCTATTCATCTCTTCGTGTGTCGTATTAGTGCTAACGTTCTGGTAGGTTTTGTAGAGACTGTATACATCGCTGGGTCATGCCGGTTTACGACATCGCTACCGGGGACTTATCACACAGAAACACCTGTCCGATATGTCGTAAGACTCTGTTCTCTGACACGAGATACCATGGCGAAACCACGGGGCAGATGATACCGGCGCATCACGCTCACCCTGCGCCATATCCTTTACCCATCATTTTCCCTCGAGTCCCAGAGCCTGAAGGTCTAACCGAGAGCTCTGTGTCCTAGCAGGATCATCTCTCGACGACCACGACGATGCGTCGAGGCAGTTTCTTCTCTCCCCGTCGTGCTGTGGCAGCCCAGCATTCTATTCATGACATGCAGTCGGGCGCGGCAATTCCAGGTCGCCAGAGGATAACGTCATCCCCTCAATCCTCAGCCTCCATAGTAGTGCAAGTAGGTGTCACCGGACAACATCCTCTAAACAGTTCATGGGATACTTGGCAGCAACCATTAAGGCGAGCAGGACTGGAGAACAGGGGCAGAACCGTAAGGTTACCCACGGATATGACCGGGCGGACAGGCGTTATCTGGAGGGATCTAAGAGAAACTCTCGACGAGTCACTTCTACGTTGGACTACTGCAATTCGAACTGGCCACTGGCCGGAACAAGAAGAGTATGTTTGACAACCATATGTTCCGGAATGATATGTGGTTGGTACTCACGAACGTGTCGATGCCCAGCCCAATTGAGATGCAAGTCAAGAGGGAAAGACTACGTTACAGCACTAAGTGTTAGAACTTCTTACTCAATAGTTTTGTACCAGGACAGAAGTCATTTGATAGAGATTGAGTCCTACTGCCATAGCAACACGACAAGCTGCAGGGGGACCCTGGCCTTGCGGCTCAGCGGCTACCAGAAGCGAGACGTCTTGGCACATTGGAGATGTATGGCTTTGGTGGTGATGTCATGATATTATTTATTATTGGCTGATGCGGCTGCTGGACGAGCCCGAGTCTGGTAAGATAAATTAAAGGTACGCCGAGTGAGGAAATAGGCAAGCGCAACTCAGAATAAATAGAATCTCTCCATCGCTCCAGCAAGTCAACACAATGGGTCTGCCGATGCATTCTTCCGAGTCGCAGAATGAGCGCTCAGCTCCAACACCTTCTGGTGGGCTATCTGACCGAGCCACGAGCCTCCCACCGGCAGCGGTGGAGTTGGCGACGAAGCTATTTGATTTTGCCCGCGAAGGCAAGACCAATGAGTTGTCACAATATGTCTCTGCAGGCATTCCACCAAATTTGACAAACCACAAAGGCGACACACTTCTCATGCTGGCAGCCTACTACGGACATCCAGATACGGTGCGAATGCTCCTGGAAAAGGGCGCGGACCCCAACACGCTGAATGATCGCGGACAGAGCCCGCTTGCAGGAGCTGTTTTCAAGGGATCCGATGAAGTCGTCAAAGTGTTGTTCGAGCAGGGCAAGGCCGACATTTTCGCAGGCCAGCCAAACGCCGTGGACAGCGCGATGATGTTCAAGAAAGAAGACTATCTTACCCTCTTCGGAGTGGAGCGATAGTCGATCACAATAGCATCACGGCGATTTGTCAGTACAGCAAAGGCCATGACCGTCATTCATGATGCTCGACCTGCTGGCTCGACCTGCTGGCAATCTTTGTGCTGCTGGACCATCATATAAGCATGGACAGAGGGACTATTGGAATTATGGCTGGGAGTGTCACTGCGCGTTGAATTACTTCATCGTGATTTGGCACTTTTGATTGGAGAACAAGAACAAATATACCCCGTCCTAGTCTGCACATTTTGTATGACAACAACTATTTTCATCGACTGCTTTACCATGAAAGTCAAGCCACGCAGAGTGAGATATGGCACCTCGCCTGGATATAAGATTCACAGCAGCGGTACAGGTACAGTGCTGCACCCCGCCGTGAAGTATGGAACAGGCTTGGCGACAAACATGATGGACGCAGCACATACAAGTAACCTTTCGATAAGGTATTCGGTCGACCGTTGGTCCACGTGCAGGGACATCATTGCGTGTAATGTACTTGTATTATCAGTGCCTCTTCAGCTATAGCTATTACGAGGCACAGGTAGAATCACCCTATACAGTCGTACACCACATGGTAATGGGTTCACGAACCAATGGACCCGGTCAACACACCGCCTACAAGGCAACGTACAAGTAGCCAATATATCAAGCGAGTCGGTGTCGGCTTTAGCAGAGTGCGGACGTAGAGTTTGGGGTGTGAAAAGAACCATGTGCTTGCATGTGACAACCGAATCACATGCTGGGCAGCGCACGAGCCATATAATTCCCGGTATCAGAGGTCGAGTCCCTTTGTATGGGAGAAATGGGTGTCATGTTGCATGTTGGATGCATCTTTCCAATCCCTCTCTTTTGAGCCTCAGAAACGCAGCTTGCGCTTACTTTGGTGTCGTTGGGTCTCACTTTCTTACACCACTTGCCTTAGTTTGATCACTTCCTTTGCTACTTGACCTCTTCTCTTGCGCCCTTTTCCACTTCAGTTTTCTCTTGCTCCTTCCTTCTTCTTTCTATCAGAGTAGACCTACTTCCCCATTCCCATTTCCCACACTGGCCTTCATTGTCGACGTCACCGCTCACAGCAGCCATGGAGCTGCATCGAGAGCGGCCTCCATCCTATCAATCACATAACCCCGACGACCTCGTACTACCCTCGGTGCCTAGATCCGACCTCTCGCGCGCTACTTCAGCATCGTCCGACATCACTTTGCCTGACTTGCGATCCGTACTCGGCGACTTGCCTGCCAAGACCGTCCATCCTAATGTTCTATATAGCGCTGCCGCCGCGAAAAAGGCCTCTGGCCACTATGAGACGTCGCTGAACAGCACTCCCCGTCACTCGACACACCAGGATGTTTCGTCACCGTCAGGGCTGGCACGCTCTAGCATTGACTCGCTCGTCAGCCCTTCGGACACAGCCAGCATTATGAGCGCCGAGGAGCACAGCCAGCGATCAACCAGTGTCTCGCTTGAAGATCCTGACGTGCGTCTCGCGGCGGAGGCATTGTCTGGTCTGGGTAAATCTGGTATGCTTTTTGAGCTCTGGCGACAGAAACAACTATGCGAACGTGTACTCATCTGTGAATTCTTCCAGGTTACAATCGCCAAAGCAATCCTCGCTCGTCAACTGCCGCCAGCAATGGCTCCCCGTCATCACAAGACCATGCCCGTCAACAACAGCAAGATCGAGAGCCCCTCCTGTGTCTCCTTCCAGGGCGTCATCCTTGGGTCGGCAGCACCATCAATGGCTCCATGAGCGCCTACAATGTCACTAAGAACTACTCTCCTAGTTTCGTGCGATATGGTGCGGATCTTATTGAGCGTAACATCGGTTCGCCTCTGGCAAGCACTGTGAGCGTTGTGGCCAAGCGTACCGGTGTTGAGAATGGTTTGAGGAGGTATCTCAGCCATGGTCGTCCTGAACATGCTGATCCATCATCATCTGTTGCCGAGGATCCTTTGCTCAACGATGGCAGCTCTGAAGCGTCCAACAAGCGGCGCAGAATCGCCAGCGACGCCATGGACGTTGACTCGGCTGTATCTGAGAACGGAACAATGGTAGAGTCGATGGACGATCTTCCACCATATCGTCTCAGCAAGCCACCATCGTACCGAGAGGAAGTCAGTCCTCACAGCATGAATCGGAGCGCTGATCAAAGCCAGCCGAAGCGTACCCATTCACCTGCCATGACAGTGGCTGGTCTATACGTTGCCATGAGCGATGCATCACTGCGGAGTTTGAGGTATTGCGTAAAGCTTATCGTCACCGCTACTGAACATGTGGAGACCATCATGCGCGCTCTGAAGCTCGTTCTGCAGAACATGGATCGCCAGCGCGACCAGCGATCACAGTCGTCGGATCAGAAAATATCCAAACAAGGCGAAGCTGGGGTCTCGACGTATGACGGTCAAGGTCAGACCGAAACAGCCGATGTCCTGGCTCGTCGCATCCAACAATACTGCGACGACATCATGAATACTCTGAAGACAGTCGTCAACACGGTCTCTACGTACGCAGGAGGCGCACTTCCGGAGAACGCTCGCGACTACATCAAGCAGCAACTGCTATCGGTGCCTCAGCGGTGGCGCTGGGCCACGCAGTCCACAGCAACAAGCGCCGACGACGGCACCAAGTCAGACGGTGGAGAGGCAGGAGAGGCAGAAGCTGAGGCCAACGGTGAGGCGCGTCGATCCGCTCGTCGCATGATTGCCTTCGCCACCGAAGGAATCGACATGATGCAAGCCGTCAACACGGTCATCCAGAACACGTGCATGGAAGCGGAGAGATGGATGGACACGCTGCCTGCCTTCCGCAGGAACAAAGATTCGGAGATGATGGACGCTGACGAACCCAAGGAGTCAAGCCGATGAAGGGCAGGAGGACGGCTGTGATCTATTCGGGTAGAGATCAGATGAGACATGACCACCGATTGACTGAATGGTTGAGTGGTCAAATGGGGCAGGCCCCGTCGATTGCTATTCACCTCGATCGAGATGATGAAAAGAAAAACAAAATCGAAGAGAGACTTTATTTTTTGGACCCCGAACAATATTTTTTTCTTCTTTTTGCTTTCCTATTCCTTTGCCTTTTCCGACGATGTGTCCAAATGTAAAACAAGCAAAAGTCTCAAAGGAACATGAAAAGAGTAAGAAGACAGGGCAGGAAGAAGCAGGAACTGAGCGTGCAAGTCAAGTTTCACGAGCGGGAAGGACGAGAGAGCGCCTCTTCTTCCTTTCCTCTTGTCTTAACCATGAATACCCTTTTCCAAACAGAGAAGAGACACAAAGCAGAATCATATTCAGAGAGCGAAATGAATCACAGAACGAAGCACAAAACCATCAAACTATTTTTCCTATCCTCTTCTAATCAAGTATCTGATATCACAAAGAATAGCCGTACGGCAGAGACCCACGAAGACAAAACCCACCTGTCTCTCCTCCCTCCGATAGTTGCGTCACCGTCACCATCCCGACCCGAGTCTACTTTCTCTCTCCTTCTATATCGCATCACTTTACAGTTTTCCTTGCTCCACTTAAGGTGTTCTTCAGTGCGTGTGTCGGCATGGTTGTTCTGCACTGCACTCTATAACCAAGCATATTTCTTTCTCTCATGTCCTAGCTAGCTGATAGCTGAGGTATATGCAGAACAGACAGCAAAGACAGACTGCCGAGTGCCCCCTTCTGCTCAAGGAGCGCTGTTTCTTCATCTCAGTCCTTGTCTTGTTCTTGGCCTTTTTCCCTGTTCGCCCTCGAGTCTCACATGCAGGACTCGTGAGTGTACGGAAAAGGCCACGATGGCTGGTCTTCAGCTCTTGATCTTTTCCCTGCTTCGCCCTCGGAAATGTCACATTGCGTCTTCTTGAGAGTACACGAAGAGATCATGTGAATCAGACGACGAAACTTGTTCGTTCGATGAGGTTTTCAGATTGACTGATTGATTAGATGTACTAACGATGGGTATATATATATATGAGACGAGTAAAGTAAATCTGCCGTTTCCCATGCCGTGCTGTCTGTGAGTATTCAAGGAAAGAAAGAAAGCAAAAAATAAAGCATGCGATTGCGATGCGGTCAAAATAGGGACAAAGGAGAGATTGGGTAAGTATGTACAGAGAAAGATGCAAAAAGATAGATATGACAGACAAGAGGCGGTGGTTTTCGCCGTGTATGTGCTGTAGAGCTGTGAAGAGGTTCGCAGCGAGTAACAGGACTGAGTCGATGTTTTGGTAACAGTGGTATGTGTAGGAGGTTGCTGGAGTACTGTAGCGATTACGCACATGGTGTGGAAAAGTGAGGTTCAGACTGCCGTGGCGTGGACCTCGATACTGGGTCTTTTTGTCGGTCCGTCAGGAAGAACGAATTGCTAGTCGCCACTGAATGGTGCTGTCAACCAGAGAAATTCCAGTGGGTTGTGCATTGTGGGTGTTGTTCCTTGGCTTTAGTGGGTGATGGGACACCAGCCAGTATGATTTCCCAGGCGCAGATTGAAATCGCCGTTGCGGGTTCTCGGCGGTCTCGAAGAGCCTAAGACCACATGTGCTGTTGAAGTGTCCAGCATGGCAAGCAGCTACACTCTTATATCCGTTTATAAAGCCTCAAAAGGAAACGGGACGGCACCAAATTCGGAACTGTCCAAGGAGTGCAGATCATGTGTTGGACCAAGCGGGTGACTGGTCCCAACAATATTCGTAACATGCTGACCAGGTTGATCAGAGATAGCTGGAGGGCAGAACTTATAGCAGCCCTGCAGCGGCGTCATGATGCTTCAAGAGGTGCAGCGAAGAGGAAAAGGACGACGAAAGCTCAGGCAGGCATTTCGATAGCAGTACCCCTCTCCTTGTTGACGGCCTCCTTCCTCTCGACGTACATCTTCAGATCTCTGGCCCAGTCCTTGAAGCGGTCCTTGAGCATGGCTTCGTACTTCCACTTGACAAATCTAGCAAGAGGCCCGCCAAAAGTCTCCCACGTACGATAGATGGTAGTCCCGTCCCCGCGGTCTTCAATCTCGTTGACGCGCTCCGCATGCATGAGGAAGCGCGGGGTGATGATTGCCTTGTTGTCAAGGACCCAACATATCCGCGTGATATGTCCCGTCTGCGACTGAACAGTATTGGGTGGCGGATCAAGAATGTTAACATGCTCCTTGCTCACGGTAGTGGTACCGTAAGTCATATTGACCTTGAAAGTCATCGAAGCATTCAGCGTCATATTTGACGTGTCTGTAGACCCCGAAGGAGGCTTGATGGTGGCGCTGGGCACGAAACTATTCCACTGCTTCCAGGAAGCCGCATCAACAATCGCATCGTACACAGCCTGCGGCGGTGCATCAATCTGAATCGCTGAATATGGGCTGAACAAGCCGCCATGGGGTATGGTAGGCGTAGGTCGCGCATGAGTCGAGGTTGACGCCTCAACCGGCGACCTGGGTAGCTCATCAGCCGTAGTGATGGCGATCAGGTCGCTGTCCGCCATGATGTGTCGATTTGCAGATAAGAAAAGAAATAAAGACTAGTATGAAATGGGCAGAATTGAAAGAAGATCTCTTGGACAGAAAGAAGCAAAAAAATCGAGACAGAAGAGGAGGTAGCAAGATGAGTGAGTGAGTGAAAGTCAACAGAACTTAGGGGGACTTTAGGTGGTGCAATCGACTGGAATCAAGCCTCGATATGGGTAGTCGAATGAATCTCAACGACGATCTCCCCGACTATGTGAAATGAAAGGAAGTCAGATCTCTGTCATAACATCAGTAGTATGACCAGTCGCAATGACTATTTGACAATCCGCGGTGACAATGCGGAAGTGGGAGAGTAAGGCACCCTTGCATACTTGCATAAAGGTAGGCGGCTAAGGCCAAGATGAAGATTACCGGGACGTGGGCGCACATGGCGTTGGTCCGAGCTCTGCAACATCCCCCCTCCCCATTTGTCCCTTTCTAAGCTTCTCTGAAGACGCCTTTTATTAATATCTCCGAGACAAATGTGCTGTTGACTCCTCTGTTGGAAACAGCAGCGCGTGATGAAGTCATCTTCACTGTATGCATTGGCTTTATGAGGACATTCTAAAGCGTAGGTTTTGTTCTAGAAGGCGATTCGAATAGCCGCTCTCGGACTTGCTTTCGTACTCCGTACAGGTGAAAGATGCTGTCGGGATCCAGATCCGACCTCGTACCGACGCCAGAGGTGTGAGTTTGACTGGATTCATGATACGAAATGTTCTGGACCAACCAAGGTTAAAGCACAAGTTCGCTGTAAGGTTTCTGCTCTTTTGTCTGTCATCTGTATTTCGATCAGATCCGATCTCACTTATTCTCTGGTCTTACTAATGGCAAGAGGAAATATGCCGTCGTCTGTTATTGCCTCATTTGCACAATCGAGATGAGATGAGATGAGATGAGATGATCTAATCTAATCTTAAACCGCCGTTGATCTCCGCATCACTGCATAATCCTGTAACACTGTGCGAGAGCACTTTCACTATTCTTTGGACCAAAGACGACAACAACAACATCGTCAACATCGCCATCATCCTCATCATCATCGCCCTCAGCTGCCCGACCGCGTGGCTACAACGAGACGGTCACTCATCTCCTGGAAGTCTAGACAAAGCATACAGCTCGCGCGCATACCTTCGAAATGGCGAGCAGTCCTCCAGGCCGCGCCCTTTCACCCCCGTCAGCGAACCCTCAGTTTCCAATGTCGAAGAAACGTGCATCAGTCCAACTTCCGACCAACCAACCTTCACACAAGCGCCGGAAACCATCGACCGCATCACTATCAGCACACCCTCTACGGCAAACCTCCTTTCCCCCTCCAGACCGCTTCGGGGGCCGCGCATACAGTCCTGACACTCAAGGCTCACAAGTCGCCTATTCACCCATCAGTCGCAGGAGTGAGAGCTTGGATATCGATGATGAAATCACAAGTGTAGTCTCAGGCAGGAACAATACCAGCGTCACATCATCAAAGAAAGAGAGGGCGAAGAAGGGCACAAAGACAGGTCGCGTTGGCAGACCACCAAAGGCCTCGACGAGGGACGGCACCTCCTCTATCATCGATGGAGACACTGCTCCTCTACGCAACAAGGCGGCTGCATCCGCTCACGGTGCACAAAACGCAAACGATGCCGCAGATGACGAAGAGGAAGCAGACGACGACGATGCTGGCGAAGATGGTGCTGGTCCGGAGATGGAGGGTGGAGTCCGCTTGACCAAGGCCGCTGCCGAACAGGACAAAGCAAACAAGGCTACTTTCCAGCTGACTATGGACAAGATGTATCCCCCAAATGCTGAACAGTTCGGCGTGTGGAATTCTGTCCATTTGAGCAAACCTACCGTGAGGCGCTTGACCAACCAGACATTGTCACAATCAGTCCCGGCATCCGTGGTCAATGCTATTGCTGCTTATAGCAAGCTATTTGCTGGTGAGATTGTTGACCGCGCTCGAGAAGTACAGAAAGAGTGGGTCGCCGCTGCTGAAAAACTACCTACTGGAGACAAGAATGAAGCGGCCTTTGGAAAAGACGGCGAGGGCGAAGCAAGGGTCAAGGAGATGGACAGAGGTCCCTTGCTGCCTGATCACCTAAGAGAGGCTCTAAGGAGGTACAAGCTCAGTCGAGAGGGCGGCACTGTCGGTTTCACAGGTCTCAGTCTGGAGGGTAAGGAAACCGTCGCAGCGAGGAACGGCGGCAGGAGGTTGTTTCGATGAACATGGCGCTTGCAACCGCACGCCATCCCAACCCGACAGTGGTTGTTATCAGGTGTCAGCAGGCACCAAGGATTGCTCACTAAGGTCCAACCATAGCATGACTGCCATTACTTATGCTGCATCGGCGATTGATGATTATGATACCTCTTTTGATACAGACAAATGAAAAGCAGAACTGGCCATCATTCAACACCCTGTGAGACCCAGAGTCCACCGCAATAAATGAACGTTCCTTAGCAAAAGCGTGCTCTAGGCATCCTTGAGAAACATCCTGGTCTATACGCGAAATGGTCTCAGAGGCAATATGAATTGGGAACCTTGCAAGTCAAGACGATATCTCAACATTTCCCGACGAAGACACCAGATAACTTCGCACTCAACAGCATGCAGATCACAAGCTGAACGTCGCCCGAGATCGTTTTCAGTTAGTGCCGAAGGTTTCCTCGAGTTCGGAGAAGGAGGTCATTGGCCCACTGTCCTGTCTGTTGAGGCAGCGAACCTTGACGGTGATTTTCAGATGCCGCGGATGAGTGTGAGCACCATAATCGCCACCGAACCTCAATCCATCAGTCCGCCTCAGTGACAAGGGTGGTCTACCGAACATCGTAGGACATAATACCGTGGATTGCGTGAGAAGATAAGTGTATTGCAAAATGACCTGTTTCATCGGTAAGATTGACCATGTTCTACCTGATCGGGTACTGCATCGCACATCGATGTGCTCTCCGTACCCCGAGGGGACTCCGAAAGGACTGACGCCTAGAACAGGAAACACTCAGTGCCCATCAACGTGGGTTTGATTGGGTACGCTGACATCTAAGTCAAGAAACCATGTGCGACAATCACATGCGTAGGTGCATCGGTTCACGCATGGAAGCACCAGCGACGAAAACCAAACGGAGCGAGCTCCATCCACAATGGGCACCTCGCCGCAGTTTGTCGTCTTGGACGAAATACGTGACAAGCGTGAAGCCGCTCAACCTACTCCATATCCCAGCAAATCGCTGAAAAGCACCCCAAGACGACCCACTCACTGTGGACCCACTGCCGCTAAATCGACTTTAATCATGCACAATCTTGCAGAGCACAATACAAGTATCACAAGCTCGCTCCAGCTGCCTATCAGTGATCTGCTCTAATCCAAGTCCGGCAAAAGCCGGGATCCAGAGTTTTCTTCTTCTGGAAGGACGCTTTCTCAGCTGGGGTGGTATACACGACGGAGCGTCGAAGCCAGTCTCGAAGTTGTCATAGATCCGAAGAGATCGACAATCGCTATGTTCGGTAGTGGAGGTACGTGACCCTTGGCTCAGTAGCTCAAAGTTCCCAAGCTTTGGGAAGCTTTGACGGGTAGATCCGCAAAACCAGGTACTCACCTACTGTAGATCTACAAGCTATTGGGAAAGTGCAAAAAGCTCGGGGCAATTCAGAACAAGATAGCGCGAAACATACCCACACCAGCCACTTTGCCGTGACAGATCCTTATCTTATAAAACCAGGATGGGCTAGGAAATGCTACCACCTAAACCTTGACTCTTCATGAACTTCTGAAACGCCCGACGCACACCACACCACCCACGCTCAAGCCGTTGGAGGGTCGACGCGCTTCGGTAGCGTGTTTGTTCGGCTTCCTTGAGAAAACCCCGGCCTTTTGCTGTCATGCCTGTCAAGTGTCAGGTATCCTAAGCAGACGGACCGATTTGGCAACCCACTCATTCTGCGTAATGTAGCCTCATCACCTGCCGTACACATTGATTGAAGATGTCATAATCGCCACATAGCGCAGTGCACAGCTACGTCTTATCTCCTCTTTTCGCCCACCAACAATCACCGTCATGTTCACTTGCGTACATTAACGGCTCAGTATTGAATCGCGATCTTCACCAACTCATGGCCCATTAGCGCACAGAAACTGAAGCTCAGCCCAGAGACTTGGGTCAGTGAGTGTGCGAGGCGATGATGGACATGAAGAAAAAAACCAGCGTCACATCAAGGTCCCTTCCATGTGCATAATCTCGAATGCACACCCAGATTGCCGACCAAGGATGACCTTGCTGCGCATCCAATGATACCTGCCTTGCCAGAGTTCGCCCGCGGCCTTGGGAACAAAACCCATGCATGCCGAGTATTACGATAAAAACACGGAGTGCATGCATTTCGCATATTCTTCACATGCAACAATGGCCGAGAATGTTCATCATCATGCACTATCCTTGCGCTTTTCCTTGCATTTCTAGTCAGTCGTGGAGCCCACTGCCCAAAGCTTACCACGCTATAGAACGACTTGTCTAGCAGCGGTCTACCGTTTGTCTCTCTTTTCTTTCCGGTCTTGGCTAAATGATAACGAAGATCATGATATGATGCCCAAAAGGCCGCCCGCAATCATGGCAATAATGCCAATTTATTATTTCGCTTGGCAAAAAAACTCCCCTCTCATCGTCATATACCATGTAAATGTTGAGCCACCGCAAGGATCCATGTATTGCATGGACCCCCCCGGAGTTCCTTGGCGCAACGCAACGACGTGTGGCCGCATTGATAAGTCTCACAAAGATAGATTAAATATTGAGATTTAATATGCAGTAGTATTGTATTTCCAATAACCCTCTCATCCCATCCCGTCGTCGTCGTCGCTTCATATATCATTTCACTATGCGAGCGAGCCGTCCGTGAGGTAATACTTAGTCCATGGGAAAGTACCTTACTTGTGCTGTGCTGTGGCTGCGGCCCGGTCATCCGAGGGCCCAGTCTGCCTCGGCGGCGGGGCGTGCCCTCGCATATCAAAATCCAGTCGGTGGCCTTGCCGACAGCGCATCATCCTGGGGCTGCGGAGGAGAGGGGTTGGAAAAGTGGTGTGGGCATTTTCTCAAATTACGGTGTCTGAGAAATGAGAGAGAAGGAGAGAGGGCCCGGTCGGTTGGCCGGCCGGTCGCCGCCCACCATGAACCGTCATGGACGCACTTGTCATTTGGCCAGGCCAGGTCTCGACCTTGGGGAATATCTTACACAAAAGTTGATATGATGCAAAGTTTTTTGATTTTTTATACTCAAAGTTTCATAATCTTACTTAACTAGAGGCTGAATGCCGCCCCCTCTTACCCCAGGGTTACGCCGGGGCTGAGGCTGGCTTGAACCTTGGACTAGGTGAGGTCTTATTTCCTATGCCAAACAGGAACAAGGATATGCTAGACAGATGGTGAAAACACAATCCAAGAATCCATCATACACAACGATACCACGCTGGTATGAAGAGGACGTGACACACATCAGGGTGAAATGGAAAGAGTGGAAACTGTTGCAGAACAAGGATTATCACGACTGCCTATGCATTAGAAACCCCAAAAACTCCTACAATCGCCAGTCTCCCTTGGTGACCAGTCCACTGGTAACCAGATGACCAAATGTACGCGCACGCGCAGAAGCTATCAAAACATCCGTACGCACAGCTAAAAGCATGCTCGTTACCGCTTCCAGAAAACGCCTGTTTGATCAATACCTCTGGACCAGTGATCTCCTTAATTTTACCCATTTATCCGAATGTCTCTCCGCTGTCGGTCCAGCCGATCGCGTCCCTGTTACCTGCTGCGGCAACGGTATGATGAGTGTAGCTGATCATACCTGCACTTCTCCATTCCTGCGATCTCTGGCCATCTTGCCAACCCCAGACTTCTGCATTGCATGGTCGTACCCACCCTCAGGGCTGCCTCTCTGCACAGTCCTGATTTTGGCAAAGTAAGCGGCTCGAGCATCTGGCTCCGGCTCGCAATCTTCCGAAGCATCCGTATAGGTCTCCCAGTTTTCCGAGCCTGAGACCGCCGAATTGGAAGTCATGACCGAGGATGTGTTTGAGATCTGTCGAGACATCGCTGGTGGCGGTGCTGGCGGGTAGTCGAACCTCGAAACAGGTATGGACATAGGTGTAGGGTAGTTGCTGAGCTCAGACGGAGCTCTCGAATGTTGGCGATATTCAGGCATCGAACGCAACGACTCATTGTCACCGTAAACGTCTTCAGGATCAACGTGCCGCACTATACTTGCGCTACGTTCACCCATGTCGGCGTAGTTGATAGGTGTGGGTGTGGGAGGCATGTAAGCATCCTTCATCTTAGGTGCAGGCCCACGAGGCGGGCCCATCAGACCCCTTGTGCTGGCCTTGAAATCCTCTCGGCCGTGACCGACGATAGCAGGACGCGGACGCCGCTCGGGCGAGTTGTTGCCAAGGGGCATACTACTGAGAGGTGCCCTGGGCGGCATTGCTGGAATTTTAGACGGACTGCCCCTCCCAGATGGAGGAGCTGCCCTATCATGTGCGGCGATGGACGCACTGAAGTTGATGCTTGCAGCGGATGGAGGTCTAATTGATGCGCTGCCAGGATTCCGTACGCTGGTGGGAGTGTGGGACCTTGGAGGTGCAGTACCACGAATCGTGCCGTTGCGACTCGGAGGTGGAACGGTCCTTGCAACTTTCGATTGCGTAGTGGATGGGGGGAGGTTTGGCGTCTTAGATCGTGGTTGTGTCATCCCGGTCATGGATGAGTCTGGTAGTTCGTCTAGATAACGCTCGCCATGAACGAGGAAAGGTCGTCCATACTCGTCCTCCCAGCGCTCGAGAGTAGCACGCAGGTCAGCTTCCACTTTAGGCAGGTCTTTTGCAATGCGCTTTCGCATCTTCTCCTCGCGCAGGAGGCGTGTTGGGTCCCGTTTTTCTCCCTTCTGGCCTCGTGCCATCAAACGTGAGGCATCCTGTGATGAAGCAGCAAGATCATTACGATCTTTGATTAGTGAACGGTGTTTTTCTATCATAAGGAGGGTAGGAGCCCGTTGCTCTTTCAGAGCTTCTAGACGAGCAATCTCAGCCTCGTGGGCAGAGAGCAAAGCATCGGAGTATACATCTGTTTGATTGGTGCAGTTAGCATGTCGTTGTTACTATTTGGTAAATAAGCGAGCTCGGATCTTGATGTTGACGTACCGGAAAATGCGGGGGTGAAGTCGAGCATCTCTTCTTCAGAAAAGTAAAGAGCGTCCCATAACTCTTGTAATTTGAAGCGAGCATCCTCAACAAAGAGATGCAAATTTTGTCGCTTTAGCTCGTTAAGTCGCGCGAGTTCATCTTCAAAATCATTGATCGCTCTCATGCCGCATCCGCGGGCTTTCATCAAGAATGCCTTCGACTCGGCCTCTTCCACCCCCAATTTCTGCCACAGAGCTGCTACGGTTTGTCGCAGATCTTTGAGTCTTCGCTCACGATCACGCTTCTCCTGCAAAAGCTTTTCTTTGCGTGCTCTCAACCTATTCAAGTCATCCTCGTGCAGACCGAGTTGCTCAGGTGCTTCTTTAGCGCACTCTACGATCTGACTGTCTACTTGTGCCTGAGGCGTGCCAAGCTCACCCCACAACAAGATGATGTCCTGCGCTAGCTGCTGTACAGTGACAATGCGTTTGTTATACTCATCATAGACACGCGAAAACTCGTCGTCAAGGGCAGCTACATATGTCGATGAAAGATCGAAATTGGGTGCAAGTTTTGCGTTGGGAGAAGTAGGTGGTAGCTTGACCGAGACGAAGGATGGTTCCAAGTGTGATGCATATGATCGAAGGGCTTCAGCAAGTTCTGTTTTCTAGTCAGTAAATATGTTCGCTCTGGCAAAGCCCCTGCCAGGGCAAATGAGTAGGCGGGCGCGCACTTTTGACTTGCTCATAGCGTTCGCGATGTAGTCTTGCGACTGCATGATGCTTCTCCTCGAGTGTTTGAATACAGGGAAGAAGAGGTATAGTAACCTGAAGTTCACCGCTTCCGATATCATCTTCAAGGCGGTATTCAGTGTCATCTAGTGCGACTTCCATCTGTCGAATGGATTTTATGAGACGATGCGCCTCCTCTGTTAAGTCATGTTTCTCACTGCATGTGATAGTCAGCTAATTTGTTGTTGCGTCCATGTCGCTGGAACTCGACATCTAATTCTCGACTTGACCCACGTTGCGACTAGCTTAAGTTGGTTATGTAATGTTTCCGATAATGCAGAAAAAAGCTACAGCTAAATGTCAGTTGGGCGATCTCGAATCATCAGTCATTGGGATGTCGAGTTGAACATTCCACTCGAGGTTGCTCACTAACCTCTGATTCTCGCGAATCCCTCTCATGATTGGGTAATCCGATCTCATCAAAATAGCTGTGCAGCTGATTTATGATGCTCGTAACCTGTTGCGAGAGATATCCCGTATCCATTCTGTTCAAGGCCTGCTAGCAGCGTAGCGAATTACCACTGTTAACACCTCGGATGGGATTGTGGTGTTGGAGTTGTGGAATGAAACGGTAACGCTTGCGCTCCGCGACTTCTGGGAGAGAGGCGGCACAGGCAGTGAAAGATTCAAGTCGCGTGTGACGCCGATACTAACGTGGTCAAATATGGCAATGTGTAAACGCTTTCGACAACAAACGAGGGTATGTGTATTTCATGTAACTCGCATTGATCTGGATACACGTTAAACATCTCAGGTAAAGCAAGCTGCAGTGGCAGACACAAAGCCCCAACGATGGCGACTGTTTTGAAATCTCAAGCGTCGTCAGGGCAACAAAGCCATCGCGCATCAACTACAGATCTTCTCCATGGAAATCTCCCGCGATCCCACTCTATCTGACACCTAAAAGCTCGATGCTTACTCTGGAGTACTTTACCAACCTTGTCCCCGGACTCTTATGCAGGCACTATAATCGATCTCTCTATGGTATGGCCTCGCCAGTACCTTCAGGTTGCCCTAAGCAGACACAGCGACAAAAATCAGCCTTCTAAGCTATCGCGTTGCGATGCATTATCGGTGTGCAGAACGAAGCCTCATCGAGGCTTCCACGATTCTAGATACTCAAAGGTTCGAAATGCTACATCTTGCGAAATAGACAACCGGACTGGTAGTACATGCTGAATGCTATGGCGTCTTCTAGTATGCTGTCGTCATCGCCAGTGTAGCGATTTGGTATGCCTGGATCCGGTGAAAAGCCTCTAGGTGAGGTACCTACAGTACCTACCTCGCACCTAACATCCCCCCATCATTGATGATGTGACATCGATCATGCTACCCACCGTCCCGGTTGGAGGTCGACACGATCATGCATCAATGCACCAATAGGGAATAGCACTGTTCAGAGAGTATAATATCAGCAGTCACTCGCTCGCCTTGCGATATAGTCTTGCGTTGCAGACTGCGACGCGTATGGAAAGCCACTAAATCTGCATCTTGAGGACGCGCTCTCAGGCCCCTCACGCCTGTCAGTCAACATACAGCATGCAGTAGCGGCGCCGTTCATAGACGCACCTTCCACCAATTATGCGAGGACGGACATTCATACATACATTCACACCCGAATTAGTGTCAAAAGCGATAGACTCGATGTGTGATATGATAAGTGCTACACTGGTTGTATTCTCGTATCCATTATTGTCTTGCGCCCCTGTGCCACCTGACGTGTAGCTGGATGATTGGTGTGTACACCACCTATACGGCTTCGCCTAGCTTATCTTGGCTGTGATGGGCTTTGTGCAATGATGCCGACGATTCGCCTTGACGAGTGGATCGGATGTGTTTAAGTGTTCTGAAATGCAGCTGAGATCGTACCAGGCGTTCCTGAATTAATAGGGGTAAGGTTTCTGTGCTGCTCGTTGTGTGAGGCGCTGTTATGGCTACCTTACCTGTGTAGTACACAGCTGTACAAGGGGAACTGGTAGTGGTGGCGTGCCGAGAGGCTGTGCCTGGAAAGAAATGTCCGAATACGGACCAAGGTGCATTAGCGACGGGAAGCCACAAAGCCACCTCGTGGGATTGGTATATCTCCAGTATCTATCTCGTCGAAGCCATACAGCAAGTCTGACAATGAGGGTTGCATGTCGGAGACACCGTTATCCAGCATTGTATTCCATTGAAGACATTTTGCCTCAACCCATGCAGCTCCTTTATCCTTCTACGCGCTCATGTATAGTCGGTATCCACACAGCGCATATGACGTTTACTACTAACAGCTTTATCACTCGCTACTTGGCGAAAATGTACGCCACTCCGCGACTTGTATCGTCTTTTTGCAACCAAAGTATTTCTTCTCGCGTCCAGCTTCAGCTGGTTGGGTTGAACGAGAACCGGACTATCATGTGGTAAGACACGACTAGCCTGCCCATCAGCTTGCATGCTTCGGAAGGTGTCGAAGATACGTGATTCAGCAAGGGTGTCAACGGCGATGCATCGATGGAAAGCCTAGGAAGTTCTCCGTCTGTCTTCCGACGCTTCTCGCTACTCGCTACTGTATTCACGTTTGTCAGAGCTAGCGTCCGATACTTCCTCATATGCAAAGTAGAGAGTGTTCTGTATGCCGATCTCGACTATCAACCGGAGCGCGTAGCCCTTACGAGGCATCGTGCTGAAGTAAAACAACTAAGGAGACGATCAAAGAACACGAGAGTTTTTGTGATTATCCCAGCATTTCAGTCCAGCTGAACAGCGCATTGACCAGCAGCACCGCCAGGCCACCAGCAAGTGCCTCGAAATTGTAGTGTCAGGAGGATTTCGCTTCGATCGATTGCGAACAAAGCCCATCTAAAACTATTTTCGCACGCTCGCCGCTAAGTCCGGTGCGTTCACGTGCATGGCCGTCGGGGACGGGACTTAAAATTAAGCCAATGTTGAACCACGTCAACACCTTGTTTAAACCTGGTACCTGCATCAGTTTCTTCCTGACCCGGCAAACTGCAGACGACGGGGTCTACTGGAGTTTGTGAGTCGCTTAGCTTCAACCTAGAAATTTTGTCCGTTTGGTGGGACAGGTAAGCCGTGTTGTCTGTTTATGGCCGGCCCCCCCTTCTGTCATGTCAGAGGATGCGTTTGACCCATGTGTCGATCTCTCGGAACTTGCATCTGATTTGAACGGCTTGTAGCAACAGCGCAAGGTGTACGAGACGCGTTAGCACCAACTCCACCAGATCCAAGTTCGAGTAAGTAGATACTTTCCATCGAGTCCGCGCCCTCTAGTGCGTCAATAACACTACGCCGAACACTCCCGTATTGAGAAAGACGCGAAGAGCAGGGATCTCTTCGCCAAGAATGAGGCGGCGTGTAGCACAAGCATCGATAAGAGATGTTGAGCTACCGAGGGATCCACATGTCCTGCAGTCTCAAAGACTAATCTTAGTGTTTCCTCTAATCATGATATCAATCCTCACCTGCATGTCGAGCGAGCGTGCATGCGGGTCGAGCGTATTGTTAGTCAAGTTCCTTGCGCAGCACCAGCAGACTTGCGTGACAGAGCCCGTTGATGTATCAAACCCACTTGTACACTTGTACTAAACGCGCCGATCCGTGCCATCAGAGAAAGATGGCAGCATGCTGCATCGTATACTTATAGCGGTAGGTCGAGCCAATCTCTTGAGATGGTTCAGCATTATCTGCTGTTCATTCAGCATCGTTATATGCGCAGATATTCTTCCAAGCACCTACATACATACTTTACACACTCGTATCTCCCGTGTCTTCACACTCAAGCCATCCGTCCTTAGTCTGTTCTTGGGCATTGCGCTCGTTCGCTTGATGACTATACTACTGATAATACACTTTCAATCTCGAAGGGTATTCTCAGCGCCTAGTGCACTTTTCGCTGTCGTTTAACACTCAGTGCTACCCGTACCACCTGTACCAACCGTACCACCGTACCAGCCAGACTGCCGGAGGTCTACCCGCCACGTCCATTGACCGTTGAAATTTCATCGGCATTGAATCTTATCAACTTTTATCAGAGGACAATACCCCTCTGGTCCTGATCATTGTATACCTACCTGGAGCCATATCACTGCCTTGAAGGACACTTCGTTCGTATCATCACTGCAGGACTCTGTGAGCCTGCTAGGAGACAATATGAGCAAGTCCACACTCCTAGCATCTATCCCAGATGCTGCAATTCCATCTGCTGCTCCTCTCGAAGCTCTTTCAACGCTGCTCGACAGTGAAACGGGCACGTGGCCTACTTTTGATTTGCTTTGCTGTTATACGAGATTTTGGAAGCAATTGCCCGAGACCGCCAAAGCTGGCAAATCTTACGAGCATGCCGAATTGTTAGAACGTCTATCACATCAGATCAAAGCTACTTACAAAGGCATGCCTTCTTTGTTGCCCAATGCAGACTCGAGGAGTCCGGCAATAATCGACCCTACTGGACCAGGAAGACTAAGTCACAGAGACCTGACATCTTTCGTTCGCTCATTCAGTCTCCCTGTTCACAAAACACATGGATCGCGACCAGTGATAGCACTGGCTCTTCCTAACGGTCCGTTAATTGGACTCGCTCTGTTAGCCGTGACCAGCTATTATGCTGCCGCACCTATGGCTATCGGTGCCGGAGGCGAACAGTTCAAGAGTGACATTCTCCAATCCGGTGCAAAGACCATTCTTGCAATTCGATCCGATATCACTCGACTTGGACTGGAAGAATCCTGGATACAGGAGAATGGCATCGAAGTCATTCTTCTCGAACAGAATGCCAACATGACATTTTCCATGTTCCGCATGGACAACAGCCCCGTTACCAAAACACAGCAACATGAGCCCAATGGACCCGACGACATTGCGCTTATGCTCTTCACTAGTGGTACCTCTGGTACGAAGAAGAAGGTTCCTTACACCGTACACACTATGGTGGCGGGCATTGGATTCGTGATCGAGTCATGGGGATTGACCCCTGAGGATGTCTGTATGAACATGATGCCTTTGTTCCACGTTGGTGGCATTATCAGAAATCTGTTTGCCCCCATCATGGCCGGAGGATCTATGATCGCCTGCCCGAGCTTCGACCCTAACCTGTTCTGGGACGTTGTCGAGGATTGCCAGCCAACCTGGTACTATGCCTCCCCTTCCATGCACTCAGTCATCTTGGAAGAGGCGAAGAATCGACCCGAAGCACTCGAAAAGAGCAACATCCGTCTGATCTGCAATGCAGCTGGTGGCCTTCTGCCATCGCTGGCCATTACGCTCCGTGATACATTCAGCTGTATCGTGTTGCCCAGCTATGGCATGACCGAGTGTATGCCGATCGCAAGTCCTCCTCTCGACTACAAGCTGGATCGTTCCGGAACATCCGGCATGAGTGTCGGACCTGAACTCGCCATCCTTGATGGTAATGACCGTGGCATGCCCACCAACCTGGTTGGTCGTATTGCAGTCAGAGGTGCCCCAGTCTTCGGTGGCTACCTCAAGGCCGATGACACGATTGATACTGCCTGTTTCCTAGATGGCGGCTGGTTCGACACTGGAGATATGGGTTACCTCGATGCCGACGGGTTCCTGTACGTGACGGGCAGAAGCAAAGAGGTCATCAACCGTGGTGGCGAATTGGTGTCACCTTTCGAGGTTGAGGAGGCACTCGTCATTGCTGGAAGCCGAGAGGACTCACCTATATTCGGCCGTGTATCAGCTGCTCTGGCTTTCTCTATGCCCCACAAGGTCTTGCAAGAAGTGGTTGGAGTTGTGCTTGTAACGCCACCTGGCGCTAGGCGTGCCGATATCAAGACGGTGCACGCAGCCGTGGCAGGATCTCTGGAGCAGGCCAAGTGGCCTGCTTTCATTGTTTACATGGACGATCTCCCGAAGAACAACAACAAAGTCCTTCGTATTAAGCTGGCTGAACGTCTCGGCTTGCAAGAGATCACTGATGACAAGCCACTCGCCGAGCGACATTACGAAGCCATATGTCCTCCGAACAACACCGCCTTGAGCGTTCCAATTATAGGCTCGCCGTGTTCGTTTGATTACGACCATGTGTCCCGCAAAGTCTCTGAGGTTATGGGCGAAGATGTCGATGTTCATATCCGCATGGCTTCCCACGACAGTTATCCCGAAGCTTTCCTTGCTCCGCGAAAGAACTCCCTCTGGAACCCAAGCTCTGTCACTTTGCCTGTGTTTGACGAGGTCTTGCGCGAGCACCTCGATGGATACCTCATCCCGAGCAAGTTCCATTACATGGAGGATCCGTTGCCGCGTGATCATACAGGCTCTGTCGACAATTTGCAGCTCGAGGAGTTTGTCCGTAGCAACGACAACAGCGGCGCCATCGCCGGCGACTTGTCCCCTACCGAGCGTACTGTTGCCACAGTTTTCGTCAACATTCTGTCATGCGCAGCTGATGAGTTGAGTGCCGAGTCCGACTTTTTCAAGATGGGTGGAGACAGTCTGCGCGCTGGTCGCCTGCTATCTGAACTTCGTAAGGAGTTCAACATTCGACTCCCAATCAACATGCTCTTTGTGCACAGCTCTATCGGTGCGCTGGCCAGGAACATCGACGAGATGCGAGGTGATCGCGTTGACGAGAAGAACGGTAGCGGAACTGCGACCGAGGAGAGGCCTATGCAGCGAGGCTGTGAGAAGACATACAGCTCGACCAACCCATTCCTGATGGTTCTTCAACTCTTCCCCATTGTCATCCTTTATCCTATGAAGCGAGCTCTCACTTGGACCATCTTCATGTACATGTTGACTGCGACCAAGGACTGGGTCACTACCGATACATTGGCAGGCCGTCTCTTCAACTTGATTCTCTCCCTTGGTATTGGCCGTATGGTCTCTAGGTGTATCTTCCCTGTGGTCGGATTGGCGCTCAAGTGGATTATCATCGGCCAATATAAGGAAGGACTCCACCCCATGTGGGGACCTTATCACACCCGCTGGTGGATGGTTGATAAGATTCTGACTGTCTGTGGCAGAGGTCACTTTGGTCTCACTGACATCACGACTATCTGGTACTACCGCCTGATGGGCGCCAAGATTGGCAAGAACGTCAAGATCAACCGCGCTGCGACCATTCGGGAGTTCGACCTCATCAATATCGAAGACGGTGCAAACCTTGACAAGTGTATCTGCAGAGGCTTCGCTGCTGAGCAGAACACAACCATGTTCCTTGGTAGAATCCGTGTTGGCAAGAACGCTAGTGTCGGACTGGCATCAATTGTTGCCCCAGGAACTGAATTGGCAGATTCGATGTGCCTTGGTCCTAACTCGTCTAGCTGGGAGGCCCAGGAAGCTGCGGATGAATCCAATAGAGACCTTTCAAGCAGTAGGATCCCTGGAACGCACAAGTTGCTCGAATTCCTCCTTATCCTTCCGATCTCTATGCTTGTCGTTTTCCTTCGCTCTGGTCCATGGATCGCAGGTCTTGTAGGACTTGTGAATGTTCAGCCTGAACCGTCGGTCGACCATGTCCGATCTATCATCGAGTGGTTCGCTCAGCCCCATCGTATTGGATATCACTACCTTGCTCTCATCCTCAATGCCTACTTTGGTCCTATGGCCTGGTTCTTTGTCGTCTACTTGCTGAAGAAGATCCTCGATGCCAGCGTCGGAAGGCTGACGCCAGGACCTGCTGAAAGCAGAGGCAACTGGCAACGTTTCAGAATGGCTTTATTGAAGAAGATAATTCCCATGTCACAGTTCCACAAGCTCACTGAGATCTTTGGTACTCACTACGAGGTCACATCTATCCTCTATCGTGCTCTTGGAGCTAAGATCGGCAATAGAGTTTACTGGCCTGGAACCGGTCCCACTGTCCAAGACTTCGACCTTCTCGAAATTGGCGACAGCGTTGTCTTTGGCAGTCGTTCTCACCTAGTCACGTCTGACGGTACTGGCAGTGATTTCGTCAAGGTTAATAACAATGCTATGATCTCTGATCGTGTTGTCTTACTTCCTGGAGCTACGGTTGGCGAACGTACCGTTCTCGGAAGTGGTGCCTTGACCCGTCGTGACCGCCACTACGATTCCGATACCGTCTGGGTTGGTTCCAAGGCTGGTGAGGCAGTTTGCTTGACCTCTGGTACCCGTAGTCAGCGTAACGAGACAAGCAAACAGTCGAGCAACGAGAAGGACTACCCCAAGGTCACCACGGAGGGCCGACCGGATCTTACAGCCAACAGTTCCTCCACCACCTTGGCCGCAGGAAGAGACAGAGATATCATCACTGTGGCTTGGGAGTCCCAAGCCACTACTCCGAACATGTCCAGCAGGGTTTCTTTCGCCTCGGAGAAGGGCGCGGAGGTCGTCGTCGCATCTGACGAGCCGTCCGAGCCCAAGTCCTCATCTCCATTCGGTCGCGCATTCTACGAAGGCAAAGCTGCCTACCGTGTGTGGGGAATGTGGACCATCTTCTTTTACTCGTCGTTCCTGACTATCTTCGTTTCGTTCTACTGGAACGTGGCGACGACGTCTTCCCTGCAAATCGTGGCAAGAGTAATCGAGTCAAACCACTACTGGGTGGCTGCTCATCACTCTTACCGCCCTCTCATGATTTACTGCCTGTTCTGCGCTTGCATTGCAGCTCTACACACGGCACAGGCTGTGGTCGCTATCGCTGCTCTAATTGGTGCCAAGTGGGCCATCATGGGCAAGCGCACGGCTGGCAACTACGACTGGGACAAGAGCTCCTACAACCAGCGCTGGCAGCTGTACTTGGCTTGCGAGAAGCTGCGAAGACATTGCTACGGAGGCGCCGGTATCCTCGGTCTTTTGACAGGCACTCATTACGTTGTCATGTACTTCCGCAGTCTCGGAGCCACCATCGGCAAGGATTGTGCCATCTTCTCGGGTGGTCTTCCTAGCTTGATGTTCACTGAGCCAGATCTTCTGACACTTGGAGACCGAGTCAACGTCGACGACGCTAGTCTGGTCAGTCACATCAACTCCAGAGGTGTCTTCAACCTCAACCCGCTTGTCGTGGGTGACAGGAGTGTCTTGAGATCTGGTTCGAGATTGCTTTCCGGAGCCAACATGGGCAACGATGCAGTCCTCCTCGAACACACTCTCGTTATGGCAGGTGACATCGTTGACGATGGTGCAACCTACCAAGGATGGCCAGGTGAAGAATTCGACGGGATCAGAGCTCCTATGAGCCAGAAGGCCGCGATGGCATCCAACATCTGAGCGCAACCTTGGTTAGCTTGAATCCCACCGCGAACGGCTTGGGGGTTCAAGCGACCTGCTCACTACTCCCTCATTCTAAATTCCCTCTCTATTTTCCTTTTCCAATTCCTTTTTTATTTGGCTTTATATACCCTCGTTGCGCAAAGGCAATATTATAATATTACTAGATATGGGCGGTTAGAATTTCAGACGGGTGGTATTTGTTGGCTGGGGCTGGACAGTTTCGGATATCTTGATGATTATCGCACATGACGTCCTATGGTTTACCAATTATAGAGATGAATGACAACTTCTTAATCTCTCAAGTCGATGCCGATGATCCAGCGATGTGAAGCTGTAGTCTTTGGTATTGGGCACCATGTGCGTCTACTGTCGTGGTCACGTCGAGGTCAACAGGACCAAGTGGCGAATAACGACTGCCCGTGTATCAAGTCGTTCCATCGCTCTGATCTCATCTGCTTGGGCATCCAGAGCGTGTGTGCAGAAAAGTCATAGCGTATCGATTGAGAGGTGTAGTACAGTATGTGAGCTCAATGGGCGCTCTCGCTCGAAGACCGAACAGGTGCGTCCGGACGCCTCGGGATTTGCGGACAAATGCAAACTGCGCCTCTCGTCACGCCACCATTTCTATTCTCCGACTCCACGAATTGCATGAGAAGGATGAAGGATTTGTACAATTAGCTTGCGACATAGATTGTACTCAGGCAGTAAATATTCAGTCGTGCTATAAGTGCTTTCACAAGGAGGGGACAGGCTTCTGGGTACTTAACTTGTGCGGATTATCGATAATTGTATCGTAGCTTTAGACTCTATATGAACGGTACCTGTGGCCCATTAATTGACTATGATAGATCTATTGCTAAACGGGAAGCTTTAGCAAACCGACAGACCGAAGAGGCGGGACTTGCATGATTTCGGTCAAGTGTGTCGGTATGGAGTGAAGCCGGCAGCGGCTTGGCACGAAACAATCCCGCGACCCGATGCTCAGGGGAGATGAGATTGTTGTTGATTTCTAACCTGGTCGGCGTCCTGTTCCTGTCTGTGTGTCAACTGAACTCCTTTCGCCAATTTGCCTTTTCAATCTACATTTTTCCCTTCTGCTGCGACTGTCACCTCTGATTCACCTAGCAACACCCACCTGAGCACCTATACGACGGGGCAGCGAAACCTTGTTGAACAGGAAGCCACCATTGTTACATCACAGGCATACCTTGCTTGTAGCGCGACACTTCGGGTGCACCGGAGAGCACAGAGTCGAGACTTGCACGCGACGTGTGTGTGTGGAATCGCTCGTGGAGTGCAGGTTCCTTGATCAACTGGAAGTGGTCGGCGCGATCGCAAACGGTAAGAACAAGCTTTTCCTTTTCTTTTCCAAGACGACAGCAAAAGTCAAGCACCGATCGAGGACCCAAACAGACAGGACATGACGCCGCGACTTGAATTGTTGTTGCAGCAATTGGTCACCAACAATGGCCTGTCTGTTGGATTATTTCATCTTCACTGGATTCATAAGTGGTCGCAACGACATGGGGAAACTCGAGCCGCGACAATCTCCTGTTATTTGTTTTGCTAGGAGATAGCGGCCCGGCAGCCCGGGGCGTCACAGAAGGGAAAATGAACACGAGAGGCTCCCATTTCCATCCGGAAGGCGCGGAGGCGAAGCTTGCCGCCCGCAATCAATTTCGATCCTGTCCAGCCTCCATGTCATCATCATCATCACACTAATAACTCGAAACCCTTTTACCCTCTACAACATCTCAATTTCGCTGTTGTTCTTCTCAGCGTCTTACTCGTCGTCTTCGCCTGTTTTTTCCTTCCAGCTCTGCCAGCGACTACCCATCCACCCACACACTCATACATATCTTGTCCTCGCATACACTGATAACTAATCTTAATACTTAATTTATAGTCGTTGTATATCTAAGCCATGCCGATACGCAACATCAATCCCTTCAGCTCCAACTCTCCCACGCCGGCGACCTTCGATGTACTGAATGAAAAACAACCAATTCAACCCCAGAAGACGCCAGTGCAGAAGACCAACAACCGTCTCGCAAGTTTCTTCTCTACGCCAAAGTCATCGGCGACATTGCAGCCGGCGTCGACAAACACTTCCTCTTTCCGCCCTCCATCTCCCCAGGTCAACGGTGCAACTCTATCTCTTCCCACCATTAATCTGACGACTGCAACTGGTGAGAAGTCCAAGCAGCTCGAGAAATCCATGACTCTCTTCCAGCCTCCTTCGCCTGAGGAGGCTCGCCGCATTGCGAAAGCTCATGCAGCGTTCGGACCCATCGGCTCGCAAGAGCACCGCTACTCGAGTAGATACGTTGGCGGGAAGTTCCCGGAGTCGATCGAGGACAGCCCTCCTTATTACTTCCTTCTCACCACATATATCAGTTACCTCATTCTAATCATCTTCGGCCATGTGAGGGATTTCTTTGGCAAGCGCTTCAAGCAGGAACAGTACAGCCACCTGCGCGCCAGAGATGGCTACGCTCCTCTCAACAGTGATTTCGATAACTTCTATACGCGAAGATTGCAGCTCAGGATCAACGATTGTTTCCGCCGCCCCGTCACTGGCGTTCCTGGCAGATTCATCACCCTCATCGACCGTGTCTCTGACGACTTTAACTTGAGCTTCCGTGCCACTGGTACCACCACTGAGACCTTGAACATGAGCTCTTACAACTATCTGGGGTTTGCACAATCTGATGGAGAGTGCGCTGATGCCGTCGAATCCACCATCAAAAAGTATGGTGTCAGTTTCTCAAGCTCAAGAGGTGACGCAGGAACATCAGAGTTGCATCTCGAAGTCGAGGACATCATTTCCAAGTTTGTTGGCAAAGAATCCGCCATGATCTTCTCCATGGGTTTCGGTACGAATGCAACTGCGTTCCCCGCATTGGTTGGCAAGGGCAGCCTGATCATTTCCGACGAACTGAACCATTCGTCCATTCGTTTCGGAGCGAGACTTTCTGGAGCTGTCATTGACATGTTCAAGCACAACAACATGGAAGATCTCGAGCGTGTCCTCAGAGAGAGAATTTCTCAAGGTCAACCCCGCACTCACCGTCCCTGGAAGAAGATTCTGGTAGCTGTGGAGGGTCTGTACTCCATGGAGGGAACCTTGTGCAATCTTCCCGCTGTTGTCGCCCTCAAGAGAAAGTACAAGTTCAACCTCTTTGTTGACGAGGCCCACTCCATTGGTGCCCTGGGACCGCAAGGCAAGGGTGTGTGTGATTACTTTGGTGTTGATCCAGCTGAGATCGACATCCTTATGGGCACTTTCACCAAGTCTTTCGGCGCCAACGGTGGTTATCTTGCGGGCGACAAGGCTTTGATCGACAAACTCCGTGTTACCAACGCTGGTACTCTGTTCGGTGAAGCACCATCTCCGCCCGTTCTCGTTCAAATTGCATCCTCTCTAAAGATCATCATCGGCGAACTTGTTCCGGGACAGGGCCAGGAGCGTCTGGAACGTCTTGCTTTCAATTCGCGCTACCTCCGTCTCGGTCTTAAGCGTCTTGGTTTCATCGTCTACGGTCACGATGATTCGCCTATCGTTCCAGTCCTCCTCTACAACCCCGCCAAGATTCCCGCCTTTTCACATGAGATGCTGAAGCGCAAGATCGCTGTCGTCGTCGTTGGTTATCCTGCAACTCCCCTTATTTCTTCTCGTGCACGCTTCTGCGTATCTTCAGCTCACACGAAGGACGATCTTGATCGTCTGCTTGCCGCTTGCGATCAGGCTGGCGAGATCTTGCAGCTCAAGTTCTCTAGTGGTGTTGCTGGCGGCAAGGAACCTGCATCGAACTTGAAAGAGATCGAAGTCCGCGAAGACGCGAAGACATCGCCTGTCGTCCCTCCTCGATGGAGACTCGAGGATGTGATCAAGCGAGGTGTGCAGGACGCCAAAATGCCCTTGTTATAGGGTTCCTGGAAACCTTTGTCCTGAATGATTTATGCTCTGCTTGTTTAAGAATGTTATTCGGGAGTTTCGGGAGTTACATGGGGCTACTTAATCAAGTCGCGATGTCTGGGGCATGTACACCCATGAATGTGGGCTGGAGTTTTGGGAGGGTCATAGCAGGCTTATGGGGACTCCACATATATGCCTTGGTCGAAGCTCGTTATGTTTCTTTCTTCACTTTCTCAAGCAGGCGGTGAGCGCAATTCTTTCGCGTGCTGGTATGCATTTTCGCCAGCCGCAAGCCACCGAACACATCTTGTAATACCGGCAATGTCCAAATTTTGTACAAGCATGCTTTAATACCATGAATTTCTATCACCTACTATTGCATATCTTACTGTACAACTCACATGACGATCAATAGGTGGACACGTAATTGATCACGGATTAGAGGGGACTAACCTCGAAGCTTCAGTACCGTGCATCACGGTCGGTGGGCAACGAGCATTAATGAAGTCATTGGGGTTCTAGCCTGATAAGTAATGTCATTTATATATTACCTACCTTGGAGACAGTGCCACTGCCTATGAGGCCAGCAGGTACGGTATATATATGAGACACTGACCTACAAAATCTTTCGACACAACTTTGTGCTGTGATTGACTCGACTGCTGTCATCTGAGGTATATAGCTACTCACCTCATCTGCACAATGGCGCTCTACAACAACTCAGTGCTCAATGTGACAAACACAGCGACCCCAGATCCATATGTGATTCACGCAAATGACAACTATTTTCTAGTGAGTAGTACTGTATTTGACCTTCGGCAATTGTTACTGAGAAGTGGACAGACCTTTACTGCCGGCGATAGAGTCGAGATCTGGTGCGCAGACAGTCTTCTGAATTTTAACGACCGATGTTCAAAGCATGTTGTGTGGTAAAGCTAGCCTCAGGCATCTAGATAGGTACCCAGTTCGGGAGCTGACACGTTCGTCATTATAGGCGTCCTCCACCAGACACAGACTACAGCAACGATGTCTGGGCTCCAGAGCTGCACAGGCTGCAGGGACGATGGTACATATATGTTGCAGCATGCAATCCACACAAGGGCAACAAGTCTCATCGAATGATCGTCCTCGGTGGACCACCAGCTTACCAAGACCCCGTACAAGGGCCATGGGAGTTCTTAGGACCAATTCGAGACATGGATCAAAGGCAATGGGCCATCGACGGCACCGTCATCGAACTCGATGGCCAGATGTACTTTGTCTACTCTGGCTGGCCGTTTGACAATCCGAACGAGTCAGATCTCATACAGAGGCTGTTCATCTTGCGATTAAGTGATCCAATCACCGCGAGCTCTCCAGCTGTTGAAATCTGTAGACCAGCTGAACCATTTGAGCGTACAGGCGATCATCATATCAACGAAGGTAATTTTCCCCCTCATGTACGTTAGGTCCTCGTTGAGGAAACATGAAGTTAATCACTCCTGAGTAGGACCCCAATATCTGGCAAGCCCAGATGGCTCATGGAGGGGCATTGCCTATAGCTGCTCGGGAAGCTGGACCAATGAATACAAAATGAATACATTACGGTTCCGTGGCGGTGATCCTCTGAACCCCGGAGCATGGGGGAAGAGCATGAATCCGCTCGTCCAAACCGGGACGAATGGCAATGGACCGTGGGGCCCTGGTCACGGTTCTTTCATGCATATCGGAGACGAAACCGTAGCTATCTATCACGCAACAGACGGCCCCAGCGATGGCTGGAACAACAGAAAGGCAAGGATGCAGAGAGTTGTGTTCAATGATGGTGGACCTTTCATGGGAGGGGGCGTGGGTGTTCTGACAGACGTGCATACTTTCATGGGTGCTGACCATGGCTCGGAATCACACAGCAGCAAGAAGCATGGCATTAAAGGTCTGCTTCACAAGTTGCTGGACTAGACTTGAAATGAGTTAGGCTATCCTACAGACTTCCAAATATCGGGCGACCGGCTTTCTCTTGCATAAAGGCTCAAATTCGGCATGTCTAAGATACTAAGACATTCTACGCAAGGGAAGGATTGCTTTTACAATTGAGCAGCCGACCGGCCACCAGCCACCTGCCACCTTATTCCCTGCAGTCCGAAAGTGCTGGATCTAGACGCACGCGGTATTGACATATGAAGCCGCATACCATCCAATTGAACAGATGAAAGCAGCATCTTCTGACAGGAGATGACAGTCGTCCGCTTTGGGATCGCATCCATCTTCACACGTTGTTTCCGCTTCCTCTTCGCTTCTGAGCCCGGTAACCCACGGCCATGTAGCCATCTGCTGTGGAGCTGCTCATTAACTGCAATAGGAAAAACAAGGTGTATACGCAGAGGTACTGTGTAGTACGTTTCTCCCATGCTAGCTGATTGTGTGCCTGGCAATACAATTTCAGACCGTTTCGCAACGGTTTACCCAAATCCACGGCGACACCCCCGGCAAATTTTGCCTTGCCGAGTGGTGACATGGGTGGCGAAGTCGCTGCTGAATAAACGTGTCTAGCAATCCTGCCCAGGACGGAGATTTTCTTGCAGGGATTAAGTCTGGAAGAGATAAAACAGATGGGGATCATAGATGTTAGTAGCAACGTCGCTTGTCTGTAGAATGCCTACTGACTTGCATCTACTTTTGTGACTGGGGTTCGATCGCCAAGAACTAACTGTTCATTCCCCTGTCGGTACCCCACGAACGACAATTCTCACATTTCACATCAATTGGCAGCTTCATGTTGTCAAATTGTTTGTAGTCAACAACATGATAGTCTTTAAGTCCAGTAGTCATTTATTGATCAACGCATTTTATGTTGCTTCCCTCGCAAGGTCTAGTTAACGTCGGCACAACGAGCCTATTTCATGCCGGAAGTTTCAAGCTAGAGCCTCGTGCCAAACGAGGCGAGCCCAGAACTCACATACAGTACGTGAGCATCTGTGAGCTCGAGGCAACACACAGTGTGCATGCCAAATAGTTTTTCAAGACATCAACGCTGGAAGTGTCCACCTGACCGGTCGGAACCACCTCTCAGCAACGTCACCAAAGCCGAAGTTTCTGCATGGTCTTTCCGTCACATTTTAAAGGATTAGAGACAGGCGCCGTTGCATGCAACGGGGACATGAGCCGCACAACGTCCAGCAACGGAAGACTTCTCGGCGCCGGGCGTGGTCCGGATGATGGTCATCTACAACATACCATGACTACGATTCATGGTCTCAAGGCCTCGGCTGCCGCATCATGCAAGGACATAGCTGATGTGCATATCAGCGTGGTCATTGCCACAGTTTTCAACATGCTATTGCCAGGAGTCGACATGATCGGATGCTGTGTATAATAAATCCACTATTGGTAGGTACTCATGGCTGATGGTATCTCTACACATGATTGACATGTTGTTTCTGCCTCGTCAATC
Organism: Neodothiora populina; assembly: GCF_041146345.1. Taxonomy (NCBI): domain Eukaryota; kingdom Fungi; phylum Ascomycota; class Dothideomycetes; order Dothideales; family Dothioraceae; genus Neodothiora; species Neodothiora populina. The sequence goes on from NW_027191413.1 coordinate 2,628,092, forward strand.
GTAAAACCGGAGTATCAGTGGTCGCCGTTACAACAGTATTGAATGTCTTAAAGCAGCCTTGGTCTTCCAACCGGAGAACATCGACCTTTATCAAAGTCGGTCTTCAATCTAATTCAAACGTAGTAAGTACTGCGTTCAGCCTGGAACGCTATAGCACCCAGGTGGGTATCGGCTTCTTTAAGTGTAGTCATGACGCTCGTAAGTCTGCGTAGATCGTTCACCTACAAATCCACGATGCCCCTTGAGTAGTTCCCTCCATCGTTCGTTCGTTTGCCCTGTAGCGAGCACATGAACTACAATATGTCTTTCAGGAATCAATTTATGAGGGAAAGCCCTCTGGAGGTGTTGGCTGAGCATGACGATGACCTTATGCAAGTCCGATCTGAAGATATCGGACCTATGGATGCTAGATCTTCTGTTTCGACCGATGTATCAACGACATCCAAATCACACAACCGCTCCAACTCAATAAGCACACGCAACTTCAGTGCGCCATCCTGGTCCGACCGGTATCATCGCAAGTCTACATCAATGGAGGCACCAAGGCGGTTGATTGGAGGAACCACAGCGGCGATTGACTTTGCAAGAAGATCAAGCACAAGTTCAGATGAAATCGATTCATTGGCTCCCGAAGACTCTCACAGACACTCATCAAGCACCAGAAGAGCATCTACTGCCTCGGTATTGTTTTGTACAGGCCGTACGGGTCAGCATAAGAACCAGCGGAGCCGTGGCGATTCCGTAGCGTCTATGGCATCTATCCCCGAAGTCGAGAAAACACAGCCTCGCCAATCAATCTCCGTTCAAAACGTAGTCATACCAGCATCGCTTATCAGACACATGGAGACCTCATGGGCACAAGAGAAACCCACGAAGAGGAAGGATTCGTCTGCGCCTCGAAATGATTCGGAGGGCAATTTTGATGTTGCAGCCATAGCTCGTGAACAACAACGTGAAGTCGAGAGCGCAGTTGCTGGCGCCGTCATCGCCAGTGACAAGGACCTTGAAGCATCGGAGCTCGAGAGATACGACACCAATGACTCCTCGATAGATCCTGCAATGGTTTCCCAGAAAAGCTCGTTCGAGAAGGAGCCGAGACGGCCGGAGCCTGTGTACAACAAGCGTAACGGAGGTCTTTTCGGCGATTTCTCGTTCACTCCAGGACAAAAACAGCAAGAGGAAGACGAAAAGTCAACGATAGGAAGCATTCCTGAAGCCCATACCCGCAAGGCATCCAGACTTCCGAGCCTTTGGCGAGCGCCTACTGCAGGGACTATGAACAGTTCAAGAAGGGGGACCATCTTCGAACGAACCGTTTCCGCATTAGAAGATGTGGCCGAAACAGTCCGCAGAAGTACGATGTGGGATATATACGAGAACGCCAAAGTACGGCAAGTAAAGCTGCAACGCAAGCGTTGGGTTCAGCTGTTGTTTCAGTACTCTGTGTACACATTCATCGTGGCGTTTATATATCTGGTGCTTGTTGGACTGCCTCTCTGGAAGGGCGCAGTCTACTGGTTCTGGTACGCCTTCTCGCACAAATTCGCAGTACCTGGATCATGGGCCGTGGTGATCGGAGTTGCCTTTGTGTAAGTCTTCCCTCGCGTTATACCGAGTGTTTGACAAATCTAACTTGACAATAGTTATGCATACACGCCACTACTCATCTTATTCGAAAAGGACCCGCCAATGCCCGAAGATCTGGATAAAATTGACGCCACGAAAACCCCTGGAGTGCAAGACTGCGCCTTGATGATTCCTTGTTATAAGGCTGCAACATTAATCGGCCCAACCCTCGAGGCAGCTACTAAGATTTTCCCACCCTCGCATATCTTCGTAATCGCCAATGGTATGTACCAAGCTGTGTGTTGGTGGTTTTTGTTGTCTCTAACACCCAACTAGGTAACAGTCCGACGCCCCTCGACAACACGGAGGAAATCTGCGATAAATATGGTGTCAACCACATCTGGAGTCCTGTAGGATCCAAGATTGTGGCGCAGTTCGTGGGCTGCCATGCCATGAAGGGATTCAAGAATGTTCTTCTGATCGACGACGACTGCGCGCTGCCGCCTAATTTTCCCATCGTGACAGACCGGATGACGGACCGGATCAAGTGCATAGGTTACACGATCAAATCCGTCGGTCCTAATTCGACCCCAGGCACACTGTGCCAACAATCGCAAGATTTGGAGTACAAGCTAGCAGGATTACAACGAGCCCTTGCAGGCAAGATCGGCTCAGCGACGTTCCCTCACGGTGCCATTTCCTTGTGGGATCGCGATTTCCTCGTTCGCACCTTCAACGAGCACCCTGGTTTCAGTGTGTCCGAGGACTGGTTCTTCGGTCACGTTGCAAGAGAGCAGGGATCTCGCATCACCATGTGCACATCCGTTTTCATCGAAACCGAGACCCCAGACGCTGTCTTCTTCAGCTCTGGCGGAGAAAGAGGTGGTTTCGGTGAAATGACAGTCTTCAAGCAACGATTCCTACGCTGGAACTTTTTCTTTGTCAATGGCATGTACTACAACCTTATGTATATCCTGACATCTTGGAAACTGGGCTGGTGGGAATTGGGTGCCAAACTCTTCGTCTTCCAGGAGACGTACGAGTCACTACTCTGTAAGGTTGCTTCTTTGCAATTGTGCTGCCAACGCTGACGAAAGCAGATATTTTCACTCCATTTGTTTTGCCCATTTCACTTGTCGTGCGATACCAGTTCACCCTTGAGCTTCTGGCTGGTACATTCGGCTTGTACTTTATCAACATTGTCATATTCAATGAGATCCACTTACGACTAAAGGGCGAACGCGTCGGTTGGAAATGCGTATATCTCTACTACATGCCATACAAGTTCATCATGAGTTTGGTGAATGTAGCCAGTTGCTACTGGGCCATATACAAGTACGCGACATACTTCGCCAAACGCCACGCTAAAATCATCGAAGACGACAAAGCGGTCAATGTCGTTCTTCAGCTCGAGGAGAACGGTACTGATAAGCAACGTCTGGGCCGTCGCATGACCGTCACAGCCATTGGAACACAAACCGAGTTGGCCACCAGCTCAGAGCCTGGAGCTCGCAGAGTCACAGTCACCACCCTCGGATCACGCCTTGCCGAAGCAGAGCCTCTGAAAGAGGACACCTTCGTACTCGAAAGAGAAATGTCCATGTCTCGCATGCCTACGTTGACGCTTGTCACGTCGCGCATGTCTGACCAGCGAAAGATGTCCGTCACTTACGGAGGTCGCAAGGCCAGCGCGATAGCGTTGAACACTGCGCTAGCATCTCGCGAGATCGAGGTTGTCGACTTCGCAATGCAAGGGGCTGCCGATGACTCGGCATCGATCATCAAGAAGGGGGTGGAAGAGGTCGAGGAGCTGTCTGAAGATGAAGACAGCAGCGACGACGACGAGAATGAGCATGAGGACGACGATGCTCCTGTTGTTGAAGATCCGAGGAAAACAGATGATTCAAGAAGCATTGTTTGAAAAGCCTTGGACTGGATCTTTGCCTCACGTTTTATCAAGCCATCATCGACTGCGTCGCGCCTGGTAGCGAGACGTTCTCTACGGCCTATTTAATCACTTTTATGTCGATATACAGTATATACTATAGTAATCACTACAACGTTGCTAGGCGTCTATTGATGCATTTCAATGTTTCCCTGACTTTATTGATTATGACTGCGTCGACACCTAAGCCTTGTGCTCGAATGTTTGCCATGGTCTCCGTGGTCATGAATGACACTGCGTACATGTGGTGCGAAGGACTTGTGAACGATTGGACTTGTGAACGATTGTGTAAGGTACCTTAGCATCAACAATAGAATAAGATGACGGACGCCGCCGACGCCCGGAGCCCGCGGTCGCCGAATGCATCTACTGAATCTACCATAGCTCTCTTATCAATTGACCATCCTTATCACTATAAGCTGTAAATGCTACGAAGACAGACACGAACATCTTGTCTACATTATTCTACATTCGTATCTAATCACCCACCAGTCCATACCATTCCCTCATAACCCAACATCAAGACATATAATCCCCCAAGTAAAGAAGCGAGGTTACAACCAAAAGGATGCCCTCAGCAACAGCCCCCTCAGGAACAATGGCCTCGATACCAGTAATCGACATTTCAGCTTCGAATCCAAACGCTGCGACTGATATGCTCTGCGCGGCCATCGATTTTGGGTTCGTGTATGTTGAGAACAATGAGGCTGCTGGAGTTCCCGCTCAGGATGTGGCGGGGATGTTTGAGTTGGTGTGTATTTTCTTCTTTCATTGTTTAGAGGTGAATAGGTGCTTGTAGGATGCTTGTTGTTGGACTATATATCTCAGCTGCCTGGGTTGATATGTCGACATTTTGATGTGTGATGCCCTTGCTTTTGATTACTTGTGCTCAGAGTCTCCAATAAGCCTTCCCTTGTCACTTTCAAGTATCTCATTCCAACATCTCAGCCGCGAAAAGAAAAAGAAAGAACAAATCACCACCATTTCCTCAGCATCCCCTTAGCTCTAGACCTCTTGCCATTTCCCTCTGATCTCTTATGCGCAACGTCAAGATCCACCAGCCCAAAAGACTAACGCCAGGGACCAAAAACGCAGAGCAAACAATTCTTCCAAAGCCCGACAGAGATGAAAGAAACATGCTCGATAAACTCGAATAAAGCGGGCAAGAACAAAGGTTGGCTGTCGATGCACACCGAGACGCTTGATCCGAGTCGTCAGAAAGTGAGTCTTGTTTTGGCTCCTGCCCCCGGTTTCTCCTTTCTTTCCTTCTCCAGCCAACGACGACAAGTTGAAGGCAGAGGTGTGACGAGACGAGATGAGCCGAGCTGGGGATTTGTCGGAAGTTTCATCTATGCAAGTGTGAATTCGAGGAAAAGTAAGCTGACGAGTATACGCGTTCCAGAGAGGTGATTTCAAAGAGTACGTCTGCCTTTCCCTTGCACTTATCATTCTTTCGCCAAAGAGAAGTAAACCGCAGAGTAGAAGTAAGAGGAGACCTCAAAAGTACAGAACCACTAACCCACCACAGAGCATTCAACCTCGGCGAGCCCGTCTCCTCCACCTTCCCCCAGCCCCTAGCACCACCCCTAGACTCCAACATCCCCACCCTCCTAACCTTCACAACCCAATGCCACAACCTCTGCAAGCGCATCCTGCAACTCTTCGCCCAGGGCCTGTCCCTGGGCGACAAGAACTGGTTCAGCGACCGGCACGACCAGAGCAAAGGTCCGTCGGGGAGTATTCTGCGCCTGCTCTACTACCCCGACGTCGGGACGATGGAAGGAGGACAGGAAAGCGAGAGAAGCTCAGACGACATCCGAGCCGGCGCGCACAGCGATTACGGGAGCGTCACGCTGCTGTTCCAATTACCCGGTCAGCCGGGTCTTCAGATCCTGACGCCAGAGGGCGAGTGGGTTGGTGTGCCTGTTGATCCGTCGTCCTTGTCTGAGGCGGAAAAGGAGACGAGCAGGAAACCACTGCCCATCCTGGTCAATATCGGCGATTTACTCGCTTACTGGACCAATGGCCTTCTGAGATCTACCGTCCACAGAGTCGTTTTCCCTCATCCCCAGCAGCAGCAGCAGCAGCAGCAGCAGCAGTCCGAAAGTGACAAGATGGAGAAAACGGGAGACAGGTACAGCATAGCGTACTTCTGCCACCCGCTCGACGACGCCCGCTTGATACCAGTGCCGAGCAAGATGGTAGACGAGTACAAAGGCGGCGTCAAGGGCATGACGAAGAACGAAGGCACGTTGACCGCTAGAGATCATTTGAACGAGAGGCTGGCTGCTACTTATGGGATGAAGAAATAGATCGGAAAGAAGAGGCTGCCACTTGTGGGATGAAGAGATAAGGCGGAACAAAACTACCCCCATCGCTCGACGACGCCCGCTCAATACCGGTGCCGAGCAGATTCATAGACCAGTACAAAGGCGCGCTAGGGGCCACTTGAACGAGCAATTAGCTGTCACTTATGGAATAATGAAGAAGTAGTGAAAAGAACAGAAGACTGCCATACTCGCTCGCGAAGGAAAGCGCATATCAAGAATCACAACAGGATGAAGAATCTAGGTCATGAAATTTGATGGAATGCTATGATTATCGCAGGTCCCTTCAAAATGGTATGCATATATTCTTGGGTAATATAAAGGAGAAAAAGAGCCTTTTTGAATCCTGATGCTGTCGTTTGCCTCATAGTATCTGTTTCTTCATGGACATATATTCAATCTACTTCAAGTACCCATCATCCCTTCTTGCCACCGTCGCCATCATTGAATGACTTTTGTCGTGATCGTGAGTTCCAGTTCAGCGTGCGCGAGATGCTGTCGATCCAATCCTCGCTGCGTCTGTTCAGCGGCAAGATGCTGGGAAAGGGATATCTAGATGCTGATATGGTGACGTAGTCTCCAGGGCACAATTCTGTTCTGCAGAAACGCAAAAGGTTAGCTGAAAAGAATCTATCGTGGGGTTGTCTAGAGGGTAACTTGCCTTTCCCTACCGTCAAAACTTGCCCACGAACTAGTTCGTGCATCGTACGGTACTCCGATGCGCAAGACTATCGTATCAGGAAGGATGATGGGTCTGAAACTCAAGGTGTGGGCGCAGATGGCTGTGAGCAAAATGACTGGGTTATCCGGATGACAGAGACTTCCGCCAGCAGCGAGATTGTAAGCCGTGGACCCCGTAGGCGTAGCGACACAGATTCCATCAGCCTGTACAGTAGTGAAAAACTCCTCGTCGCCAAAGACTTCGATGCTGCTCATGGTGGGGTTCGGGCCACGGTCGAGGACAACCTCGTTGAGTATGTTGTAAGTCCTCTCGGGACGATGGGTCCGGTTGTCATCAGCTTCCTCTCCGATGAGCTCCTCGACAAGATCACGCTTTTTGTGATCGGCGTCTGAGTGCCCAGTCCTTCGACTCGAACGCATGATGGTGCCCTCGAATCGCAGGCGCAAGGAAACAGTAATACCTTCGTTGAATGCGCGGGTCAAAGTCGGTGCATATTCGTTATAGTCGAACTTGGTCAAGAAGCCAAGGGAGCCTAGCGCAAACGATAATACCGGAGGAACAACCCCTTGGAACAGCGAAGACGCATACAGCACTGTGCCATCGCCACCCAGCTTTAACATTTGCCTATCAGCATTTTGTTTCTGCGGATCCATTCTGGAGCAAGCAGTGCGACTTACAGCGACAACAATGTCAAAAGTATGCGGGCGTTTTCGACACAGGTCGTCATTCCAGAACCTCAGCCGTGACTTCTTGGAAGAGTCATCTTTGTAAATGGCAGGTGCGTCGAACGCCTCGTTATGCTTCATCGTATCCTCTACCCAACTATCATACCCATATTGATCAGCAGATGGACTCGGCCGAGGAAGAGTAGTTCCACGTACACAGTATACTGGCCACCATGTTGTTCCAGCAGCCACTCGGTGATCTCCCGAGTGATCGCTACGAGGTGAACATCGTGTACTTTCGTAAGCAAGAACACATTCTTGACTTTGAGTCTTAATCTGACGTGACCGAGTCGTTTTGACAACTCCCTGATGCCATATGCCATATCTGACAGTTGTTTCTTGGTAAGCAGTCTCGACTGAGTTTGAGCCTCACGGTTCGAGGATGTATCTGAAGCCTTGTCCGTCGGTCTTTCTTGCATCAGCCCTTGGTGATTAGGAGTGGCGGTACCCGAGCCTTGCTTTTCTTCGAGCAGCGCATGGACGAAACACGAAGTCGGAGTGCGCTTGTGGACCGGCCTCGTGGCTTGACTGCTGACGAAAGACGACTTGCGTCTTGAAGGGTTGGTGTTGTCAAAACAGACCTGATGATGAAATCAGCTCACTCTGTCATTATTTGTCCCAAGTCGAATCGCGTTGTCAGGCACGGCAGGCACGCTACAGTACCTCTAGGGCCCGTTGGACTTCCGAATCACTTCCATCGCTCTACAACATGCTGTTAGTATATGCTTGTCACATTGGATGAGTGTGTGCGATACATCTCTACGGTCTTGGCTGTCCATGCGAGTCAATCCTGCAAGTACATCTTCTGGGTCTTCCAACCGGGAAGTTGACATGGCGAAGTCGCTTCAGAGTGCACCGATTCGTTTCTGTTATCGCAAAAGAAGGAACTGTCGACGCTGATCGCGACTGAAGAAACTAAAAGGCCCGCTTACACTAGATCGGATCGCGCAAGAACAACAAGTATAAGGAAGACCGGGTAATTGTCTGATATGGGATAGGGTGATCTTTTGTGACGAGTAGCTGGGGTGGCCAGTTATTTCGTCACTCGCGCATTCCACTTCCGCGGGGCATGAAGAATGCCCCTTATCGATAAAGCTGTGGATGTGGAGTAACCTTGTACATCAAGCATCATAGCGCCAATGACGGTGTGTTATTCCCTACCTTATGGAATGTCTATCTGGTACATTGAGCCTCGTGGGCTGACAGATTTTCACAATAGGCTGGCAGGGTCAAAGGTAAAGTATAAGGTACAAGAATTCCAGACGCCGTGTGCCCAAGGTCGGGCAGACGTGCCCTCGATAGGACCCGGGCGATGGGCCCCAAAATCAGATCGGGGAGAAAGAGAAGCCCTCTGCTCTCCCCCCCCCCATATTACTATCGATCTCCCGCCCGCCTCTATCCGTCCTCATGTAAATAAGCCCGTTGAAACATAATTAACCGCCGCCGTATTCCCACAAAGCCTTTTAAACGAAAGCACTAAGTCGGGCATCCTTATGTTCCGTTATGCTCCGCTTTCATCCTGCTCTTCGCGAACAGCTTCTCGAGCCATTTCATCTACGGGCCGTGCTCTACGGCTGGCTCCGTGATCGAAGATGAAGGGACCCGAATCATTCATTGGTGTTGTGGGACCGCCCTCCCCTAACACACCTGCAGCCAAGGCAAATTGTGCGTGCGAGGTCGGGGTTGCTGAACGTGCCATGATGGACTCCGGCAAGGTGGAGTTGACCGGAGCACGGGTAGATGCGAGGATGGGAAGAGGAGCTGAAGTCGACGTCGCGGACGGTCGTCCTGCATCTCCCTCTAGGTCAGAGCCAGACCCGGAGACGTCGGAGGCGTCAGTCGTCAGCTGAGACGACGTGGAAGAGTCCCTGACCAAGTCCTGATTCATCAACTCGGTCAAATCCTCATCGTCCGCATTGACTCGTTCTGTAGCAGCAGTGTTGCCTTGGGCTGAATTTGCTGTCGAAGCTCTCGAGTGTTCCGAGACATCGCCATTGTTGTTGTCAATACGTTCCGCATCTAGGCTCTGCGGCTTTGCCTCTTCGAGTTCTTCCTCTTCTTCTTCCTCTTCCTCCTCCTCCTCCTCTTCCGGCTGGTCCACGTCTGCTTCGAGATCTGCGTAGGCGCGACAATTGGGACATTGGAAGCTTGGCCAGTTCGGATAGATCAGCGTTCTTATACACTTGTAATGCCAGACGTGCGAGCAAGGCGCAACGAAGAGAGCTTGACAGGGCGCGACCGGGCATAAGCAGATGGAACACTCTGAGCTGTGGGTAGATTGCGCGTCGCTGTCCTTAGAAGCTCCGCCCTGTGTTCGTTTCAGGAGACGTTTGTGTGTAGATGTGCTGTGACATGTTAGCCGCTAGATTCAATCAGCGGAAAAGTAAGGAGACGACTCACTTGAACTGGTTCAGACTCTTCTGCCAGCCTCTGTTGCACTCGACTCGTATCTTGACGCATCGGAAGATCTGCTCCTCGCCTCCCTTGAAGTCTATTCCCAGTTGGACGATATCGCCGTCGTTGACGGGGTAGGCGCGTGACTCGACTCCCGGACTACTGAGGCGCACGTGATTGAGAAAGGTTCCGGAGCTGCTCTTGACGTCTTTGACGAACCATTGGCCAGACTCGCACCACAACTCACAGTGCCTCCGACTGACCACCTTGCTCTTGAAGCCCACAGGAGCCGTCGACAAGGGATTTGTAAGCGCATCCGCTGCGCCACTGTCACGCTCGGAGTATCTCCCCACGCGGACCCGAGTGGCTGAGGTAGGAAGGCTTCGAGTGATGATGGGGAAAGTCAAGGACGGCCTGTTGGACCGTGGCTCGTGGTGCGGAATCAGACGGAGGGTCGGCATATCTTTCCTCGATATCGGTGCAGCGGTAGCCGCAGCCGAGTCGGAAGCATCAGCAAATTCGAGGCCGGTGGGAGGTGCGACGGAAGTGGTCTCTTCGACGCTGGTGGCAGCAGGACGTCTGGTCATGGCAACTGGGTCAGAGGAGATCGAGTCGGTCGGAGTGGGTTGTGGCTGCGGTGCGACTCTCGATAGTCCGCTCTGGCCGCCGACGGTGGGAAGCCAACCACTGGTGGGTGAGTCGCCGCGCGTGGTGTTGTTTCTCTGAGGACTGGGCGCAACGTGGGGTTGATCCTGCAAGTTTTGCTGAGTGCGCGGGTGATGGCGACTGACGGCAGGAGTACTGTTAGATCTGGACAGCGGCTGTCTGTTCGGAGGAGAACCCGGAGGAGGGGAGGTGGATTGTTGGGACCCGTGATGATGCTGATGGAGGTGATTGTGGGTGTAATTGCGCAAGTAACTCAGACCTCTCAGCCGAGACGGTCTTGTGGGGGATGTGGGAGTGGCGTTATGTGTTGTGGTTGACAGCGATGTTGTCGACGAAGTGAGAGTGTGAGGGGAGAAGCTGCCAAACATGATGCAGATGTGTAATAGAGAGAGCCGCCGGGGCTGTTCCTGTTCCTGGTAGGCGTCGTATGGAAAGCAGAAGGATCAAGTCACTGTCGCCTGGATGCAGATAACATCAAGGGTGAGGACTAATACAGATGGAGGGGTGCTCCTTCCTGTCCCTTTTATTATGGTAGTCGTTATTTTGGTTCAAGTCGTCGTCGTGTTCGTGGAATTGTCGTGATAATTGTCGTCTCGTTTGGCTGGTCGGTTGGTTGTTGTTGGTGGCGGCTACGGCTGCTCACACAAGGACTTATGTCACAGACACAACACCCCCCGGTCTATGATCAACACCTGGTTTCGTGGTTAAAGGGTACTGTACAGGGAGAAAAGAAGGGTCGAGACAGCGGCACACATGCACACATGCGTCGTGGGGAGGGGGGATCATGCGCCAAGGACCAAGGGTTATTATCAGAAGCGCAGTGCAGTAAGCGCGAGAGATGCAGAGTTGCAAGGCCTCGCCAATCGGCCACGAACCGTTTGATGAAGTGTCGGGGATACGGTGCAGATGGCTTGGGTGAAGGGAGTAGAGTCAGGACCTTGATATGGACAAAAGTACAAGAGGTTGCGACAATGGCAATACTTGCAATACTGTAGAAGGGCAGCAGGTTGAGAGAGGGAGAAAGAAAATGCGACTATCAGCAGACATTAATCATGAACGTAATTACAGTAGATGCAGCACTGACGTCGATGTCTGTTCTGGTCTTTGCGCAATGCGTAATGCCGGTTCTCTCGGTTGAGGGACGGGGTTGCAGGCGCGTCCAGTCTTGCGCCCAAGGCACACTGCACATTTTGTGTGTGCGTTGCGATCTACTCTATTTGTACTTGTACCTGTCTTATGGAGAAGTTACCTTAGTGTAAAAGCAGATGGCCTTGCGATTGAATTGATGTGTGCGTATGACGGGCGACTTTTCCAGGAAGTCGTTGCCTATGCGATTATCATGGATTCAGTACTCAGGGTCTGACAAAGTATAGCCGTCCTAGAGGGCACACGAAAGAGGGCGATTTGTCCAATATTTGATACTTGATCGTTGCAATCGGTAGTAGCGCCGAGGACTGCGGGCATCAATTTCCACCTAATATGCATCTATCAGCCCTCGCTGTCTTTAGGGTGCGCTTGGAAATGTGGCATTGCGAATCCCCAAGGTGACGCTGCCTCGAGAGGCTCGTGGCACTTGGGGTGCTGTAGCATGCTGTACTGTAGCGTCCACCGGATCACAAGGACTTGTACCTAGACCTTAGCTCGGCAAAGAAAGACCGTCACAAGTGCCTGGCCATTGCACCCTCATTAATGGTTCCAAGAGGAGGGAAGAAGATGACTACCTATCCTGCCTTTACCTTTGATTTCCCACGTGGACGGAAGACGGAGAACGGAGGACGGCAGGATCGGTGCGAGTTGATTGATCGATAGGGCTGAGATAGCTGATAAAGAGGTGTACACGGAAGGGTCCGAAGGGTCTGAGGGTTCGGCGGGTCGGAGGAAAGAGCGTCTTGTTCTTGTTCTTGTGACGATGACTTTCTTGACACAACTATTATCGATTATCTATCATCTATCCTCTGCCTTGCACACTATTGCATCTGCATGATAATACGACCATAACATATATTCTATTCTTGAATCATATTCCGGCATGCTTCGCCCCTCGCAGCTGGGCCGACTCGCACAGCGCTCCCCGGGACTGTCTCGATCTGTTCCTTCCCGAATCAGACAATATGCCACAACGGGGACGAAACCCTCAGAAAAGGTGCGGAATCATCAAGTGCAGGGCACTCAGGATGCTGCAGAGCTCGACAACGTGACGACGCTGTCCAACGGCGTCAGAGTCGCCAGCGAATCTTTAGCAGGTCCCTTCTCCGGCGTGGGAGTCTATGTCGACGCGGGATCCCGATACGAAAACGATGCTCTACGCGGCGTCTCTCACATCATCGACCGTCTGGCCTTCAAGTCGACGTCGAAGAGAAGCGCAGACAACATCCTCGAGACGATAGAGTCATTAGGCGGAAACATCCAGTGCGCCTCGTCGCGCGAGTCTCTGATGTACCAGGCTGCCACCTTCAACAGCGCCGTCCCCACCACCATCGGTCTGTTGGCCGAGACCATCCGCGACGCCAGAATCACCGATGAAGAGGTCGACCGGCAACTCGAGACGGCAGAGTACGAGATTGGAGAGATCTGGAGCAAGCCCGAGCTCATCCTGCCCGAGCTGGTCCACATGGCTGCATACAAGGACAACACCCTCGGAAACCCGCTATTGTGTCCCGCCGAGAGACTGCCGCATATCGACCGACGCACCATCGAGGCCTACCGCAGCGCCTTCTTCAAGCCGGACAGACTCGTCGTCGCTTTCGCCGGAGTCGAGCACGCCGAGGCAGTCAGGCTCGCCGAGCAGCACTTTGGAGACATGAAGTCCTCTCTATCATCCTCCACATCAGCATCGACTTCTACCGCCGAGCACACTACCATCTCCTCGCAAGCGTCACAAAACCTCCCACCCCAGGACAAGTCCCGCCTGATGTCCAAGATCCCTTTCCTCAAGAACCTCTCCACGTCCGCCTCCCAATCAGCGACCGTGTCGCCACTGGACCCCTCCCACATAATCCCCCACCCCCTCGAGGCGCCGATAAACTACACCCGACCCTCAAAATACACGGGCGGATTCCTGACCCTGCCCGCGCTCCCCATCCCTCCTAGCCCCGCTCTCCCCCGCCTCTCGCACATCCACCTAGCATTCGAGTCCTTCCCGATAAACTCCGACTCCATCTACGCGCTAGCAACTCTCCAAACCCTCCTCGGCGGCGGCGGCTCCTTCTCCGCCGGCGGGCCCGGCAAAGGCATGTACTCGCGCCTCTACACCGGCGTGCTGAACCAACACGGCTGGGTCGAGAACTGCGTCGCCTTCAACCACGCCTACACGGACAGCGGCATCTTCGGCATCCAAGCGAGCTGCAGCACGCAATTCACCATGCAGATGCTGCAAGTCATGTGTCTGCAGCTCATGAACCTCGGCAAAGAAACGGGCATCGGCCGCCTCACAGAAGGCGAGGTCAAACGCGCCAAGAACCAGCTCAAGTCGTCGCTGCTCATGAACCTCGAGTCGCGCATGGTCGAGCTCGAGGACCTCGGCAGACAGGTCCAGGTGCACGGCCGCAAGGTCGGCGTCGCCGAGATGATCGCCCGCATTGACCGCGTCGATATCCCTGAGCTCAGAGAGGTCGCGAGACAGGTTTTCGGAGGGCTTGTCAGGAATCCCGGGGGTGGTAGTGGTGCGCCTACCGTTGTGGTGCAGCAGGGTGAGGAGGAGGGCGTCAAGCTCAGGGAGATCAGCTGGGATGAAGTCCAGCAGACTATCTCTAGGTATGGACTCGGAAGGCAGTAGAGAAAGAAAACGAAAGGGAAGCTCAAAAGGCGCCGAAATAATCACGTTCAACCCTGTCTGTCACAAGGGCAGAACAGGCAGATATGACAAAAAAGGCATGACGGAAAGAAAGAGAAAAGGCCCCCGAGCCGGTTCGAGCGGTATCGTCCGCTCCATTGTATTTTACACTCAACTCTAAGAAGACGAAAAGGGGCTGCTGTCGAGGCCAGTTTAGATCACGACATCTAGCAGCAAGGTCACGCACTCCAATAGTCAAACAATCACACACCAGGTTTATACAATATAACACGTATAGAAAGAGAAAGATCCTTACGCATACTTTCAATAATCGAACATACAGCCTTCAAATAAGTGTTTACGAATACAAGAAAGGTATCTTTTTTGGTTCTTCTCATGTCAGAAAAACCCAAACGAAAGCAATTTTCCCCTGCATCACAGGCAAAGCTCCATCGAGGTGTCATGTACAAAGAGATTGAGGTTGAGAGTGAGACAGAGAGATAGAGAAAAGAGTGCAGCGCAGGCATGGAGAGAAGAGGATGATCAAGCAAAAGAAAATTGCCTCGTAGTCAATCGCATAGCTGGGATGAGAAAGGTCTGCCAAAGCAGGACTACACGGGGGTACCGGTGCCGTTGCTGTTGCCATTACCGTTGATCAGGGGAGTACTCGGTGTGCTGGTGCCCGAGCCTCTCTTGCTCTTGAGGTTGAGGGTTAGCGGGAAGGGTTCGTCTTCTGCGTCTTCCTCTTCACTGTGATAATCTGTCAGCGACTGAATACGATCGTATTCTCTAGTGGGTTCCACATACGGCAGCTTCCAGGCAATGTAGTCCTCTGTGCTCAGTCCTTCTCTGCCCTCCTGGAGCGAAGCGAAATCACCAGGCGTCATCATTCCAGATCGGTCTCGTGGCGATCCGGGTACGGAGAGCGGTCGGGAAATCTTCATCTCGGTGCCGTCGAAGAAACCAGGCTCATCTTCGCCATCGAAAGAATCGGGATATGCTAAAAGATCATTGTCAGCCTCCAGCACATGTCGCGAGCAAAATTAGAAACTTACCTCGTCTGAGAGCCAGTTGGCGGGCCTTGACGTACTCCATACCCATGCGCTTCCAATCCAGGAGATCACTCAGACGCTCCGTGCGGTTACGCTGGTTGATACGCTGGCGTCTGCTCTTGACTGTGAACTGGAACATGTACTCGGACAATTGGTTGACACTGTCGTCAACGCCCTTCATCCGTCGGTCGACAATGTAGATACCGTAATCCTGAGCGTTCTCTATCAACTCTTCCATGTAGCAGCCGAATCCAGACAAGTTAGTGGTGATGGAAGGGACGCCCATGACTGTACATTCAGCGGGAGTGTAACCCCAGGGCTCGTAGTAGGATGCAAAGACACCCAAATGCGTGCCACGGACAAAATCATCGTAGTCCATAGGGAGAACAGGATTTGCGGAATTGAGGAACTCGGGGTGGAAGACGACCTTGACACGGTCGGAAGGGTGGTTGAACAGCTGGCATCTGCGGATCTGGTTGAGAATGGGGTCCTCGGCGTCGTTGACCATGTTGTGGGTGACAATGGGTGGGAAGTTGTGGCGCTTCATGGCGAAAAGTCGGCGACGGAGCAGAACCTTGTCTTCGGACGTCAACAGACCCGTCTCATCTGGCGGATCCTGGCCCTCGGTCCATTTGAGAGAGCGCTCGAAAAGCTTCTGCCCAATTCTCTTTTCGATTGAGTTCACCGTGTCATGCAGAGACTTGACAACCGCTTGGCCCTTCAAGGCTTCGACTGCCAGAGAGGTAGTCTGAGCAGGCATGATGATGAAGGCGACGACTGTCATGTCTGATCCGGCAGCCTTGAGTCTGTGGTTCAGACGCGCCAGCGACTCAATGAACATGTCGACACCTTTATTGCGGTACTCGTAGCGACCTGCAGTGAAGAAGTAGAGAGTCTTGTCTGGGTCGAAGTCGTTGTGACCATAGAAATGTCCGCGCACGAAGTCGTTGATCCTCTCCTTGTTGGTCTGATGCAGATTTTGGAACTCGTGGGTAGCGGAGAATTTCTTGACGTTCAGACCGTTGGGCAACACGCCGTCTGGCTTGCGCTTGAGAAGATGCTCGCTCTCGTATGCGGTGATATGTGAGACTGTGGTGAAGACATCGGCGGCATGCGCAGCACCGCGCTCTATGCAGTATCTGTGGTAAATGCCACGCTTTCCAGCCTCGGCATCGCAGTCGAACCACTGCAGGTTGTTATAGAAATCGACCGATCCCGCACAAAGATAACGACCGAGAAGAGTGGCGTGGGTGGTGAAGATTGTGGTGACGTCGATTCTTCGCTTCTTGCAAAGAGGGAGGGCCACACCTGCTAGCCACTCGTGGAATTGTGCAACAACAGCTCGCTCTTTCTCGTGGTAGACGTACTAAGCAATGATCAGCGGATGCACGGCGGAGCAATGTAAAGAACATATCGGAGAAATGCTTACCTCACCCAAGAACCAGGCAATCAGGTAGCCGAAGACGATAGCTTCGTTGGTTTCATGGTCATCAGGAGGCGACGGAATGCCAGCAGTTGACCAGAGATCTCCCTTCCACTCGTCCAATTTGAAATAGCCACTGCCGGTATCGAAAAGCAGGACTCGGGGAGCTCCGTCAATGAGCCATCTGCCGTAGAGTGTCTTGATGCCTCTGTCGTTCATCGACTTGATTGTCGCGATGAGAGCAGGATCCTTCGGAGCGATCTCTTCCACCTCAACCGCTGCCTATTCTGTTTGTCAGCATGTGGACTGATGATTTATATTCCTGTGAGCTGTAGCAAAGATCCAACTTACGGAAGCGCGGTTGAGAGGACCCAGTAACGTGTATCTGGATCCATACTCGGCTGTTGTCACCTGAGCTTTGGATTTGAGCACTGAGTAGATACCACCGACTATATCGCCTTACGTTAGCCCAGACACTTCAGCATCAAGTCAGAATTGGAAAGACAAACCTCTGTTGGCGACTTCGGTAGCAACCTCGAAAAGAACGTGGTTGCGCACGTCCCGCTTTGGCGCCGCCATTATGTTGAGAATAACGAGACAAAGAGAGGGAGAAAGTCGACTGTATTGTATGAGTGTGAAAGGTATCTCGGAGCAAATGACAAGGTATGGGCGATGTCTTTTAGCTGCAAGAAAGAAGAAAGACGTCAGTCAAAATTGGACAAAAGACAAGAAGTTGGGAAGGCGCAAGGTCAAAGGTGGAAGGTGGACCGATCGACAGTGATGTGCAGCGTGACATGTGGAGTGCGGAGACCGTCGATTTCCTCGTATCCTCTTTTCTACTTCAAAATCACTCACCAATGCAATTCCACCAGGTCCTTTGAGTACAGCCGCGTCTCGATCTGGAAATAGCAGTACGAACACTTGACGAATGTCCTACCAATGGCCAAAGGAAAGAGAGAGAGCCTGATTTGAATTGAGAAAGATGAAAGAAGATGCTCATACAGCTTGCTGAACAAGCTACCTCACATTAGCTTAGCTTAGGCAGGGCAATAACGGTTAGCATGCCCCGTGTGCGGTGCACAGGTGGCTGGAACTCACCCAACGTCATGGTGCACGGCTCGCCAGTCGTTCGCGCAATTCTTCCTGTACCATGTACTTTCCGCTAAAAGCCCATAAAACCCAGCCGGAGACTCGGAGCGGGCAGCGTGAGCCTCGCTTCGCTGTAATCTCCTTGTGGAGTTGTGGGACCTGTTTTTGGAACATGCCACCCTATGTTCAGTCCGTGGTGAGCCGTCTACTTGCGATAGTGCTTCTGCTCAGTCTCAAGTGTCGAAATATACTATACAGAAACATATCCTCTCATCTCCCTACCTGGGTTGACACCCCAAAAGCTCCCTTTCGCGAATCTCAGACCCAGCAGAGTCATCCTCCAACCTTATGAACCTTGCCAACGTCTTAGCCAAGATGTGGAGACTAGGGCCTGACACATCCATCGGCTAAAGTAGTATCGACCCCAAGCTTTCCCCCCAGGAAAGTTAGGATACATCGATCTGGGGCATGATGAAGCCGGACCTGTTCTCGGCGAAATATTTGTGGCAATAACCACGTGAGCGTAGGCGAACGGCTGTGAAACCTGGAGCAATATTTTGAGTACGAGGTACGGTATGCTTCCCCATGGACACCAATAAGTTTGTGAAAGATGGGGAACGGGGGTGGAGAGGTGATCTCAATGCCATATTATGAAGGTGTTTGATTATGATCATGAGAGAATTTTATGCGACTATTGTCACTCTCGACTCGTAGACGTGCTGTGCCATCTGTTCTCGTGAACTCTTACTTCATAGTCTCCAGGACGGAGGTACAGTAAATGTCATCATGCGTTCGCAATCCCCCTCATTGCTGCAGCCACAACGCCATGTTCCAGAGCGAGCCGGCTTCGTAACTCGTGAGCGGTCTTGGTCCCGTTTCACGGACAAAAAAGCATGCCGCTCACGTGCGTGAAGCTTCCACCGTCCAGGACGTGATCATTAATGCAGGTTGTTTTGTTTCCACTGGGAACAACTGTCTCCTTCCACGCACCACTACCGAGGCAGTCGTTCACCCCAGTCCACATCTTGAAGATGCACTCGGAACCAGGAAGCTGTTGGACACCCAGTGCCTCTGTATGCAGAGTGTAGCAAGAATTGACTTCCATTGTACCATTGGACACTTTAAGCCCACACGTCGTGTTGCTTACCATTGATGCCTCCTGGTACCAGATTACAGAAGTAGATGGTGGCGCGGCTCTGGCGACGTTGACATCATGGACAGCACGTCCATATGTAGCATGTGGGAGAGCGTCGGTGAGAGCTGTGCAAAACACAGCGATGAGGGTGGGTACAGACACGCTCAGCAGTTTCATGATTCCTGCGTCGGTCATAGATTCTGTCGGTCGCGAATTGGATTTGTTGTCGATGTGTCGGAAGAGTGGTCAAAGTTTTCAAGAGACGCAGGTCGGTTTGACGGAATACCGAGAGGATGCAGCAGACACACACGTCTTCCCACCTCTCTTCTTATATGCACGAGTCTCATAGCAAAGGGGTCTCACACAACAATGACGAAAACAACGTCTTCGACTTCGGAAAGAGCTACCAGTGCACGAGTCCGCGTTTACAGGGACCACGGGTACCTTAGCATGGTCCGTCTACAAGTATCATCCTCGATCATATATTGAATGAAGGTCGACGATGAACCCATTCCTCGGAAGTCATGACTTGGTCCATTTGCACGTTTGATTGGACGACTCGAGGAATCCCTCGGAGGCCTGAAGGTAATCTTCAGGTTGCACAAGCAGCAACCATCATGCTGTTTGCGTCTCAATCTTTTTCGAGAAGTCACAACAGCCAATGGCGGTGAGTTCACGTTGTATCTTCCGATGTACGTGAGGTCTGATCCCGTCCGCAAACGGATAATTAGATGGCAATGAGTTGTGGGTGGAGCGTACGTTGGCCCAAACAAGAGAGGTCATTGTTTGTGCGATGATTCAATACCCGAGGCCTCCGTTATCAGAGTGGCGGGATGTAGGATGATGGATGTCCCTGATATAGTACCTGCTTCGTGCTCCCACGCTTTGCACTTCTCCAGCACCATAATTGCAAGAACGTAGACATTATTATTTGTGCTTCGGCTTGCCTTGATATCTGGAGCATGTGCTTGGTCTGTGCACAGACACTGTTTGCTCGACCTCGGCAACCCCACAGATTGACTGTATGCCTCATGCTATACCATGACCGAGGCACGTTGACCTAGTATACCTTACAAAACATATCATGAATCCATCTATTGCTATGATACACTTTGAACCCCTTCTGTCTTGACAATATCATATGAATTGTTTTTAACCTTCGTGGTATTCCAAAGATGCCTTTCAACACAGCGCTAACCCGAAAACTGGGCATTAGAGGTTCGTACTTCATATCAGTATCTAAGGAGTAGTTGCAACCAAGTCAGGCATGCACTAACATATACGCTAAAGTCCCTGTCGTACAGGGTGGTATGCAATGGGTTGGCTACGCTGAACTCGCTTCCGCCGTATCTAATGCTGGGGGTCTCGGTCTCGTAATGCTCACTTACGCCATCCATATGTGATCGTTTCCGGCTGATATGTTGCCAATAGCTCACGGCATTGACCCAACCCACACCTGAAGATCTGCGGAAGGAAATTCGAAGATGCAAGACTATGACTTCGAATCCATTTGGCGTCAATCTTACTCTTCTTCCGGCCCTGGTCCCGCCTGACTATGCTGCCTACGCTCGTGTCATCCTCGAAGAAGGGATCAGGATCGTCGAGACCGCCGGAAACTCTCCAGGTCCGGTCATCAAACAGCTCAAAGCAGCGAACCCGCCGTGTGTGATATTACACAAATGCACCACAATCCGTCATGCCATGAGTGCGGTCAAACTCGGCGTCGACTTTTTGTCCATCGATGGCTTTGAATGTGCCGGGCATGTTGGAGAAAGTGATATCACCAACTTCATCTTGCTCTCAAGAGCCCGTCAATCGCTGGGAGTCCCCTTCATCGCCTCTGGGGGCTTCGCAGACGGTCAAGGTCTGGCTGCCGCGCTCAGTCTTGGCGCCGAAGGTATCAACATGGGAACGAGATTCATGTGTACTGTGGAAGCACCCATCCACGAGAACATCAAGAAAGCTATAGTAGAGGCAGAAGAGACGGATACTGAACTGGTTCTGAGGCGATGGAGAAACACCACTCGACTCTTCGCCAATAAAGTCACAAAGGACGCGGTCAAGATTGAGAGAGAGAGTACAACTGGAAAATTCGAGGAGATTGCTCCTTACGTGAGTGGAAAGCGAGGACGACAAGTCTTTGAGAACGGCGACAAGGACTTTGGAGTAAGATATCTATCAGCCTACAATGCGATTTCCATGCTGATGTACCCTAGGTATGGACCGCCGGTCAAGTGATAGGACTCATCCACGACATCCCTACCTGCAGTGTCCTGGTCAAGCGTATTGAGAAGGAGGCAGCGGAGACTCTCAGCAAGACCGCTTCATTGCTGGTCGATGAAGTCCCGGCCGGCGACATCGTGGGTAAGAGCATTAAGGATCCAAGTGCGAATCCAACTAGTGAGCATGGAGCAGTCGGTAAGGGGGTCAACAACCCTGAAGCCCAGGTATGGGGAATTGGCAAGAGCAAGCTTTAGGTTTATTGCATAGAGATCCTGAACAGTCTCGGGATGACTTGTCTTTGACAAGAGGATTCGCAGCTTATTGCAATCTCACGAGGATTGAGGATGTATATAAATCCACGATACAGATACATTATGCCATCAATCTCATACTCTCGCAACCAAGCAAAACCAAACTCAGTGGTACTATCAAGTCGTACTTCAACGACGAATCTGCAGCACTCAAAGCGATTGCACAACACAGGATTGGTATCTTGAGATTCTTCTTGCCTCGAACGACTTACTGTACGCAACATATAATAACTGGCCGAATACCATCAGATGTTCAAGCCAACCGCTCTTCTCGCCCTATGGGCACTGCTAGTCCTGACGGTCTCAGCCATTCTGCCCGTCGAAGTCAGCTCGATGCCGCCTCTAGTCTCTACCAGAGTTCTCCCTCACGACGCCAACCATACACTGGTACTGGCAAAACCACTTCCAGTCATGATCCAGACGAGACATGTCAACAACACTCAGACGGCCTCAATTACGGCAGCGCAGGCTACGGGAGCCTCATTGTCGCTCGCTAGCAGTCCGATGTCACTTGGGCATGCCGAGAGGAGAGCACTCCTCCCCATATTCCCCGAAATCGATAATTCTGTCTACGTGCCTCCTGCACCGAATGCAGCCGCTGAGCGGGCAGGGAATCGGACTCCCGCGTTGGCTGCGGCGGTTCTGATGCTTGTGATGGTGGTTTTGTAGGATGTTCATTCTGTCCTATCTGCTAGTAGTGACATGATGCACTGCGATGGGACCATGGCTTTTTATTGTTTCTATTCCGGTCATTATTACAATATGAATGCTTCGCAGTATATGAGAACAAGAAAGCGGAGGAGTGCGTGGTCTCGGAAGATGTTAATATACAATGTCCTGTATGAACATAAATATGTACAGTATGCCCCACAAAGCCCCCAGTTGTGCTTTGGATGCATATGATAAGACATTGTACAGTAGTTCATATATAAACCTGCCTTATCGGTTCACATCAAAGAGCTTATCAATAGGATCTCATCTCCTGATAAGCTGTATTGCAGCTCAGTGATTCGCGAATTTCATAGCATTGATACGATACGAAGCCAGCGACAATGCGATAAGAAAGATCTTTGAACTCGACATGAGCTCGTTATCACCACCCGGAATTTTTTGACGTTCTCAGAGACCGGAAACGTACAGTGTATCCCTCCAGGTTCGACATCTTCTTCGCTGGGCTCCTATCAGGAAGAACGCAAACGAATAGCATTTCCTTCTGTCCGCCTGTTCGCCGGGCGTCACGGCCCGGAGCTACAGACGACTGTTAGGTACCAGACCCTTACTTGACTACATCATCAGCGTTTTGTTAGTCATCGCCGAGGATAATTGAGAGAATGAAGCACAGCACATCGTCAGGTGAAGTTAGAGTTACACGCCTTGTATATATAATGGGCGTCGTCATGTAGTTGCCGAATATATGACTTTTTGATCCTCTCCTCTCCTGTATTTCGATCTCTGTTTTTACTTTTGCGACCACCACTATCACCACTACCAGTATTACTACTATCACATAAAAGCAGAAGCAAAAGACAAGGAAAAAAGATGCCTCTCGTCAAGATTGATATGGTCAAGGGCGTGAGATCTCCCGAGGAGATCAAGCGTCTGGCGGATGTGGTTCAGGAAGTCATGCTTGCCAAATTCAACGCTCCTCCCAGGGACAGATATCAGGTGAGCCGTGATGAGTTTCCTTTTTTCCGCTTTTGTCTTTGTCAAGTCTTTCATTAAGACATAGTCCGATATGTCGAGGTTGTAGTCCTTGCTATTTCATTGTCATCTATTCGACTTGTCAGTCGAAACACATGAGAAGAAAACATGCATTTTAGCTCCACATCTCCACCTTCAAATCAAGACAATCCTCAATCGCCCCTCACATCACGACCGCACCCCCTTTCTAACCTCTCCTCAAAGATCATAACGCAACACGAGCCCTACGAGCTCATAATGGAAGACACGAACCTGGGCTTCGAACGCACCGACGCCCTAGTCTTCATCCAGATCTTCCAGCAAGGCCGCACCGCCGAGATGAAAAAGGCCATCTACGCCGAGCTCGCCGAGCGTCTTAACAAGGAGTGCGGTCTGCCCAAGACGGATCTGATTATTAGTGTGGCGAGGAATGAGAGGGAGGATTGGAGTTTTGGACTCGGACGGGCGCAGTTTCTTGAGGGGGGATTTGTAGATGAAAACAAGGGGATGGGAGATGTGGAGGGGGTGAGTTGGTCTCGTTCTTCATGATTTGTAGACGGGTCTATAGAACGCGTGGAGAATACAAGTATACACAAAAAGTGTGCGAAAGATTTAGATCGAAGTATTGCAGTCAAGATTTTGGAAGCATCTCCGTCACTCTATTGTATGTATTGCCACCAGATGGCCTTGGAAAGAAGAACAAGAATCCACTATCTACTGGATATGGTGCTGTCTAGAGTACTCGTACAGCACACAGCCACATGCCGTCTGCACATTCATACTCCTCGTCACACCGCGCTGAGGGATCTCGACAAGGATATCACACTCACCGAGCACCATGGCCGGGATACCTTCCTTCTCCGCTCCCATGACAAGTATCGTCTTGGGAGGCAATTTGGTCCCTCTATCGCCCAAAATAACGCTACGATCGGTCTGCTCGACACCGACGACAGAGTAGCCCTGGAGTTTCTTCTCGGTGAGAAACGCCGGAACGCCCCCCACAGAGAGCTCATGGATGGGCAGGTGATTCTGTGACGCCACCGCCACAGACACAAAGTCCTTGTTTGCTAGCACAGTCTTGGGCTTGTTGATGTGAAGCGCTGAAGCACCGAATATCTCTGATATGCGCGACAAGCCGCCGAGATTGTAGGCGTTGTCCACGAGTGAGCCGACCACGATGAGATCGGTTGGCCGAGTGCTTGCTTCTGCTTTTGTGTCGTTGGCTGCCAGATGGGCTGTGCCCTTTGTCTGCAGAGCAGCAACAGCTTCTGTGCGCGCTGACTGTTGTGCCTCTTGCTTGTTCGAGTCAACGACTGTGGGCTTGCTTGATTCGACGGTTTCTTCTGTCAGGCTGACGCCAATTGGAAGAGATCCTGCTGGCAATGCTCTTGGTAGTGTTTTGCTCGTAGTATCGCTTTCGAGCAATCGCTGTACATCTTGTCCCGAAACCAGAACCGCTGCAGGTGGATCTAATCGCATGAAAGCCCCTTCAAGAAGATTGGAAAGTGTATGCCCTTGTATCGGGTCTATCATTTCCAGCTGTCGATCGGTGGGCGGCGTGGTGAAGCGTTCAAGACTTCGGATATAATCGTTCAACGAAGCACAGGCAGGATTTTCTGTGATCTGGACCAAGCCTTGCGCTTCTGCAACATCCCACAAGATAGGGAAAGACCATTGTGCTTCGTGGCGAATGATGATCTTCGAGCTGGAAGACAGTGCGACCAGTTGACAAGCTAGCTTGTAAGCAAATTCCTCGGAGCAGTCTTCAAGACACGCTACCATGAGGCCGAGTTTTGCTAATGATGCCAGATACTTTGGATTGGAGTGGTGATCGATAGTGGACAATCTCCGAAGGATGTCATCGTTCGTTTCAGGATGCTGGATCACTATCCGTGCGATCATCCACATGATCAACAACCTATAGCGAGGCAGCGGCTCTAACGAGAGCATGTTATGTAGGACATCCATATGGTATCGCGCTTGAGCGATAGTCATGGTATTCAGGAGATTTTCTTGCAAGATCAACATAATCTGCAGCTGAACAGTTGTCTTCCATTTGTTCACAATGGGCACGGGAGGTGTCTGACTAGCCCATGGTTCAAGCAGGGTTTCGAAAGTCTCATTGGCTACGTCGCCATCGATTGCTGGAAGGCGGTTGATTAGATCGAAGAACGCTGCAAAACCCGCTTCGTCGTTGCTACCATAGTAGTCGATGTACGTGGCTTGTGGCAGGAACTGGGTCACCGCGGCCTCTAGCAAGAACTCTGTTTTTGCAGCTGGAGGCTTATTGGCCGTACCAACAATGATATCTGCGATGTTGAGTCTGCTTGCAGCCGATGGACAATTCAGCAGGGCAGCTCTTAGCGTTGTCATGAGAGGAGTCCACATGTAAACGCGGCCTGTACAAAAGCTGTGCAGTTCGGTGAGGTACGAAGATAGCATCTCTGCCACATCCTCGTTTGACAGGCTGCATGCGACACAGGTTGGGTGAAACACAACACTCGGCAGCATTATCAAGATGTTCTTGGGATAGTCTTGTATCTCTAGCTCAGACCACACAGCTTCAAGAATTTGACAGAGTTGATCAGCATCCACCGACGCAGGGTCCGCAAACTCAAGAAGTTTGATGATCGATGTACAAGCGCCTTTGAAGCGTCCGCCAGCTAGACAAGCATGCTTTGAGCTGCGAATGTCCTCCATAGCGCCTTCAAGACTTTGCCATTCGGTTGCGGCCATTGCGTCGCCATCAGCTGGTCCCAAGCTCAAGTGAGCGACTCTATTTTCCAGAAGCTCTAGTCTCGAGTCTGCACTCCGGGCACTAGAGAGTGCTTCTGGTGTGACTGATATCGACAGCTCCATACAGCATCGTTGAACGACATCGTTGGAGACTTCCGGGAAGGCCGTACCGGTTGGGAGAGTCAGTAAGATTTCGAGCTCCGCAGCACCCATGCAAGGTTCGCTCTGGTCCTTCAGCCCATCGACCAGGCCCTGCAACACATACACGGCTGCAAATGGAATGATGCGAGTTTTATTGCGATGTAAATAGTCCAGAACGGCCTTGGCGATACACGATCGAGCATTTAGTCCTTCGTTAATGGAGTGATTCCTCAGTAGTCTTTCGAAAAAGCTAGCGAGCCTAGCTCCATGCTCGCATTGCGCGTTCTTGGTTTGGCCTCTGATGCTTCCAGTGAACAGCTGACCCTGACAGGCCCATGGTAGGAACGACTTTTGGAGGAGACGAGCGAAGTCTACTTCGTAACCAGAGATGTCGATGTCGGTACTCATTACCCAATTACCTAGCATCTTTCGAATGCTGTCCTGTGTTACATTTGATAGAGCAGGCTCGAGGAGCGCGAGCAACCATGACTTCTTGACTAGTGATCGGGAGGATGCCAGGACATCAAGGTCTCCCATGCACTCCTCAGCCTGGTTGAAATACCTACCAACAATGATAGTCTCATAAACTGTGCAGAATCTTTCATATTCCGCTTGCATTGAACGTAATCCTGGAGATGATTAGTAAAACGAGAATGTCGTAAGCCTACAATTCACGGATAACCACACAGCCTCTGTTGAAGAAGCCATAAAAGAACAAGCAAGGCCGTGAAGCCAACTAGGGATTCATCGACACATACCGGTGCTGCTCTCATTGATGGTTAGCACCATGTTCTTGGTGCTAATATTGTCTTGCGCGCTGGCTAACGACGCTCTGAGGATATGAAGGCACAGCTTTCGTTGCTCCGTGTCTCCGCCAGCCAGAGCATCAATCAGGTACTCCCAATAGGCGTCCGTCAACATAGCTGGCTCGGAAGACTTCTCTGATACAGACAGAGACAGCCAGCGTAGCCAGATTGCGTATGCCGTTGTACGATAGGCGCTCCTGGACTTCTGGCCAAGAAGTATCTCGATATAACGCCACATGTAGCTGTCGAAGACAGTTGAGTCGTCATTTCGACTGGACAGCTCAACAGTCTTGTTGTTCAACGCTGCCAGAAATGCAAAGCAAGAATCTCTAGCAGCGGAGGCAATAACCGAATCGGTTGCCGCTAGCAGGCCAAAGATGACAGCAAACGTGCCATGCGAGACGACAACAAGACTGGTGCTAGCAGATGCGCGGAACACCTGTCCCAAGAAAGCCAGGTTTACCGCCGTCAGATGAGCGATATCTGCTGCGTTGTGGCTCGCCACGTCCACTGAACCGAGTTCCTGCACCGTGGAGACCAAGCTTGATAATTCCGTAGTCGGCACAATGACACCCTCATTCCTCGGCTGCTGCAGTAGTAAAGTCAGGTATAGGACCAATGCATTTCCCACGCGCCTCAGCAGAGGTTTTTCCAGGTGAGAGTATCGAAGATAGATGGACGCAGCTGTAGCGAAGTCGCCGCTCTCAATTGCTCGAACCAAGAAATCCAATACAGCAGCGTGAGCCTGCTCGTCAGGGCACTCGCTAGTGAGAGCGGCAACAAGGTCGAGGGTATCATTGTCGACGTGAGTGGCTAGGTCCCGAATTACATTGCTGCGCTCCGCTTGAGGAATGCGAGTAAGAAAAACATTTGCCAGAGCTGTCTGTGCCGAGCGACTTGGTTGCACCATCATCCCTATCTGACACGCCTCTACCTCCCGTCGTCCAAGTGCATGTCCTGACTTTCGAAAATCGTCTGCCTGCGTAAGGTAGCCTCGACTGGCTTATACCACCTACTCTCTACTGTGCACCTTGTCGCAAACCACGCTATCGATAGCGACTCAAGAAAATTCACGACCACTGATTCGCACTAGCGCGGCCGTCGCCGTCGCAACAGCCGATTTGGGGTTTTGATTATAGTAAAAGAGACGAGTTTCCCTCTGCACTGACGTTATCAGCCAGCAAGCGTGGGCGATAAGGGCATCAAAACGTCCTTGCCCACATGTTCTACGCTCTTCGCGCCCGTTATGTAAACGCGATTGAGGAAGTTATTGAACTGTTGGAAGAACATAATAATACTATGACTTCTGTCAGTCTTCGCGCGACTCGCGCTCTAACCACTCCGGACATTGCATATCATCATTCCTCAGCATCTGCTCCTTCCTTGCGCGCCACAGAAGCTGCCGTGCCTGCGTCAACAACGGCATCAACAATGCGACCAATGTCTGCTGGCGGGGACTCTGGCAATGTGAAAGTGGTGGTTCGAGTGAGGAAGTTTATCAAAAGAGGTATGTTCAACTGGAAAGTAATTGGTGCTAAGAAAAGCAGCAATGCTAAGTTGTTGTTATTGTTGCTGTCCGGTAGAGCTTGAGAAACATTCGCCATGTCTGATCGAAATGGACCCCAAGACGCAGACAACAATCATTCATCCTCCACCACAGCACGAGCAGGACATTCGAGGCCATCGTAAGACTTATGAGGAGAAGTCCTTCACCTTCGACAAGTCCTTCTGGTCCCACGACGAAAACGACGCTCATTATTCCTACCAGAAGGACGTCTATGCTTCCTTCGGTGAGGACTTCCTTGACCACAACTTCGATGGCTACCACACTTGTATCTTTGCTTATGGCCAGACTGGATCTGGCAAATCATATACCATGATGGGCACTCCGGAAGCGCCTGGCCTGATTCCACGCACCTGCGAGGGTCTGTTCGAAAGGATTAATGTTGAACAGAACAGCAACATTACGTATGGCGTACATGTCTCTTATTTCGAAGTCTACAATGAGCATGTGCGAGACCTTTTGACCCCCCGCACCAATCCGCCAGCCTACCTCAAGATCCGTGAGAGCAAGACGGATGGCGTCTATGTCCAGAACCTCACGGACTCGGCCGTCAAAACATACGAGGATGTTGAACGCTTGATGAAGATGGGTGATCAGAACCGAACTGTGGCAGCAACCAAGATGAACGATACTTCTTCCCGCTCCCATTCCGTCTTTACCTTGACGTTGAAGCAGATCCAGCACGACATTGCAACCGATAGTACGATTGAGAGGACAGCCCGGATGCGCCTTGTTGATCTGGCTGGATCGGAACGAGCCAACAGAACAGAAGCATCGGGTCAACGCCTCCGTGAAGGTGGAAACATCAATCAGTCCCTCACAACTCTCGGGCGAGTGATAGCCGCCCTGTCAGATCCCAAGCGGCAGAGGGCTGCCCAACGTGGCACAAAGCGAAGAGGGGAAGTCATCCCATACAGAGACTCGGTACTGACCTGGCTCCTCAAAGACAGTCTAGGAGGCAATTCCAAGACCGCCATGGTGGCCTGCATAAGCCCCACAGACTACGAAGAGACCCTCTCCACGCTACGTTACGCAGACCAGGCGAAACGCATCCAGACTCGCGCTCACGTCAACCAAGACGCAATGTCAGCCGCCGAGCGCGACGCCCAGATCCAGGAAATGAGCGAGACGATCCGTCAACTCCAGTTATCAGTCAACGCTTCCGCCGCACGCAAGCGAGACGAAGTCGACCGCGCAGGCCAAGAGATGGAAGACTACCAACGCCAAGTCTCGAAAATGCAAAGAGCAATGGAAGAATCGCGCGCCGTCTCAGACGTCAAGATCCGTGCTCTGAACGCCGAACTCGAAGAGCTGCGTCCACTCAGCGAGAGATTACGAAATGAAGTGCAAAGTCTGAGGAGACATCTGACCTTGGCGCTCAGCGAACTGAAGAACCCCATCGTGCTTCCCCCAGAAATGGACAAGGAAAACGAAGAGCCTGATGTTCACGTCTATGCCAGCGACGACGAAGACGATGAATACAGTGGTCAGCATGCCGATTGGCAGAACGACATCGACTCTCTGATGAAGGACCTGGGTCTGTTCAAGCGTAAAGTCGCCGATGATCATGCCCGTTTCGGCCATCATGGAGTGCCCTTGGGTGAGGTACTCGCTAATTGAGGGGTGGTGACGGGGATGAAGAGAACAAGATTGTTACGATTGCGACGACTAGAACAGACCTTGCTGCAGTATTATTGATGGATGAAAAAGTCAAGTTAGAAGGTCTTGATGATGATGACGGCGATGATGGATGTTGCTCTGGGTGTTTTCTTGTTTCGAACTTGCCAAGCGATTGTTTGTATTGCTGGCTATTGACTGAAAACTGAAACGCATACATAGCTTGCATTGCATGGCGTTTTTTCTTCTTCCTTCCGCGGAACTTTTGCCGAACCAAACGACCAGATGAGAGATGGTACGAAGATGATGATGATGCGGTCAGCGGATGGGAGAGAGAAGGAGAGGTATCATGGAAGTTCATTTCCACGCTGTCCTCATTTTTCTCCTTTTGGTTGTTAGAATCACGAAGAACTCCTAGCGAGGTAGCGAAGCAGTCAAATAGTGGCTGTTGTAATTAATATTGAGCAGTCCCGAGTTCATGGGCTCAAGCTGTGTTCCTAGTACTTTTGTCTTCGTTTCGTGCATCTTGTACAATTATTGAATGGTTGAGTTTGATTCGATCATATCCATCGACAGCGATAGATGTCAAGGTATCGCTGCAGACTATCTGTCAGCAGACAAAGTGAAAGCCTCCCTTACTCGCTGTCGTCGACTCTCGCTCTTTTGCTTTCCCGCTCGGGTTCATTCAGACCATAGCGCTTGACACCAGACGTAGCAGCAGCACCAGCTTCTTTGGCACCACCGCTTCCCTTTTGTGCGTCCGCGATCATCTGGTCGACGCCAAAGGGATCTTCATTGTCTCTCTCGAACTGCACTGGACCCTCGCGGGCCTCGGCGGTGCCGGCACCCTTCATGCCCTCCTTGGGTGCTCTGCCCAGCGTCTCGAATCTCTTCGTGTTCTGGATTTCATTGAGCGTTTCGCCGCCGTCGTCTTCGTCGTCATTGTTCAGACTCGGGCGATAGATACTGTTGAGGGCGTCTCGGTCGGCGAAAAGCGGTTTGTCGTAGGCCTGGTCCTCGTTGAAGCCCGCGGACGCGAAGCCGCTGCTTTGGTTGAACAGGCGCGAGTCGTACATTGTTTCCTTTGACTGCGTGGGCTTGGCGAGCCCCAGGGCGACTTTCTCGCTGATGTCGCGGTTTTGCTCCCGCGCCATCATCTGGATGCGTCGCTCGTGGCCCATGTTCTTCTGGCGCATCTCGCGCTGGGCTTCGCGGCGGCGCTCGGCGCGTAAGCGTTCGCGCTCTTTTCGGTCGACTTGCTCTTCGTTGACCGAGGGGGAGCGCGAGGAGCGCGATGAGTAGCTGTCTATGCTTCGGCTGCGGCTGCGTGATGCATCGTCTCGTGATGAGCGTCGGCTCGATGCTCCTGCTGCGGCGCGCGCCTTGTCTTCTCTTGCCTTCTGGGCCAGGAGACGCAGGTTGTCTTCTTTCTGTTGCTTCTCCTTTTCTGCCAGTCGCTGTTGCATGAGTGCGCGTTGCTTGACTTCCTCTCTGGCGTGTCGGTCGGCGGTTCCCAGGGCTTCGGCGAATTGGGCGAATTTGTCGTTGATGGTGACGTCTTGCAGTCCACGCCCGTCGGCTGCCAGTCTCTTGTCCAGCGGTACAGTGTAACCCTTTGGATTCTTCCAGTTCGACACGGGCGGCGGAATCCTCCAGGCTTCTTGGTCTTCGGCTGTGAGTTTCCGCGGCGGCGAATGCATGATCGGGGGTGGAGGAGACGGCGGTCCTCGGGGAATCTTCTTGTGCTTGAATTTTGGCGGTTCCATGGGGTCTTGCTGTCTCTCGACAATCTTCATGATGCGGTCCTGTTTCTTGGTGCTGTCTCCCATCTGATTGTTCGAGGGTGTGTAGCGAACATAGGTGGGCTCCTTTCTTGATCCCCCTTTGACGTTCTTTGGTTTTTGCGCTGCAACTGCGCCCGACACCAAGGCAGCCAGAGCAGCCTGCGTCCTTTCTTTTGTGGCTTGAACCTCCTCTTCAGACGGTCGCTGCAGTGAGATGTCGCCGACATCCGCGCGTTGTCGGAGGGGAATCAGGTCCTTGAACGAAGCATGCACGATGCGTCCTTCGCCGTGTCCTCGTTTCGCAAGCGCGTCGTATTTGACCTTGCCTTCGCCATCGACCTGAATCGCCAATGCATTTGAACTCGAAGCGTGTTTGCGACCCATGTCCAGGGGGTATTGCGCGACGGGAACCTCAGGAAATGCGCCTCCATCGCCAAAGTCCTCTGGGTTTCGAGGTCGCCATCCGCTGCGTTGGCCATACGCAGGCGGTCCGCTCCGCTGAAGCACATCCCTCATCAGTATACAGCTATTGTCATCATGTCCGAATGAATTGATTACCTTGACCACGAGTTGCTGTGATTCCACTTCAGATGCTCCCACGATCCTCGGTCCTTTGGGTTGCGCGTGCGCGGGCGCCTCCTCGTCTTCTCCCGTGTATCGTGGCTTGGGTAACAAGCTCGACAGAGAAGATCGCGAACCTGCCAACGCCATGTTTGTGTGATTTGTGGATTATTGTGATGTCCAGATTGATAACCTGAAGTGAGGATGGCGGGTTGTATTGATGCATCTCCGCCCAGAAATCTCAAGATGGGTATCGCCACGTGACTTGCTCCTAAACGCCGAACTCCATACTTTTGACCACCCGAAACTCTTTGATCAATTGAATCCATTGATCTACCTTGTTCATATATCGTATTTGACTTTCGCTCATCCGGTGGCATTCGGTCTAGCTCTTGAGATCTGTAGTATTGAACAACCTCGCCATAATATCACGCAAACGATGTTTGGCGGTGGTTTATAATTCTTGCGACTTGACAGTGACATGGATGATGCCCTGGAGGACGAGATCCTCTCTATAAACGCGATATATTCTGAATCTACCTTGACTGTCCTTTCGAGGAATCCCATAATCTGTGCATTGGCACTGCCTGGAGAGCACTCAATCACGCTACGACTTGAGTTCCCAGACTCATATCCGGACGCACCGCCGTCCATCCTCGGCACTCAATCAGTCGGTGAGAATGTGGGCAAAGGTGAGGGCACCCAGGTGGTCGAGATATCCCGCTCTGTGCTCGCCGAGATCTACCAACCAGGCTCGCCATGCATTTTTGACCTGGTCGAGGAGTCCAATCAGAGACTTCAGGACTTCTTCGAGAACGTCGGCCAACATCAAGGGTATCAAGAGCAACAAGCTTTTGAAAGGAATGGTCAGCAACAACCGCACTCCCCCGCTCTGGTGCACCAAGAATTTATAGATCCTGATGAAGCGCAGTCGTCGGATCTGCTGGATCACGAACCCCCGTGGATCTTGTCCGATGTCTTCACCGAGAAGAAATCCGTCTTCTTGGCTCGTGCTGCTAAAGTCACTTCTCCTGGAGAGGCCAAGTCGTTTTTGCATCATTTGCTGGTTACCGATAAGAAAGTAGCCAAAGCGACGCATAACATTACTGCTTGGCGAATCCATGGACCCAACGACACTTCCTACCAAGACTGTGATGACGACGGTGAGGCGGCCGCAGGCGGTCGCCTTTTACATCTCATGCAGCTGATGGATGTCTGGGACGTTATGGTCGTTGTCACACGCTGGTACGGTGGCATCCATCTCGGTCCTGATCGATTCAGACTTATCAACTCCGCGGCCCGAGACGCCTTTACGAAGGGTTCGTTCGTCAAGGAAGCCGGGAAGGAGTCCAAGTCTGACGGCCACAAGAAAAAGGGCAAGAAATGATCTCGTCTTGTTTAAGTGAAGTGCTGTGAAGAAACTCACTTTCTGTAGAGGGCGGGAGCAGATAGTAACGATACAGATCCTGCTACTACGTCGGATGTGGTCACCTGATTATCATGGCTGCCAACGTGGTTGTAATCACACTTTGAATCAACAAAACACTCGAGCCGCCGGAAACCAGGATCCAGTAGCGGGGCACAAATGGCCACTTTGCCGTTGTCCTGTCGCAGCCGATATGGACAGGATATATCGGAATCAAAACAGCATCATTGCCATTACATAGGCAATGCCTTGCCTGACCGGCCCAGAAGTGCCATTGTCGAAGAACCACTGTGCAACAGTGGAGCTGGAATAAAGGGCCATGAACAGGAAATGAAAACACTCGGGAATGGACATCGAGTTCACCAGAAGGTGATCGCGGCGTCAGTTCTTTGGTGTCCATGAACATTGCTGAAGTGTTCTGGCTACTACTTGCTCTCGATCTCGAACCAAGTTTATTATATATTTACGATCTAGACCTGGTAACACAGAAGGAAGGGGGGTCTCGTGTCTAAATACGGCCTATTAATCATCTCAGCGCACCAGCCACCCAAGTCACATCCAAGTCTCTTCTTCTCTCTCACTTTATCTCAACTCAGCTCCCACCACCTCCACACATATTCCAAGCAGCATCCTCACCCCTGCCGAGCGAGCCCACTATCGATAAGCTCCGTTGCAAAATCCCTCAAATCCAAAACAACCTCGTCCGCGGCCTCCCAAGCCGGCCAACGACAGCAACCAGCCCCTCTCGGCCCACTCGCCTCTCCCGCCATCGCTTCTCTACTTCCCCTTCCCCCAATCCCCACCCCCTGCTTCATCCGTCTCCTGACCCATAGACTCTCAAACTGCGCACTCGCCCACGGCGGTAAATGTCTGGTATAGCCGCTACAGAAGCATCTGAAGTGCGTGATCCCTAGCGTAACAGAGAGACAATCAGGGTTCGTAAACGGAGGGTGTGAAAGGGCAATAGACGCGTTGCGCAGCCAGCGGAGCGGCGCCTCGGGGCCGGGCAGCCAGTACATCATTGTCCAGAAGATGAGGTCCTGGGGGACCCAGAAGGGGTGTGGGGATGTGTTTACTGTTGTTGTTTCTGTTATTGTTGTTAGGGGAGGGGGGGGTTGGTAAGGGTTGGTAGGGGGGTGGATTGGGGCCGGATGAGGTCTATTATGAAGGCTAGAAGTCCTGTTGGTGAGTCTGCGAGCGCATAAGCTAGAGTGCTGGTTTCTGTTGCTAGATGTTCTATTGACGATGACGATGTGTACTGCGCGTGAGGTGTCCACCACGGAGGCGAGGCGCGGTGGTTTGCATTGTCGTCGTCGTGTGATGTGCTAAAGTCCTCTGGCGTGTATCCGAAACTGAGCCATGGATATTTCGCCTCGGTGAGTCTTGCAATCTGATATCTGAGCCAGAGTAAAGGTGTGTGGCGTAAAGTGGGTTTGGGCACGACGAGTCCAGCCGTGTGAATTGCGATGCAGCTTCGTTGGTGTCGGAGAGCTATCGAACGAGCGACCAGGAACCCCCTATCAGTCGCGAATCAGCATAAGTTGTGCTTTGTAAACGTCAAATTTTCAACGAACCAGTTCGATCCGTGGACCATATATCGTGAATACCCCAACTTCTGCATAAGCGCATCCAACACGTCCGCCGCACCCTCGATGCCGAAGTTTGCATCTCCAGCGGCATCACTGAATCCAAATCCTGGTATACTGGGACTCACGACATGGAAAGCTTGCTCGCTGGTTCTTCCAGGCGTGGGCGTAGTCACTGGGTCGCAGAGACTCTCTATCATTCTAGCAACCTCTATGAACGTGGCGCCGAAGGAGTGGATGAACAACAGAGGGATCGCCGTCGCAGAGTTCGACCTTCGATGGACAAAGTGCATATTCGGGAAGTACGAGAGGGACGCGCCAAATGAGACTGTCTTCTCTGAGTAAGGTGTTGTGGAGGGTATCGTGATATTCGTCCGATATTGAGGCAGTCGCTCGTTGTATTCTGCTTCCATGTCTCGATGATCATAAGACTCCAGCCTGGCAAGCAGCACATGAACGTCAATATCTAGATATTCACACGAGAATCATGATGCTCAGCAAGAAAGACAGGCATCTTCCTCACGTCGCGCGTACTGCTTACCAGTAATCCAGGATACTGACCAGCATATCCTTAGAAACGCCTTCCCCAGAGCGTTTCGTGGTGTCTCCCCTTCCATTATTTCCCGTCACTGGTGGCTCTCGTGGTATACGGGCCAAATCGAGCTTTCGATTCGTGAGATCAAGATAGCGTTGTGAAACCTGGTGACGAATGAGTATCAGGACATGGTTCAAGGCATAGTCGACAATTGACTGGGATCGGGGAGCCCTACGTGTAGTCGATAAGGCCGGGGGTCACTGCCGAACCCTCCGCCCGGATTGAGATCAGGCGCGGGAGATGCCATGTGCTGAAGGGAGCTAGACAGCAGTGATGATGAGAATGCTGAGATTGATGACAGACGAGTGAGACAGAGCCTCCATGAGAACAAAAAGGACGAGGCGCAGATGACCTAGTCAATCTACCCGAAATACAAGAGGGTTCAAGGGTAGAAAATTGAGAAGAATCAGAACAACTTAGTTGCTACTATAGACTTGAAGCAAAATTGCCAAAGAAAAATGCTGCGGCAGACTCGCGTGACTTCTATTACCAAGCACAGAGGGAAAGTAATATAGAACAATTAAGGACGAGGACTAGAGCAGTGATAAGCCTGGGGAATCGAGGTAGGAAGAAAAAAACAGGAACCACGAGCCAGCCTACCGTATGATCTACATGCACATGGCAGAGAGCAAAGATGCAATCTTCCCTCTCTGGCCGAGTTCGACTACAGTACTCGACTTTCTCAGAGCTACAGTAAGGTTATGGTTCCTGTGCCTTACAGGTATCAGGACAGAAAGTGTCGAATAGCATCCGCAGACTTCAGCTCCACACTGCGCCACAACAACGATCAATCCATGGTTCGGCGCATGCCTAGTCCCAGGCACAAGACTATAAAGTCATTGCACCAAGACACAGCACGTTTGCTGGAAGAACGAAAGAAGCACTATCCCGCGATGATCACCACTTCACTTGAACCTGTGGATCAAGCAACCATGCTCTCGGCAGAGTTTATTGCGTGAGGTTGACCGGTCATTGCCTTGAGAGCAAGGAAGCCGACACGGCGATGCCGAAGGGACCTGAGGCGCGAGAAGTAAACAGTGTAGTCTGAGATATGTGTACGTATTGTGTCAAAGAAATGGCACATAGCATGGTGGGATGTAGTAAGTTTTGTGGACCCGAAACCGTCTTGGCTTGAGAGACGCTGATCTGATTGGACACCCAGGACTGATGATCGTCAGGAACCTTGGCTTCGCCACTGTACAAAGCACAGCCTCTGAGGCGGAACGTGAATTTGCCACATAAATGTGGCTTTGCTCAAGGTTCTGGCCGTGGCTGCAGCTGGCATGTGACATGTGCTAATTATCGAGTACCGCACAGTGCCATATACCGCAATTCTCTCACTGGACCAGTGTGGAACATCACACTACTCAGATTATCTACATTGTTTATAACAGCAATTCCAGGACAAATGTGGGACTGCAATCCAGGATCGATCCAACAGATCCGACGGGGAATATCTTAGTGTAGGACTCATTCAACTTTGATACGCCATGGCCATCGTTTGGTACTCGTGCTGATTGTGGGAGCACACGTTTCTTCGGCCTTACCGACTTAGTGGATATAGTTTCCTATGAAGTTCAGGGTTGCTTACTCGCGTTGCACACACAGTACCTTAGTCTGCTTCGCTTCCCTTTGAATCAAAGCAATATAGTTATGTAGCATGGTCGTTGATCACAACGTAGCTTTGCGTCAACGAAAGTCCTGGAGAAAGCTGCAGGTTTAGAGGAAATTTTCTTCCAACAGTACTGCACAGGGTTGACGTGTTCTCAAACTCCACCTTAAGCTTCATCATAGGGTATTTATGCCTGCAAGATAATTATATAGACCAGTAAACCTCATTGTGTAATCTGCTTTGAGAGGGAGATGCTCTCCTCACGACTCCGAAGCTCCAGCATTGGTACCAGTCAATCCTTGACGAGCTTTGAGAGTCAGATTCTGCAGCCCTGTGACAAGTGACTCACCCACTGCGTCTACTGCGCCTTTCGGACTGAAGAGAGATGGCGCTTGTACCTGGCCGGCTTTGATTCTGAACAGCTTGATCTTCGTGTTGCTCCATATACCGCTTCCAGATACAGCTGCACGTTCGACATCCTGTGAAGCCACCAGGCCCCAATAAAATGCCGCATACATGGCGGTGAAGGGCGGCTGAATGTAGAATTTGTGTAAAAGATGTTTGCTGGGCTCCAGGCAGGTACTCCCACATTCACGCACTGGTTTTGTCACTTCCGGTACCGTTAGTGCATCCATTGCCGCACGAGTTGGTTCCGTTCCTATGGCTGACAACACATGGTCTATCCAGGCATCGAGAGAAACTACAAGGCAAAGTGTTGTGCTAAGTGGCATCTGCTGAAACAGCGCCTGGACCTGATATCATCAGTAGGAACATGATTGGGGCGTTGAGATGGCTTACAATGTCTAGGTCACCATTTGCCATGGAGGTATCTTTGGGGTTGTCGCCTGACACACTTTGAGGCTTTTTTCCCATAGCCTTCGCAGATAAGATAGAGACCTTCTCGGCGTCTAGAATCTGGCGAGATCCCCTACGGCTTCGAGGTTCGAGAGGAAAGTCTGATAAAGAAGCGATGGAGTTCCTGGGGCTACCGAGTTGGTCCCAGGGATCCGATCGATAGTCAGGTCTTTCGAGGCGGCGTTTGTTCATCTCTACAATATGCGACGCCTCGACCAGAGGGATTAGTACAGAGCCATCAGGAGATTGCAAAGGATCAGTAAAGCCTTCCTGTCGGATAGTCTCTGCGAAGGACTTGAACGATTCATCGGAGCACATGCGGAGATCAGCGAGATGCTCGAATGTGCGACCATACTTCCATACGGCCCAAATTATGTTTTCATTCTCTACTATGTCGTCAGTAAGAGCACTGTAGCTTGGATATTGAACACGTACCGTGGCCAGCTTTATGTTCTTCGACAAATGTGTTGATTGCCCTCACGAGGTTGCTTGTGATGACTGTATTCAGCTCGGTGGTCACCAGCGTCCGATCGCGAGAAACCAGATCCAAGACTTGCATCATCTTCAAACTGGTCGCACGGCCTAGTTCCACGACGTATGGTGAGATGTTGACGATTATACCCACGATGGAAGCAGACATGGCATTGATTCGTCCGTGATGATCAGGTTTGAGAATGGTACAGAGCCACTGTCTGGTGTCAGCAATAAACTCTAGGGTCCTCTGAGCAAAGACGAACATACTGTTAATAAGTAGTCCGCATATGACCCATGGAAGTTCTTTATCTGCATGAACGTAGGCAGGTTGTCGTGGCCTTCGAAAGGCTTGTTCAACGAAGATGCATACGCAGGGCTTTCGCTCATAACCTGTAGGCACAGGACGCTGACCCTCACAACGCCTTCCATGCTAGAGTTGGGGTCAAGAATATAGAATAACAGGAACACAGTTAGCTCGAACTGTCGTCCAGTCTCACAGACGAAAGCGCGAAAGTATTTGTTGCAGTACATGGCTTCCCACAACAGGGGCAGGATTTCATGAGCCCAGTTCAGGGGTCTTTGAACGATGTGCAGCGCATTGCTGCTCGCTTCCAACTGCAGGTTGAATCAGTATTGCGTGATGTTCGGGAAGAAGGAATTACGTACTGGCTGACGCAGTATTTTCGCAATGCCCTCGGCAAGGAACTGCAGATGGGTTGCTTTGTGTAGATGAGAGAACAAATCGCGGAATTTGTTTTGGGGTGGATGACCCTCCGGGTCGCTCCAAGGAGCGCGATTCAGGAGGTTGACAAGCAGGAAGTGTAAGCAAGTCCGGACATGAGTCTCATGCACCTCCTTCGGACTTTCACCGTAGCGGATATATCTCGCATCGGGTTGAAACTTCATGACGGTGTTCAAGAGAGAGCACAGAAGATACTGGACCTTCTTACGGTCGGGATGGTTAGAGATACACAACACAGCCTCACCTCCGCCAAGGGAGTATTCGCCTGCAGGTCATTCAGCATCGCCTGACGGGGTCATATAGGAGTAACGTCAAAGACTGCTCACCTGTAGTCATGTATATACTCTTGCTTTCGAGGGTTAGTAACAACTGCAATATTTCTGTCCTTCTACTTTCGAACTCTTTGCTTGTGTCGAGACGTCGTTCATAAGCGATACCACTTTGCCAGAAGCCATATGTGGGTCCATTTTGACCGTCCAGGTTGGCGGGCAGAGTAAAGCCAGACCAGAAAGCTAAGTCTAACAGGGAGTCTATGAGCTCAACACCAAGGCATGTGGCAGTCCCAGTGTGAAGACTGGTCGGGGTGCTGTCCGCTACATTCTCACTAGTTGGAGACTCGCCATGTACAGGCCGGTTGGGTCGCTCTCGATCTCCATCAAGGTGGGTTGGTGCCTTTTCTGACCAGAAAGTCGATCTCTCCCACTCTCTTAAAGCATCAGACTCGTAAATGAAAGGAAGGACCCGAGTCAAGATGCGGATGCAGTTCAGAACTTCTTTTCCAGCGCCGGCGTCTTTGTCGGATAATGAATTGGAAGTCCAGCGCAAATGTATGAGATGTCGGCAGGTCTCAGAGATCAGCGTATCGAGATTGACAAAGGTCTGTGGGTTGTCGCGCATGTTACGAATGTCCGAGGGAGTAATGGTCTCGAAGACATGTTCGGCGGTTTCTGGTCTTTCCCAAAACTGAGGGCGCAAGCAACGCAGCAGTCAGCCGATGGTCGAAATTTACATCAAAGGCACGAGAAATCGTTTACCGTATGCCAAAACTCCTCAGAGGACGGCGGAATCACAGTGTTTCCAGCCGAGGCCTGAACGATGTTCGATTTGAGATCGCTCTGGACGGCCCCCATGTTTGCGCCCGATCTAGCCTATGGTCTCGTGCACATGTGGCAGACGGTGGAGTCTTGAACTTTGCTTATTTGCGCTTCTGATACAGTGGCAGCAAATCAACAATAGACAAAAAGGGCAACAGCGAGGGTGGTTTAGGCAGCGACCATGGTCAGGCACGTTTGCAGTCAGAGAGGGCAGTCGAGTAATCTGATTGTCGGATTGAGGGATTGATGAAAGATTCGAAAGTTGTACTGTATCACGCAATGAAGCAAAAGTGGCGGCGCAATCGGGCAGTGGTACAGCAGTATCAGAGAAAATACATGCAGTCCTTGACGTTGGAGGAAAATATCCCTAACCAATGGCGCAGTGTGCTTTCTACGGTAGGGTAGAGCAAGTCACGAAATGTAGTGGAGATGCGATGTGTGACGCAGTTGCACGCGCCTGGCCATTTGTTCCGCCTTAACAGTACAGTAGGTACCTTAGGACCCGTAATAGTCGAATAAAAGCCGAACCGGTAAGGCACCGCACTGTACCTTTACTGTGCTGCACTATCCCTATAACGATTCTTTAACTATGCGCTACTGGATTTCTGCCGGAACAGTTTAACCCAAGGGTCCTCCCCCAGTTGTCCCACAGACCCAAACTATATTCGGCATGGCCGCCTCCCCCTCTCACATAATTTCAGCCTGGCGAATCTGTTTCTTCTGACTTGTGGAGTGTGGGTGGCTTGCTCCACGTTGTGTACCTACTTCGCACCTCGCACTTCACACATCGCTTTCACTTGGCATTTCTTGGCACTGTTCGCCCCGAGCAGAACACCGCCTGCAGCAATACCCGATATAGCATTTTATGTTGGAGTAGTACTCGTACAGCATCACTCATTGGATCAAGTTGTTATCGTCCAGCATTGTGCCTTTTTCACAGCCTTTGATACTCGTTTGATTATTGCCGCTTCTGCTGCTGCCTTCATCGCCTTCTCTTGTTGCCCTCGATTTATTGCTATTGACACTGTCTGCCACTTGGCGTCGAGAACTAATCGTCTGATATTGCAGATCTGAGCATTACTTAGTCTTCGATTCCAAAACCACGAGCAATTTTCAATCGATTCTAGCCTCGTCCCAGTCGCTGAGATGGACCCTTCCTCCTTCGATATCACATGGCGGGAGGACAATCCTGGCATTAGATCTGCCGGATTCGACCTCCTTACATCCTTATTAAAAACGCAGCTTCCTGCACAAGTCATAAACGGTCTGAAGCCACTGGTCATAAGTATTGCACGAGATCGTGAATCAAGCCAAAGTCCAGAGGTCGCCTAGTTTTATACATGCTTGGTTGTACACTTGCTAAACTATTCGCAGTTTGTAAAGTGTGTGGCGAGGATTTCGACTCATATTGTCTCTTCACGGCCTCGCACACTTGCATTTGGTCGTTATCTCGTGAAGCTGATTGACCTATATGCTCCTTCAATGGGAGGAGACGCCGTCTATCAGGCTCAACTGTCAATACGTTTTCTTCACCTCGTAGTTGCTGTCTTCGCATATACGCAACGGGCTTCGACAAAGCTAGGCACGCTAGATCGGGCGTCTCCTGCCCTTTCATTTGCCGAAAACATCTCTGGTCATGCTATCCAATTGATGACATTGGCTTCACCTCGTAGCTCTGTTGCGGCTGGCCCTATCTATGTTCAAGTCAGCTCTCTTCTCGAAGCGTGGACCACAGCCGGCCTCCTAAGCAAAAGTCTGAGAGTCAAGCTACGCTATGTGAATCGAACATCCTACAATGCTTGGCTTACCTGGATGAGTAGCGCAGATCTCAGATCGTATGAGAAGATCAAATATTCAGCACCTGGACGACACACTCACACAACACCGGAATCAACCGACGATGTCTGGTATAACGGACCAGTCACCTCGATGATACCTCACATCACTGGACTCACCCCGATCAGAACTTCGGACATTGATCCATCACCACCTTGTGCTTCAGGTGTTGATCCCGAAATTGCATCTGTGGTTTCGAAACATCTGAACGAAGTGGCAAAAGTCTTCGCGGAGCCCAATGCTGCTCGTTTCACATCAGGTGATGCAGTTACTCTAGACGGTCTGGGTCAGCCTATCACCCTCGATGCTACCACCAAAAAGCGCAAGCGTGACGTTCCAGCTTATTACGGTATGACCGAAGCATGTGCAACGAGGTTCCAACGCGCCAGAAAAGAATTGCCAGAGCTTGTGAAAGTAGCAGAGATAACTTCACGGGCTCCATACTCGTCTCGAAACATGCCTCCACCAATGGAAGACCCCAGCCAGAGATATCCTGGAGCGTTCCCGCCGCCGCAATTTTCGGGCCCACCGCGCGGTGGTCAGGGAGCGGGCGCATGGTCGAACGCTGGCGACACTCGCCAATTTGGCAACCGCGGAGGTAGTTGGAGAGGGTCAGGAGCACCGCGCGGTAGGTCACGAGGCGGGCCTGGTGGCTGGCGCTGAAGCACTTCATTGCTTGGTGGATTCAAGCTTCCTCACGACGAACTTTCGTGATGGAACATCGGAGATGCGCATTACGCTCAGGGAAGAATTGGTAGATGTGCATGAGTGCACCCCATACACGAAGCTCGACATAAGTTTATGGCTAGCTACAGCTTGCGAGGAACAAGGCACGCCCTCAATCACCTCGTTTCCTTCAGTACGGACAACGCTTCTTCTATCGATAGCTGTAGCAGCGTTAAAACTGGCTTCGACATGGATAACCCGATATACATCTCGATCCAGGGTCGTAGATATCGAAAAGCAATTTTATGATCTATCTTCCGCATGATTGCAGCAATTGCGACTAGTTGAAAATGCTACCTTGATCGGTTTCGTTCACCAACGAAATTGTCAACTCGCTTGACCAAGAACGAGGATGTCCCCACTGACACTACGACTGTACAGGCTGCTACTTGTAGATCTGATCCTCACCTCGCTACTGGACACAGCTAGACCTCCCACAGTCGAGCAGATGCGTGATGGTGGTTCTAGCGACAGAGCTGCTCTCGTTCGTGGCAGGACAGTCTTTTTCCGTCTATGATCGCCTGTGAAACTGTCGCAGGATCTTGCAATCCTCAAAGATGCTCGGTCGCTGCCCGTCACCCCTGCTCCGCGCGAGTCGTGTCGCTTGTGTGCAAAATGAGCAGGTAAAGGTGGAAGAGGCAGAGGCTGTGGATCGAGTGGGCATACTACAGTCGTAGCTGATCTTATCGATGCCAGTGATGGTCTCGCGGATAGGAGAGAGGGGCCCCTCGCATGGATCGAGGTCCTTGAGGTGGGCGCCCTCGAGCTGTTGGCCGCCTTCTCGAGCTCTGAAGCCCTGTCAGAGCTTGGAGACAATGAGTCGATAACAGTCAGAGAAGAAGACGAGCGGCATTTGAATGACAATGACGAGGCGTTCAAGTGCAGTGCTGGCGATGATAGCTGTATGCCCGCGCTTCGCATCGAATTTCATGCAAATGTGATCCTCGTATCCCTTCTCCAGACAGGCCGGCTGCAAACGGATCGTTTGAAAGCACCACGATGATTGTCAACAAAGCAGAAGCAAGTCTATGGGTATTGTTAGTCAGTCCAATGCTCTTCAAATGTCCATGCACACCACTCACAAAGCAAGCAGTCCAGCGGCAAGACCACACCGCTGTAACATACACGTCCGACCACCCCGCCACATGTCGTTTCTACTTTCGTCCATCACAACAGTTCCCTTTCTCGATCCTTCGCAGAAAGGTTGCTGTATCACAGTCAGAGTGATCATGACACCACAACTCCCAAGCCATGCCGCTATCACGAAACATATGAGCGTAATGCAAAGTGATCGCAGAATCGGCATCGCTCGGTGCGTCCAGCCGGCCCACGGATGTGTTTGTAGGCTCGAGGTTGTCCCATGGAGGAAGCAGTACGACAGTGATGCTCCGGACTACAAAGGATTTGCTGTTAGCGAATTGTTAGGAATGTCGGAAGGAACACCTACAGAAGCGAGCAAGAAAACCTCGGGCATCATCAACGAGGGGTCGATATGTGTCACCGTCAACAAAGAGATATGCAATGCTCACGATCACGAATACGCTCGCCCACAGCAGTGTATGCAACGCCACGACAGTGAGGATCCAGCATAATCTTCCTTTGGCTGTCTTCTCCGTCATGCGTGTATGAACGGTATGTGAAGGGGTAACCATTGACTCTTCATCTTCATTCACGGTGTTCATGTTGTGATACGCCGCAG
Organism: Neodothiora populina; assembly: GCF_041146345.1. Taxonomy (NCBI): domain Eukaryota; kingdom Fungi; phylum Ascomycota; class Dothideomycetes; order Dothideales; family Dothioraceae; genus Neodothiora; species Neodothiora populina. The sequence continues at coordinate 2,672,936 of NW_027191413.1, forward strand.
GAGAATTGTCTGGTTTTGCAAGAGACCGAGAAAGATGCGAAAGATTGAAGGCAAGTGTGTGTTCCTTAGCACGTATATATACACCTACAATGTTTTTCGTTTACATCACAGCCTCGAGCAAGGGGAGTCCAGACAAGCACGATTCTGCATCGAGAGGGCTGGAACATGTGCTTTGCAAAGTCGTGTCACATCATGTCGCGCGCAATCGAGCGTGTCTGGTAGACCGCGAATGGACGTGATGCCAGGTCTTTTTAGGTCGTGTTGACTGGAATGTATCAAAGCAAGGGGTGGAATGGACTTGAAGGACGCGACACGCGAGGTCGCGAGGGACTGATGCCATGAATCCTCCAGCGTCTGAGTCGAGGTAAGGTAGGACACAACAGATGGGTTTCAGATACATCCTGAACATCTTGTACTCTGTTGATGCTGCTATACTGTACTTCCTTTCTTAACTTGTTTTGGATATTCACGAAGAGGTCATTGACGAATCTGCTGTGATTAAGGAGCGGTCTACGTTTCTCACGTCAATCAACTCGAAAGTTATTGCTGCCTCGCAAATCGCCAAATCCTTAGACGCCTTTGTACAAGCCATAGCGTACATATCATACAAGGACCCCAATAGCGTTTTGCATATTCGATATGACGGTGATTTAGAGCAAGTTCCAAGAGCGCAGGCTTGAAGACAGCGATCAGGGACAGGGTCGCCCTCACGATTCAACTTGTGAACATTCCAGCACCATTCATAAGTCAAGAGAAAATGACAAAAGATACATCTTCAAGACCTGTAAACCAAACAGACCGTCTCGAAACATCACATCACATCACATCACATACAGAGAGTACAGTACTGAAACCCAAAACCACAGACCTCCCAAGGCGGTCCCTTCCCTCGTCAATGACATATTATATGACATATGCCACACCTCGCACCCGCACAGTAGCCCGCCCGCGAAACGAATCGATCAACAGCGCAAAAGCGGTCAAGTTGCGTCTCCGTACAGTACAAGCATCGAAGGGGAGAACCCCCCAAGAAAGAAAAGAAAAAAGGTGGGGAAATACAGCAAAGGCCGGCCAGGGGAAATTAATCAAGGACTATCGCAATACCCACACTCCGCTCTGCTCCACCCCACTTGCGATACTGTACGGTACAGTACGGAGCAGTCGAATACTGTAGTCGGCTGCGTTTCTTTTTGTCTTCGCACGCACTGGCTCAGGCACCCGAGCGTAAGTGCGAGCACGGGTACAGGCACAGGTGCAGTAGATCTCGAGTAGGGCGGCCTGATGGGCTGCTTGGCTACCTTGTGCTAGATAGATCCGCGTATGTCTACTACTGTACTGCGTTCAACATCGTAATAATGTACAATTACGCGAGAGCAGTAGCAGTAGCAACAGTACAAGACAACCAAAAGACAGACAATATGGCACTGCTGAGTAGAGATATTGTGTCTTCAAGACTTTGAGCGTGGTGCACTGCACGTGCTGTACCTTGTATTTTACTGTACAGTAGAAGTAGCGAGGGCAGTAGCAGTACTGTAGTGACGGAAGCGAAGAACAAGCAAAAGACGGGGCTGGGCTGGGCTGGGCTTGGTTGAGCTACCTTACTGTGCTGCTGCAGTTACGGTTTGCAAGGTATCACACTACACAGAACAAAGTTGCCTTATCCTACAGCACCTTGGACGGGGCCTTTTGCGTGCAGAGCATTTAGCTGAATGGCTGGCACGGTTGGGTTGAAAGTGCCTCGAGGCAGCTTTGTACAGAGAACAAAGAGCACCTCATGCTTTTCTAGCATGGCTGGTTCCCACTCGAGGCTTGGAAGCCGCTTGCGTGTGCGCACTGAGTCTCAGTTCTCGGGCCCTCTCTACTCACCTCAAGAGTTCAGATCGCTCAACAACTTCATCCGCCCGTATATGTATGGCGGGGGGCTGGCGGGCGGTAGGGAAATGTAATTTGATCGAGTCGTCCGTGCACACTGCACTTACGCTTTGGTGCCCGTGGTTTACCTTGTGATTAGAACCCCGAGCTTTCCCACTGAGCCATGGCGGATAATAAATCCCTCAAGGTGATTGACAGAAGGGAACGAAACGCCAAGTCAGTCAAGCAAGCAAGCAGTCAGTCCACAAGTCACATTTCCATTAGCATACAACAAATATGGCAGCACAAGCGAAGAGAGAAAGGCACAGAGTTGTAATAAGTTTTTGACGACGAAAAAGATCGCATTGCCATAATGTTACCATTTCTTTCGCCCTTGATGTAAGATTATAAAAAAAGTTGTTCCCTTCCTTCCCCAAGTTACATGGTAAAAGTCAGGTCGGGCTTTCGTAGGTAGTAGTAATATAAACAACCAGGAATTGATCTTCTTAGTACCCCATTACGCAGTCAATGGGAATCAATCCCACATTAAAAAAGAAAAGAAAAATATCCACCTCACATCGTAATCGTTCCTCCATTGGCAAAATGGCTTTCCTCAAGACATAAGAGGGGTTGGACATGAGGGTAGTAAGTCGGTGAGTGACAGGAGAGGATGGTTTCTAGCCACAGAAATCGGGAGTAGCGTCCAGTGCTTTTCTCTCTCTGGCATGCACGTTTAAAACGTCGAAGCTTTTCGTTCAATTTCCCTCCCAGGAATTTGGCCCGATGTAAATTATTGAAAAGGCACATGATGTATCTACAAGTACATGCCGGCAAGACCAAGGGCCATGGCAGCAAGACCACCAACCTCCTTGACGCCACGACGGCCGGCAGCGTTGTCAGAAGAAGAGGAAGAGGTGTTGGGGAGACCGTCAGTGGTGACGACGGTGGAGGTGATGGTGAAGTATTGAGATTGAGCAGCGTGGATGTGGTTCTCCGAGGTGTAAGTGGTGGTGTAGGTGCTCTTCTTGACGTCGAGGACGGTGACGCGACCGGTGGGGGTGGAGAAGCTCTGCTGGTCGCTCTGGCCGGAGGTGGACTTGACGACGGACTCGATCAGGAGAGTAGGGGACTGAGCAGCGTGGGTGGGGTTCTCGGTGATGTAGTAGTAAGTGGTGGTGTAGACGCGGGTCGAGGTAGGCTCCTCGTCATCGTCGCTGGAAGAGCTGCTGGCGCTGGACGAGGCTGCAGCCGAGGTGACGGAAGCCGAGGAGGTCATGGACGAGCTGCTGCTGGCAGAAGCGGACGAAGAGGAAGAAGCAGAGGAAGCGGACGAGGAGGAAGCCGACTCGGAACCGCTGCTGCTGCTGCCGCTGGAAGTGACGGACCTCAGGGACGAAGCGGCCTCGGTGGCAGCAGACGAGGCGGCGCTCTCGGCGGAGGACTGAGCAAAGGCGGTAGAGCCGAATGCTGCGACAGCGGCGAGGAGAACAGTCTGGAAACGCATCTTGACCGGGATTAAAAGACCGACTTTCTGGATTGGGAGGGAGGGATTGAAAGTTGGGCGATTAGGACGTGGGTGCGAGGAGAAACTGGACGTGGGCAAAGATCTTCTACACGGGCGAGCCTTCCTTTTGGATGTTGGCCTTTTAAAGCTTGACCTTAGACTTCTGCGCTTGCGGTCACTGGCGTACGCGATTCCGACATGGCTGCCGCAGGTTCCGTATTACCTCTACTCCTCCATTGGGTAGGTATGCGCATGACTACGCGTGATGTGATTGGTTGACATGTCGCTGCGTGATTTTTGTCTACCGAAATTTACCAACGTCCGGACGCTTGAAGCGCTGCGGCATCTGTGCATTTGCTGAAACCCCCCTGTCAAAAAAAAGACTTGGTTCACAACCACCCCAAGAGCAAGCCCGGCAGCATGTTTGTTTATTTCGTCTCATCCTCGTCGCCCAGCATCGGCGCAGGCCAATGTCGTCGGCGGATAGAACCGTTGGCCAAGCAATATTATTATCATGAGCAGCAGGCTCTCATCATTTCAAATTTCCTGTCTCTCGCCTCGAAAGCAGAGATGAATGCAATTGATGCAAACTTGACCAAACCGATCTCTCGGTGCGCACTGTACAGTACCTGGACTTTGTCTCAATCCTCGGTGCGGCCGTCGTGGAAATGAGTGTGAGCGAAATAAAAGCGAGCTTTATTGCCGAAGAACCGCGTATTGAATCCTCCACCTACGACAGAGTCGAGTGACATGTTTCTTTTCTTTCGGGAGGAAAGTGAGCCTCAATGGTTCTGCTAGCTAATACTGCTCTGCGGAAAGGTCGGTTGGAGGACGGGTAGTTTCTGACCATGTTTCTGCCCTCTCGGCCAACCAGTCGGCACGCTGGCGGAACGAGAGGTTGTGTCAAATCGGAAGGGAAGGGTCTTTTTTGAAACCACGGGTCAACCGACCCTGCCGATTCAACATCATTCGTGCCTACCTAGGTACCTATCCCGCCATCTTCCTCCACTGTTCTGCCCCAGCTTCTGATAGATAGACGACTTACGAAGACGGCCCGAAAAGCTGAGGCCCGGCCAAGCCTGCAACTCGAGTGATCTGATGCCGTGACTTCCAGCGTGTGCCATGGGGGTGAGAAGAGATCTGTGTCGCAAGTGACGGCAGAGAAGTCCGTGTGCCATGATGGCGGCCTGCATGCATGCCTGCACAGATAAGGTCGGGTAAGGCAGACGGTGCATGCATAGACGACACAGGGCCAAAAATTAAACCAATCGAATTCTTTTCATGGAATTGAACCACACCTGATTTGAACAGGTAACCTTCTGGACTGGAATCAGACGCGCTACCATTGCGCCAGCGGTCCCGCTGATATTGTAAGGTTGGTTTCTTTAAATGAATATATACCTCCAATAATCTACAGAACACATGACAAGCTACTTCGAACATCAGTTAGAGAAAGGCAGCAAAACATCAACAGTGTTCCATTCTTCCTCCAACATGACTCACTCCTCACAGTATCGAACCAGCATGCCAAATCCTAGACGCCAACATGCTATCCCCAAAACCCACCTACTGCAGCTCCTCGTCCGTCTGTACTGTACCTCAAGGAATACGCCTCGTCATCGCTCAACCGCTCCCCCCAATTTCCGCTCTATCCGCACGAGCCAGCCAGCCATAACACCTAGAGGGAAGAGAGGAAATCGCACCTCTTGCTACCTGCCTTACTGTACCTTATTGAAACTCACAATACTTTGAGGTGCTATGATGCAGCTCTACTGTACATGCATGCCAGTGCAGTGTTTTGCGTTTCGCGTACTGTTCGCCCAACAGCGACAAAGTACCCGCCTCACTACAAGGCAACCCTGTCCAGCCCCAGTGAATGGCGCTTGTGTCTGCGAAACCGAGTTTCACTATTCTAATTCAATACAATAGCATAAGGTAAGCTAGGTACCTTAGGTATCTTAGGTAGTACAACAGCAAGGCAAGCTACGTCATTGTCACCAAAGATTTTCGATTGCAGCAGACGCAGTAGAAGCAGCCGGGGCAGCAGTGATGGATCTAATCCGGCACCGAATGGGATGTCGGCGGCTAGATCTGGTTCTGAGGGTTGCTTGAGCTGGCTGTACCTTACCTTGTGGGTGAGTAACCCAGTGGTCAAGACCTGCTGGCTGTCGCGCAGTACCTTTTTCCCTTTTGCTGCACTACTACTGCCTCTTTACACAGCAGATGTAATACGTTAGACTGAGTGCGTCAAGCGGCAGGAATCTTGCGAGAGAGTAGATGTAACATACAGACACTTCATGAGCAACCGTACAGATCTTCACTGTGTTTCCGTATCTTGTTCATCTCCCATATCTGCTGCTGCTGCTTTAAAAGTGAAGAAAAACATACCACATACATAAATCCGTACATACATACATGCATTCCAATCTACTGCTGCGAGAATAGTTTCATGCTTCGTTTCGAACAAGGAGAAAAATGGGAAAAGTGGAAACAGCATACACACAAACAGACACGTAAATGCTTGACTTCTTCTTCTTGTTCTTCTTGTTCTTTTCTCGTCGTCTAAGCAAAGTCTCCCTCAAAACCCCAAGCAGCCAATGATACAATCATCTACTTTACTGCACCTGGCTGACAATCTCGTTGGCCTTACCCAAGCTCTCGACCATCTGTTGACACTCCTTGCGCCTCCTGACGGTGTAGTCGGATTCCTTGAGCAGGTCGTCTAGTTCCTGCGCTCTGTACATTTGCTCCAATAGCTCCCTTTGCATTTCGTCCTTTGAGAATCTATTGGAGAGAAACAAGTTAGCATCGTGCAAATTTTACGAGTAAAAAACCCAAAGAAGTCGATTCGGAAACTTACTGGACAAGAGTCAACATGATGGCTTTGGGAACCATGTCGATCATTGTACGTCTGACAATGTTGAAGTAACTGGTAATCAGCAGCTTGATAACCTCGACCTCCTGAGTTTCCTTCTCGCTGAGTGTGCCGCTGGCCTTGAGAGTGGGTGGCGGGGGCTCCATGGCTGCCATCTTCTTCTTGTTCTTGCTGGCAAAGAATGATCCGAAGAAACCTGATCCGTTGTCTGTGCCATCGGTGGAGAGAGAGGGGCTTGCGGAGCGGGGAGGAATGGTGGGAGGAAGGGGCTTTCCGGTCTTAGGGTCGACTTGGACAGGTCGGGCAGCGTTGTGGCGCTCGTTCACGATGGCCATGGCGCGGTGACCATTCAGGAAATCGGGGTGACCGGTGTTGATGTAGCATGACTCCATGGCCACGAGGTCCCTGACAAGCTTGTTGGTAGGATCCATGACTTTCTTGAAGAAGCCAATGACGACCTGGTATAGCTTCTCTTTCAATGATGGATACCTCCGGAAGAGCGGCTTGTTGAGCAGTTGCGAGAGAATGCGCACGAGTTCGTCGTAGACAAGAGACACACACTTCAAGCTAGGGTCTTCCAGTCTCTTGATTTGTTGCTTCACAATCAGCTCAAACGCAGTGGTTCCCACGAACAGAGCAGGGGAGGAACCAGACGAGTTGTACAGGATGGTGCGGATGTCAATGTCCTTGACCTGATCGAAGGGGTCGACAGCCTTGACACCGTTGGAGTAAAGTTCGTGGAAGACAAAAGATATTCTGGCACCTCCAGAAAGTTCAATGCTGGACAGCTCTTGGTTGTTGCCGTCGAGCACTGTGCGGTATTCGTTGGAGAACTCGGTGATGATGTTGAGGACGATGTTGGAAGCGTTCCCGAGCATTGAGTCACCAAGTGAGACGAGCTCGGCCGAGTATTTCTGTAGAGAAGCGGATATTCTGGCCTTGATGTCGGGCAGAGTCTGCTTGATGTGCATCATCAGGATGAGATTGAGCTTTCGTGCAAGGTAGGGTGTGCCGCAGTAGCTGGCCTTGTTGCGATAAGCCTTGTGGGACTCAAAGTAGTTTCTCTCGTGCTCGAGGGCGTATGAAATTGGTCTCTTATTCTCAATGTCTCTTTGGCCTCTGTTCACGACGGGGACGTAGCCAAGTCTCAGGGGGATAATGCGACCCGCGAGGATGTCGACCACATCGGTTCCCTCGTCCATCAGATCGACCTTTGTCAAGACACCGATAGTCCTCTGACCCTCGGGATCGACCTCTCGCGCGAGCTTTAGACCGTCCGAGTTGGCCAAATCCGTGTTTGCTGCAGTGACTGCGAGAATGATGGCGTTGGGCTTGCTGATCTGCTTCAGGACCATCTCTCGAATCTGTCTCTCGATATCTCTTGGCTGATCTCCGACAGGCACCTTGGTCAGACCGGGCAAATCGACAAGGGTGAGTGTAAGGACATTGGGCGAGTAGATGCGAAGGTTGATGGGAGCGGGTGAGATGCCGGCGTTCTTGCCCGTCTTGGAGTCTGTCTCGCGGACAATTTCCTCTCTGATCTTGTTGAAGTCGTAGAACTTTTCACCCGGGATGTGCAGAAACTCGCCCCATTCTTCCACGTTGGCGGCCGAGTCTGTGGTGCCCTCGATTGCGGAGCCATTTGTTGATGGCAATGGCTGGCGATTCACGAGTTGGAGAATCAGTGGCCGTCTCGTGACAATACCAGTACCACGCGGTAGACTGCGATTCTAGTCAGCGCTCCTGCTAGATCAGATGGATTGCATGTCTGGTGATTGATCAGGCATCAAGACGACCCTGAAGCAATAAATCAGGAGGAAAGGTAGGTGAGGGCGCACAAGTCTCGTCCAACAATGTTTTCCAACACCGAACTCTTGCCACTTGACTGCGAACCAACGACAGCAATCTGAGGGAGATCTATGGGGTTTTGGACCTGTTGCGCGATCTGTCAGAGACCTGTCCTTTTGTTGCTTATCGTTGTTGTGATTATCATGTGCTCAACGTACTCCGACAGTGGTGAAGACATCCTGTAACTTGTTGACCAGGGTGATCAATCCCGGGTCGTTTACATTGATCCTGCACGAGCGAAAGTGTCAGAATTCCATCGTCATCGTTGTTTATTGCAGACGTAGTTGTGTTCGAGAGACTCACGCATTCGCGTTAATAGCCATCTCTGGCGGTCAACAATAAAGCCCTCCTTGTTGATCCTATCTCGAGCTGGCTGCAGTGGTCGAAGAGTCTATTGGGCGGCGACTCTGGAAAGAGGATTCTTGTCTCAACAGAAAGATAGAGAGAGAATTAAAGTAGAGGAAAGGTCGAATATTGATTGTATTGTAAAAATGGTGAAATGCGATAGGCAACTCTTTTACATGGAAGTAATGTACATCTTTCAGCTTCACTCTTGGGGTTTCCCTTAGAGCCCAGCGGCCGCTTGGAGCTTCGTACTTGCCCATCTCAGGGTGACGTTTCCCTCCTGCTCCCTGCGCCTGCCCTCTCTTCGTCCTCTTTGCCCTGCTGCCTTCCTACCGCAGCACGACGTCCATGCGCCACCTTGACCTTTTCTCCCCAGTCGGCAGTGCACGGTTGCACCCTTGCCAAGGATTATAGTACAGTCAGGCAGTATTATCGTTGTAGTTGCAGAGTACGCCTCACATTACTCTTCCCTGTCGCCTGCAGCATGTGTCTTTTGACTACATATGCGCACAGTGATTTCAAGCAAAAGCAAGAACGGAGAGAAGTCTGGGCACCACAGAAGAAATCGTGTTCCTGGTGTCAGTAAACAATGACGGAAATTCTGCCGCTCTGTGCATCACACCGCTTCGTCGTAATTACAGCAGCAGCCTTATTCTATCCTATCCACAGTCTAAGCTTTACTGTCGAGCGAGAAATCTATCTTCCATCCACCGCCGATGGTAACACCGGGATTGCGCACCACCGCCCAGTCCGCCTTGCCAGATTCTCCGGCGAACCACTTCAGCGGTACGTCCTTGGCCTCGCTGCTCTTCGACGCTCCCTCTTCCGCCACCCTGACTTCGCTCTTGTGCTTCCACGAGGCTGGTGCATTGACGATGATGATCTTCTCAACCCGCACAGACTTCATCTCGTCCAGGTATGCCTTGGTCTTCTTGCCAGCCATTGACAAATCTGTCGAAGTCAAAGACACAGTCTCGGCATCGTACTTGAAGTGCCGATGGATATATGCACCCTGCTCGTAGTCGTACGACTCGCCATCGTCGAGGTAGACATCACCCTCGGCATCGCCAGCGTTGCCAAGAACAATGACCAGGGTGAATGGATCATACTTCATCAGCCCGCTGGAGCGTCGAGGCCGATCTCTGCGAGGGAAGATGTGGCCACCTCTCATGAGCAGTGGCACCTTCTCCAGAGGCGCCTCGACCTCGACGTGCCCTGGTCCTTTGTGCTGGGTGTAGTCGGAATAGTCAAAGTACTTTTCGCCATCGGGGAGGTAGATATCGACACTCGTTGCGCCCTCCTGAGTTACTGGCTTCACTAAAAGTCCACTTGAGCCAAGGTACATCTGGTCGTCGATTGAGAAGCCCTTCTCGTCGCCGGGGTGCACGTAGTACATGGGCTTCACCACTGGCTCGCCAGAGGTACTTGCTGCATGGAAAGCTGTGTACCATGTAGGTAGTAATGCATATCTGAGTCGGAGAGCCTGGGTGATGATGCCCCTTTCAACCTCGGGAAGCAGGTAAGGTTCGCGGCGGCGTGTATCGATATGCGCGTGGGCGCGGAAGAAGGGATAAAAGGCTCCAGCTTGGTACCATCTAGTCAACAGCTCCTTTTCGGGGTTGCCAAAGAAACCTCCAACGTCGGCGCCGGCAAATGGGAACCCGGTCACACCCAAAGACAAGATCATGGGGAGAGACTCCTTGAGGTGAGACCACTCAGCCTGATTATCACCTGTCCACATGGCTCCCATTCTCTGAGATCCCGCATAGAAGGATCGAGTCAGGACAAATGGACGCACACCGCCAGCTTTCTCCTCTTCCTTGTTTCGCGCAACCAGACCGTCAAAGGTAGCATTGACGAGCGTCAGACCATTAAGATTGTGAACGTCTCTGTGTTCCCAGCCTCCGTGATGCAGGTTGTCCTTGGGCATAGTCGTCTCGGGTCCGTTGAAGACAGAAGGCTCGTTCATGTCATTCCAAAGCCAGAGGTTGTGGGCCGACCCGAGAAACTTCTTGTATTGGAACAGCGAAGCCCACCATGCCCGTGCAGCTGGAGAAAAGCAGTCGACCCAGTGTGACGATCCGGGCCAGCACCATCCTTCGTAGATGTTTCCGTCCTTGTTGTGTGTTGCAAAATCCTTGGACTTCAACTCGTCAACGATCGGATAGTTTGCTTCGTTCTTGATGTGGGGATCAATGATGGCCACTAGTTTCCTCTCGTGTTCATCCAACTGTTCCTGCATCTCAATCGGCTTCGGGAAGGTCATAGGGTCCCAAGTGAAGTATTTCTTGCCATCGGTGTATTCGATGTCAAGCCAGATCACATCGTAGGGGATGTTGAACTTGTCAAACTTGCGGTCGACGTCTTTGACATCCTCATCTGTTACGTAGTTCCATCGGCACTGATGATGAGCGATGGCGAAGTGTTGAGGTAGCTGAGTGTAACCAGTGAGTCCAGTGAAGGCGCCGACGACGTCTTTGGGAGTTGGGCCAAGGAAAACAAAGACGTCAAGCAGGCCAGATTCGGAGAACCAGTGGGTCTTGGTGTCAGTCTCGCTACCAATTCCCAGGCTCAGCGGGTTGGCTGCGGATTTGGACTTGACAATGTCAATCCATGTCTCGGCAGCATTCAGCCAGAAGACGCCGACGGTGGAGTCCTTCTTGTGTGCCTGCATGAAAGGAATGGAGCCGTAGAGTGTCATTGGACTGTTCATCTCATACTCGAAGACATCGGCATTGTAAAGACGGTAAGGCTCATCGAAATTGCCATCGCCGCCACGAGTCTGTCTGAGAGACAGGGGTCCAGTATGTTCGGCCACGCCATACACATGTTCGTAACCGGGGAATGTGACGTCAAGAGCGACGCTTTCAGGACCTTTGGGCTTAGAGTCGGTGTTTCCTCCAAATGACTCGTCCCACCATGTGCTTTCATCTTCTGCTGCAGGATCTTCTACAGGCTCGCTTGCCTCTTCGCCCTCCTTGATCTCTTTTGCAGGCTTGTCGACCTTTGGACGCCAGTGCTCCATGTTGAGAAGACCTCTTTCGTTGAGCAACACTTGGGTGACGCCATCCCGCTTGAAGTCGATGCTCAGAGGAGAATGAGAGATGATAGCTTCGAACTTGCTCATGGGACCGTAGATCACCTTGGTGGTGCCCGTCTCCGAGCCCTTGCTGATGGCAGCTCCAGCACTAAGCTGGGTGCCACCAACAATAGCCCACTTCTCGGCTTCATTGTAGCGCTCCTTTCGGGCCTTGGAACCGTGTCTGAGCTCTATGTCTCCAGTCTGACGCTTCTCTTCGTCCAAGGTGACTCTTGCGGTGCCTGATTCCAAGAAGCTGATGGTAATGGGTAGACGGACTGATTGACCAGTAGTAGCGAGAGTCTTGATGACATTTCCGGTCAATTGGCCCTTGTCGAATTTGATTGATGCGGGGTCTAAGGCATAGGGACTAGACCAGGACGAAGTGGTGGCAGCCGAGTCCGCATAATCTCTGTTCCTCTTGCAGAAACCAGATTGGCTGCATGTCTTGAAATTCTCTTTCTTTACAGACACTGGAAATTCAAACAGTGAGTGAAAGTGTTATATTAAATAAGAAGATGTCACTATTGCAATAACCTACCTGCTGGTGTGAACAAGCAACACAGCGCTGTGAAGAGGAGAAAGACATAGGTCCACTTGGAGAACCTATTGACATTGGCGGCATTCATGACGCTCGTTTCACCAACCAATCCCTTCGACGATCGGAGTGATGTGGCCTAAAAGTATTTCCAGAAGGGAAATGGAGATCAACAGAAGACGATGGTGGAGTTGCTAGCTGTTCACTGCTTGCGGTACACTTAAGTTCGGACCCTAAGGTTTACCCCCGAATCTTGGGGGGAATCGACTGGGGAAGACGCTTTGATGCGAGGCGCTTGCTTGACTCGCTGCACTTCCATTCATTAATTCTGAGAGAAGCGATATGATGTTGCCAGCCAAATCTAGATCGCACTGAGAGGGCATATGTGTGTTTCTGTAGGCGCTCAAAGGCTCAAGGAAGTCCATCACAAACGCCATCAAGATTCGTGAGCGTTTTGTATTTGTCCACATCCAATCATTCTAAGCTAGATCTTAGATTCGGGGAATGCGACTGAACAGTTCCACTTCACTCTTACTTGTAACTCACTTTTGTTTCATCTTCATGGTTTCCACTTAATGCGAAATTCAGCGGCTAAAGTCACATGATGATCTCAAGGTTGCAGATCTCGATGCCATAAGTTACTGAGCACTAACTCCTCCCTTCACTAGAAGATAGTAGTGGACGGAGACGAATTCAATGAATCTGAATGATGAACGCACTGCTCAAGAGAGTATCACTGGTCTGAATAAAGGTCCTGTGACTCAAAGCGGCGAGAGCTTTGAGTGGTTGGGTGACGGCAAGCATACCGCCGTGTTATCAATTAGGCTCAACCACTATCACGAAATGAGACGCAAGGGCGTAGATGTGGCATCGCAGAAGGAGATGACAGCTACGCTTTCGCTTGTCAACCTCACTCCCCGAAAGCTCTTAGTGACTGAATTGCAATCCGTCGCTATTAGTTTGGGACGGCGCTTGCAGAAGCGCCCAATTGGCGCTCTCAGCGATACTGAGGAGCAGGCAACACCCAAGAGGCGTATTGCCTCCAAGCGCTAGCCTGTGCAGGCCTGCATCAAGGAAGTCTGGTATCTCCAATTGTAAGCTATACAAGATATGCAGTGCTGAGTGGAGTCATGTGACCATATAATTGTCAAACCACGATCTTCGAGATCGTGCGGTTTTCTCGAATGCCTGTGGGCTATGGACATATACTGGTGCAGGCTCCTTGTCGGTGTACTATGGCTTCTACCCACCATGTACTCGAATACGCCAATTTCACTGGCGAGATTCAAGTCGTCAAGGCTATGCAGTCGATAAACCCACGATAAGTGTACACGCAAGTACGTGATTTTGAGCATCACCACGGGCTCAAAGATGATCTCACACGTTCGAGCTGGGCATATGTGCTTGGAAACGGGTCGAAACCCCTGGAGAGGAGCAGACGGGGATACGAATGGACAGAACACGAAGAGAGTGGCGAAAGCGTACGTTTGGAAGCGGGTGGTGAATCATACATCTGTACTATCAAGGGTGAGAAGGTCTGGGTCATCAACGCAATGGCGAAGAACAGGAAGGCTCGCAGACTCGCATATAAACCTGACCTTCGCCGTAAGGGAGTGAACACCAATATTCCTAAGAGGAGCCGAGCTGCGCTTTGCATGGTCGACCGCGCACCTCCATTAGCTCTAGCAACAGTACCTTGGGGAACATCAAATCAGCGCTGGGAACAGCGTCTACAGAAGCGTGGTGCTTTAAGCAATACAGAGCCTAAGCCCAGAAGGCGTGTTGTCACCGGCCTCAAAGAAGGACCCGACTCTGGATGCAGGCATGCATCAGGGAAAGAGTAGTATCTCCAGCAGTAAGTTATGCGAGCTATACAGTGCTGGGGGAATGCACACGATCATATTTTGATGAATGACTGACCAACGAATGGATGGACAACGAGTCCTTGGTGAATAGTCAATGAGTCTCTAATGACTAGCAATTGCTAACTCAGTGGATAATAACTGACTAGAAGACGAGTTCATTTATACTCTGCAATCATAGTAATTCTAATCAGCTCTTAGCCTTCGGGCATCTACTTACATACATGAAACAGGCAATACTGCAGTCGTCAGACACTCGCAATACCCTTTCAAGTGATCTCTGTACGATCATTGGAAGCAGACCTTGAAGTTCAAAGAAGTCTGGACCAACCCCTACGAGTCGATCTTTTCTTCGATGAAGTCATAGACGTTTTTGCCTGAGATACCTTATAACACTGGATGGATGTCTCATCGAAGTCTCATCGAAGGAAACGTGTGGTCCCGGTTCGAGGTGGACCGTGCCTCAACAGACCCTGGACAAATATGATCAAACCCCACCAAAGAAACTGGAAGCTCCACCCAGAATCAAAAAGTCGGTGTTGATGGCCTCAGCTCTGCCAGATCAACCATCTTCCCCTCCTCTAATCTTCAACTTTCTCGGACCCAAAGACCGTTCTCACCTTACCATTGTCAATCAATCCATCCAACAGAAACTCGCCATGTCTTCCTCCGAGCAGACGTTTGTCTACCCTATCAGTCCTTGCCGATGAGGGGCAAAACGTGAAAAATGCTAACCGCCGATCCAGCTTCATTGCCATCAAGCCTGACGGTGTTCAGGTACGTTTTGCCTTCACCTACCTGTCCACGAAGATGATACTGACATATCACAGCGCGGTCTTATCGGCCCCATCATCAGCCGTTTCGAGGCTCGTGGGTATGTGTCTTCGATCCCAAAGACCTTCCTTGACTTATCTCTCCATCTTTCACCGCCTTCGATTCGCCCTACGTATGAGTATGTTCTGACAAAGGACGACCACAGCTACAAGCTTGCCGCCATCAAGCTCGTCACTGCTTCCAAGGAGCACCTCGAGAAGCACTACGCTGATCTCGCCGGCAAGCCTTTCTTCCCTGGTCTTATCACCTGTATGTGAAACGCACAACCCAACGAAATCACGACCGTCATGCTGATCCAAACAACTCAAGACATGGGTTCCGGCCCCATCTGCGCCATGATCTGGGAGGGCCGTGACGCCGTCAAGACCGGCCGTGTCCTCCTCGGTGCCACCAATCCTCTTGCCTCCGCCCCTGGCACCATCCGTGGTGACTTCGCCATTGTACGTTTAGAGTCCAAACATATAGATAGATAGACCGAACAGTCTACTAACATCTTGTCATCTAGGATGTCGGCCGCAACGTCTGCCACGGCTCTGACTCCGTCGAGAACGCCCAGAAGGAGATCGCTCTCTGGTTCAAGCCTGAGGAGATCAACAAGTGGACCAGCGCTCAGGCCTCTTGGGTCTACGAGAAGTAGATTCTCGTCTGATTTGGCATAGTATTCGACTGGGAAGATAAAATACACCTTATGGTGACATATATAGCCCTTTATACATCCAAAATCCGCAATGATCTCGTCCATGAACGCCCGAATATGCTCTGTGAACCACAGAAGTGTTATGGAAGGCTCTACTAAAATGCAGTGAATGAAGTTATGGTTTAAGCATCATACGTTGCCCGCGACATGTCACTGTACTTTTCAACAACGATATGAAGTGACCGAGGAGTTTCTCGGACGATCAATTGGCTACATCTGCTCAAGACTTGATGATGAGCAGGAAACATGTACACAGGATGGACACGTGGATCACTCTTGCCGAAATTGCTACGGATTCTTGTAGAGGATAACGACTGCCAATATTCAAGCCAAGCGTCCATTGCTGTTGCCTCACTGTTTTCTAGAACCTACATGAGGCTAGGGCTTCATTACCCTGATTCCGGTTGTTAACAGAACTCACTCGTGCCTGTACTATGCTTTCACACGTAATGGACGAGGGTCAGGTCGGATTCATTGCGGCTGTGGTGTGCTCAGCCACTGGTGCGTGCTCTTGGCGCGTCCTATCACCTATTAAGCTCCTATGTACTTGCCCCTCATCATCTCTGTCCATTCCATATAAACACCCAGATATTCAGAAATCAGTATACGACGCATCCCGGACAAACCAGCCCGTGAATATCATCAAACCAAGCTACCTTACTGAACACAGCCTACTATTATGGGTGTAAGTCAGGCATCTCCGCCCCTCTCCGCCAGCTGTTCGCTGTGACTGGCAGCCATACCCCGCCATGTCGTCACCGAGAAAGCTGGCGGCCATGAACCGATCGTTCAATGTTGGAAGAAACAACCTGAGCTGACGATGATATTGTGATAGCTTGCTTCGAAACTCGCCGCAGCTCAAGGCGGTGCGCCTCCAGCAGGAGGCTCATACGGAGCACCTCCACCACAGCAGGGTGGACCTGGCGGCCAAAGGCCAGGAGGATACGTAAGGCCCCAAGTCGGATTTACTGTGCCGCAGGGGCTAGTCTGCTGACGCATTGAAATCAAAAGCCTGGACAGCAAACCTACCAAGCCTACCCGGTAAGTTTATTCTTATTATAATCGTCATTTCTCAATTCCCATCCATCTTTTCAACTGTCTTGCAATCTTTTGTCGCCATGTCCGGTCGTCCCTACCAAGCATATCCGGGTGCATACGGATCCGGCGCAAGTCAAAGTCCGTATCCATCATCATCATCATCATCATCGCAGCCGCCATACACAAATTCTCCATTCCAGTCGCAACCGCCTGCCTCGCAACCTGGTTATTCTTCGCCTGCGCCCTATGGCCAGAGTCAACAATACCAACCATACCCCCAGCAACAGCCCTATCCTCAGCAGAGCTATGGCCAACCCCAGTCGCAACAAGGAGCATATAATCGTCCTCCTCCACCCCCCCCACCACAACTGAGACCCGGTGGTGGATACCCCTCCTCACCGGCGACTCCATTTGGCCAGAGTCAACCATATGGGGGTGCTCCAAGTCAACCATATGGCGGCGCGCAGCCCTATGCAGGTTCTCCGGCACCGGGTTATCCTTCCACTTCACCGTACCCTCAAGGAGCTGGCTATGTTCGTCTCACGATTGATTGCTGCACACCATTACACAAAGAACAAAGTCGATTTTGCAGGATCTCAAGCTGACCGACTATCACAGGGTGGACAACAGCAGCCGCCTCAGGGACAGGGTTATCCGCCCCAGGGAGGTGCCCCAGGTGGATACCCCTCTCAACAGCAGGGACAGTACGGCCAGCCTCCACAACAACAGTACGGCCAGCCCCCCCAGCAGTACGGCGGAGCACCTCCCCAGCAATCTCAGCCTGCCGGTCCTGCTGAGGTCGCAGCCTATAAGCAGTCTCTCCAGCAGACGATCCAGGAGAAGGGTCTCCAGGCTTTCTACCCGCCGAACTCACCACAACTCGACCAGATCGCCCAGCGCGCCGCCATGCAGATCGATCGCCTGTGCCAGGCGTGGCGCATCAACAAGGAGATTGGCAATGACATTGTCAAGCTCGCCCTTTACGATGTGGTCATCTACGTTGACGACAGTGGATCTATGCAGTTCGAAGAGAAGGGAGAGCGCATCAAGGACCTGCAGCTTATCCTCGAGCGCGCTGCCTTCGCCGCGACTCTGTTCGACGAGGATGGTATTGACGTCCGCTTCATGAACCAGAACCCGCCGGAGCCCATGATTTCAGGCATCAAGAACAGCCAGCAGATTGAACAGCTTATCATGAGCCACAAGTTCAGCGGTCTTACTCCTATGGGCACTGAGCTCAGGAAGAAGGTGATTGATGGAATCGTGCTCAACAAGTTGCGCAGCGGACAGATGCGCAAGCCTGTGCTTGTCATTGCCATTACCGACGGTCAACCCGCAGGCGAGCCCACAGACGCGGTTTTCGATGCCATTCGCTACGCCAATGCTGAGATCAGCCGCTCGCAATACGGCCCAGGCGCGGTAGCTTTCCAATTTGCCCAGGTCGGCAACGATGAGAAGGCTCGTGAATTCCTGAGCAAGCTTGATGAGGATCCTGTTGTCGGACGTCTCGTAGACTGCACTTCGAGTATGCATACGTTGCGGCCCTACAATGAGAGCGCAATGCTAACAGGATTTCAGACTACGAAAACGAATCTGCTGAGATGGCTCGCGCCAACCCTCCTGTCGATTTGACTCCTGATCTTTGGGTATGTAGATGCGAACCTTACTCGCTTGTACCTGTTTTAACACGCAGCAGATCATTAAGCTCCTTCTCGGCGCGGTTGACCCGTCCTACGATACCAAGGTACGACGTGTCGATGTCCCCCAATCTTGCTGTCCTTCAATTCTGACATGACTTAGGATGAGAAATCCAATGCTCCCCAGCAGGGCTATGGTACACCTCAAGGTGGATATGGAGGACCACAGGGTGGCTACGGCGGACCTCAGGGCGGCTATGGAGGAGCTCCACAAGGCGGACAATACGGTGGTCCTCCTGCGGGCCAATACGGCGCCCCTCAAGGCGGACCTCCCGGCGGTTACGGAGCCCCCCAGGGTCAGGGTCAAGGTCAGTATGGTCGCCCTCCTCCAGGCCCTCCAAGCTACGGACAGCCGCAGGGTGGCTACGGTGCACCACCACCACCTCCCAGGTACTAAGTCATGAGAAAACCGGACTCGCTTATCAATGCAACCTCGACTTGGATAGGAGAGCTCGTTTCTTCCTGATAATTAGCAGTCCTACATTACGAGAATCATAATATGTTACTAGCAAAAATAATCGTCGCACTTGGTCGTGATTTGAATGTGTGGTCTCGCAGCTACACGCGTGCTGGATGATGAATTCTGGTATTTGCGCTCATTGAGGTTGGATTGTCTAAGATAGCTCTTGCGACTGGAAATTGTCGGGACACCACCGAAACTCACGGCTTTCGTTGGCGATGGTGGCATGTTCTACGAGATGCCCAGTAACGTCGGCAGCATGGCAGATGGATGACAGCGGACTGGCATCCTTTCACTAATCTGTTCCCGTGTCCGTAGCATTGCACTGATAAGAAAGGCAAGTGGTGTTCATTGGTGATAGATCTGATGACCCGTTCGGGGATGGCATGATACCCGTCACGCCTGAGACGACACATCACGCATCGCCATCGGCATTACTAGACTCACGGCGATTCTGTGGTGTCTAAGCTTCGTACATTTGGCTTGTATGGTACGCAGTAGTCGACCGCTTTGCCGCAAGCATGAATGGCCGTTGACTACTGCTGTGACCGACGATGGCAGCGTGCGCTCAGAAAATAACATACAGCACAAGGCAAACACATGGCTGTCTGTGGAGGGGTAAAAGCTATAAAGATTATTGTCGCGAGTCGTGCAATACCTGCATCGTCATTCGATCATCTCGATGTCTTCCACCGCTCAACAAATGAGGTCAAAGCGGGATAAACCGGAGCTTCCTCGGCGATGATGAAACCTCACATGGAGGGGTCTGACTTCATAACAAGTGGGGTTTCGGGCAGTCAGCCTTTTGATTTCTTCAGCTCAACCAACACATATCTTCCCTCTCGCACCCTGCATCTTTGCTCCAATCACTCACACTCTATTCCCAATCACAACCTTTTTCTACCTCATCCCAAACACACATCTCAATCATGGCCCCCGCTGTCCTCAAGAAGACCGGCGTCATCTACGGCGATGATGTCAAGGACCTCTTCAAGTACGCCCAGGAGAAGAAGTTCGCCATCCCCGCTGTGGTATGTGAAACTATCATCTGAATGTGTATATACATGTGCTTTTGCTGACCATTGCCCAGAACTGCACTTCCTCCTCGACTGTCGTTGCTACCCTCGAGGCTGCCAGAGACAACAAGTCCCCCATCATCATCCAGGTAGGAAGCTGCACAGCGACAAATTCTGCAGGGTCCACCACCATACTGATACAGCTCCATAGGTCTCCCAGGGTGGTGCTGCTTACTTCGCCGGTAAGGGTGTTGCCAACGGCAACCAGGAGGCTTCCATTGCTGGTTCCATTGCCGCTGCCCACTACGTCCGCGCTCTCGCTCCCGCATACGGCATCCCCGTCGTCCTCCACACCGACCACTGCGCCAAGAAGCTCCTCCCATGGCTCGACGGCATGATGGAGGCCGATGAGGCTTTCTTCAAGGCCAACGGCACTCCTCTGTAAGCATTCAATCACTAATTGCATCCTCGTGCTCGTGCTGACCGACGCCAGCTTCTCTTCCCACATGATCGATCTTTCCGAGGAGGAGGTCGACTGGAACATCCAGACCACCAAGAAGTACCTCGAGCGTGCCGCCCCCATGAAGCAGTGGCTCGAGATGGTGCGTTGATATCTGATATCTATATTTATTCCTGGCACATAACTAACAGCCACACAGGAGATCGGTATCACCGGTGGTGAGGAGGATGGCGTCGACAACTCTGAGGTTGACAACAACTCCCTTTACACCCAACCCGAGGACATCTACAACATCTACAAGGCCCTCTCCGAGGTCTCCCCTTACTTCTCCATTGCCGCTGGTTTCGGTAACGTCCACGGTGTCTACAAGCCTGGCAACGTCAAGCTCCGACCTGAGCTCCTCAGCAAGCACCAGAAGTACGTCCAGGAGAAGACTGGCTCCAAGGACGACAAGCCCGTCTTCCTCGTCTTCCACGGTGGCTCTGGCTCCAGCAAGCAGGACTACCTCGACGCCATCTCCTACGGTGTCTGCAAGGTCAACCTCGACACTGACCTCCAGTACGCCTACACCGAGGGTATCCGCGACTACATGATCAGCAAGAAGGAC
Source organism: Neodothiora populina (assembly GCF_041146345.1). Lineage (NCBI taxonomy): Eukaryota > Fungi > Ascomycota > Dothideomycetes > Dothideales > Dothioraceae > Neodothiora > Neodothiora populina. The sequence goes on from NW_027191413.1 coordinate 2,693,647, forward strand.
TACCTCAGCAGCCAGGTCGGCAACCCCGACGGTGCTGACAAGCCCAACAAAAAGTACTACGATCCGAGGACTTGGGTTAGATCTGGCGAGCAGACGATGAGCAAGCGTGTCGCTATCGCCCTCAAGGATTTCAACACTGCTGGCCAGCTTGCTTAAATTTTGGCGACGAAGTGATTTTGAAAAAAGAAGATTTTTTGATGAGAGAAACATCTTTGCAGCACACATCTGCCAAGGCAGACCTTGATAGGATGCAATGCTGTAGTCATGAAATGATGTAGTCTCTGATATTAGTTTACGGAACCAAAGAAATACCATATATTGTATATAATCGAAGGGTTTTTGTCCACCGACGCCGAAGTCTATTCTTTCCCATACCACCAAGGCATGCCGACACGCAAGGAACATCAGCAAGAAACCACTATCACTGTGTTTTGAATGCTAGACAATCGCCATATGACTAAAGGGCAAGTAAATATTGAGTATCGGGTTATCGCGACTATGGTCGGACGTCTGTGACTCGGCACCTACAACCTCGGCAAGAAGCCCTCCTTCGGCTTCGATTCACGGTAGCTATCTATTCTTTTGCGCAACACATCATACGCTATACGATATTCTACAGGAACAGTCGACGTGATGGAAGACTAAATGACTCGCATCGGGAATTGATCATGGTATGTGGTATGTGCTGCATAATGGTTTCATCGGGGCAGAAGCAAGTTGTGAATCTAAAAGTTCTCGATCTCCAAATATCTGGAATAAAAGAAATCAAAGTAAATCCAGAGAGAGTTAGTAAGCTCCTTTTTTCTTCATATTTTCATTTTGATTCCCATTTTCTAGGGACTTTTTCCAAAAAGAAAAAAGAACAAAAAAGAACTGAGAATCGAGAAGCTTTGTTAAGAAAAAGGGGCATTTCCAATTTGATTGGTCCTGTTTTATCAACAAGGACTTATTGCTCTGGTGAATATCAGATAAAAACCTTTTGAAGCTACTGATCATTCTCGCCCTCAGGCGCTAAATCTCTCCCCAAACCGAAAATCGCAAAATAATGTGAACAATATGCCTGCGTCTTTCTAGACCAGGGTGCATCTGGCAACCAGTTCGCCAATCTTCGTCAAGCTGTTGTTCTCGGCCAAAGTTGTGTTCTTATCGTCATCGTCCGAAACGTTGCTCTTCGCAGAAAAGATATCGTCATCATCGTCATCATCATCGCCGGCTTTGGGAGCGTTTCTGTCCTTGGAAAGCTGTCTGGGTTTGGCAGACCAGCGTTCACGGCGCTGTTCAACAGTGCGAGCCATGTCGTCTTTGTCGCGATAGTTTGGGAAAACGAAGACCCTGTCAAAGTCGACCAAGCGGCCCTCGCAAATCCCATGAGAAGCGTCCGCCATCGCATAGAACCTGGCAATTGTTCCCTCGTTGCACACACCGACTCGGAAGACGCGATCATTACGCGGAACGGTAAGGGGGTCGTCGACGTTATAAATGGCTCGTCCGAGTCTGCGGCGGCCAGTGAAACCGGGAATCTCGACGCTGAACTTGGCCTTGTGGGTGGGTGCGGCATCAGGGACGAATAATGCAACCCACAGAAGTCGATCGTAGTCTTCTGGAGTTTCTTCGAACTCCCATTCGTCGGAGTCCAGCGGGGTTGCGGTATCGGTATCTTGCAGTTTACCCAATTTTCCGGCCTTGAGACCGCGAACGTGGAGCCAACAGTCTTCATACTCCGCCGCTGGGAGGCCGTGATCGTACGAAACTCCGTATATCGTGAACGCCATGTCTTTGACTTCGGTAGTTGGAATAGTATCTTCCATGTTTGCGAGTATCGTCTCTCCAAAGTCGTCAAAATTTTGTCTTCGAGAATTTTGCCAGAATTTCAAGCTTACCTTTGCGTAGTCTGTGGTGTTGTATGAAGTGGTCGAGGTTCGATAGATGCAGAGAAGCGGATGGGTAGGAGATTTATATATATGGGGAGAGGCCGACATGAAGACAACATGGAAGGAACTACTTACGCGATTGAGATATGGGTGAGCAGAAAAGTGCATCCGAGTGAAGACAGGCCAGCGAAACTAAAGAGTGAAGAGACAAGAAATTGAATAGAGAGTGTTGCGAATCTCAACGAAGAGAGATAGAATAGCAAGAGTAAAGTGATGCAGAAGAATAGGATAATCAAATTCGAGTAAGTGCAGAGCTATAGGTAAGTGAGTTTAAGGAGTGATATAATGCGCAGTTTATACTAGTATAAGTAAGGAGCATATGATACTAGATTACTTGTAATATAAAAAAAGTTTGAGTACAATAGCTTTCTCTTACTCTGCCACTGCTCACTTAAATACTGCTCACTCAACTATTGCTTGATTAACTACTGCTCACTCAACTACGACTCACTTAAATGGTGCTCACTTAGATACTGCTCATTCAGCTACTGTTAACTATACTACTGCTCACCAAGCTACTGTTTACTCAGCTAATGTTCACTTATCTCAGTGATCAAGCCATGTAAACATAAACCTCCATAGAAATACTGCTGTCGTTTACTCTTCATTTGATGCTTTCTTATACTCTATCGCTTCAGAATCTTCCAAATCTTCAATATTTATTCACTCTTCCTTCAATTTGTTGTAGTTCACTTTCTAACTTGAAATCACACCAGCTTCATTTTAATTTTCAAGCATGTTTGATTGAGATCTAGAAAAGGTAATGCTCGTTATAGTCTCTTGAGCATTTACTCACTACTTCTCTATTGTAGAAGTGAATGAAGTTCACATGAAATCAGTCGTTGATCCTTCAGAGATCTATTATTCAGGCTAAAGATCGTTCATGCATCAGAGGAGCCTCACATGATTACTTCAGTCAGCACGATAGTCAATTTATTGTATGATCACCTCTATGATCATTAGAATGTGATGGAAAATTCCTACAAGTGAGGTAAACATTTGAGATCTGTTCTTCAGTTCAGCTAGTCACCTGGTTCTAGCATATCATATTTGCAGAGTGAGGTAGATCCAGCCGCAAAGCATAAGGCATAAGGTAATTTTCAACATTTCATTCCATGGAATTCAAAACTTGAGGAAGAAGAAACTACTGTTTTGTATGGAAACTCAAATCGCATTTCATTAATTACTGGGTACCTGACGTCCCTTGTCCTAGTGACGAGGGCTAGTCATTTTGGTAGCAAAGAGCAGTAGAAGAGTAAAACTGATTCGAAGCTCATGACGACTCCCGCGCGTGTGCTTGTGTCGGGTTTCCTGCGTTGTCATGTCTGGGCATGATGTCTTGGATAGAGGCAGGATTGTCTGAGGAGCTCTCTGGTAAGGAAAAAAAAGAAAAGCAACTTGGCAACAGTGTTCAGAAGAGCGGCAGAACCGTCCGAATGATGATCTAGCAAGGAAAAGAAAGGGGATCGAAAGTTTGAAGCCGCCGACGGTCTTGGCTGCGAGTTTGCTGATGCTACCAGCACACGCGATTTTCTGCGTCAGTCCTCCTTCCTGCATGGCCATGTTGGACAATGGCATCGTAGAAGAAACCAGGGCTTTCTAAGGATCTCACTCGGCGAGAAAGCGATCCATCTTATCGATGCATTCCTGTGTAAATACAGTTGTGTCACGAATGCGTCTCGAAGATTCGGCGAGCATGGGAAGGGGAGCTTCCTTCATCGCATAGACGAGCTCTGCCCATTCGGGGCATGTAGATGGGCTTGTGCCATTGATGGCAAGCAATCCAAGTCCGTTCATCGACTCCGCCAGTCCGTCTTTTGTGCGCTGATGCGCCTTCGCCATTTTGTCGCGTACGATCGTCAGGGATGCCATCGGGCCAGGATCGCGTTTGGGCGTAGTAAGAAAGAGCTCATGATCAGGTTCGGACAAATCCTGCGCCGCACAAACATCATGGGATGTCATTGGTCTTTTCGATGACCTGCCAAAGCTGCTGCCCCCGGCCTGTGTAAGAATTATCTCCGTGAATTTCCAGATTGTCGAGACTGGATCTGAAGGCTTTGTTATGCCTGAGGCCACTGATATAATACACCATGAATGACCTGTGGTGGCCTTGTTTGACGTAACGGTTGCATTCGCGACAGGCGCGGTTCATCAACATGAGGTCCTTGTATGTGAAACTTGGAAATCAGTGAATGACGTCGCGGTATTTAACCTACAAGGTAGAAAGGCATCGTTAGTCATCCGAAGCAAGAAATGATGGAAAGCGATCATACCTTGAGCTCTGTCAAGGCGAGCCGCGCATGCGTTTCAGTAAAGGGTGTGGAAGGCTCTGATGAGAGCATACGGCAGATGTTCAAGTTAGAGTTGGAAACGCCTGTGTGTCGGGCGATCGAATCCTCGAGGAGCCTCAGCCAGAAAGTGTCATTTGTCTTCTGGAATTGCTGAAAGTACACCTGCGATGCATTGAAAAGATGAGTTTCCTCGAGCCAGGTCCAAACGGTGTCTTCGCTGACAGTGTCATCGCGGCTACTTCTCAAAAACACTTCGACTTCATCATCCCAGAGATCAATGCGTTCTCCAGTATTCATTGCCTTGTCATCCTCATCACGAAACTTTGGAAGGTAGAATATTTCGTCTCGGTCGACCAGGCGACCCTCGCAAAGTCCGTCAACAGGATTAGCCAAAGCGAAGTAACCTCTGCCTGTCTCGAGCTCGCAAACACCGATTCGGAATGCGTGACTACTGTGAGGAACTGTGAGTTGGTTTTGAGCATCACAAATTGCTACATCTTGCTGGCGATAGCCCTGAAAGCCCTCAATCGCAGCACCAGTTCTGGCCTTATATGCAGCCGCGGCTTCAGGAACATGAACACCAATCCAGAGGAGTCTTCTCAGGGCCTCTGAGCGCTCAAGCTCAACTTCAGTGGGTTGGATGGGAGGGGCGCTGTCAGTTGCTCGCAACTTACCACCCTCACCTATTTCGAGACCACGCACGTTGAGCCAGTCACACTCGTAGACAGCGGCCGGAACATGAAGATCATATGCGATTCCTTGCATAGTGAATGCCCTTACTATACGCGTCGACTTCACTTGATGCATTGACTTCACCTGGGTTCATCTATGGCAGCCTTTCTGCAACACTACTAAAGTCTCTTCTCTGCATCTGCAATCTTCGGCTCCTCAATCCAACACCACTTCCTCTCTTCTCACTTTAGGTAAGTTCTCTTCCTAGTCAGGTCCACTTTGCATGCGTGTTCCATCCTCCTTCTGTATCTACAAACGTCAACTTCGTTAAGAACCACTCACCAAACGTCTCTTTGCGCTAACAACTAGCAGAAAGATCCTCTGACATCCGTAGTGGGTGAAGTTCACTCCATCATGGCGCAAAACTCCAGCTTCGATCAGAAGTACAAAGCCATGGGCAAAACAAGCTAAAGTCAAGATTGGCAAACGGACTGATACACCATTTGCTGTCACAAAAACAGAGGCATATAGATGTAACAGTGTAGTCTGTTTACCCTTCGAAAGACACTTCCTCTCTTCACATTTTTCTCTCTACTCTGGACTTTGACTAGCGTTTATTCAGCGCGTTAGCTTGACTTGTTACTAATCCCCCGATGCTGCTGTTCGCTTGCTCTCTTCATCGATTCCTGTAAGTATTATAACATCATAGTAGAAAACAAACCCCTTGTCTTCGATTTATATGCTGAAACTATCTGCTGACAAGCTCGTATACTACCTTATATAGGACCAGATTAGAGGTAGGAGAGGAGATAGGGTAATGAAAAGATGCAGAAGTGAAAGCGAAGGCGCACGTGAGCTTCTACAACTGCCTCATGTTGAGTGTTAAGGGTGTGAAACCGCAATTGGATAATGACACTGTATGTTTACATCACTAGTACGTTCTAATCGATTCTTTGTTCGTGACTCAGGGTCGGGTTTATATACAAGTGACATCTTTAGCTTGTCTACTACTTCACTTAACACATTGACCTCAGTAAGACTTACTGCACCTCTTGCCGACCTACCACTTTCAGTCTGTTATCAACACTTCCTCCCTAATTTGCTCTCTCCAGCCCACATACCACCGACTCAGCAACACCAATACATCATGGAGGGAGTCAACGTAGTTGAAACGAGATCTTCCGGTTCCGGTTCCAGCGATCGAGACGTAGTTACATCCCCAGAAGACAACCCACTGATGAGGGTTCAGCAAGCCGTTCCTATCATACGCGCAAGAGCTGCCGCCCTTGAAGACCTGAAGCAGCGTATTAAGCAGGAAAATAATGCAACGCTCAAAGCAGCATACCGGGTTGAATTGGAGAAGATGGCCGCTGACATTCGAAAGACTGAAATCGACATTCATGCTATCACACCGGAGTCGCCTGCTCCCCGCAGACGTCCTGTCTTTTTGTCTCTCAACATTGACCCCACGGTCTGAGGTACGAGCAAGATCTTCGCCATGGGTACAAGGATCCAAATAGACTACCGTAGTGCAGTCAGTCCCTTACCATCTGGTTCAACGCCCGAGTCAACAGGCGTTATCAGTCTTAGCGATCATCATCTCAAACGATCAATTTGTATCAAGGTGAAATACCTTAGCAGATGAGAAATACCAAAAGACAAATGTCTTTATATACTCTACTCTAATCTTGTTGTGTCCCATTCGCTCAATGATTTTATTTGTATGTTTGGTGTCGTTGCTACTGACAGAGTAAGCTTCTTGGGCTATTAGAGTTTGACGAACAGTACATCCGAAGTCTTCTATCTCGGGGGTAGGTGGCTGTGCTTTTGTTTGTCGCGAAATCTATAGATTTGTTTCTATTTCATGTGCCTGTCAGACAGGCCTGACATGAGCTCGGAACTCAACTAGATCTGCAATTTGAGATCCTGAGGAGCGCCATCTGCTTCGCCACTCTTGATCATTGCCTCAAGCTAGGATGGGTGTTAGTGTTATCTTGATGCGAGGAAATAGAGCAACAAAACTTACGAATTCCAGATCAGCCAATGCCTCCTGAGGCTTCAACACATCCGCTTCCTTCACCCCACCAGTAGCTCCAATAGCCTCACTCCAAACCTTGATCTCAGCCTTGACTCCGTTGCCATCATTCTCGAACGACTTCTCCTCGACTCTTCCGTCCTGGAACTTGATGGTAGTGCGATCGAAACCGACATCAACGATGCCATTTTCGCAGACAACGACAAACTCACTAGCCCTCGGGCCCGAAGCACCGAAAGAGATGTCCACAGTTCCCACAGCGCCGTTGGTGCATTTGACGGTTCCATTCAAAGTGTCGATGGGAGGAAGCCACTGTCTCGAAAGCGAGGTGAAAGCACTCACACGGCTGACCTTTGTCTTTCCTCCGGCGAGCAGAACGCGGACTCCAGCCAGGAAATGTACACCGCCGTCCAGAAGGAATCCACCCTGATAAGAAGGTGTCTTACGCCAAGAAGTCAGGAAATACTTGTTGCTACCATCGTCTTTGACGAGGAGCTGGACTCTGGCACGGAAGGTCAAGATGCGGCCCAGAGACTCCGGGATGGCGATCTGGGAGGCTCCGTAGTGGAAACGGGGCAGGTGGCGCCAGTTCTCGGCCACACCCCAGGTCGGGAAAGATGAGGACGCAGCTCTCTTGCTTTCGTACCAGGACAGCAGTTCTTGTGCGTCGGCGAGATCTTTTGCAATGGGTTTCTCGCTCAGAACGTGTTTGCCTGCTTCCAGGGCCTGCTTGATATAGGTAGGCTGCGCGGGGATTGGGAGAGCGATCACGACACCCGAGATGTCATCGCGAGCGAGCAGATCCTTGTAGGAAGGAGTTGCTGAGTCGTCTGTGTAGATAGTGATCTCATTGTCCTTTGTTAGGGTCTTTGGAATATCAGACAAAAGAGATTTGGCCGAGGAGAGGGAACGAGAATAGAGTGCTTTGAGGGTCACCAACTCCGAGTTGGCTTCTATAGCGGGCTGTTGCAGTGCGATTAGTTTCGAGACATCCACCCAAGGAACATTTTATGGTCCGGAGGATATGTACAATGTGTGATTCAGCGACAAAAAGTCCTAACGTATTTCCATATCAGTACTACAGTACAAGAGCACACACTACTTTTAGTCCAAGGCGATCCTACCGCTTCCGATTACAGCAATGCCGAGTGGTGCCATTTTCCCAATACAATTCGTGTTCGTTCGTCTCTAATAAGGTTTTGTTTGACAGAAACAAGAGGCGGCGCTATGGACAGATAGATATACACAGCAATTGTTCTCTATGTGGGGACCTACAGAAAGTGGTAGGGAATACGCTATACAAACCCCACATGACGTGACAACAAGCGGGCATTTTGCACTTAATGTCGCCATGCTTTTATCCACCAATCTCGCATAGTGCTTTGGTATGTGGCAGCTACAGAGTAAAATACTGATACACTAATAGTGGACCACTTCCATTCAAGACAGATTTCAAGACAGATGCAGCATCTTTTACCGTACTCGATAAATGTACTTGCGAACGGGCGAAGTCGCGACATTGCGGAGGACAAGGCGGAGGTAGGCGGGGCATGATAGGAACAAGCCTATCTCCGCCATCTGCGGAAATGTTCCTGGCCGAAGCTAAAGCTATCAAGGACTAATATTATTACTGTCCATCCTACGATTAAAGAGTCGATAGCTCTACAAGCACACAATTGCAAGGATTCGTACCAGAAGAATTGAGAACGATATGAGAGCACATCAGGCCTTGCTTCAGCTCACTACTATTCACGCCTCATCTCCATTCTCTGAGGATCGTAGAAGTGAGCAATCCATGAACAAATGATTGTGTTCAAGTGAAGTGACCCTTTGATGCTCTACAGATGCACAATCTTGCTTGATCTTCAAGCTTGAGTGACGGTACTTTCTAGGCAGTGACGACTATTTCCACGTCGATTATTACTCACTGCCGCAGTATCCGAGTAGTGAATAGATGCTCATTGTTCACTCCTATCGTATCTGAGGGTGAACAGATTACTTGAAAGACTGTAGTGAGCCATGTAAGATATTGAAGTCCACTACAGCTCGCTCAGTCAGTCTTGCATATTCTTAGGTCAGGTTCCTCAAGAAGTAAGTAAAACAAGAATCATCGATAATGTGAAGCTAAAATGATCTCAAATTAAAGACTGAAGTCAAGATGACTTCAAAGGAGAGTGAATAGAAGTCGAAAATAAGGGAATGGGAAGATATAAGCAAATAAACAGCATTCTCATTTATCCCTCACTTTCTTTTTCACCAACTCATAGCTCTTCATTTTCCCTCTACTCACTTATCCTATCACTCTGTACTACTTCTCCTCTGCTCTTGACTTCTTGGTATACCACAGGGACTGCGTCAGCGTTTGCTCAAAACCAGGCACTATGTAACACAGATCTGGTGTCTCTTCGCGATAGAGAAGCAATTGCTTTGGACTCCGGCTCCGAATTACCATGTCCGATGAGTGACTGCTCGGCAGTCTTAGCGCACGCTGGAACTTTGAAAAAACACATCAAAGAACAGCACGACCAGGTGTCCGAATGGTCACCAAAGCCATGCGAACATAGCTGTTGTCCCACCAGGCACACAGCAAGACCAGGCACTATCAACATCTCAAGAAATAAAGTCATCCTCAAGGTCAGCTGTAGCAAGTCATAATGTATTATAACGTTATTAATAGTCTTCAAGATTGCCACTGATCTTGGGTGTGTGCCTGTTCTTTGGGCGGGGTTTGTGGTACATGCTGACTGGTGACGAGCAAACGCCGACGCAGTCTCTGTTGTGTAGCGACATCCGGTATTCTTGGTACATTTGAACAAGAATGGGGTCGGTGGGTTTCTGCTGTTGCGTAAGGCATCTTCCATGGGATATTGCGCCTTGTGCCCAAACCTATACAACAGCACCGGCCGACCTTAGGTTCTAAGGTGTACGCTGGACTTTGGGGACTATTCGAATACCTGGTCATGTTGTTCTCAGATGTGTTTTCTTGAGATGGCAGCGTGCGCTGACTTACTCCTAGTAACTCAAGTTGCTATGTCTCAACCAGAATTCGTAGATGACTCGGAGGAATTCGATTCCTCCGAGGTCGAGTCTAGCGAGGACGATGAGCCCGCAATTCTGCACGGAAGGAAATCCATTGAGAAGATGATTCAAAACGCAGCCGAGTATCTAGAGGACAGGCACACACCCGAGATTAATCGCGATCTCAGAAATTATTGATAATACTATAATACACTATGCCTTACTTCAGCTGACTTTATATACGCATCTCATTTTCCCTGAGATGTAAATGGTGCCTAGCCCTATGCCTGGACTCTCCCCTATGCCTGAATGTTCCTCTTGCCTGGAATCTGCTCTTGCCTGGACATTCCCTTAGCCTGGACCTTCCTCTAGCCTGGACCTTCCCTTAGCCTGGCCCTTTCGCTTGCCCGGACTCTCCTCCTGCCCAGTTTTGTCTTGTGCCTGCTTCAGCCCCTCCCAGTACCTATTTCATCCCCTTCGCCCAGGCCAGCACAAGAAACAGGCACACACCAAACCAGGCGCATCTCAAGAAATGACAATAATACCATGATATATTATGCTTCACTCCAGCTGACCTTGTAGCAACATTTTTATCCTTGAGATACAGCAGTGCCTGGCCCTGTCTCGTGCCCTGCCTTGTCTTAGGGCTGCGCTAAAACTCCAGTCGGGAACATTCTACCCTCGTCTCTGTGTCTGGTGTATGCTTGATGCCAACTATCCTTCTTAGACCTTAGCAAGCCTTCGCCGACACCGGGCGACTTATGGATTTAGTGGAGATGAGTGTCTCCTATATCTGCTTAAGACAGGTAACTCTATCTAGGTATGGAAGAGACAGCAGCCATATCTTACAATTGTAATGAATAGTACTTAATGCTAAATTACTGAATTTAGCATAATCACCGACATGAGGAAACACCTCATAACTAAGAGACACGGCATGTCCGAAGAAGAAGCCAACAAGGCTATCGAGGACTACGGGATTTACGAATCCCGGGAGAGCCAGGTTCGAATACCGAAAATGAACAGCCGAAGTCAGGGCACATCAGACAGTGTCCAGGCATAGGGCCCGGCCGGGCACTATGTACATCTCGGGGAAGTGAGATGCGTATATAAAGTCAGCTGAAGCAAGGCATAGTGTATTATAGTATCATTAATAATCTCTCAGATCGCGAATATTCTCCGGTGTGTGCCTGTTCTCTGAGTAGGCCTGGATGCGCAGAATGAACATCCGAGGTCAGGGCACATCAGACGTCCATACTGACGACACAGTAACTGTGGTTGATCAACCTGTCCTAGTCTTCCTAGAATGAGCAGCCAAGACAGAAGAAGACTAGGACAGGTTGATGAACCACAGTCACTGCATTGTTGGTTTCTTCTGCTATTGTGACACTTTCATTCAGTGAAGTAAACAACAGTGCTGGAGCAGGAAGCCGCTCTTCGTATGTGTTTGGATTACTGTCTACCGTTTCATTGTAGAAGGAAAATTAGAGATGAAATACAAAAGACTGGGTATCTGATAATGTCATGCCATTCCCCATTTATGTATGTGTGTGATTTGTGTGACCGCCCCATTTTTCGCCTTGTTCCCCCATTAATCCCTGCCTGAGCAGGGGAGCACCTTTCCTGAGCTCCGTCGTCGTGGTTCAGTGGAGCCGGTAGTAGTGGAAAATGAGTAGAGAGAAAAATAACCAAAGGAGCCGTAGAAGAGAATAAGCCTGGAAGGGGGAGGGGTATCAGATGAAAATAATTTGCACGATGATAGATGCAATGCTCAGAGGAAGATCTGCATGACGTGGTTCTTGTTGACTTGTTTCCCACAGCCCTGGACTTGACATGCATTGAACGGGCGCGGTAGGACGGGATCGGTGATCTTGGCTTTGCCCTTGCCTTTGGCCTTGGACTTGCGGTTGACCATGCAATCGCCGCAATAAACCTGATGAAGCTTGTGTTAGTATCTCTGAAGCGATGTGCCGAAAGGCAAAGGCAACTTACGTGACCGCAAGCTTTCACCACCCAGACTTGCTTCTTCTGATCCGTCTTGCCAAGTCCCAGCTCGTCCTCGCAATTCGGGCAAACGAGAACATCGTCCTCTTCGGGGCTTCTCGTAAAGCCAGGAGCTGGCTCTGGAGGAGGACTGTATTTCGGCGTCGGAGCTCTTTCCGGGGGTTCGTCGACTACTCCGAAGCCGATGGTCTCGTAGTCCATAGTCATAGGTACACCAGGGCCAGGTCGTCTAGGGTATCTAGACGCAAAACGGATGATGGTAGCATCGCCATCCTCGTCCTCGTCGGCCACGAAAGCCCGGTCGCCTCCACCGAGATTCACAAAATGTCCAAACCCCCAGCCCACCGGGCCTCCTGCGCCTATATTTTCTCCTGTCCGTCTTGCTCTTCCTGTGATATATGCGGCATGTCGACCGCTGGAAAAGTCTCCCTGCCTTGCCTCGCTGTGACGGCCGTGTGGAGGGACGACATTGATTCCTCCTGGTCTGCCCAACGTGCGGACATGTACAACCTCGTCGTCATTGTTGTCGTTGGTCAAGTCGAAGAAGCGATACTCTTGTTCATGTATTGGGGGGTGCGGCGTAGCTTGCCGTTCCTGTATCCGTGACCGTGGTGATCTCGGTCGTTCTGAAACAAATTGAACTTCGGGACTCGAGCGTGGCGGAGGATATTGTGATTGTGTCTGCTGCTGACGCTGTTGCTGTTCCTCCCATGGTCTCCACGGCGGTTGCTGTTCTTCGTGCAGTGGCGGCGCAGGTCTGGGCTCAGGCGAGGCGGGCTCTGCAGACAGATCTATTATCTCTCTGCCGAATCGTGGTAGACGTTGATTCCGTACCGGCTGTGCAGGGGCGTCTGGCACCGGGGTGGCGGAAGACGAAGGCATGGAATCGTCGTCGTCGGTAAGGTCGATTACACTGGTATTGTTACTGTTCATTGTTCGTGCTGGTCTCCGGAAATCCAGCCCATCGCCGGCGTAGCGGGCTCGGAAGGGTGGAAGGGCCAGATGAGGGTGTCGTTGCTGCACCGGAAGGGGAGATTCTCGGTCGGGCGTTGTGCTGTCTTGGGGGACAAATAAAGGTGATTGAGACTGCGAATTTCGGTGGGCAGCCTCCATCTGTGAATAGCTTCTCTGCAAGACAGAAGCAATCAGTATCCGGAAAGAAACATTAATGATAATATCAGTCGCCGCTCACCTTGCCGTGACTTTCTTGGCGGTGTGGATTTATGCCATGAGATGGCCCACCTTCCATTCTTGATTTCTTTGGACGAGAGTAGTAATCAACCGCCCTTGTTGCAATAACCAAGACGAAATATGCAGACAAGATCCGTGGTACAGATTGCAAGAGCAGCAGGTAAAAGGTACAGTCGCACGACTGCTGAGAATCTAGGCCTTAGCGAGGTGCAAGTGCAAGTGCAAGTGCAAGTGCAAGTGCAAGTGCAAGCAGGTGCAAGCAGGATGGTGTTGTTGAAGGTGTGGGGTAGCGGTAGCGGCAGCGGCAGCGGTGCGATAGGATAAGGTAGCGTTACAATACAGATCTTGACCTCGTCTGGTGTGTGACGTTGGGCTTGGAGGATTGGCCAAGGTACTTGTGATATTCAGCGTTCCAGCAGGGTCAGAAGATGAGAGAAGGAAGTGCAGACACGAAGAAGATGCATGTGAAGGTCGGAAGACAGCCTTTCACAGCCTGATGTTTCCATCAACCGCCATGGTCACTTCGAGGCAGATGTGATCAGTAAGGTAGCTAAGGTACGGTGGCGGTTATTCTTCGAAGCTTATTACTGTACAATTGGAGAAGCCACAAAGGGCACAATGTTCTCTTCGATAACGATATATAAGTCTGAATGGAGCCTCCATAGCCTCCATAGCCTCCTGGTTTTTAGCATTACAAATCCTTTTCTTTTTGCCGCATCATTCTTCCTGGCAGTTTCTCGCGAACGCCGTGATACCGGCGGCCATGTATCCCGTTTCCTTTAGGTTGACAGAGTGCTGATTGCGCCATCGCTGGCAAGGGCGAGAAGGCTTTGCGCCTGCGGACCCCACTGCGCGTCAACGGCATTAAGTGCCTTTCTGAACGGCTCTGACCAGCTCTTGGAGCTCTTCGCGTAGTATTGCACAGCTACAAATCCTTGTCCAGACACTGCGAGGAACTGCCCGGTGTAGTCCCAGCTGACACTTGCCACGGCCGTTCCCATCTCGAGCGTCTTGATCTCGGCCATCTTGCGAAGATCCCAGATGCTTACACTAGTCTGACCCCTGGACGCAGATGCCAGCCATGTGCCGTTCTCAGAAAAGGAGATTGTCTGTAGAGGAGCGGTCTGGGTCGTGGATTCGAAATTTGCCACGTTTTCTCCTGATTTCGTGTCAAATAGCTTGATAGCTCCGCCTGCACCGCCGGCGGCGAACAAGTGTCCGTCGGGGTGGAAAGCGGCAGTAGTGAGTTCTGTGATGTTTGTTAGCTTGATCGAATTGCAAGTTATCTGACTCAAGTCTCGTACCAGAATCGCTGAAAATCTGCACAAGCGACTTCAACGAGACAAGATCGTAGAGAATGTAGCTCTTGTCAACTCCAACAGATGCCAGAACATCGCCACAAGGGTGAAGAGCTAGTGCCGTCGCGACTCCCGCGTGTTGGTCGAAGCTTGCGACTTCTTCGCCATTATCGAACACCTTGACGGATCCAGTTGAGAGAGCAAGCACGGGCTTGTTGCCATACCAAAGTGCGTCAACAACAGATCCACTGCCACACTGCAGGGTTTGTGTGACCTGCCCTTGTGATAGTGAATATACACCTGCGACACCATCTGAACCTCCAAGAAGCACCAAGTCGCCGCTCTCGTCCACGGCTAGAGATTGACTGCCTGCATATAGAGGCTCTGAAGTGTTCTTGGCATCGAAGGCCTGCAACGATTCTTCAGTGACCCAACCATCGGGAATGGGTCGCTTTCGTCGGGTCGAGGAGAGCTGCTTCTGTGTTTCTTCAATCTTTGCGACAATGGCCTCCGGGAGACCCTGTCCGTCAACCTGCATAGCATCGCCATTCGATCCATTGGCACCATTCGACGTGATTGACACTTTGGCTAGCGCATCTCTGGCCTCGTCGCGTTCTCTCTGTAGTCGTGCGATGACTTTCTCGGCAGCATCGTTGTAGTAAAGCGCGGTACTGAGCTCCTGACGCGTCTCTGCCAGTTGCTGCTTCAACTGGTACGTCTCCAGCACGATGGCGTCCCATTCATTTTGGAAGGTGGAGAGCAGGGCAGGGATAGAGGTCAGAGTTGGCGGGCGCGGTCGAACAGTGCGAGCTTGCTTCAGGTCCACGAGGTCCTCCACGGCAAGCTCTTCGCCCGTGACTGGATCAGTGCCGTTCTCAGAAATGTAGGATTCGATCAATCTTTTCTCAAAGACATTGCCTATAAGTAGAATAAGCATTGGCGCATTTCTTGTTTGTATGGTGTATTGTCTTACCACTCTTGCGCGAAGCCACAGGCTGTTGGGGCGCCTCTCCAGAGACTACAGCAGTTGATTAGCGCATTACTACAACATGATCATCCATGTAGTCGGGTAGAACTCACTTGCGCATAACATGATGGCGGTATTTATGTTTCGCTGTGATTGTTGCTCGCGCGCCATGAAAGGTCCATGTATCACAACCTCAGTTGCAGAGATGTGTTTGCATGTGAGTTTGCATCCATCTTGGCAACAGCGCTTTCCATCACGGGCAGCTACCACTTCACTTTCAGGCACCTTATCAGGCAACGAGACCATATCGCTCGCACCAATACCCACATGTCAAGAGCTCTGGGAGGTGATGTTTTCATATGAGAAGAAGACATGTCATTATTTTAGGCATATAGAAAACAGTCAACCCGATCTAGAGTCCCTGATGGCCCACGTGAACGCCTCTTTCTGATGCCTTTCCACCATATCGAAGTCTACAATCCATTTGATGCTTTTTCCTCCTACTCCAGTCCGATCCATTCACCCTCACCCTCTCCGTCTTCATCATTACCCATCTCCTCGTCATCATCGCCAACGACAATTTGGTCTTCGACTCGCTTGACCTCTAATAACCCCGATTTCTTGTCCTGCTTTCGCGGTTGGGCAAGTAGATAAGCAACAGTGTACTCGTTGCTCTCGACCACACTGAAGATGTCCTTCCTGATCTTGCCCACCGCTCTCTGGACCATTCTGACGACTTCTGCGTACTCGCCCTGTCTGTCCTTGAGCACTCTTCCGTGGTACTTCAGGAGTGCCTCGAGCCAAATCAGGTTCAGTTCTAGGAAAGGCGAGGTGTC
The DNA here is from genome assembly GCF_041146345.1 of Neodothiora populina. Classification (NCBI taxonomy): domain Eukaryota; kingdom Fungi; phylum Ascomycota; class Dothideomycetes; order Dothideales; family Dothioraceae; genus Neodothiora; species Neodothiora populina. The sequence goes on from NW_027191413.1 coordinate 2,709,890, forward strand.
GGACTGTGTGGCGATGTGACGGAGCAGGCGATCGAGATAGACGATAGGGAGATCTGCCACGACGAGAGGAATGTCGGCGGCAGGTATCGAGCGGTAGACTCGCGTCAGGAGACGGGTGCTGTTGAGTCTGAAACACATGACCAGCGCTTGAAGGTACTTGCGCTCCGTCAGTGTCTTCAAAGTCGATGCAGGGGTGATGTCGAGGTCGAGGTCGAAGGGGTCAAACGCGACAGATGCATCGAGGGAGTAGACGAGGAGTCCTTCGGTTGATGCAGCACAGAAGGAGCGACCAGTGGGTGAAAACGAAACGCCTGGTACACGGACTTCAGGTCCTATACGCCTGCTCGCCGCGTCACCTCTCTTTGCGCCTGGGAGGGAGTTGTCAAGACGGTCTTCTAGATCCGATGCTTCGCCTGTTGTGTCAATAAGGCCAGCGGGGCCTGCACCTTCAAGAAGGTTCTTGGAGTTCAAAAACTCCTGTGTTCCCTCCAGTGACAAGTTCACCGAGACAGTGTACTTGTGCAGTAGAACGCCGCTGGTGACGTCGTAAAGACAGATATATTTGCTGTTGCCCGAGGCAACGACAACACTGCCGTCGGAACTGTAGGAGAGGCAGTTGAACGACTTTGTTCCTGCCGCATTGGCTGCCGTGCGGCGGTCGGTCAATTTTCTGCCGCCAGAGACATCACGACGTCCGTCTAGTCCGGCTTCTTGTGTACCCTCAGATAGATTCCAGAAGGTCAATTGGCCATCTAGAGTTGTGACTGCGATTTGTTTGCTGTCTGGTCGCACAGATACGCAGAGAACATCTGCTTGCAGCTGTAAAGGTTCACTTGTTTGAGTGCGGGCGAACACACTCCATACTCGTACTGTATGGTCCCATGAGCCAGAAACGAGAGCGGTGCTGTTCGGTGAAAAGGCGAGCGAGGAAACAGGTCCTTCGTGTCCAGAAAGTTGGTCAAGCAACTGCCCAGTCTGAACGTTCCAGATGTGAATGTCAAAGGAGTCGACACTGCCTGCGGCTACGACTTCACCAGATGGATCTACCGCCAGGGATGAGAAAGCCAGCCGACTGGGAGCTGTGAATGTGCGGAAGCTGCGGTAGCGTATCAGATCCCACGCTCGTATCGAGCCATCCAAAGACGCAGTGAATAGCACGTTTCCTCGTTTCGCAAACTCACACGCTGTCACCGCTGCCGTATGCTCCGTGAAAGTTACAATGCAGAAGCCCGATGCCACATCCCAGACCTTGATCTTGCCATCGTCAGCGGTGGTGATGATTCTGTCTCCCGAAGGCGAATACGTCAATGCATTCAGTTGGTCAAAATGCCCTTGTTGCTTGAGGATGTACGATTCTGACTGCCATTCCCATACCAATAGTTGACCCAGGGCTGAGGCGCCAAAAGCCAGCCACTCACCGGTAGAGTTGATGGTAACAAAATCGACATCATTTTGCGAAATACTGAGGTTGTGGATCTGATTGAAGTCGGGAAGTTCATAGAGACCAAAAGTACCATTAGAGAACCCAGCAACAAAGAGATTTGACGAGGGATGAAAAGAGGCGCAGGTCAGATGCGCATCGTTCTGCAGGAAGTAATGGCGCTCGGCGATCCTCCATCGGAAATTTTCCTCGATTTCCATCTCTTCCTCGGGAGCATTTCGAGGTGGCAGGTATTGCCACTGGAACAAAGCGCCATCTTTTGAGACTGTCCATATGGTCTCCTGGTCTGCGGCGAACCATGCGCCATAGACGCCTTGCCTGTGTCCGCCAAGTGTGGTTGCCTGGAAACCTGGCTCCGGGTCGAGACTCCAAATTCTTGCAGTCAGGTCTTTCGATGCGGAAAGGAAGAAGCGTGAGTCGCTGGACCATTCAATGCTCTGTACAGCATCGTAATGGCCGACATATTCCCTGTGCTTAACAAAAGGCGCGAAATCGAGACCGCCGTCCTCGGTGTCAGCCGGTGTGGATGGGGTTCGCCATGTCTCAATCTTCCTGCCCAGGGCAACCGCGAAGTGTTGTCCGGACGGAGAAAAGGATAGCGCAGTGACGGCACCCTTGAAGGAGAAGTAATATAGTGAGATGCGACGTTGAACGTGGGTCAGGATTGCTTGTCCATCTTCGTCAACCGTGAGGAGAAGGTTGCCCTTGGGATTCAGAGCAAGGCGGGCGATATTCCGTCGGTGGGCGAAGGGCAGAGTATGTGATTTATTGTTGACAAGGTCGAAGACAGTGACGCGATTGCCTACCGGAGACAACAGACATGTGCCATCGGGACTGAAGCACAGGTTTCCTTTGCGGTATACCGTGCCAAGAAGGTTGGAGAACTGCGAACAGAGTGAGTAGTGTTGTGGATGAGAGTCGAAAAGCTATAAGACAATACCTTGAAATCAGTCTTCATGATGTGACGCCCGTAACCCCAGAATGTTTAGATCCTGGAATATGGCAGGAAGGCACGACTGACAGGTCTTCAAAGATGAGGTGATCTATAACCAAAGATTATACGCACCTCGATTACAACTTTTTTTGTTCGCGCCGCATGGACTTTAGAAGTTCCGAATCTTCTGCTTCCCCGCAATCCACATCACCGCGCCGCCGATTGGGGTCCTTGGCGCAGGGTTCACGTTCAATGAATGCAAGCACGGGCCGCCTCGTGTCAAGTCAGGGCAAGGGGAAAGAGGGAGAAGCCACGCTCGATTAAGCAGGCGTGGGAAAGGAGAAGGTCCAGCACCGTTCGTACCTTACGAATGAATGTTCAACCTTCTGTGCTTCCTGCCTGTTTCTCGTCACATTCGTTCGTAATTCGCAAATCCCCAGAATTGCACTTCTCCCAAGTTCCTTCCTTATTCATACCTGAGATACCCCCGGCAGCTTCCTGGCATTCGCCGTCAATCGTTGCTGCACTTGCTTCATCACCTGACTACAGCTAAACACGACAACACCTTTCATACATCCCCGACATATCTGAACAGCATCGGTTAACAGACTCGACAGCATGGCCGAGACGTTGAACCCCATTGGCATTGCCAACGTGAGTGCTGTTGTTGATTGTTCCTAGTTGTGTGTACTGACATGTTCGATTAGCTCCCTAACCAACGGTACGCGCTGCGGTTTGTCCATGGTGGCCACCATCATCGCTAATATCCATCTAGCCACAAGATCGTCGCCAAACGTGGAGCTGCCTTCACCATCATGGTGCGCCTTGCTCGAACCTCTTACTATCAAGTGGCTGTTTGCTTATAATAAATCAGGTGGCAGGAGAGTCAGGCCTCGGAAAGACTACCTTCATCAACACTCTTTTCTCCACGACCATCAAGAACTACGCAGACCACAGACGCCGTCACCAGAAGCAGATTGACAAGACCGTCGAAATCGAGATCACCAAGGCAGAGCTCGAGGAGAAGTTCTTCAAAGGTATCGTAGAGCCCAATGCACAGCAAGAGATAACAAAACTTTGTACTGACTTGCATTGGTGCAGTCCGCCTGACCGTTATCGACACTCCTGGATTCGGCGACTATGTCAACAACCGCGACTCATGGCAACCCATCATCGAATTCCTTGACGACCAGCACGAGTCGTACATGCTCCAGGAGCAGCAGCCACGCCGGGGAGAAAAGATTGACCTTCGCGTTCACGCCTGTCTCTACTTCATCAGACCCACTGGCCACTCCCTCAAGCCTCTCGACATTGAGGTCATGAAGCGCCTATGCAGCCGAGTCAATCTGATCCCTGTCATTGCCAAGGCAGACACTCTCAGCCCCCACGACTTGAACGCCTTCAAGGCCAGAGTGAGTCCTTTTCGATCTGTCAGTTTACGCTAGTATTGATCAATATCAGGTACGCCGCGTCATTGATGCTCAAGGCATCAAGATCTACACGCCCCCACTCGAGGAGGACGACGAGCCTGCCATGCAGCACGCACAATCCCTGATCAGCGCAATGCCCTTCTCCGTCATTGGCAGCGAGAAGGATGTCTCCACCGCCGACGGTCGCACCGTCAAGGGACGTCAATACGCATGGGGTGTCGCCGAGGTCGAGAACGAGGAGCACTGCGACTTCAAGAAGCTGCGCGCCGTGCTCATTCGCGCTCACATGCTCGACCTGATCCACACAACGGAAGAGAACCACTACGAAGCCTACCGTGGCCAACAGATGGAGACGCGCAAATTCGGCGAGGCCAGGCCGCGCAAGCTCGACAACCCCAAGTTTAAGGAAGAGGAGGAGGCTCTGAGGAAGCGATTCACGGAGCAGGTCAAGGTCGAGGAGCAGAGATTCAGGACCTGGGAGCAGAAGCTCATCTCCGAGAGAGATCGCCTGAACAAGGACCTCGAGCAGAGTCACGCCGTGATCAAGCAACTGGAGAACGAGGTTGAGGGTATGTCGGGCAGCGTTAGAAGCGGTCGTCGTTAAGCGGCATTTACCTGGAGTGCAAATGGAGCGAGGTCGGTTTTGGCAGTACGAACAGAAGCAGCAAAAAGCGACGGGGAGAGACTTGAAAGCTTGCGTGCGTGTGCGTGGTAGCATCAGAGTGCGACGCCGAGATACCTCTTTTTCTTTCTGACTTGAACCCTTGTTGACTGGTGTCGTAGTCGTACTTTTGGTAGATGCAGAGAGACAGTCGCTGGCTCTTTTCTTTAGGTTTCTCCTTTTCTTTCTTCGCTTACTATAATATCAAGGATATTCCAACAAGTAATACAACCAAGGCAGACCTTTTTGTGGCATGTGACGAAGGGCGGGGGAGATAAAAGATACATGTATTTTGTGAGATGGAGTTATATACTGGGAGAGATTGATGGTGTTCGGGAGTGGGCATCAATACTCGTTGGGGCTGCTACATGTCGACAAGACATGTCCTGACCCTTGTATCGTTAGTGAATGCCGAGTGCGAGCTCGGAGCATCCTTTGCTTTTCTGACAAGCTCATCGTCTGCCACCTCTACCGGCGCCAGCTCCTCCCATACCACCCATACCGCCCATCATCTTCATCAGCGACCCCATATCAGGCATGCCACCACCTCCGGCGCCGCCCATGCCGCCCATACTCCTCATCATAGCGCCGAGATCCATACCGCCCAAATTAGGCATGCCGGGCATTCCGCCGGCGCCAGCACCACCCGCACCGCCCGCGCCGCCCATGGCAGCCAGTCGTTTCTGCATGGCGGCCATCTGCTGCTTATTATTGCCTCCGCCCATGGCGCCCTGGGCGCGCTGCATGTTCTGCATTCCGCCCTTGAACTTCTTGGCCATGCCGCCCATGACTTTCTGCTGCGAGAGCAGCTCCTCGACTTCGCGCACGGAGGTGCCGCTGCCTTTGGCCACGCGCGTCATGCGCGAAGGTTGGTCGACGAACATGCGCCCGTCCGAGTCGAGCTCCGCCGTCGTCATGCTGTCGCAGATGTAGACCATTCGCTTGAGCTTCAGGCTGCCTTCTTCGTCGTCCATGGCGCCTGTCATTGATGAGAGCCCTGGGATCATGCCTGCCATTTTGGACAGGGGCCCCATTTTCATGATGTTGTTGAATTGGTCGCGCAGGTCGCGCAGTGTGAAGTGGCCTTCGGCGATGTGCTTCATTGTGTCTTTCTGGTCGAGCTTGAGGGACTGCACGTGTTCGACGAGGCCGGCCACGTCGCCCATTCCGAGCAGTTTGGACACGAAGGATTGCGGGTTGAAGCGCTCGAGGTCGAGGAGGTGCTCGCCGGTTCCGATGAAGACGATGGGGGTGTGGGTTGCTGCTACGGCGGAGATGGCGCCGCCGCCGGCCGCTGCTCCGTCGGTTTTGGTGATGATTATGGAGCCGAAGTCGGCGGTTTCTTTGAAGGCGCGCGATTGGGCTTCGGCGGCTTGGCCGATGGAGGAGTCGAGGACCATGATGGTCTGGTTGGGAGTCACGGCTTGCTGGATCTGCACCATCTCGTCGAACAGGTCTTGTTCTTGTCTGTGGCGACCTGAGGTGTCGACGATGATGATCTCGAACCTCTCCTTTTTGAACTGCCCCACACCCTCTCTCGCGACGACGACGGGGTCCGTCTGGGTCAGGGAGCCGTAGTATGGGATCTTGGCCTTGGTTGCGTTCTGCTTGAGTTGATCAAAGGCACCAGCACGGAAAGTGTCTGCGCACACGAGGGCGGTCTTGAATCCTCGGGCCTGGTAGTATCGCGCCAGCTTGGTACACGTCGTCGTCTTACCGGCACCCTGGAGACCGACGAACATGATGACGTTTGACTTGCCCTTCTTGGGCTGGTAAGGCGTCGTGTGAGGATCGACGAGCTTGACGAGTTCGTCAAAGACTGCTTTTTGGATTATGCGCTTCTTGTTGGCGCCCGCGGGCAGGTCCTTGAAGTTGACGGATTTCTTGATCGAGTTGCGCAGGCCGGCCACGAGCTTGATGTTGACGTCGGATTCGACGAGGGCATTGCAGATCTCTTTGACCATGCCATCGAAGGCCTGTGGTTGTCGTGGTGGTGTCAGTTGCTATTCGATCAGAGAGACTTTGCTGACAATATACCTTTTCGTCGAGGGTGGCAGCCCTGGTGAGATCGTTGAGGGCGCCATTGATGCGGCGACCTAGATCTTGAAGAACCATGGCGGATCCTGCTGGCTTTGCCTTTTAGAGAATGTCGGGGTTGGTATACAGAAAGATCAAAGGTGAGCTGGCAATTGGAGGATTATCGCTATAATAGAACATGTGGGGAACCTTGCAGAACCCAGGAGGCGGCGGTGGCGGCGGCGGCGGCGGTGGTGGCGGTGGTGAGGAAGCCCGAGCGTGCGGCGGGGCGGAATACCTACTCTTGGCACGTCACATCCGCCGCAACAAAGTCCTTGGCCGAAATTCTCCAGGGTCTTTCTTCACTACTGAGATCTTTCTGCGCCGTCTCACTAGGATAATCTTTTCCCTTGCAAACAACAAAAGTGACACCATAAAAATGGGAAACCCGAGCGCGAAGAGAATACGCGAAGAAGGCGTCGGCTTCCGAAGACCGGCCAAAAAGATCCGTCGCAACTTCAAGAAACAAAAGGGCTACCACAGTTCCAGCGACGAGAGCGACGATGATGTCCAGACGCAGTCCAGAGACTTCAAGCCTGTGAGCATGGAGGAGTCGGATGATGAGGGGGATGGACCGGCCAAGGCTCCTGCTCCGACGAAGAAGTCTGTTCTCAAGCCCGCGCTGAAGCCGACAACCAAGAAGGCCGTTGCTGAAGCTTCTGCTCCTGAGAGCGAGGATGAAGAGGAAGAGGAAGAGGAGGAAGAAGACGACGGCGACGACGATGATGATGATGACTTGGTAGAGGACTTGGATGATCTAGAAGACATGGACGACGAGCCCGACCTTATCGACGAAGACGAGATCGACCTCAGCGACTCAGAACGTGCGAACGGGTCCAAGAAACGCAAACGAAACGACCCCACCGCGTTCGCCAATTCCATGTCCAAGATTCTGTCCTCGAAACTGTCTACATCGAAGCGTCAAGACCCCGTGCTGTCGCGAAGTGTCGACGCCGCCACTGCGTCGAGAGAGACGATAGATGCACGGCTCGAAGCCAAGGCCAAGCGTCAATTACATGCTGAAAAGAGAAAGGCAATGGAGAAGGGACGAGTCAGGGATGTTTTGGGTCTCGAGTCGACCGACGTCAGCACTTCAGAGATCCAAGAGGCAGAGCGACGCTTGAAGAAGACCGCGCAACGCGGTGTGATCAAGCTGTTCAACGCTGTCAGAGCAGCTCAGGTCAAGAGCGAACAGGCGAGAGCCGAGGCGAAGAAGGAGGGTGTAGTTGGAATGTCACAAAGAGAAGAGAGGGCCAGCGAGATGAGCAAGCAGGGCTTCCTCGATCTCCTTGCCCACGGAGGAAAGAAAGCTCCTGCTGCGACTCCCCAGGAGGCTTAGTTGATTCTGTTTCTGTGTTATCATTACACAATTCACGAGCTTGCGGCTCTGCTTGCCTTGCGTATGGCAATCATGCTCTCGGCATCTCCCGACTTGTCGTCCAGTGCTGCCGCCTTTTGCAAGAGCTGTATCGTCTTCTTGATCACTTCCGCATCCACCCCTCGCACGTTGTCGCTGAACTCGACCGTCTTCAGCCACGCCTCCGCGTCTTCTCTTGAGTACTCCATTGTGCCTGTGATGTGTTCCACCGACTCCTCGCGGTTGTCTCGGAAGTACCCGACTCCCTTGTTCAGCTTCTCCGCCATGTCCTCGAGCTTGTTGTCCGTTGCCTCTCTCGCCGCGATCATCCAGCTGGGCCACGGCGTATGAATGTCGCCCACGCGCCTCAGCTCGCCATTATCGTAGAACTTCTTGGTAGTGAAGTGCTCCCACATGAAAAAGTCGGCTTTGTCGCCGTCGTTGACACCATTCCGTAGCGCCCTAAAGTCTCCCAGGGGCACGACGTCGAAAGGCGACTTGGACGAAGACAGCCAGCCAGATTGGTCAGCGAGCACATACGACATGACATAAGACCCGCTCCCGATCCTGGACACGCCCACTCGTCTGCCCTTCAGCTCCGACTTGTCATTGATTGAGCTCTTGTTCCCCACGCTTATCGCCCAGCACAGCGGGCTGTCGACATAGGTGCCCGCGAGCTTGTACACCGGCGTCTCTTTTGCCGCGTTTGTCTTGCCCAGATCCGCCACGAAGCCTTCTGTCAGGCCGATTGCGACATCGATGCTGTTGTCTTTTAGTGAAGACGTCAGGGCGCCGGTGCCGGTGGGGAAAGGTTTCAGGTCGGCATCGAGTCCGAAGTGTTTCTTTGCGAAGTGAAGTGGGGTCGAGAAGTGTTCTGCCGTCTTGCGATCAGCAATTGCTTGTTTGCTACTCTTGTCAAGGAGACGATACTTACCGGGGATGAATCCTATCCGCAATCTCTCCCCCGAAGTCATTCTTGGAGTCGTCGTGGAAAAACTGCGTCTGCCGACACTTGCTGCGTTGTCAAGGATCTTCTTAGAAAGCATATCCGTCTGGCGGTGGGGCTTGTACAGTTGATCTGGATTCTTCGTTCGGGAACTGTAGAGAGAGTAATATGTGGAATTTTTGGGGACTGCTGTAATTACATAAAAGCATTCCCCCGCTGCGCAAGTAACAATGTGGGGAGGCAGGTGCATGTTGCATATCCATCGACGACGTCAGTGTACAACTGCACATCACAGCATAAAAGCGTGCATATTTATGAATCCAAATGCCAACATCACATGCAAGTCGTCTCGTTCTTGACTCCAATATTGTTCCATCCCTTGTTCGTTTGTGTCTCGAGACGTTAGTCAACATGCCTCCTCGCTTGACCTTGAAGTCTTTCTTACAGCAAGCGAGGCACACTCTCAAAAAAGCTATCGAGAAGAAGGATAGAGTGACGTTTGTCATAGGCAATGAATCTGCAGGTGAGTTGGTATGATATATCACTTCTGATCCTCTTCATACTTGGTCACGAAGTGCAAAGAAAGATCGGACAGGATGTAGATGAATTATAGAGTGTGCGTGTTCTGATCTTGCCAATCACAAGACCTCGATTCCATAACAAGTTCCATCATTTATGCATACCTCCAATCCACCGCCAGTAGCAAACATACAAAACCTATTCTCCACATCCCTCTTCTGAACATCTCGAAAGCGGACATTTCGATCCGACCAGAATTACTTGCTTTACTACCCTACGCGGACATCCCACGAGATCATCTCATCACTTTAGATGATCTACCTTCTGGAACATCTTCTGCTTCTGACCTCAAGTCTCATCTACCGCCCCAAAACACCGGCTGGATCCTCGTCGACCACAATGCTTTCCAGGGTACACTAGGGTCAGTGTACTCGGACAGCGTCGTAGGATGTGTAGACCATCACGTCGACGAAGGCAAGGTTCCAAAGTCGAGTGGCGACGAGCCGAGAATCATCGAGACGAGCGGCAGTTGCTCGAGTCTTGTGATAAACCATTGCCGCCGCTCTGTCTGGGACCAGCCATATTCAGACACCGATGCCTCATCCTCACACGACCAGCCAAACGAGAAGACGGACGAATGGGAATCCCAAATATCCCATCTCGCTCTTGCGTCCATCTTGATAGACACACGAAACCTGCAAGACGCATCCAAAACGACCAAACACGACAGAGACGCCGTCGAGTTCTTGTTATCGAAGCTCTCCGCGCCTGCATTCGACAGCGCGTCCTTCTATAACAAGCTCGACGCCGCAAAGCGAGACACGAAATCGCTTTCTCTGAATGGCATGCTAAGGAAAGACTACAAGCAATGGACTACTGCTGCCGGTGCTGCCGGTGCTGCTGCTGCTGCCGCCTCTTCGTCTTGTGGGCCTTCAACTCAAGCGATACTGGGTATAAGCTCCACAGTGCAACCGCTCTCGTATCTGGAGGAAAAAGCCCTCACAATGCCCACGGACACAGAGACCTCATCGTACTCTCGCCCCTCCCCCTCATCTCCTGACCCCGGATCCGAACCCTCGTCCTTTAAATCCCTCGTCTGCGAAGCAACCTCCTTCGCAGTGTCCAAACACCTCTCTCTCTTCGCCATAATGACAGCCTTCGAGTCTTCATCCACGTTCCGGCGCGAGTTATTCCTGTTGAGCACAGACGCTGCTGGCGCTGACGCGGCGAGGAGCTTTGAGGAGGCTGATGCTGAGAAATTACGATTAGTCGAATCGAGTCCTGGTAAAGTGGGCGACAAAGAAGAGAGAGATGAGAAGAGCGATGAAGGAGAGGGCAAGGGCCAAGTGAGAGTCAGGATGTGGAAACAGGGCGATGTGAGCGCGAGCAGGAAACAGGTTGCGCCGCTTTTGAGACGGGCGTTGGAGGAAGTAGAGAATTAGACTCGATAGACGTGATGGCAAAATCAGAGAATGGTCATGTGATAGGATGAGTGTATTGTCATCTGAGGCGTCAACCCGTCAATTGAGTTGACTGTTGTCTGAGTGAATGTTTATCTGAGTGTGAATTGTCATCCGAGGATTTGTTTGTCATCTGAGTGAAGTGTCATCTGAATGTCTTAAGACTGAGTGAATCATCATTTGAGTGAATTGTTGTTGGAGTGAAGTGTAGTCTGAGTGAAATATCACTGTCATAGAACAAGTTAGAGATTAGAGTAATAGAATAGGTAAGCAGCCGACAAAATCATTGCATTCGGTAATATTTCCCTCCGTCTCGCATGCATTCCTCTGCTTTCGCACACTAAACAGCCTTAAGTGTCGACAGAAATCCCACCACCACCTTCGATTACAAAGAAAAAAGAAAAAAGAAAAAAAAAGGGAAAATAAAGCGCTAAGCTCCCATATTCCCGCCCAGCAAAACCTCGAGCATATCATCACCATCAATAGCGGGTCCGAACCCCGTCTGCTGCACATTCTGCGCCGCGAAGATGTTATCTAGCGGTAGCGCGAGCCAGCCCTGGTCGCCGCCTCCGCCGCTGTTGCCTGCATGAGAGGCGTAGATGCCGTCTAGGAGCGTGCCGAAGGCGGTCGTGTTTCCATTGCTGTTATTGTTGTTGTCGTTGGAGTAGTTGTAGTAGTCTGAGGAAGAGGCGGACGAGTGGCCTGGGGGCAGGGGCGGAGGCATTAGCATGAACGAGTTGTCTCCGCTTGCGTTGTTATTGTTGTTACTGTCGTCGAAGTCGAAGCCGTCGAGAGGGTGAGGTGGTGGTTGTGCTGTCATGACATTGCCGTTGCCGTTGCCGCTGTTGGTCCTGCTGTTATCGTTGTTGCTGGATCCGTTCATGTTACTGCCGCGGCTGTTGTTGCTACTATAAGACTGCCAATTGTCGATGCCGTTTGCATTGCCGCGCATACCAGCCGGCCCGCGCTCACTGCCGCCCATTATGGAAGAACTGGACGTGGCATACATTCCCTGAGGGGCAGGACTTTGGCTCACTGCTCTACTTGCGCCCTGTCCTGACCCTGTCACAGACGCACCGCCAGAACCAGGAAACCTTTTGAGCGCTTTCGGAACACGTTCGACAAGCAAAGACATGTGTGTGGCGAATCCATTCGAGATATGTACATCGTCGACCACATTGGACCTAATCGCGGTCACCGTGCGTTGCATCAGATCCAAAGAGATTGCCATTTCTTTCGAATTGGCTCCAAAGGCAAACGTCTGCAAGATCCCGTGTAGATTAGTAGATGAACTACGCACTTTTCATGATATACATGGTGAGAAACGAGTATTGACGAAAAGCTCGCAACAACACTAGACAACGAAAAAGAAAATGTAAAGTATCTCGGCACACTCACCTTGACTAACACCATCGTCACCGAGATCACGCGAAAGTTCGTCCTCACTGGTACGTGAGTTAGGAACCCGTCAGGCGCAAGCCCGTTGACGACAATCTTCAACACGTTCCGGCATGCGTCGATGACAGCGCCCACGTTCTCTCGATCCTCACCGTACCACTGGTTCAGACGATCTGGAGGAATGGCGCGCCCTTGGTCACCCTCGGCCGCACTATTGTTGATGCACCGTTCAACGACTGCCTGCAATGCGAGCTGGTTCACGCAGACCCGCGAGTGCTCGTACTCGATCATCATGATGTGATACATTTGTGGAGGTACTAGTGACCAAGACTTAGCATTGTGATGAGCCGGCAACAGATACGATTTGACTTACTGTGTTTTCGGTAGCTATCCACATCCTGCCTCCACTTGGTCAACTGAGGATTGATTTCTTGCAGCAGACTCTTGTATCCGCCGCTCCGTATTATGTCTCTCGTGTACAGTCGATTGGCATAAAGCTTTTCGTTCCCAATCTGTACCAACCTGGCAAGTTGCAGCCAGAAGTGAACGACGACATCACGAATATCTCGAAAATTAAAGGTTGTTAGAAACAGTTCACTCAGGTCAGGGACTGCGTAGCCATGAGGCAGCATTGCAGTGATTCCAAGACGGCCGCTTGTTTGCGTGATGTAGACGAGCAGCATGCTCTTAACATGTAAGCGACGCTGCTCATAAGTGGCTCTCTGTTCATGCGTCATAATCTTCGCATGCCGTGTAGTGTCGGTGTCGAAGACGCCAATCTCCATGGCCACTGACATGGCAATATTCAGGAGCTTCCAGCACATACGATCACTCCTGAAACACGGCTCGATCCACGCCTTGATACCTGACTTTTCGTTGTTTCCGTTGTAAGAATCACCATCGGCAGGATCTGGAGCCATGAGTTCGGCGTCATCGCCATCTGACGGAAAATGGACGTGTCTAGAGTGCCATTCTGTCAGGAGCATCAGACTCTCCACAGACCCTAAAGTCAGAAGTCCCCGTCTAGACAGTGGATTTACATCGCATCCTGCATCTCCGTGCAGAGAGCTTGCATAAACGCCAGGCAGTTCTCGACCCCACAGTACGCGGTCGATCATGCTCTGCGTGTAGTTCCATAATCGCTGATGGAGAGCAGAGGACCGTCCAAGAGAGGCTTTTGATAACGGCGTATACCGTGACGCGATCATCAATATCGTCACAGCAAGTAAGGGCTCATTCTCCAACAATTCGCGATGCATCGCCGGTCGACGATAATCAGGGACGCAGATGGGAGTCAGCGGACACAGATAGGTATAGAAGTAGTCAATGTACTTGATGCCTTCCTGAGCCGAGAACCAGCCATTTCTGACGAAGCGAAACCGCGACCAAGCTTGCACAGCGGCGGCAGTCTCTTGTTCATCTGCAGGCATGATACTCGGATCTATGTTCATAGTCGACTGCTTGCTCATGGGCTTGACTCGTTGCTGCTCTGGGCTTGCGTGTGGTCCAGTCACAGGGCTTACTATAGATTGAGCATAATGATCGAAACTTCCTGTCGGTTTCGAGTCTTGCTGAGCAGCAGCTAGCAGTACTTTGAGAGCGTCATGACCGTGGTGCAGTTCGGCAGTCTGCAGAATCGCGGCGGTATGATTATTGACCTGCTCCTCGTTCTCAGAATCGCCATAACTCCCATGCAGACTGGATTGATCAGGGCGACGGAGTGGCTGGTGGCGGCCGACAGACCCACCTGGTGTCAGTGGTTGAGCAATATAAGCAGGTGAATTGGACGAAGGTCCGGCAGCAGTAGCAGCAGCAGCAGCGTCAAAAGAGCCAAAGTCACTGCCGCCCTCAGTCCGACCATCCTTCAGGCGTTTGCGACCGCCACGAACCTCGTAGTCATCTACTTCGACTTCCTCGAGACCAGCACCGGAATCAGCCGCACGCTTCTTCCGTCGAGTGGCGGAAAAGTAACATTCCTTTGCCTCGCGACGACATCGCACGCAAGGTGGTTCATGTGGATGGTCTACCGGACCCAAGTCGCATCGTACCTATGCAAAAGCAAAGCGTCAACAGCCAAGATACATAGTCTACACGAATAGCTGACCGCGACGCTTCACACCGGGCGGGGATTTATGACAAACCTTTCGGCGTCTGCAAGGTATGCAGGCTTGGTAGGTGCGGGTATGTGATGCATTCGGAGTGACGGACTTATCGCCTGACTGATGTGCATGCACTGATCTGTCGTCAGGAGATGCCATAGCCATCGCTGCGGTTTGACGACGACGAGATGTGCGCTTCAAGGTGTTGGACCGACGATAGCCGCAAACGACGAGCGGTATCGAATGGCGAATCGGGGTGATGACTCCTCTGTGTCTTGTGGAAGCGTTGATTCAGAAATAAAGGTAGTGGATCCAGGCAGAACTACTCGTGATCTTTTTGCTTCTGTATCGTAATGTCTTTTGGCCACGGTGTGCGAATGCGGCGTGGTTCCAAGATGATCGCGCAAACAGATGTACTACTGTATACAGACTTCCACCATTCGCGACTAAATTCATGCGACAAGACGGAATTCACAAACTAGATACCCCCGGCTTTTATGGTCTCATAGGCTCCTGCGGTGTACTCGAAGAAGGAAGTACATCGACTCCTTCTGCTTATCGTATTATCTAGCCATTTGAATCGTGTGGAAAAAGGCGTATCTTATGGTTGCCCACCTTAAGGTAGCCACTGCTGAATGTGATCACGTGCGACAGTATGCGCCGCGGGAAGTTGTCGAGTTCTCGACGGCGCATCGGGAGATTGACTGTCAAGAAGTCCTGAGAGACGTTTTGATACCGAGGAAGACAAGGCGACAAGTCTCTAGATAAGGTATATCACAGAGGAGCTGTCAGCAAGACACTGTTCGTGGAGACTCGGTCAGTATTACAGATCGGTGCGAGTAGGTACTTCCATCTGTAGGTAGGTGCACTTGTACAAGTAGGTGGTGCACAGACCAAGCATCGCAGAGCGGAAGGCGGTCATTCCTTCCAACTTTGGACCTCGTGGATTTGAGAAAAGTGATGTATTAGAGAAAGAAAGCTGCAATTAAGTCTATTACCACAACTTGCACGCCATTATCATCAACAAATCACCGGCCACATCCGAGTAGTCAGACCGTCAACTTTTACATCTCAGCCCACACATATCCCACAGCCGCAAACATGGTCAAGCTTGAAGAGGTCCTCGACGAAGAGTTCAACAAGGCCCAGGTTGGTCCCGATGCCGACGAGGACTGGGACACCGACTCTGGTAAGTAGAAGAAAGACAACTCCGAGGCTCTATCTACGACCGGCTCTGTACATCGAGTACGCCTTGGTCCTGTATATTCGGCGTTTCAGAGAAAAGAACACCGGACTGACTTTTTGTTCTCCGGCGCAACCCACAGACTCCGAGATCCTCTCCGATGACGAAGACGACCTCGCCCTCGCCGACGAGTCCCTCGCCGACCGCATCTACGCCCTCAAGGACATCATCCCCCCTACCCAACGCAAATTCATCTCCAACACCGTCGCCACCACGACTTCTTGGGTCGGCTCGGGTCTCAAGTTCAGCGGACAGACGCTGTGGGTTGTGAGCACGAGCGCGCTCTTGCTCGGTGTGCCGTGGGCGTTGGCTTTTGCCGAGGAGCAGCAGCTCGCTGAGATGGAGCGCGAGATGAAGATGCAGCAGGGCGCTAATGAGGTATGTGTTGAGACCGAACAACTCTTGCC
Source organism: Neodothiora populina (assembly GCF_041146345.1). Classification (NCBI taxonomy): domain Eukaryota; kingdom Fungi; phylum Ascomycota; class Dothideomycetes; order Dothideales; family Dothioraceae; genus Neodothiora; species Neodothiora populina. The sequence continues at coordinate 2,725,861 of NW_027191413.1, forward strand.
TACAGCTTCTGCCAAACGCGACTCTTATGCTGACTCTTTTTGCCTTTACAGCTTCTCACCGCCGGTGCAGGCGCTCAGCCCCAAGGCGCAAGCCCCGCTCTCTAAGCAACCGCAATAAAAAAAAAATAGAGAAGACGAAAGAAAAGAGCATGAGAACGCGACCCGCCAAAAGGACTGAGATGAACACGAATATTGCAATGGGTCTACTTCTGGTTATTCTTTCCTTCTTGTGTAAAATCATATCCCAGCCCCTCAAACCTCTACTTTCCATCACATCACTCGAAGACTCTCCACGGCATCTTCATGTATAAATAAATATATCAATTCACGTTTTCGCAATACCAAAAATATACAAAGATTCTTTTTGGCCCAACTTACAATTCTCCTGCCTTGTTTCCCCGGGAAAGAGGTAAAAGACGTCACGAGATGACGAATCCGCTGCTGGAAATGTACAATTGTCCTTGTGTTTCTGCTTTTGGCAGGCTGGAACGTTTCCTGTAGCCCTCTTCAAACGTTTCGAAAGGAGAATACAAGCCTGTGAACCAGAGAAAAGTTGATGATAATAGTGGTGATGATGGACCAGACAGGACGCTTGTTACTGAATGACCATGATTTGTCGGCCTTTCAAATATGGGATACAAGCCAGACAGAAAATCTACAACGTCTACTTTTTCTCTTTCCCCAGCAACATTCGTACATTTCTCCATCCTTTTTGCCTAGTCCTTTATTCCTTGTACGAATTCCATGCTTCAACCCCCCCCCCCCCCAATGGAATTCCCCTCATGTTTACCCATGAGCCATTTTACCTACCACTGCTCTGTCTCCTACTCTTACCCGGCCTCGACGAGCCTCCGCGACCACCACCTCTACCTCCTCGTCCACCAGCGCCACCACCACCTCTACCACCGCTACCGCCAGACTTCATCTTCCTGACACTGAATTTCGAGACATCAGCGGCCGAAGTGGCGTCGTTGCTCTTCGCGAAGCGCTTCTTGCCGCCGAATCCGTATTTCTCGTCGCGCTTGACGCGCTTGTGGTTTGTGCCTGCGCCGGCGCCGGAGCCGCTGCGGGCTTTGCGGTCTGAGCGGTCTTTTTTGTTCGTGGTGGCTTCGTCTTCGAGGGCGACGTCGAACATGGATTCTTCGTTTGCGTTCGTGATGTCTGCGCCTTGGCGTTCTGGCAGGAGAGGTTAGTTTTTGATTGCAATGAAGGAAAAGGAAAGGAAAGAAGTAAACGTACTTCTCTTGAGCAGGTTGATCTTCTCCATCGTGTCTCTCTTCTCCTTGCTGCGCTCCTGCAACTTGGCGACCTGGACCTGCTTGCCGAACTTCTTGAGGTCGCGCTGTCTGCGCGCCTCGGCCGACGCCTTCTTTCCTGCCGCCTCGTCGATCAACTTCTGCTTGATCTTGCCCATGTGCTCGTCGCTCTTGACCATCTCTGCGAAATAATCTGCGGGGCGAGAGAAGGCGACGTTTTCTTTCTTCAGCAGTCCTCGTGCGCGATGGGCGGCGTCGAGGGATTGTTTGTAGAAGGCTAGCTCACGGGACAGGTCGTCGTCGATGTCGGGGATGTCGACGGGCTCGGCGCTGACGACGACTTGGTTTTCGGAAAATGAGAGCGACGAGGGCAGAGCAATGGATTTGTAGGCTTTGAGCAGGGCGGCCGTGTTGTTGATTGTCAGGCGCTGGTGGGGGATGATGTCGCCCTTTTCCTCTGATGCCACGGATTCGAGATCTGATAGGGCAATGTCTTCTTCGTCTTCGTCGTCCTCGTCGTCCTCGGAGTCGTCTTCGTCCTCGTCTACTTCCATGCCGCCTTGTGCTGGGAGCTCTTCGTCCTCTTCGTCTTCGGAGTCGGAAGAATCTTCCGCTAACCTTGCAAGGTTGGCCTGTGGTTTGTTAGCAAGACGATTGATGTGTAGTGAATGAGGAGAAACATACGGCATGTGTGTCATGTTCTTCATCCTCAGTGTCCCACTCCTCCTCGACAGCATCCATGTCGTCGTCTTCCTCAACCTTGTCCTCACTGGCCTCATCATCAACCAGATCATCAATCTTCGTCTCAGAGCCAGATCCAGCAGTAACGGCAGCGGCAGCAGCAGCGAGCTGAACACGCTTGGCCTGTCTCTGCGCCTTGTTCTTCTTTGCCTTTTTTGCCGGAGGAGCAGCAGCTTTCTTGTCACCAGCCTTCTTCTCCGTCTTCTCAGCAGCCTCGTTGACAGCCTTTTCTAACACTGCATCCTCGCCCTCGCCCTCGGCTCTGGCTCTCTTGCGCTTTTCCGCATTCTTGACTCCGGCCTTCTGGACTTGTTTCTGGTGCTCGGCGCGCTTGTCGACACCTTTGTAGTTGTCGAGCGCCGCTTTGAGTTTGCTTCCTTTCGCCATGATTTTCTATTTCTGGTAGGAAAGAAAAAGATGAAGATGAATTACTGGACTGTAATAATAATCCTCATAGAAAAGAAAAAAAGTTCGAGCACAACTGAGAATGTCGGCGATTCGCCAAAAGTCTGGGGAAAGTTTTGGCGTCTCGTCGGACTAGCGCTGCTTTTGGTTAGAGAGGGACGGCGTTTAGGTCTTGCTTTATCCCGACCGACCGACTTCTGGTGGTCGGTTGATCGGACCCTTAGTGACAATATGTAAATACAAGACCTATACGTACATCTATTGAGACCAATTATTTGCATCGATATCAACTACTGCTGCTGCCAAAGCTGCAATTTTCCAGAACCCAGTCAGTCCGATAAACGGGTGTTGGAAAGATTGACAAAGAAACATAACCCACACACAAAATGGCTGCCCCTCCCCCACCTCCTCCACCACCACAACCACAAGACCTGAGCATCCAAAAAGGGGGCCCAGACTCACTATCCTCGCCCTCTCAATCATCATTCACAGAGAACACATTGGCAGGGGTGAGTTTCACCATTCCTTGGTCTTCTGACTTTCCCATATCCGACAATGATCGAAAAATTAATGAACAAGAACAAGACGTCAGACACGTCGCCCTCGGAACTAGCATCAGCAATCGACGACCTGTTGAACCAGTTGACGTCGAAATTCACGAACATATCTTCGGATCTGTTGGGTAAAAGTACTGCTTCTTCTTCTTCTTCTTCTTCTTCCTCCTCCCACTTCCTTTCTCCCCCTTGCCTTCTCTTACCCCCTGCCCTATCCTGTAGCTCCTTACCATTTCCTTTTTCCCAAGAGACAGAAATGCTAACGCAGACGAAACCCGAAGTGGACGACATGTCCCGCAGACTAGACACTCTAGAAGCGACGATCCAGTCGTCGAACAGTAAGGCTACTGCTGCTGGCGCTGGCGCTGGCGCTGGCGCTGATGCCGCAAGTAGTGTTAGTAATGCAGTCGAGGATGATGAGGTGGTCGGTAGTGGTAAGAACTTTGAGTAGTGGAATTGGGTCTTTCTTCTGTGCTTGCGTGGGGGCTGTCATTGGTTATTGTTTTTTGGTCCTCGTTTCACGACTGGTCAGGGTGAGGAGGGGGGTCTATCTTGTTCTTTTGCGATGATTTGCTTCTCCTTAGCGTTCGGTCTCACTCATGTATACATAATAGAGAAATGGAGGTCATGGTGATGCTATAGGCGGCAAAGAAAAACCAATGTGTGCGTCTCGTATCTATTATTATGTTTCTGTTTCGAAGTTCATCTGATCATTGTCTATCCTGTTGCCTAACGATGGACTCCCTATGTCTTTAGCCTCGGTGCCTATTGATGTAATTGTGCCGTGGTATCAAGCATGCACCAACGAAATTCCGTAGAGCCATTGGAAGTTGCCAACCCTCGATTGAAGAGAGGGTAGCCCTGGGAAAACGCCGTTCCATTCATCCTCTGCACTCCATCCGGTATCCCTCCGGGGTATCTCCGGACGCTCAAGCGTGATAACCTCCAACCAAAACTCCAAAACGAAAAGAATGAAAATAACGGAAGACTCAGTACCTCTGCACGACAGGCGTAGGCGTCCCACTCTGGGCGGCCAGTTCCCTGACTCTCCCCATCAATCGACTCACAGGCAACCAGGGAGCCTGCATGCGCCTCACTAGTTGCACTCTCTGGTCGTCATCAAATGTGTGAGAGCGCTGATGATCAGCGATAATGGCCTGTGATGCGGGTTCCGAAGCAGCATAGACTCTGTGCATGCATCCATCCGTTGGGCAATGCCATACGTCGCCGTTGTCTTCCTCGCCATCGCTCTGGTCTGTTCGGAAACGGAAAGCTAGGGTTGGCGGTACATATTGCATGTCGATCTGACTAACGGAAGGGCTGACTCGCTCTTGGTCATCTGGAGTATTGTTGTGCGAGGGTTTAGTGGCTACGTCGCTGGAGTTAAGCGAGCTCTGACTAATGGAAGAGTCGGCTCGTTCTTGATCATCTTGAGCATTGTAGTACACGGGTGGAGAGGCCGGGTTGGTAGGAGTAAGCGAGCGTCCGGCATCGTCATCATCGTCGTCCGCGTCGACAATCATAGCCTCCTCGTCCGCGTCGTCGACACGCCTTGTTTGGCGCATCTCACTGTTGCGCCGCTTGGCGCGTCGAGAGCGGAGATCATCTATCATCTTGCGCTTAGAGGAGGGCGAAGCTTGCACAGGGCCTTTGAGATCGGTTTCGGTCTCGTCATCGTCTGCTTCATTACCGTCGCCTGGGACTGCATCTGTTGCTTGTCGGGCGTTGATGTACTTTGCTGACTTGGGCCGTAGAGATGATCTTGTCTTTCCTCTGTACACCGGTAGCTCTTCGACAGAATCATCGCTATCGGCGCTACTGGAGTCGTCGACTTCTTCTTCCATGCCGGGCGTATCGGTATCCCGTGGTTGTGTTTGGTCCAATCCGAGTCTAGGACTCCTTCGTGATTGTGGGCGGTTGGAACTGGCTCTAGCCCTACGACTTTCCATGACGGAACCGCTGGTGGCTGTGGTGGCGACAGATACCGAGCGAGACTTTGACCGTCTGCCTGTCGCACTGCCTACTACGCTTGATGGCGTAGCTTCGCGCTCCCTTCGCTTTCTTTTAAGACTAGAGGTCGAGGGCGCAGGTGACTGTGTGCTGTGTTTGCTGGTAGGCACTTTCGGAGGTTGCATGGCAAATGCACGTCGTTTTCTGATTATTGCGACATCGTCCTGACATCAAGTCAGCCAAAGAACTGAACAATGAGTGCTTGCCAAAAGAAGCAGTCAAGAGTGAAGACGAAGTACTCACTGCAAATCTAGTCTCATAGTATTTGAACAGCGGGGTGTTTCTCCACAATACATCCTCCTTCCCATCTAACATGGACGCAAAGAGGAAGTAGCGATGCCTCTTAAACACATCCTCGGCTTGAGCAGACGACACACACGATTCGGCGTGCTGTTTGCGGTACTAGTCGGAATCAGCGACAAATCATAGAGCTGTGTTACACGACACCCCACATTGTGCTGAGGTAAGTGTGAGGAATGCAAAGACTTGCATGCCACGTGATGCAACCAACTGCGCAATTCGGGACGTCTCAGGTATTGATAGAACAGGAAGAGAAGAGAAAACTCACCAGAGCGAACATAGCTTGTGCAGCTAGGTCTGATGGCTTCCTGACCTCCTTGTAGGCATCAGAGATAAAATACAGCAGCTGCACAGCTTCTTCCATGTCCACATAGACGTCCTTGTACCCTCTCGCGGGCACGATGGTGAACCAGCCTGCTTGGCCAGCAGCCCATATCTCAACACTCCCATCCTCATATTGGCCATAGGAAAATTGTGTCACGCCCGTCACCTCTACCGGTTGCGAACGGCCGTAAGTCGTAGAGGCAATGATGGAAGTCGGCGGCGGAGAATCGAGCTTGCCAGAAACAGTGAGCGGTTTGTAGGCGCCTGCATGGAGAAGATTGATGGGTGTTCGTGACGAATCAAGAGGGTCGAAGACGGTCGCGTTCTTCAGAGTATAGATGGGCCAGTCGTCGGAACTCCGCATGGCAGGGTCTCGAGGGCTCAAGATATTGCTTTCGTGGATTGGCGAAAGCGGAGACATCATCTTGTCTCTGTGTTAATCGATTCACTATCGGCACATTGTAAGGCTTGTTAAGGAGTGTCTCATTTTCCAAGCTCAAGCAATGGATTGGTATGGATAAACAGAAATAGCTTAGGTAGGTGGATGGTGTGTGTCTGACAATCTATCTCCCAATCGGTCACATTTTCGCGTGGTTCGAGAATGCAGAGTTAGAGACGCGATGGCGCCGAGGGTCTTCTTTTCCCCGCAGAGTGGACTTCTGGTATGTCCGAGTATTATTGTTTTAGAGCTACCTGCGGTATCTCACCATCCTGCTAGTGGATGCGACGATGAGTTCCTTGGATTTCTTTATCGGTTCAAATAAGCCGGCAAATCCTGCTGTTTTGGGCCAAGTCCATCTCGCATTCTTGCAAGCTTTCGGCATAATTATTATCATGGTATTTTCACATGCTTCAGTTGATGTCCGTTATTATCCCACCCTTCAAGAACCAATCTCAATCCCACATAGAACATACCTCCTCACGAGCAAGCAAGTCGATGAGTGTCATCTGGCGATCAATCATGAGCAACCCTAAGCCCGTTATTGAGGGTGTATTTGGTAAACACCTCGATCATCTCATACAGAGATACTAGAAACAGCTACCAGACTAACACCAATCTGCCCTCAGCCATTCACAAACCTACCGCCATTTCCTCGGCTCAAGTCCTTCGCGACCTCCAATCTCATCTGAATCCTTCCAAGACGTTTGCACCATGGATAGACGCCGAGCGCCAACGACGAGATCAAGAATCGCACAACCAGAGAGGCAAGAGATCGCGTCGCAGTCGTGGTCCTGTGCAGGTCAAGATGGGACATGGTGGCACCCTTGACCCTATGGCGACCGGTGTTCTGATTGTAGGTGTGGGCAATGGCACAAAGTCTCTGCAGGGTTTCCTCGACGGCACAAAGACATACGAAGCTGTGCTGCTGTTTGGCGCAGCCACCGACACATATGACTTCGAGGGCAAAATCGTCAAGAGAGCGCCTACCGAGCACATCACAAAAGCAGCCTTTGAGGAGGCATTGGCCAAGTTCAGAGGTCTCATCATGCAGCGCCCGCCTATCTTCTCTGCACTGAGGGTGAATGGTAAGCGACTGTACGAATATGCAAGAGAGGGCAAGGAGGTTCCGGTGGAGATTCGCGAGAGGCCGGTCGAGGTCTCCGAGCTCGAGTGTCTCGAGTGGATGGAGCCTGGCACACACAACTACCACTACCCGGACCGTGAGGCAGAGCCGGAAGAGAAGGAGGTCGCGGATAAATTGATGAAAGTCGAGGGTGGAGAGACTACAAAAGAGACCACGACAGAAACGACAAGCGCCGAACAACAGGAGCTGAAGCGAAAGCGAGAAGATGGAGATGAGGAGGCAGCGGGTGAAACCACCGATACTACGGCGCCAACAAAGCGAGCAAAGCAAGACTCAGATACCACGACGGACAAAGTGTCAGCAGCCACCACCACAGAACCAGAACCTACCCAAGTAGCGAAGCCGCCATGTCCTGCTCCTGCGGCCCGGATCAGAATGACGGTATCATCAGGCTTCTACGTCCGAAGTCTCTGTCACGATCTTGGCATAGCCCTCAACTCCCTAGCCTTCATGTCATCGTTGTCACGAACCCGACAGAGCATGTTCGAATTGAACAAGAACGTCCTCGAGTACGAAGATCTGGCCAAGGGAGAAGATTTATGGGGACCGAAAGTCGTCGACATGTTGGCCAAGTGGAACGACGAATTTCCCCAGGGTTATGATCGCCAGAAGGTGCCGGCCAAGAGACAAAACGGAAGTCAGCCGAGGAAGGAAAGAGACAATAAAGATCAGCAAAGGGAAAGAGTCAGGAATTCGTCGTCTCCCGAGGCTTGAATGGCCAACACATTGGATCTCGTGGTGTAGATCATTGTGGATCATCAAATCGTGTCCGACACATTTATACGATACCCTTGAAAGTGCAATAGGACATGTCAAATCTAAATAAATCCTGCTTTTTGACAAAATCAAAACGAATGCACAATCGTCATCGTTCTTTTCTTCATTATAATTTTTCCTCTCGAATTAGATCGTCGAGAAATCTACAACTCTTCCTTGATGCCAGCCTTGACAGCAAAACTGTTGAGGATGTTGCTGCGCTTGGTGAGATCATCAATCTTCTCGGGCGCAAGTCCACCCTTGCTGAGGAGACTTTTAAGCCTCTTGCTCTCCTTCTCGACGTACTCGGAGTTCTCGGACAACTTGCTGAAGACCTTGACGTAATACTCTGCGTACTTGTCCTGGACACCAGTCGTTGCCTTGGTGATCTCCTTGGCGACAGTTGCCAGGGCCTCGCCACCAGTGAACTTGGCGACAATAGAATCGAGGGCAGCGATGGTACCGGCAGTAGCATCGAGACCGCCTCCAGGGGTGCGGTGGGTACCAGTCTGCTCGTTGATGTAGTCGACAAAGGCTTGCTCGGTGCGGCCACCCTCGTATGCGACAGGTTCCTTGGAGCCCTTGGGGAAGAACTTGATGGTAGGATAAGACTTGACACCCAACTCCTTAGCGGTGGCCTTTGAGGTAGGGGACTCTGCATCCATCTTTGCAATAACCACTTCGGGTTCACCTGCGAAAGTAGTGGCCAGGTTCTCATAAATGGGAGCGAGCGATTTGCAGTCTACGCCACAGGTTAGTCATGAGATCAAGGGGCTCGTGAGACAAATGGGGATAAATACGGCCACACCAGGGTGCAAAGATCTCCAAAAGCACCGCCTTATCACCGCCGATTTCGGCCTTGAAAGTGCCGTCGTTCCATGTCTCAACAGCGCTGGGGGCAACTGCCTTCTTCTTCGACTTCAGACCGGTCTTGTCAGTAATAAACCCGCTCAAGCTCTCTAGATCGCGCCCGCTGTTGTAGTCTGAAGGCTTGTCGCTCTTGCCATCGAACCACTTGAGGGTGGGGAATCCTTGAACACCAAATCTACGACCAAGCTCCTTGTGGGCATCTGCGTCCACCTTTGCAATGTTGACTTTGCTCTTTGACGACTCGAAGACCCCAGCGAGTTCGTCATAAACGGGAGCTAGGTTCTTACAGTGTCCGCACCATCTGATCTTGTAAGTCCGTGTTACCGGGATAGGGATGGGACTGGAGCGACTCACGGCGCAAAGAACTCAACAAGACTAGGCTTGCCAGACTTCAATACGATCTCATCGAAGTTGTCGGGGGTTAGGTCAAGAACTGCCGATGCAGATGCGCCAAAGATGGCGAGGGAGCCTGCGAGTATGTGACCGAGGCGGAAATACATCTTGAATTTCCGAAATACGAATAGCAGATGAATTCAGATCGGAAATGTACTAGGACAGAAAAACACTTTAGTGTAAAAGATGCACTTGTCGATTGTACTTTTAGATACTGTACAGACAAAAGTGATGTAGTTGAGGGGAGCTCAAGCAAGTGTGGTAAGGTGGTAACTTTGATAGCTTGGCAAGCGTTTAGTGAACCACATATTAGCCTTGTATGTGGCCACCTGTGCTTGATTTGTTATCGATTTGTGATTGATTCATAACTTTCGACTTTACGCAAAGGCGGACTTTAGTCATCGCCCGATATAGAAACAAACAAGAATTTCCCCACCGTGCAACTACCTTTTACCGTAAGGCGCGCAAGTTCCTCTTCCATCATCCAAAGAACCAATTCGATTGACACGCGTTCACGTGCTTGTTCTTACCACGACTCATGGTCGCCAAGCTTGTCATGTGCATCGGCACTACGAATTTATCGAGAAGATTAAAATGCACAGGTGCAACTCTCGTTCCAGACATGATCGCCACTGCTATGAACTCTCCTTCAGAGACTGCCTACACCTCCGACATTTGCGTGAGGTATATGTTGCAGGTAAAATATCGATGTGCGAGCTGCCGGTCGATGGAAGATCACAATCGGCCTGGTCTGTTCGCTTTTCCCATTAATTACCCCACGCTCGCAAACCTGGAGGTGCCCAGTCTTGCCCAAACCGCATGTCCTACATCAGATAAACAAGACGGTTGGGACTTCAGATCGGTCCGCTCTCTGAAACTTCGAGTCGTTTGTTCAACGCACAGTCTCAAGGAGGGCTTGGTAGATGCTCTTGGTTCAAGCCTTTGGAACACGAGCCCAGCCGCCTCTTCGCACTGAAGGATGAGCGAAGCCAAGGCCACTCGAGGTCCGGATAGGGTTGACCTAGGGTAACGGTAGGCACAGCCAGGTTTTTCGTTTGTGGTCGTCCTTAAGACATCGACCGTTCCCTCAGTTCCATATTATACCGTAAAGGCGCGCCCGCCACTGTCACATTTGGTCCTGGTAGAGTCCTGCCTTTCTTCTTTTTCATTGTTCTGCCCCTGTGATGTATAGATCATAGTGATTCATCTCCTAAGTTGCAGTCTTTACGCAATCTCTCACGACTATTCACTGCGCAGGTGCTACACGAGATCACGTTTTATGTTGTGAGATTGTCTCAAAGACAACGTCACGACCAACATGACTTCCACACTCGCTATCACCGCATTGCTTCTGCTTTCAGTTGAGGGCCAGATATGTGAGTTTACCTATCCACAATGACATTTCTCCGGACAATACTCATGATACGACAGTCAAAACAAATGTTACTACAAGTGTATCATTAGGTCTCGAGTCTTCAAGCCCAATCGGCTCTACGTCGATAGTAGCTTCGGCAGTGTCGAAAGTGTCGACTACCTTGGGCTTGGGGGATTATATCATGGTTGCTTTAGGTGGCTCATCATCAAAGGCTTCTAGCCCATCGAGCTCGAGTCTTTCCGATGCACCTGCTTCAGCATCTGAATCAGTAGATGCTGTTCTAGATAACTCCTCTCCAGAGACCTTGACTGTATCGACTAACACTATCTCAAATTCGGTCGCTGCAGCGTCTGAAGCACCAGCCGACGCTCAGGATGGATCCTTTTCTGAAGTCTCCACTATATGGGTCACCAGTACCATGGCTTCTTTTGCTTCAGCCTCCGATGCGCCAGATGCATCAGATGCGTCAAATACGTCAGAGTTGTCAGATGCTGCTTCATATTCCTCATCACCGGCAACTCTGACACTTTCAAAGGCGAACCCTGTGACCTCGAACATGCCAGCCCCTGACACAACAACATTCGCTGTAGCCGGTGTCTTCGCTAACACTTCAACTTCAGCACTCAGTGAGAGCACTGTATGTTTATTCCCTCACTCTCTATGTTATACAGATATACACTATGTCGAGGTTCCCATCGCAACGTCGGGAACCGGATATGATTATGCAAGCTCCTGTGCTTCTATCAACCACGCCTACACATCCGCCTCACAGTCCTGGTATACAAAGCATCTCACTGTTAACGTTGACACGGAGACACTTGGCGGTGGTACAACAACGTCAACCGTCAGCTATTACAAGGACGCATCAACTCTGTGCGATGGTCATCCCCGAGTGACTTACTCGCCAGCCATTCTGGAGTCAACAAGTATCACTGTCATTACTACGCGCACGCCAACATCCACCGTGACACAAACTCAATCAATGGGGTGGATCTTCCCCATTTCATCACCGTCTTGCTCGATACAACCGAGTGACTGCGACACAATTTGGGCAGAGTACACTTCTTCTGTATCGGCATACATTGCGCAACCCTCGCCGCCTAGCATTACGGCTCCGCCAACACAGCCAAATTGTCAGAACGTTAGCATGGCTGATGATCAATCAAGTGTCAGAGCTTCGATGACAGCCTGTGGACCATGTACTATCTATGGAGACAATGTTCAACTGCTGTACTTCCCTGAAGTTTCCCCATCGCGCGACATGTGCGCCTCGGAACCCGCTGTGACCAAAACCTGGTATGCTGATACAGGAATCTACGCTTACGCCGGATCCATACCTGCAGGCACTCCGCCTAGCGATGGATCGCAGCCCGAGACTGCTATTGTCGACGGCAACACGCTCACCTCTGGATCAGCTTATATTTCTATTGCCACAGTATACACAGGCAACCGATGTTTGGGACAAACAGGAGGTGCAGTGACATCCGCGTTCTTAGCCATGCCGACAGAATCACTTTTGAGTCTTCGAGGCCAGCAGAATCACTTTGAATTCTTCTTCGACCCTCAATCTCAAACGGGTTATCCTTTCAATTATGCCGATATGAACAAGCCTATCCCATATAGTGCTTGGATCGGCCAACAGATGTGTGAGCCGGCCCAGCCAGGCAGCTGTGATGTTATCTACGAGAATGACTTCAATCCACAACTCGCCATGCCTCCAGCCATTCGCAAATTGCGACCTGAGTGGGACCAATGTCACATGTGGTATGGAGGTCTATACGATCCTCCTAGAGCCTTGCAACCGGCTACTGCTGCTGCGACAGCGACCATCCCACACACCAACAACCATATGGCACCAACTCCAGAACCGAGTTCTGCCTCTCCTTCGACCATCGCGACAGAGACCGCGTCCGAAGAAGAATCACCGTCTCCAACACGGGCAGGTGGAGCATTCACGACTGTTGGAGACCTTGCGATAGGCAAGAATCCAAGCGACAATAATGCATTGACATTTGGAGGTCAAGTCTTACCTGCCGGCGCAGATACTATTGTCGGGGGTAACCGCATTTCAGCAGCCACAGATGGAATCGTGGTCAATGGAGTTACAGCCGCATACTCAAATAATGCCCCTGCTGCCACTGGCGACACAAACGGCGCCGTCGTCAGTATCAGAAACAAGGGCTATACCGTGACTGAGTGTCCCGACGGCGCAGCCATCGGCTCTCAAACCATCACCGCTGGCGCACCTGCTACCACGATCGACGGCGTTGCTTTTTCTGTCGCCAGCTCATGCAACTGTGTCGTCGTTGGAGGCAGCACCGCACAGTTCTCCGCAGTCCAGGTCGCCGCAGCCACTTCTGCCGCCGACTCTTCGTCCGCGGCGTCGTCTTCGCCGGCATCTTCATCGGCGTCATCATCAGCGTCTTCATCAGCGTCAAGTCGCGTAGTAAGTAGCTCAAGAGGCACCACAACAACACAAGATCAAAGCTCGGTCGTATCAAGTGCGCCCGCGGCGGCCAGTACATCAAGCGGAGCGGATTCGTCTTTGGCGAGCCACAGCATCGCACTATTAGCAGCGGCAATTGGCGCACTATCATTTGCCGCCAATATCTATTGAGCTTCGGACCAAGCATCTTTTTCTAATTTCATCCTTCAATCCCTCGTGGATTACCCTTCTCTTCTTTTTTGCATAGACCCTTGTTTACTTTGCGAGGCGCTTTGGGGCATCTGTTTATTCGATTACCTGGGGGGGTTTTTAGCATTTACTTTAGGCGGTGGGCTTTTCTTTCATATTTATGTTATCGCAAGAGCCCGGGGATCGGGCGGCCAAAATTTCCGGCGTGGCGTGTGTGTGCTGCCTCTTTCTTGAACATTTGCTCTTACATGAAGGAAATCACAGGACCGAGGCTATCTACTGGGGTTTGTTGATGGAGCCTTGGGGAATACTCTTTGCAGAAGACAGAGAAACCAAGAGGAAGATAAAGCAGAGCTGTACGGAATCATAGAGAGAACCAATAAGATAGGTGTATAACAAATATATACATATATGCATATATGAGAGAAACACACTATGATTGTACTGTTGTTGTTGCTCTTTGGTGTTCATGTTCAAGTTTCCCCTCATATGCACATGCGTGCCTCTCTACAGCCAAAGAGGGGTTTCGGGAAGGGATGATAAGGAAGCAAGAGTCGGTATATGCCAAACCGAGTTCTCGAAGTGCAAGCAGTAAGAGGGCTTCTCCTGTTGCATCTTATTACTTTACACAAATCACTCATCGTTGACGCGCCCTGCGCCATGATCGTCCGTGACACCGTCTGCAAAGCACATCCACCAGAAATCCGTAGTGGTCCATCCCACATGCTCACGGATCTTCTTCTCCGCCTCTTCCTTGTCTTTCGCATCACCATGAGAAGCCAGCCCCGTACCATTAACAGCAGCAGCAGCGTCTCCACCGCCCACAATCCTCCTGACAACCCCAGCCTGCTCGGCCCAGTCTAGCCACAAGTCTATTTCCCACCTCCACATCTTGCCCTTGTACGATGCGGCGAGGACTTGGGCGGTGCAACCGGGCCTGAAAGCGATCAGGTGCAGAGTAGCCATCGAGACCATGTCCCAGACGCTCTTGATCAATTTGCCGCTGATGTCGGTCCACAGGGGCAGTCTGGCACCCAGTTCATGTTTCACTTGTAATTCGAGGGGCGGTGGCACGTCGAGTGTCGGGTTGCCGAAGACGTAGCTTGGGGTTGGTCGCAGGGACATCTCGAAATGCATTCTCTCGCGGTCGAGTTGGACGGTTTTGTAGTTCCCGTCTGTGAAGCCCCATTTTGTCAGGCGGGGCCAGGGCGCGTCGAAAGAGTTGTTTATGGGTGGTAGCTCGGGGATTACGGTGAGCATGCCGCGGGCTACGAGGTTTGTTATTGTCAGGATGGCGTGGTCGGGAGGTTGGTTTGGCAGAGAGACTTTGGGCCCCGGGTTGGTTTTGTTTCTGGAGGCAAATGTGGCGTCTAGAACGTCGATCTTGTAGCGCGCGGCTTGTCGAAGGTGGTTCGCGTCCCAGGTGCGTTTGAATGCTGCCAGCACGGTGTCTGAAATGTCGTAGTTGCGGCCTGGCACGGTACGGCCTCTGTTCTCTACGCGTAGGATTCTGGCTCCAAGAAGTTCTTCAAGTGCACGCGGCAGGACATCCTGCCCGAGACTGTTGAGCTTTTCGTGGGCAGTCGTACTGTCAAAGGCTGCTTCAGGCGTAAAGACATTTGCTCGCACCCATGATTTAGCCAACATCAAGCGATCTTCGTCCTCACCCTCGAAGGCAGAGTTACTCGAAAGGGCAATACTATCAGTCGCCTCCATAACAAGCTCATCCCGACGATGGAGTGGGCAGTGTGGTGCAAAGTATTCCTCCTTGTTTATGCCAAACACATCGTCTGGTATGTTGATCTCGTATCTTTCATCCAAAAGAGTTCGATCTAGAGAGAGATCAGGTAGCTCGTCGACATTCGTCTCGAACCTTCTGGGATCGAGCCTGGCTTGGGCCCAATCCACAAGAGAGCTCCAGTCATATTTTTCGGGCTCCAGATAATCAATTTCTGGTAGCTCACCCTTCTCATATGCCTCAATGAATATATCCTGAAACTTGGCCTGCAATTTATCCGCTGCCGCTGCATGCCTTCCACGCATGTTGGACCAGCGATTACGACAATAGTTGGGATCGAACTTGTAGTGGAAGATCTGATGCACAATGCCCCAGTTCGGTATCTGTTCTAGCCCTCCAGCAAGCGTTTTGGAAACGACATATGCAATAATCAAGCGTTGCTCCTCTTCCTTTGTCATTGTGAAAATTCCAGTTCTGGAAGCCCTTGGCGCCACATCCCTTCTCTGCACAGTCTTCGCTTGTGACGATGGTCGTGACAAACGCTCAAGAGCTGGCGGGAGGGGCTTCCGTGGCCTCTTATTTGCATTCATGCTCTGTCCAAGTACTTGGACGCTGTTACTTCTCTCGTACGGCACCCCGTCATCACTTCGGGATCTAGACGCACTCGTAATTGCTGTCGGTACGCTTGTATTGGCTTGCCTGAATAGATCCGCAAGCGACAACGACAACTGTTCGGCTCCAAGTCCTAACAGACCGTCCGCATCAAGTGCGATTGATCTATTGGCTGCGGTCAGGACGAGTGGGTCAGTAGAGAATGTGCCACTTGTTGCAGAGTAGCGTTGGTATGGAGTGGTGAAAGTGAAAGCTTCGCTGATTGTGGAGTCAAATCCGTGCTGGCCACCAAAACTGTGATGCAAGTTCTTGGACCCGATCGTATTGCCAGTTGGTCGATCGTTGATGCGGAAACGCCGTGCATGGTTACCATGCTGTCGCTTTTCGCCTTGCTGGTTTCTTGTTGCTCCTAGAAGACCAAGTGCTTTGCTATGTGCATTCAGACCAAGGTCTCCCCATCGCTGTAGCTTTGACAACCTCGAGCGGCCTTTGGGTCCGCGATCGACCTTTGCGCGCTCAGGCTCATGCTCGTAGGTCTCAAGTTGGAAGTCGATCTGCAGAGCATTCTGTGCTTCTTCAATCTCTTCTTCTTGCTGCGCACGTAGATAACGCTCTTGTCGTTTTTCTTCTTGCTCTCTCTTGCGTCTCCTGTATGTCATGTCTCTTTCCAATTTCGCTTCCGTCATTCCAAGTTTTACAGGTATGGGTCTCGATGATGGATGTAGCCTCTTGACGAAAGCTGTATGATCTTCCAAAAAGTGATCCTTGGCTGTTAATTGTATGTTCTTCCTACTGAAACCGGTACCGTCAGGAGTCTCGAAGTGAACACGGGACTGTAGATCTGTGGCCACTTCTATTCCGAAGGGCAGATACAAGTCAGGGTAGACAGTAACAATCTTGTCGCGGAGCTGCTTCACTGCTTGAGACTCCGGATCCACTTCAGGCTCCGTGACTATGTGTTTCGTGACTGTACTCCCATTAGGTGCTTTGAAGGTAAAGGCAATCTTATTCAAGCGCCCGTCGGCCACCAAGGTCTTCAACACTCGATCGAGGGTACTACGGTCTGGTCGTTGCGTATGCGATTTTTCCCATTGAGTCACGAACGGAAAGTGTAGCTCTTTGTCGCCGCCAAATATACCCCCGTGCTGGTGAATGATGGCAAGAATTGTGGTTTCGCGTTGGTGCTTCGTTATGCCGCCTGACCTCGGTACTCCCACCTTACCGCGCGGATTCGGAGTTTGTTCAACGATTTCTGACGCTTGATCCACAGAAGCACGAGTTTGTTGGGTGAGGTCTTCGATAGCCTTGTGGCCATTATGCATATGATGACCTGAGGGTCTATCGTTCGCCTTTCCGGGAGTGTAAGGTATCACATTCCTATCAGCCCGTGTCTGAGGTTCCAACATTTCTGTGTGTGAGGACGGTGCTGGAATAGTTGTGGAATCCGAAGACGCCGTACCAACCTTCTCTGTATCTTGCAGCGCAGGTGCTTCTGCCATTTCGACATCCGCAACATTGGTGTCCACCTCTCGTGATATGAAGTTATATGTCTCTGATCCAGTTCTGTCCTTTGTAAAATCTGGGACGTGCTCAAATGAAGCTGTCTTGTTGTTCGCATCGCTATCTGATCCCATGGAAAGTGAGCTTTCTTGATATGCCTCAGGCATCGCGGATGTTGCAAGCTCTTGGTTGATCGGAGTAAAGCTGGGTTGACCATTTGCGCCAATTCGAGCTTGCCGTTTTCCAACATGTTCTCTGAGCGAAGTACGACTTCGCCTCTTCCTTCCACCGGTGATCACAAAGTCTGGCTTGACATGCGCCTCTGGAGAAGGCTCGACGACTGTAGTGATATTGTTCTGCTGCCGCTCATGGACATACGAGTGTGTATCATCGGCCTGCGGAGTTTCCTGTATTCCTGTAGCTTCGCCATCCCTATCAGGAGTTGGTGGTATCGTCTTAGGATCAGACGTAGTTTCATTGTGTGGCGCATCTCCCTGCTGCTCGACGAACCAGCTCAGCTCACGCAACCTTGATGATTTTGCGACAGCGATGAGATACTTTGACGGACGTCCCGTAGGCTGAGTTATGGTCATCTTTGCTTGGCCAGATCCTGGAGGATTGATGTATATGCGTGGTTGGGACATGTTCAGTAGTTCCGCCTCGATTTCAGCTTTCCTCTCTTCAGGAGCAACCTTGGGCATTTTATTAGTGGTGACTTCGTCCGACACTTGTTCAAACTGAGAGTCTAGTGATGCACTAGTAGGTGCGGGATCTGATGTGCCTTTATCTTTACGGCGCCTTTTTACAGACTTCGCATGAGGACTCTCATGTTCTTGTACACTACCAACATCGGGAAGGTTGACTTCAACGCTTGCCAAATGGTCCGCGAGTCTCTTGGATCTTGCCTTCCATGCCTTCAATTCAGCCTCGACACGCTTCGGGTTCATCTCAAAGAGCTTCTTCACTTTGGTTGCTTTGCGCGTGCTAGGCCCCAGAGAAAAATCTATTCGAGATTGTCGTGCAGGTGTCGCAGACGTGCGCTGTGAACTTGGGCGTCTGAGCGACGGATTTGCTGTAGCAAATGCGTGCTTCGATTCGAAGAGGCGTTTATTCTTTGACGGATCGTAGGCTCTCCGATGATGCGGTTTGATGACCGTACTTTTGCAGACTGCCATGTTCGCCGTTCCATCGTGGCCGAACATAAGTGCCGGCTGAACTCGAGGAAAGCCCCACTGATCTAGATCGGCCTTCTCACTCTCAATGTCTGAGGACTTTATCCCGATGGCTTCCCAAGTGACTTCGCCAGCCTCCACCAGCTTTTTGAAATGCTCAAAGCTGCGAAACTGATAATGGGAAGCCCTATTTATGAATGCAGTGTCGCGGATGACAGAGAGATGGCGTAGATGTGGCGGCTGCGAGATCCGCCACACGTCTGTAAGCCTTCCCAGTAATTCGTCAAGCGGCCTCCTCCAAAGATGACCCATGGCACGATCCGTCAAGTCCATAGTACTGATCCCTTCTGTACCGCAGCTGTTGACCAGGTTGAAAACAAATTGGGTATGATGGATTCCCGGGTGCCATTGAGGTGGGATCCGCTGTTTCGTTCCTGATTCGACGTCGTTTGTATTGTCCTTCGAACCCAGTCCATCAGCCTCTCCAATCGTAAGCTCTGGTGCAATAGGAATGATGTCTTTCTCCCGTTTCATATCACTGTCAGCTACCACAGTGGATGTGAAAGCAGCTCTATCTTTTTCCGTAGGTTCACGCGTCAAGTTGATACAGCGCACCCAGCGAACCTTTGCTTGCGGCCGGAGCCGTACTATCTTTGGTGTGCGAATATGATCAGCATCGGTGAGGTCTAGAGCATCTTCACCTTCAGCATCGGCTTCGGCATCGGCTTCAGACTCCGCATCGGAATCAGGTTGGAGTTCCATTTCTTCGACAGGCTGCTCACCAGCCTGCGCCTTCAGTCGGCGAAGTAAGCCAGTTTTGAATAGTCGTCGCATACATCGGTGGAGTGACCTAGTCTCCCATTTCTTGCCATGGATGCCCTGCCAAGTAAATCAGCGACCAAGATCACTGCTAGCAAAAGGTCAAAAGTCTCACCATTTCAATGCGCAGATCTTCGACAGCCATTGTGTTGTTGTTCTTCTTGAGATGTCCGATAATCTCATGAAACCATTCCTCGTACCGAATCATACGATTGGAGCCATCCTGATTGCGCTGTACACCCCCCTCACTGACCTCAAAATGCGTTGGATTAGTGCCTTGCTGCACAAACTTCTTGAATCGAAGCAGACTAGTCTTCATTCCAAGCCCAACACACAGTTCCTTAGTAATGAGACCTTTCTGGGTAAGGGCGTCCGTTCGCTTGGGTACTGAGCGCTTGTCCTGGCCTGTTATTCTCGTGACGTCCGGCTGTAGTAGGCCCGCAGGTCCAGCTGCCGCTATCACAGAAAGACATTGAAACTCTAGTTTAGGGATTCGTTTGTAATCCACACCATGTTCGGTCAATGAATGCCATATGCGGTTCTCATTAGCACAGAGACGCTCATTCGCATGTGCAGCCAAAGTCTGGGTCAGTGGATTCGTATCACCGGTAGTAATAATGTTGGAGGGTGCAACGTCTCCCTCGGTTTTGACATTAGCAGCTCGGACTTCAATATCAGAATGCTCAACAAGCCATGTCCAGAGCTTTTCAAAACGCTGAGGATCAGAGGCTTGGGGAGAGGCATTTGAATTAGATCCAGGTGGTCTCAGTGAGAACAGTATTTCTCCATCTGCATCGTCCGTTTCATCGTTCTCATCCTGCGCAGCTGGAAGTTGCGCGTAGAACGCATTAATAGCATCACTCAGTCCATGTGCGTCGAGACCTGAGTGTAGTTAGTTGTGAATATTGTATATATCGAATAATGCTTGGAGGAAGGCCCGAATTTGGTGAATTTGCCGAATGTTGACCGAAGTATTCATATGCATAAGCATGGACTTACCATGTTCACCAGCGAGCGCAATTTTGAAAAGAAGCTGGTCCAGTAAACCGTCAGTGTCAAGTGCCATGTTTGCGCATGGTCTGCTCTGTTATGATGTCCAAAGACCAAGTGATTGTATGCTATGCACAAATATACACGTGTATATACAAATACCAAAGGAAATGTGGACCAAGAGCTCGAGGTGAGAATCGAACGCGAGGTGAAAGAGCTCTCGACAGTCGATGGTGAGAATCGAAACAGGAGCTTCTGAATTATCCCACGGTGCTGTGGCTGGGACGTACAAGACAAAGGGTCCGAGCTTTGGCGGTCTTGGCTTGCGTCTTACACTTATCATTGTCGCCTTAGGCACCCATGACCTTCGTCGATAATCTTCCTGCAAGGAGACATGATTGTTAACACGTTGATGGATTTCACTACTTTATGAATGCAAGTAGTACACACAGTATGTGACGAGCTTAGCCATCAGGCATGTCTCCAAGTATCTGGTTCCATTTCCCGCAGCCTGTGTCTTGGTTCTCCCGTTGAAGCGTGAATGATCTTGCCATATTGCGTGGATGGCGCAAAGACTGCTAATAGAACATGCTCCATATCATAGATTTCTTTATATTCTAAGTCCAGGAGAGCGAACTATAACGCTATAGATTGAGTCGACTTTTTCGCAGAAACAAGGGCTCATGTAGATTGGACAGGGTCCCTCTCGTGTTACAAGATACCAGTTTTGTCATGTCAAGCATGCGGTATGCACTTTCAATCATGAGACTCTGCCCATGCACGATACCAGTCCAGACATTCAGCGTTGGCAACCGATGCTGATGTCTTCACCTTCATTCCGCATAAAATCTGCTTGACCGCTGCTTCGACTCTGCAGAATAGCACGTCAGTATGAAACTCCTGCGGAGTCAGTGTATAGGATGGAAGACTTACTTCTTCCCGTTCGTGGTGATGGGGATCTCAGGCGTTTCGACAACGATACCTGGAACGTGTCTAGAACTCAACTCCTGCCTTACCATCTTTTGCACTTCCTTTACAAGCTCGGTGGAGAACGACTGTCCGATCTTCATCTTCAGGAACAACACGACGGTCTCATCAGTATCGCTCTCCCTCCGACGCCCAATGCACAGCGCGTCTTCAACTTGCTCGGGAAAGTGCTTTAGCAGGATGTTGTAGATCTCCGCACTCCCAAAGCGCACTCCACTAGGCTTTAGTATGCCATCACTACGTCCGAGCATGAACAGTCCTCCCGTAGCGGGGTCGAACCGTATGAAATCACCATGATGCCAAACACCAGGAAACGTTTCGAAATAGGAGCTCCGGTATCTGGCTTCACCTGTCGGCCCCCAGAACTTCACGGGTTGACAAGGGAATGGCCGAACACAGACCAAGTCTCCGGGTTCGCCCGTAGAGGAGACGTCTTTGCCTTCGTAGTCCCAAGCGCGTACAGCCATGCCCAGGCCGAGAACTTGAATCTCGCCAGTATACACAGGCGTCAATGGGCAAGGCGCACCGAATAGGGATATAATGTCCGTACCACCTGTAATACTACCCAGATTGATGGATCCGAAGGCCTTGTAGACATATTCGAACGTTGAAGGTGCCAAGGGGGAACCAGTGCTGTAAATAGCTTTGAGAGTCTTCAAGCTGAGAACGTGATCCTTCGGCATGATCGACTTCTGCTCTAGCACAGACAGATACTTTGCGGATGTTCCAAATTGCGTGATTCCTAGTTCGTCGACAAGCCTAGGCATGGCGAGATCGTCGGCAACGGACTCGCCATTCTTGGTGTAGCGGAAAGGCGAGCCATCGTACAACACGAGTGTAGCACCGCTAGCAAGACCAGATACCAACCAATGCCACATCATCCAAGTACATGTCGTGAAGTAGAACAGACGATCGCCTGGTCGTATGTCACATTGTAGCATGTGTTCCTTTTTATGCTGAATAAGTGTACCTATGGCACCATGTACAATGCATTTTGGTGCTCCTGTAGTGCCAGACGAGTAAAGAATGTAGACAGGGTGATCGGGGTCGAGCTGCTTGAATTCGGTCGTTTCTGGTGGGCTCTGTAGAGAACAGAACTTCTCGTAAGTCAATGCCTTGCTCGCCAGAGAACCAGAGCCGATGCTGGCACTATCCTGCGTCTGGACTGTTTCGAAGATTATGATGGATTTCAGCGAAGGCAGCGACTCGCCGATCTGTTCGACCTTTGCCAAAGTAGGATGCGTTTTGCCGTTGTAGATGACAGCATTGTCACAGAACAACAAGACCGGCTCGATCTGCACCATACGATCCAGAACAGCAGTGACTCCTGTATCAGGGCTGATTGCCGTCCAAATTGCGCCAAGCGAGGAAGCCGCGAGCATAGCAACCAAGGCATTTGTGTGGTTTGCAACGAAGCCCGCCACACGATCACCAACCTTGACATTGGAGGCAAGCATGCCGGCCTGACATAGCCTGACACGATCTCGAAGCTCTGCCCAGGTCACCGTTTCCCTACTTGTCTCGGTTGCAGCAATGATTGCAACACTAGAAGGGTCGGGCGATTGAGGAGGAAACAAGAGGTTTTCGGCAAAGTTGAGCCTTGCACCGTGGAAAAACGGAGGTCTAGGAAACATTGGCGCGCTCACAGGAAGAACCTACTTGTTTTCAGCATTTCGTGCAGCATGGGTGCAACATGCAGGCGGCTGATCTATCTAACCTCTTGGTATGGGGCAGAAGATACAATGCCAACATACTTCCAGACAACCGTCCAGAAGTCTGATATATTGTCGATACTCCATTGATATAGTTCTGGGTATGTCTTCATGTGTAGTCCATATTCATTATTTACGTTCTGAAGAAATTCCCACATCTGAGTAGTTTCAGGTGCCGGGTGCTTCCATAATGCCGGGACGAGTTCCTGATGATTTTGGTCATTCTGACCAGCTGCACTCTCTGTTGTTGACATTTGGATTTAGTCTGACAGTTTATGTTGTAGAAAGCGACACCAGCCTCTCTACGGTCCAACAAGTATGAGATTCTTAAATTCGTCGTTACCCCCCGGGTAATGGTGGAGAGTTGACGTGGAGCCGAAGCCGAAGTATAAACTTGGCGCAGATCACGATATATTCCGAGGTAAGGTTTCAACATTAACCTTGATGGAATTATCTATTCACGAATCCAAAACTGAAGGCAGATTATCTGCTATGCAAGGCGAGGAACAATGGAATAGGAATTCATAATGCTCAACCATGTACAGCAAAGATAAATTCATACATTATTGGGTATCTTCTCTCCTAAGCAGACTGCTCAAATGCGTACCAATCCCAATGGAGCTTATTTGGCGAGACAAGCAGTTACCGACATGGGCAGATATTCTTTGCTCATACAACAAAGATTATGAGAGCCTGGTGTATTTTAGTAGTAAGATAGTAGGCTAAATAATTTGGAGGTGCAACCTGATCTCTACAAGTTCAAAGCCTAAGCGTTTTGGTGGTTCTACTTTCACTATATTAACATGTTAAGCGCAGCATAGTAAATCGCAAGTGCTGAGCATTGACCGGCAAGAGATATGCTAAGCATTCGTTGAGACTCGAGTGAAAGACGAAAACTTGAGTGTCAGAGGAAGGCCTTCCGCTGCCCACATAGCGCTGTAGTAAACGATCCTAGTGTACAGTACTATGCAGCTATGCAGCTATCGAGGATAGATTGACCCCTCTGGCTTACGGGAAAATGTCGAATCGTGAAATTGAATATCAGCCTGGCCCAAATCATTTGCTACAAAGACACCTCTCAATGACCGGTACCTCCTTTTGCCCAAGCCGCATCGGCATCTATTCTTGATAAGCATAGTCCAGATTCATTCGATCGTATATCACTCTCACCTGGATGGATTTTCGGCTCCTGTATATACTCGCGAACCTTTTGCTTCTGCTTGTAATCGGTGCCGAATCGGCGATCGCGTTCGCCGACTACTTTCTCGAAATCGAACTGCTCCGCCGATGTAAAGCTTGTCATAAGCTGCGGCTCCCCGAGCGGAAGTGCATCACCAGGCTGCCATAGGTTGTACACCTTTCCATAGAGATGTACTACTTCCTCCATCTTCATATTGTCAATGTGATTCTGGGTAAGGCAACTTTGCAGATCTTACCTCCTTATTCTCGGCGATCTCCCATACAGCAGAGGGGACAACAGGCTGAGGCATGACGAGCATACCTGACTTGACTTCAAAGACATGAGAGTGCCAGAGTTCGCGTTCCTTCTTGTCCAGAGTCTCATATAAACGTGGTGTGATCATGTATTCAATGCCTATCAAGCGAGCGCCAGGCTCTGGAGAATCGTAGAGGATACACTGACGGACCTCTGTGGACAGCGTCAGCCCACATGCGGCTTATCGTTCGACTGGGTGTCGTGTCTCACCATCGTTCAGATGAGCGCAATAATGATTCGCTTCAACACAAGTTCCAGGTTTGCTGACATAGGAATGAAATGCGTTGAGGTGGGCACAGATACGCTTGACCGGTCTGAAGTCCTGAGTCATGCCTGCGCCTGTCTCTAGAGTCTTGTTCTTCAGAGACTCAGGCTCGCCTTTAATGCTTCTTGAATCAGAGCTAGTTACCATCTCGTCGCAATGGCTCATTACCACCGATGCTTTCAGATGAGTTGATTGATGGGCGATGGAGCAAGTAAACCTGTTAAGAAATATTACAGTGTAGAACTGTCAAAGTGATTACTCTCGTATAAGATAAATGCGTGCATATACTCTGTGATTTATCTTAGGTTGTTTGGACTTCACGTGGGATAGATGCACGCAACGCACGATGACGTTTGGAATATGGCAGAGCTTCCCATGATGTATCACAACATCACATATCGCGGTCCCTTACATACCTAGGTGGCCAGGTTTTGGCAACAGGGTATTGCACCTTGCTTATACAAACACTGTCAGTCATTCTGACGGTGCAGTACATTCAGCAAAGTCGTTGCTAGAGCCATCTACAGTACTTCACTGTACCACGGGGCGAGTTTCAGCGTCCACTACAAGTATCTGAGGCCGATCTCGGCAGGCGTCGGTACTTGGTCCCAAGTGGAACGCGAGTCACGAAAGTTTGCCGCTCCACACTTTTTCCAACGGGATCTTCAAGCACTGAAGCGTGAAGCCCGCACTTTGGCTGAGCCCTGCATGTGGGTGGAGTGGTGGACGTTAGGTTAATCCGAAGGCGTGGGTTCTACTTTGTGCTTGTCCTTACTGTACAAACAACTTTCCAGTGCATTCTTTCGTTCCATACTTTTATAAGTTACACTGTTACATTCCAACAACCAAAGACATACATACCACTCCCCCGTCACACCTCCGAATTTTTAGCTCCCCTTGCATGCTTTCATTCCGGGACATATAACACACGCCGCAGCATCGCTTCACATGCCTCGTAGTGCTCAGATACACCATTTCTAAAGGCGAGCATCTTCCTCCGGCACAACCATGAATTTCTTTGGCGACCCTGGTCGTAGCAGGCCGCCGCCGCCGACGATCAAAAAAGTGACGATGAAGGTCCCCGTCAAACCGTCTCCGAGGCCTCAGACAACACAGAGCGCGCCCACGAGATCACTTCCTGTCGTACAACGGAGAGCGCCGCCCACACTAAAAGACGAGCCGAAGACAATAGCGAAGAGACTCGCCACGAAACGCAAGTCGCATACGCCGTCTCCTGCCATGAGTAGCGACGACGATACCGACGGGGAAGGAAGCGCAAGATCACTCACCCCCAACAAGCGCGCACGACCGGATGCGGGCCCGGTTGACGCAGATCGGATCATTCTAGACGTCAGGGATAGGTCTCGAAGAGATGGCGGACAGTTCCGATTTATTCATGGCGCAGACCTGGTGGAAGGAGAGGCGGGCAAGAAATACTTCAATGTCTTCGAGGAAGAGGAGAAGCCTGCTAGGATAGAGTTGCAATACCCCAGCGACTCTCGGCGCGAAAGGTAAGTCATGACACAGATCCATGATAAGGAGCCGAGAACTGACTGTCCTTCAAGATTTACTCTTGTCTATAACGATGTCAAGACTGCAAAGAACACCAACGCCGACTACCAGCCTCTGGACGATATAAGAGAGAGCGTCAAGTTCATCTGTCAACACTATCTGCCCGCAGCAAAATCCGACGAATGTTTGAACGAAGACACTGGTTTCGAAGCCCGTTTGATCAAAGCAGTCAGACATGGATCCTCGGCGGAATACAAGACAGTCATTCGAGATTTCAACGATATGATCACAAAAGCTAGGAAAGAGGGAGAGGTTCGCAGCGTTCTCGAGAAACAGCACAGCCTGGGCGACTTGAACTGGGTCCAACGTCTTCTCGACCAGGTATATGCTCGCACTGTCTCGCCTCAAGTGGAGAGCCTGAGAGTCTACGAAGGGTTCAGCGACAACGTCTATGGAGAACTCAAGCCCCGTTTGATCTCAGAGATGTTCAAGCAGACCGAGCTCAAGTCTGGACAGGTCTTCGTTGATCTAGGTTCTGGTGTCGGCAACGTCGTTTTGCAGGCCGCATTGGAGGTTGGCTGCGAGAGCTGGGGAATCGAAATGATGGAGAATCCGTGCAAGCTTGCCGATCTACAGCGTGAGGAGTTTGCTGCGCGAGCCAGGCTCTGGGGGTTGGCGGTCGGCAAAGTGCATTTGCTCAAGGGCGACTTCACCAAGAACACCAAGATCATGGAAGTCTTGAAGCGCGCAGACGTGGTCCTGGTCAACAATCAGGCATTCAATCCGGATCTCAACTCGAATCTGATCACCATGTTCCTGGACCTCAAGGATGGTTGCAAGATTGTCAGTCTCAAACCTTTCAAACCAGAGGGGTTGGAGCTGAAGGAATCCAATATTAACGATATAGCGCATTCCCTTGTCAATGAACGCAAGGAGATGTACTGGTCTGACAGCGTCAGCTGGACAGACGCTCCGGGTAATTATCACATCGTTACGAAGGATCTACAACGCAGTGCAGAGATGAAGCGTCAACTGCAACAGCGCTCCGCTAGACGCTCACGGAGGGCGGACTGAGGTACTCGGAGCTTTTCATAGCATTATCGGCGCAATTTGGCATGCAATAGATACC
The DNA here is from genome assembly GCF_041146345.1 of Neodothiora populina. Taxonomy (NCBI): domain Eukaryota; kingdom Fungi; phylum Ascomycota; class Dothideomycetes; order Dothideales; family Dothioraceae; genus Neodothiora; species Neodothiora populina. The sequence continues at coordinate 2,752,997 of NW_027191413.1, forward strand.
CAGGACAGGATTGGCGGTGTTATTGCTAGGGTCAGGCATTCGGATGTTTTGGGTTATTGCTCGACCATCTGAGATCAGCGTGGTGCTGCTTTATCATTCGCGAGGCATAGCGTGGCGCAGAGCGAGGGAGCATGCATCATACCCATGACTCTGCGAGGAAGAACCATGTAACGATAGAAGAAGATAGAAATACTACAATGACGAGATGTCCTCTCCATCACCCGTTCGGTCGAGGGCGCCCAAGAACCGAACACAACGGGGCAACGTGGAGCCCGAAGCAATGAGAATTGCAGCGGGGGGGTTTTTAATTTTGCTTCAGTGTCCACACTCATTTCACCCTGGTAGGTCGGGGTCTCCCCCTTGACGGTGATGAGCTCTAGCTAAGAAGAAGCGTGTTGTGCAAGGGATGTCTACGAATATTGGGTAAAGATAGCTCATGAGCAAGGAAGAATTACGACATCGTTGAAGCCTTTCACCACGCCGTCTGCTAGATATTCTCTATATCTCAAGACGATACGGGAAGATTTTCGGATGTCTTTCTTTTTCGTGCTGTGTAAGAATGAGCTGAGGTTTTGAAGGTTGTCCAACTCGAGAAGTTCGAGTTTTGATGTTGTGTCGTAGGGAAGGTCAGTGCGTCGAGACAAACAAATCAAACACCAGGGGTCCCGCAGCTCCAGGCATCAAGACGTCACTGTTTCGGCGCGGATCTTAACTTTTGGTTGTTCATGTGAATGTGAATGTGAATGTCGTGAGTCTTTGCTGTCGCAGACTTGTCGCTCACAATCAGTCAAATGGTACGTTAGTCTTTTGGTCACGAGATCTATGAAATCAGATACTGATCAAAACACAGCCTCCTAAACGCCGTCCACCAGCGACAGCCTCGTCGGCAGCCAAAGCAGCACCCAAGAAGCGACCGTCCAAACTCGCCAAAGAGAACGACCTGACCGCAGATCAAGAAGCCGAGATTCAAGAAGCCTTTGCGCTCTTCTCCGTACAAGACCACCCGGACTTTGAGGACGAAAAAGAGGGAGCGATCAAGATCGAGGATGTCAGAAGATGTCTGATGTAAATACCCTCTTGCAACATCCCTGCTCTCTGCGATCAAGCAAAGACAGCCGAAAAACTGACCATGTATCCACAGCGCACTCAACACGCCCCCAAACTCGCAATCCGAGCTCTCGGAAATCCTCTCCACCCTCGACCCCTCGGGCGTCGGCTACGTCAGCTACCCGCACTTCCTAGCCGTCGCAGCACTGAAATTGCACTCGAAACACGACTCGCCTGATGCGCAGGCCGAAGAAGTCGAGACTGCATTCCAGCTGTTTACGCGCGGCGAGGGCGAAACGATCACGCTGGCGATGCTGAGACGGGTCGCTCGAGAGTTGAGAGAGGATGTTGGGGATGCCGTGCTCAAGGATATGCTTAGGGAGGCTAATGGGGGTGCTAGTGTTGGGGAGGGGATAGGCAGGGAGGAGTTTGAGGATGTTATGAGGCGGGCGGGCGTTTTTGCGTAGTAGGGATGTAAACCTGAGGTGGGAATGCAGAGCTGCTGTATAGGGGGGAAATGGTGGATTGGCGTTTTCGGGATTGGGCGGACGGGGTTTTCTTGTTTGATACCCACGACTTGCGGTCTTTTATGGTGCATTTTCCTAATATTCTGTTCATCACGTTCACGGTGTCGGCTCACAGTAATGTTGTCTAATTTGCAAAAATTACCCTTCTTTCCCACGGGTGTTGTTACATCTTGACCGAATAGCCAATATTCATATTTACACGTTCCAAAGCCAGCTAGCCTGAGCTGTCGCGCGCGTGAAAGTAACCGCCCTATCCAACCTTTACACTTTTGATCTCCAACTACAATAAACATTCAAGCTATTTTCGTGATGAACGCGCGCATATCCAATGCGATACCCTATCATTTCATTACGCAAATGTCCGTTACCCGGCTACATTTCTTTTTAATTTTCTCACGTTGAGTACAGCACACGCCTATTTCTTCTGCCTTTTATTTGGGGGCTCGTCGCCTCCCTTGGCCTGCACGAGGCTTCGGATGTCGATAGGGCCGTCGTCGTCATCGTCTTCGTCCTCGTCGTCTTCGTCGTCTTCCATGTCGAAGTCGGACATGTCGGCTGCTTCTTGCGCTTGTGCTGCGAAGATTGTCAGTAGGAGCATATGTGGAGCACTGGGGTGGGTAGTCGTCGCAACTTACTGAAGTATTTGATGGCGCCAGGCCAGAGGTCCTCGGCGATCAGATTGGCCAGGTCGTCACCGGCTTCGTGGACCTCGACGCCAGGCTCGAGGTCAATGAGATCCTCGGCGTCAGGCTCGTCCTTCTCCTCTTCCTTCTCGCCCTTGTCGGCCTTGGCCTTTGCTTCCTTCATCTCCTTGGTGGCCTCGGCGGATTCCTCGGCTGTGACGTAGGGAGCGGCGCAGACGAAAGCGAACCAGGTGAAAAAGGAAGTGTTCTCGCCGTTCCAGTTCTCCACGAGCTTAGCCATGGTGGAGTACTCCTTCAGATCCTTCTTGTTCATGTCACCGGCCTTCTTGCGAGCCTCCCATAGCTTGACGGCGCCGTCCATCAGGCCACTGGTGGTGTCCTTGCCCTTCTTCCAGTTGATCTTGACAGGCTCGGACACGAGACCGGCCCAGCCGTTCTTGGCTCTGCGGTACCAGAACTTCTTCTCGAGCACCTTGTCCGTGAACCAGTCGTTCTCGGCGAACTCGAAGCGGAATTGCAAGCTGCGTGGGTCGCCGCCGTCGGCCTCGAAGCGCTTGACCTCGAGGTTCGACAGGGCCTTGCCAATGATCTCGGAGTCGGTAGGCTGGATGTAGTGGTCGATCTCTGGAGGCGCGAGCTCGAAGACTAGAGGCCAGAAGTTGGGGATCTTGCTGATGACTTGTTGACGCTTCTCGTATATCGGCGCGCTCATGACATATTGTTGGCGCACTGGTGATTGGAGTTTTACATGTGAGAGAGGACACTTTATATGCTACGAGCAGAGGTAAAGAACTAACTGATCTCGGTATCGACTTCATCGAACTCGGCCTCGATGTTGGCCAAATCCTCGTAGTAGACGGGGACCTCTTCTTCAGCCATGGTGTCTGTACGATTTGAATAAGATGTATAAGGTAATAATCGAAAGTGAAGTGGAAGTGAAGAGTTTGAAGAAGATCAATGGAGCTCTGAGAAGAAAAAGGTCTACTCAACCTCCAATCAGATGACGGAGTTGCTCCGGACCCTTGAAAGTTTTGAAGCTCTCGTGTATTGATGTAGCAAAGTACCTTAAGTCCCGTCCCTTAAGGTATCTAATCCTCTGGACCCTGAGGGACGTCGACGTCATGTCCCCGAGCACCAAGAACCAACCATAGCGCGGCTAAAGCGATGATAGCCGCTTGTTTTCCTCAGGCCAACTCTAATTTATTCTACGATACTTGTAGATTTCCCCCCCAGGTGCTGATCGTACCTGAGCATACCTAACTTACCAACCACTTTTATATATATATAGAAAGAGCCGAACGACAGCCCCCACGAGCTCATTGTGAGCAGCCATTGGGCCATGCCGCAACGCAACTTGCTCAGACCATCGCAAACGACCCGCAATATCATCTATCAGCCTCTGCAATCGCGCCAATATGGCACTTGGCGGCGCACATCTGTACTCGACGAGTAGGTTTTGTGTAGACATTTTGATATACTTTTGAATTGTTTTCCTTACCAGACACTTCCACAGATGGGTAGACCGAGAAGCCAGACCAGTCAGTCTGAGACAGCTTACTTTCTTCGGCCGTGTCTTGACCGAGGGTCGCCTTCTTGGTTCGGCAAACTATGTCCGCGAGGAGCTCCCTACTAGGTGTGCAATGCCTTTTCTGCTTGTTCCGTCTGCTAGTTGTGCAGTGTGTTAAGATGTGTTTCGCCGTAGGCTTGCCCACAGGATACGGAATATCGAGAATCTGCCATATTCTGCTTTGCTGAATCCTCATATCGCCCACGTCTACGAGCTATATAATTGTGCATTCGAAAAGTTCCGAAGAGTGCCCGAGATCAAGACACTTGAGGACAATGATAGATTCTGTGTATGATCGCCCTGTTCCTTCATAGCCCTCATATGCTGATCAGTCACAGGATGTCATGAAAGAATGCCTTACGGAACACTTGAGCGTGATCCCTCGGCTTGCCATGGGTGTTCTTGAGATTCAAGACTCGGTCCGCAGCGAAGACTGCGACCGCCTCATGACCACCTTACTGAGAGCTGTAAGTTGCATTGAATTTTTTTAAGGGGCAGTTTCGCTGACGTGGTGATGCAGAGAATAAGTCGTCGAGTCATTGCCGAGCAGCATCTAGCATTGACAGAAACCTTTCACTCGCCTTGGCATTTTCCTCAGGCGCCCAAAACGGCCATGACTGCACCTGAAGACGATCTGATCGGAGAAGTCCTACTCAAGTGCAGTGCCAAAGACATCATCGAGAAATGCACCGAGACGGTTCGAAAACTCACTTACGATGCCTATGGTCAACATGTAGAGCTACCAGAAGTGAGGATACGAGGACACCTCGACACTACTTTTCCATACATCCCGTCACACCTCGAGTACATCATTGGTGAATTGCTCCGAAATTCTTTCCAGGCGGCCATGGAGCGAAGCACTCCTGGCAACATGAACCCGATCGAGGTTCTCATTTGCGAGGCTGCCCAACACGTCCTGATACGAGTTTCTGATCAATGCGGTGGCGTTGATCGAGAAGTCCTACCCTACCTCTGGTCCTTTAGTAAGGGCCCCCGGAGACACAAGCGTCTTGAGAACCTGCAACACGTCCCACGACTTGCCGCCACTCTGCAAGAGCTTCAGATGCCCCCAGACACGGCGAAGCACCATAAACACAACCATGCTCACCATGATGGCAAGAGCAGACATGACAGTTCGCTTTTGACCCTTACTGGTAGACATCCCGACCTCAGACTCGGCATAGGATTGCCTATGAGTCGCATCTACGCCGAGTACTGGGCGGGTAGTCTGGAGTTGCATAGTCTTGAAGGCTATGGTGTGGACGCTTTCTTGAGCATTAGTAAGCTCGGCAACAAGAACGAAGTCTTGAGTACGCGTGCCAGTATGGATGCCATCTAGAGAGCAAGACAGCACTCCTGTTTCCATGGTGGAGAGCATAGCTCTTCGGTCAACGCAAGAAATGAAATATATATTCCGTCTCAGCAGTCCGAGCAGAGCACTCTCTACACCTGACTCAATAGAACCTGGGCTTGAGGCTCCGAGCATAACTGGAAGTGCTGCAAACACAGAGCAAGCTCGGAGAAGGGCTTGGACGATCGACTGCTGCTTGCAGAGAAAATCACATGAAGGGCTTGTTTCCTCTTTTTGTGTGAGAACTAAATTCGCATGGCAGAGATTACTATGTCAGATACTTCAGCAGCCTGTACGCCTTTTCGCACTACCTATGAGCTCAGAACAAGCCGTATGGAGAGGACGGATACCATCTCACTCCGTACATGCACTTTGGATAAGATACGAACGCCGCTCTGGTCGGATAGTGGAATATACCACTCACGTATCACCAGAGATCGAGAAGCCTGTGAGAGAGAGATGGAGAGGAAGTGGCGACGAGGTCGCCTGAAAACGAGAAATTTATCAATGGATTCAGTCAATGGAATGAATTACTTTTGATGAAGTGGAGAGTTGCATTAATGCATTAGAGGCTACCTTTGTCCTAGGTCAGCTACCCTAGCTACCATGTCTACTTGAGAGTCGAGTGACTCACGTCCAAGGGGGATCTGCCGTGTACTCTGTCCCACCGCCTTCAGATCTTCAGCATCTCCACCAGTTTCTGACGCACAAGGTCAAGCTCATCCTCTTCTTGCTGCTTCACTTCATTCACTTCCACCTTTGCTTTTCCCTTGCCCTTCGCGTTCTTCTTGCACTTATCCTCAAGCGCAGCATCCTGCATGACGACATCCTCCACCACCCTCCCCATCTCCTCCCTCCTTTCTCTCTTTTCCTTCTCCTCCCTCTCCTTATTCTTCTTCCTCCTGACCAAACTAACCACAACCTCATCCGCCTTCGCCTCAGCGAGAGGCGTCAAAGTCCGATCCAGAAACCCATACGTCATCATGCGAATCCACTCCCTCTGCAACTCGAGTCGTCTCCTGACTCCCTCGCGCACAAGCAGCTCATCAGGCCTGATCAGCTTCTCCCTACCCAGTCCCCAGCACTCATATCCCCATCTCCCAACTAAATGCGCCGGAACGCCAAGCACAGGCATCTCCTGGCGCGCCAACCACGCCTCATGCACGACCTGGGGCATAGGCCGTGGAAACGGCACAGGGCGGCGATACGAGTGCTTGACCCACAGTCTCAGAACCTCGAGGCGCGAGGAGCCGTCTGCGCCGCGCAGGAAGTTCCAGAGGGTTGTCAGCGTGCGCTCGGAGAGCAGGAAGTGCACAAGGCGCTCTTCGCCGCCGGCGCGCGACACAGGGTCCGTGTAGAGCATTTCGAGCTTGATGAAGATCAGCTGTAGGTGGTAGAGGGTTGAGGTCGTGAAGTAGACGGGGTTGTGGATTAGGGCGTGGCGTGGCGCGTTTACGGGGATGTCGAGGAGGAACCACATTCTCTGTCAGGGGTTTTCCCAATCAGCTTGTAGAGATGCAGATAAGGAGGAGAGGGGGGCGAGCAGAAAATACCTTGACAGCATCAACACCTTCATCGCGCGCAATGCGATGTCCATGCGCCGCCATCCACCCGATAATCTCACGCGAGACAGCCTCGCGATAAACAACCATCTTCAACCAGCGGAACCCCGGGATCGCTCGCACGACTACTCCTGCACCTCCTGCTTCTTCTTCGCGACTCTTCCTCGCCTGATCAGACACCCGTCTATGCTCGTCCGACACCTTGCGCTGTCCTCTACGATCGATCGGTTCCGCCCTCGCCGATGCCAAGGCATGGTAGATGGTGCGGTGAGGAACGCCATTGCGATCCGTCCAGCTCAGACTGCGTTTCTCATCTGCAGTGCGCGTGGGTTGCAGCGTAGGATCCTCGATGCACAGGCGGCGATAGCACCACCACGGAAAGATAACCTCTGCCTTTGGCGCCCAGAGCCGCGTGCCCGCGAGAATGAAAGCCGTAAAGTGGCTGTCCATGATGTAGTGAAAGGCCGCAGACACGGAGTAGAGGTTCAGAAGGGTTTGAGGGTGCAAGTGGCTGGTGATGTTGAGCAGGATGTCGACGTGCGAGAGCAGGCTGGTCAGGAGGTCGAATTTGTTCTGGGCGAGCAGTGGTGAGGGGTAAGGGGAATTCAGGAGCAGGACGCGGCGCCGGGGTGGCTTTATTTGCAGGGTCGCTGGCTCGTGGGGCCTCGTTGATGCTGCGAGTGCTAGTACGTCGAGAGGATTCTGGCAGGTGGCTGCTTCGACTGTGACGTTCTGGTTCTGGCGACGGCGCTTGCGGATGGTCAAGTGCGCTGGTACGGCGTGGTCTGGGTTGTCGTCTTCTGCATCTGAGCCTTGCGGTGAGCTGGACAGATGGCGCTTTCGAAGGTTGGTTGGCTGTGATAAGGAGTTGGCTCTGTCGACAGAGGCGTCTCCCATGTTGACGTCTGCATCGTCGTTTGATGACATTGTTCCGATGATGGATCAGTTGCACTGATGCCTCCAAAGATGGAGGGGAAAGAAGTGTGGGTGGCAAATGGAGTCTGAGTTTACATGTGAAGATTGACAATAAGAAAAGCAACAATATGAAAGAACGATTGTGCAAGTAGATAGGCGGCTGGGGATCAATCAATCCGTGTGTAAATGTGAAACATTGCAGCATCTATCAAAAGTACCAAAAATCCCCCTTTCCGTCTTGACGCCATGTGCATATGAGAAAATCCGTTTGCAAACCCACTTACGCTACGTTGAGAGGTATCACTTGAAACATCCGACCTGTGGCTTGTTGAAGTGCCCGTCCAGTCGCCTGACCTCCATGGCAGTAATTCCCTCTCTTTCTCCTTAAAAACGCCGTTTGCCTGTTCAAGCCGTCTAACACAATCATAGATGTTACCGCCCAATGCGAAAATGCCTCCCAATGCGAAGGGTTACCTCCTGTTCAGCAGGCTGAGGAATTCCTCTCTCGTCTTTGCGGTGGACCTCATCCTGCCAAGCATGCAGCTGGTTGTCGTGCTCGATCCGGTCTTTTGCACGCCGCGCATCACCATGCACAGATGGCTCGACTCCATGACAACGGCGACTCCCTGAGGCTTGAGAACTTCTGACAAAGCCAGCGCCACTTGCTTAGTGAGGCGTTCCTGCACCTGTAACCTGCGAGAGAACATCTCCGCAATGCGAGCGAGTTTGGAAAGGCCAAGGACGCGACCGTTCGGAATATACCCAATGTGCATCTATAACAGCAATCGTCAGTACATCAAACACATGAAAAACTCCCCACACAGCATAATTTACCTTGCCAGTGAAGGGCACCAGATGGTGCTCGCAGAGACTAAAGACCTCGATATCCTTGACGATGACGAGCTCGTCGTGATCCTCGTGAAACACCGCTCCATTCACAATATCCCGGAGGTTCTCCTCGTAACCCTTTGTGAAGAACATCATGGCTTTTGCGTATCTCTCAGGGGTACCGTGCAAACCTTCTCTGTCAGGATCCTCGCCGATGCATTCAAGCAGGGTGCGGACGGCACCGGACAGCTTCTCCAGTCTCTCGGTTGCTTGTTCTGGCGTTGACTCAAGTCTCTCGCGCGTGCCGATGCCTAGACACTCGTCAATCAATGCACTGTGAAAATTCTACATGGGTGCTCATACTGGGCCAGCTCAGACCGTCAAAGTCAACGGTAGGGTTTGCCGTGTATGGACTGCTGCTGCGGCTAATCGTTGTGGGAGTAGGAGCCTCGTCACGCGGGTCTCGCGCGTCCACCTCCTCTAGGTTTGCGAGTCTCATAGGGCGTCTGTCTTTGGCTACGGCTTGGTGAGGCTGGAAGTAGTGGCCGTCTTCCAGGTCAATGGGTTCTTTACGAGGACCCATGGATGATCTTATTGAAGCAAATGCGCTCTCACGCTCGGTGGCGTCGCGCTTCTCCTGCGTGGTGTGCAGAGGGGAGGATCCGTTGATGAGTGGTATGGCTTTTGGCTTTGGACGGGGCGAGAGAGGTTGATGATCCATAACTTATGTGAATTTATTGATCACGGTGGTGGGGTGGATGGAGACAGAGAAACCCTTTGGGGGTCGTGACCAAAAAAAATTATGACTAGGTATGCCAGGATCAACGAACAGACGGCGGGGTACAATCCCCGGAGACTTTTTAATAATTATTTTCAAGTTTTATCAGATCGCGGCAGACTCAGATGGGGTGATTCGGAAAGGATACTTCTATAAAACAAAACAGAAAATACACGCCTGCATGGTTACCTGAACATGAATGTACAGTACAGTACACCGTCCTTGGCGACTGATAGTATAGATATGACTACCTTAACGTCCCTCTTGATTTCCTCTTTATGCCTCATAATAAGACAGAAAGCTTTTCCTTCCCTTGGTCCCCCACGCGGAGAAAAGACGGCGATATGATCTTTCAACGTCACCCCATAATTGATAAGTCCCTATACAATCTTATATGCGCAATCAGGTATGGGACTAGTGGCTATATCTAGCTATTAGTTTTGGTTGCGCTAGTATAGAGAAAGTCGTCGCTCTTGCTACTAAACAGCTGCTTTGCTTAGGGATGTTATTGATCGAGGTGCATTGGTCAAAATGCGAGATGATTTTAGCTCAGCCCTGGCGCCCAGCGTCTGGCCATATCTTTTGACACACTCGGGCATCGGCGGAGAAGCTTACCTTGCGCTGACAGCCTCAAGACTCACCTCATATCATCACCCACGCCCCTTGTTGTTCCGTCTAGCAGTTACGAACATGCCACTACCCTGCTAGCATTCGTCATGAAAGAAAGACTCGGTGTAAAAACGCTCGTCTTTGACATGTATTCCAGGCAGCGCTCTGTCGATGACGGGAGCTATCTTCCCCTCCTTCTATCCTAGCTATAGACACTACACATGTGCCTCACCACGTCCTTGATTTTATCGCGATCTGAATGCGACGTACGGATTCAACATGATAGTATGCGAGGGATGCATGCTCGTTAACGGGTCTATTGCAAATCTGGGAGGATTTTGTGGAGTGATGCAGGTATCCCCGATCAACCTCGCCAGATAATCAGATCCGACGCCTCTGTCGACATTCGAGGATCCGGAATGCGAACACATCAATGACATGAAGTGTTGGCCATACATGGGCGAGTGTGTCAGACATTGACATATAACTTCGAGCTCACTCACGCCCCTCCGTCCAGATAAAGTCTGCCCGACGAAGACAAGCTCTGGCCATGGTCCTGCGAAAAAGCAGCTCTTCTCTTGGTAATTGTATTGCAGGCGGGGCGAATCCACTGTAGTTGGTGGTGGACTCACGAACCGAGCCCCTTGTTGGTCCAAGTACAGAATCACATAGTAGTACTGTCTCGCAGCATGTGCTAGATGATGGCACAGCTTGTTATGGGATGCTATCTAGCTGGGTTGCAAAAGACAAGCACGCCATCTCGCTTGCTTGTTGTCCCGCACTGCCTTACACAGATCAACGGCAAATATCTGATCGCGCGATCGGTATCGCAACACAGGAGGCTCAATGGCAGGTTCAAGGGCGACACACTGGCAGTCAGTATTTGGTTCGTCGAGAAGGGCAAGTCGCGTGCCCGAAAGCCTCGATTATTGCTTGCGCCGAGAAGCCGCGGGATGCCAGATGAGCAGGCATATGGAGCCTTTGCGAACGTGCCTGATCTTTTGATGGCACACGGTGGTCGCCTCCCCAGAAGTGAGTGGTAAACGAGCAGTGTGTGCCACTTGTGGCTTGTGAGAAGGTCAAAGGTATTGTTCTAATAATCTGCCTACGGTGGAGATATCTGAGGGAAGCGATGGTTTATGATGCATATGCAATGACGTGAACACTGTCTGGATGATTCAAGTGAAGGGCTTGGTCACGACGGACTGACTACATGATGTCCAATCTCTGCTGCGACCATTTTTGTTCTGCCCCGAAGCACGGTCAATGGCGGCACAATCACCGGCAGCACTTTGCCCGACTGGCCTTTTGCTACGCTGACACTGAAGGATATCAGCGATTCCCAGCTCTTCGGACTGCTCTATACCTTATGTTCCTCATGCTCTACTAACCTGGACCGAACGACAACACCACAGTATTGACGCCGGACGCCGAGTCACGTGCCATCAAGTTTTGCGGGGCAGCCGGCGCAGGACAAGCAAAGGCAAAGCCGGCCAGAGGCGAATCGAATCAAGCAACGCCAAACAGCATAATTGCAGCAGCAGCAGGCTACAGCAACTGTACTGTATCACTGCCAAAAGCTGGTCGCGGTCCAGAGAAGGTGAGGTTTGTTCAGTTGCATTTCACTTTCCCCCTGTCACACCTGTATTGTCATGCACTATTTCTAGCGTTGTGATTTCCTGCTCTGCTTGACTCTGTTCTTTTTGTCTCGTCGAGCTCCAGAAGACCTTCCAAGACTAGCGATCTTTGTTCAAGGTCGGTCGGCCTGCTTCTGGGTCGCGTTGGCTGGATTCATGACATCTCGGCGTCTTCTCTAACCCGACCTGCTTTGCTCGCACCTATGGCTGGTAACGCATCGGATTGGAGGGGTCGTGAATATTCAGACAGGGAGCGTGAATATAGGAGAGCACCTGCTCGTGTCTCGTCGAGAGAGAGGGTATCGTCTCCCAGTGCTGTCGCTGTCGCTGCCAACACCACTTCTGCTTCTGCTTCTGCCTCTGTCGCTGCTGCTACTGCTGCCGCCGCTGCTGCTGCTGCTGCTCGAGGGCCTTCCTACGAAGACCGATCTGTCACATCCCCCAATACTCATCCCCCACCACATTCTCCTTCCTTGTATCACCGCACTCGCTCCACTTCAAGAAGCAGACATCGCGGCCGTGAGTCACCACCGCCGCGTCGCAGACACGATCCCGCCGACGAAAATCGGCCGCGCTGGTCGAGCTCTTCAAAGGGTGGAAAAGCTATCGTCGACAAGCACTCCTCCCGGCACGGAAGCGACCAACGTCGACACGGCCAGGCAAAGCGGCACTACGATTACTCTCCTTCACCACCACGCCAGCGCACGAGGGACACCAAGCGAAGACGAAGCCAGAGTCGTGGCATATCGCCGCCTCGTTCCAGACTTCACTCTCCCCACCCTAGCAGAGGTGACAGGGCAAGTCATAGGGGTTCGCCCGACCCTCATCAGCCTCCCGTCCGTCGTCGCTCTCGGTCTGTCGAGTCGAGACATCGACCACACACCTCCAAGTACAGTCGGCGACGCTCCCCAGACGATAGGCCAGCAAGAGGAGGAAAACAAAATCCAAGGGACAGATTTCGATCCCCACCACGCCACGACCGACGCCGGTTCTCACCTGGCCCACCTCGTCGAAGGAACTACAGGGACGAACGAGACGCCGACTACTCATCTCGGCACCACGAAGACTATTACGGCACCAGACACAGCAAGCCTGCCACGTCGACTCGCTCGCCCCTGCGGGACACCAGGAGATCGCCTTCGCCCTCGGACTTGATTTCACAGCTGGCCACTAGCCGTCGCCGCGAAGAACAGGGTGGGCCCTCCAGACATCGACGCCCTTCGAGATCGCCTTCACCCGCCTACTCGCGTCGCGATCATCGAGAAGACGCACGATACAGGGGCAGAGAGAGGGATCGACCTTACGACAGCGGTCGCCGAGGATACTACGAATCTTCGCCCAGGCGAGAGCGTCTGCGCGACCAAGCAGACGACAACATGTACGGCCGAGGTGGTTATCCAAGAGGACCACCACCGGGTCGGCCGCCATATGTGGACCCTCGATACCCACCTTCACATGCGTCTCCGTATCACCAACCTGCTGTACCCGGACCTTCGCCCCCTCACGCGCACTCTCCATATGGCAGGCCAGGTTATGCGCCCCAGCCGGCTTACGGTAGCTATCACGGGTCAGTCTCGCCTGAAACATCTCACTAATGCCTTTCGATGCTAACTACCTTGAAGATCTCCTGTGCACGCTTACTCACCGCAGCCGTCGCCTTACCACTATGCGCAAGGCTATCCACCCCCTGGAGCGAGTCCTTACTATCAACAGCCACCTCCAGCGCACTACGCGCCTCCGCCCCAAGCTCACCCCGCATACTCGTCGCAACAACCTTACCCATCGCACGTGCCGCCTCCTCGCGCACCACCACGTAATTCTTCTTATGGTCCTTCCAGTCGCTCTCAGGGGCCGCCTCCCGGTGCAGGAAGGGGCCGAGGTGGTCACTTCGCCAACTTGTCTTGGACGCCGACCACGGGAAGCCGGGGTGGTAAAGTGTCTAACAACAGCACCACTCCTAGAGCACCTTCAAGCTCTGGCGCAGCAAGTCCAGCGGGCCATGCTCCTGCTTCTGTCGATGATGACGATAATCCTTTCCGACCTCCAAAAGACTTGCGCGCCGAAGACGAGTCGACCAAGAAAGACACCAGATCCAACAGCAAGCCAGGTATCAGCTTTTCGATCAAGGGCATGGCGGACAGGAAGGACGATACCCCGCCGATCGTACAGATGAGGAAAGAGATTGTCAAACGCAGACGGATCAAACCTAAGCCCAAGCTGAGCGAAGAGTTCGCTGCGTCGGATTCGGTTTATTTTCGCAAGGTCGGCAACGAGTCGGTTATTGGATCTGGCACATACGGCAAAGTCTACAAGGCCGTGCATGTATACACCAACGACAAGGTTGCGCTCAAGAAGATCCGTATGGAGGGCGAGCGGGACGGATTTCCGGTCACTGCGATTCGTGAGATCAAGCTCTTGCAGTCTCTCAACCACAACAACGTTGTCAAGCTGCAAGAAGTCATGGTGGAACGCAACGATTGCTTCATGGTGTTCGAGTATCTCTCTCATGACCTCACTGGCCTGTTGAACCACCCGTCATTCACACTAACCTCGGCACACAAAAAACACCTTGCGCAGCAGCTTTTCGAAGGACTGGACTATCTGCATAAGCGCAGTGTCCTGCATCGTGACATCAAGGCGGCTAACATTTTGGTGTCCCGAGATGGAGAATTGAAACTCGCAGACTTTGGACTGGCACGGTTTTACAACAAGAACGCAAGAAAGAAGCAGGACTACACGAACCGCGTCATCACTATCTGGTACCGTTCTCCCGAGTTGTTGCTGGGCGAGACGCAATATGGACCCAGTGTGGACATCTGGTCAGCGGCATGTGTGTTGGTGGAAATCTTCACGAGGCATGCCATCTTCCCTGGTGATGGAGGCGAGATCAGCCAACTGGACAAGATCTACAATGTTCTCGGCACGCCTTCGAGGCAAGATTGGCCGGGGATCGTGGACATGGCATGGTACGAACTCTTGCGTCCGACGCAACGACTGCCGCCGACGTTTGCAGAAAAATACAAGGAACGAGTGTCGCCGGCAGCCTTTGATCTTCTCAGCGCCATGTTTCAGTATGATGCGAATGCAAGACCGAGCGCGAGCGATGTCCTCGAGCATCCTTATTTTACGGCGGAGGAGCCCAAAGCACAGCGCGCGTGGGGACTCAAGGACCTCGAGGGAGACTGGCACGAGTTCGAGAGCAAGGCGCTGCGCAAAGAGAAGGAGCGCGAGGCGAGAAGGAAAGATAGGGAGAGCGCGGCGGAGCAGAAGCGCAAGCCAGACGGCGCGCTGGTTGACGAACGGGATACCAAGAAGATCAAGACGTCGTCGGATCTGGGTATCTGATCTTTTTATTCTCGAATATCTTTAGACATGGCCGGGATGGGTACATGCAATATGGGTCGGTGGTTTTTTGAGCAGACGGAGGAGACGAGGAGTCGGGAGCGAACAGGAAGAAGAAAAGGGAAAATGATGAATTCATGTAAACCATTCAAGACGTGGCAGCAGCATACGCAAAGAAAGTAAAGCGATTAATACTGGCTGCTCTACTGCCTGATGATGATTGTGACAAGAAAGACTGAGGTAGATTCCCCAGATTCTCCAGATGCGAACCCTCTGCGTCTTCTGATCAATTACTGCATCTCTCTGTCCCTCGGACGCTAACATTCCCAAGTCCGGGGAAGATACCTCAGCTTAGCTTAGCTCATACAGTAGAACAAGGGCCACATGGCTTCATACTGTAGGTACAGCAGCAAGACAACACCAGCCGACAAGCTAACCACTATACAGTAATCCAGCACAACAACCAAAGTTGCTTTCCTTTTTTCTTTTCAGTTTTCTATTCCGCACTCTGCCTGTTACCGTGGCATCTCTCTTTCCCCCCCCCCCCCCGCCCCCAAGAGTGCAGCAGAAAACAAAGAAAAGAGAAAGAAGAAAGATGCACTCGTCCCTAGTCCGAGTGCAGAATGTCTTTGGCTTCTTCACGACCGTGGCATTCACGCTCGGCGCTCTGATCGCGCTGAGTGTCGTCGTGTCGCCGCAGACGCCTCGGGCGGAGCTCAGGCTTAGGAATGTGCAGGTGTATGTTTTTCCTTTTTCGTTCGCTGTCTTCTGGTCTGTGGCCGGGTTGAAGAGGGGTGGGATGGACCAGGCTAGGCTGGGCCGGGCTGGGCTGTTTGGGAAAGGTGAAGATATATGTAAGAACGGATGCTGATGGGAGATACTGCAGAGTCAAAGGCCGGCCGCACTACTACAGCGCCAGAAAGGAAGAATACGCACACATCAAGTTCGACCTGGACGCCGGTACGTTTCCCCTCTCTCACCACCAAGTCCCTCTCTCTCTCTCTTCCCTACTTCCCAAAGCCCGACCCATCTGACAAAAAGCAAAAATAGACCTAACCTCGCTCTTCACCTGGAACACGAAACAAGTCTTCGTGTACATAACGGCGACCTTCGCCTCAGCCAACACCTCGTCGTCTTCTTCGTCCGACTCCTCATCATCAGAAGCCATAATCTGGGACGCGATCCTGCCTCACCCCTCAGCGCCCGAGCACGCAAACACCTACATCCACCCATCCCCGTCCTCGTCCAGCTCTTCCACCTCTCGGAAATCCAAGCTCAGAGCCGGCTTGAAGTCGTACCCCGCCGGTTCCGCCGGCCCGGGGATTCTGAGGCTCAAGAGCCAGAAGCCGAAATACCAGATCACGACGCCGTGGAGCAAGATTGGAGGGCTGAAGGATTGCAGGCTGCATTTGAGGTATAATATCCAGCCGTGGGTGGGCGCGTTGACGTGGAGTTCGGAGGAGGATAGGGGGTTGGCGTGGAAGGGGGTGCAGGGGGGCGAGAGTGGGACGTTTGAGATGCCTGTTGTTGTGAACAAGGTTGGAGGAGGGGAGAAGGGGGCGACGAAGAGTAGGGATGATCTTAGGACCGAGACGGGCGCTGAGAGGCGGAGGGGTAGTCCTTCCTAGGATGAGGGAAAACTGATACTTGGGAATGGAAGTCACGAAATGCGCTTTGTGAGAAAGAGGGGATGCTGAACTGGTCTTTGGATTCTACGTGACTCTGCTCTCGTCTTCTAGGCGCAGGTGTCTTTGCATCCAGGCTCCGCTCTCGAGGTATCTCCTCTTGCTCTCATGTGCCCTCGGGTTTCATCTGCTTCTCCTCCTTCCTTCTCTGGGAGTTTGCTATTTGCTCCTTTTGTGATCAGATTGCTCGTCTCCTGTGCTTCTCTGCATTTCGGCCAAAGCTGCGCTGTTTGGCTTCTCACTGGCAAGGACGGGATCCCGGACTTGAACTCGACAGATTCTGTGAAAGCACAGAAGAAGCGCGCAGACGTCGTGGCTTCGTATTACTTGTTACTCATTACTCGACTGCGAAGGAAACCGATCTGCCTCAATCCTGCACGTCTCTGTTCTTGGCTGCTGTGGTGAGAGTCAGTTCAAGTGATTTGGGAGATGAGATAAAGAAGACTAGAAATGAAAGAGTGAAAAAAAGACGTACATGGTGGTAAGGTCTCGACCAAGTGCCGTGATGCGCGCCACACCTGAAGCAGGTTGTCCTCTGCCACGGAGCACATGACCCATGGGTCGTTCTTGTTCCAACTGAAGTCTGAGACGCGGCTCGTGTGGCCGCCGTGCATGAAAAGTCTGGGACAAATGTCAGCAATGGGTTTATAGTGAAGGCAAAGCAAAGAGAACCTCACTCCTCTGGCGGTCCGTCCTCGGCATCCTCGGGCGTCTGCTCCGCTCCCACACGGCTGACATCCCAGAAAATGACGCGACGGTCATCGGCGCTAGAGGCCAAGATGCTGCTGTCGTGGGGGTGCCATTCGACGCGGGTGACAACGTCCTCGTGTGCCTCCATGGTGTGGATCTTGCCGTGGCCAGGGAAGCGCATGTCGAAAATACCGACCGACTTGTCAGCGGAACCTGTGGCGAACAGAACATCGTGCTTGGGGTGGAAAGCAAGTGCGTTGACGGCATCATCGTGGGCTTTGATTGTTATGGCTGCCTTCGTGTCCGACCTTCCTCGCAGGTCCATCAAACAGAAGGTGTTGTCGTCGGACACGGATCCGACGAGATTCTTGCCGTGGTGTGGATGCCATTGCACGTCATTCACAGTGGCCTGATGCTGCCTGAAGACACGAGCGGCGGTCAATGTCGGGTTTTCTGCCTGGTAGTCCTTGATGTCCCTTCATGGTTGTGTCAGCTCGAGTGTCTGGTGAATATCAAGAACTTCAGGGCGTACCATATCCTGACGGTGGAATCTTCACTACCCGTGGCCATCTGACCTTCAGTATGAGGATTCCAGTCGAGACCAAAGCCCTCCTTCTCGTGACCCTTGAGAGTGATCTGGGCGTTGATGGTGTTGTCCCTCGGCAGCGAAGTGTGTTTCGTGCGGTCAAAGACCAATGCATCGCCGTCGATGGTCATGGTGGCGATGATGTCGGGGTTCTGCGGCATGTAGCGGGCCTTGTTGACCTCTCCCGGGTGGTTGATCTTCTGGATGACCTGGAAGCTGATGGGCTCTTTGGCACTTCCATGGCCGCCGAGCTCCTCTCTCTCGGCATCATACTCGTTGGGGTTGGCGGCCGGTCGGTTGGGCAAGTTGATCTGGGCGATCTGAAGGTAGTTCTGGGCTTCGCTGGAGGTGTGGGTTCCAATGATGATGCGGTGCGACGAGAAGTTCTTGTTGGGTAGTTGTTGCACGTCGGGCAGCCATTGTGTTGTCAGAGTGGGCCACTCGAGAGCGCGGCTGTACATGATGTCGTAGAGGAAGACGGCATTCTTCTTCCATATTTTGTATTCCTCGTTGATGATTTTGTTTTCGGTCGTGGCATCGGCCACGGCGTCGCCTTGCAGCGTCATGTCTGGAGGAAAGTCAGTCCAGGTCGAGTCGAGTCGAGAGAGGGTCGACGATCATACCTTGGTCAGCCATGTTTGTAGGAGCGTGCAAAGCCGAGAGATGGGTCCTATAGAGTACAGTAGCACGGAGTATGCGAAAGTGGTCTATGAAGCTGCGCGAGCGCGATGCGTAGATTTAATGGCACAAGTCCAGACGACGCGCCTTGACGTGTGGGGAAGGAGCAGAACACGACTTCCTCATTGATCACCTGCAGACTGATGGATCATGAATCACGTAGAGACAGCTATCACAGCAATGCTGACTCGTGCGAGGCAACAAGCACAGACCGACTCGATTCATCGATGCAGTCATACACTCCTGCCTCTCTGCCTCTCTCTCTCTCTCTCTTTCTTTCTTCGAGGACTCCGTGTCGAATATCCCGTGCACACCTTTCTCTCCCTTTCTGCCTTTCTTCTCTACACATCGCCGGCCGAGGCGATCATATCTATACCAACACCCACCGCCCGCGTGGTCGATTATACCTTGAAACACAGGTCATCATGGGTCAGTCCACCTTCCACCTTCCACCTTCCACCTTCCACCTTCCACCTTCCACCGTCTACCCTGACGCCACAGCATTCTCCCAAAGCTAACACGAACACGTCCGCATCCAGGTGTCCCCAAGTTCTTCAGATGGATGAGCGAGCGCTATCCCGCCATCTCGCAGCTCATCGCCGAGAACCGCATCCCCGAGTTCGATTGTCTCTACCTCGACATGAACGGCATCATCCACAACTGCACCCACAGCGATGGCGACTCGGTGACGAAACGCATGACCGAGGACCAGATGTACATCGCCATCTTCAACTACATCGAGCATCTCTTCGGCAAGATCAAGCCCAAGAAGCTGTTCTTCATGGCCATCGACGGTGTCGCCCCTCGTGCCAAGATGAACCAGCAGCGTGCCCGACGATTCCGCACCGCCCTCGACGCTGAAACCGCAAGAGACAAGGCCATCGCCGCAGGCACGGAGATGCCCAAGGAGGATCCCTTCGACAGCAATTGCATCACTCCCGGTACCGAGTTCATGGCTCGTCTGACCCAGCAGCTCAAGTACTTTGTCGCAAAGAAGATCTCCGAGGACATCGACTGGCAGGGCCCAGAGGTCGTCCTTTCCGGCCACGAAGTCCCAGGAGAGGGAGAACACAAGATCATGGAATACATCCGCAAAGCAAAGTCGCAACCGGACTATGACGCAAACGTGCGCCACTGTCTATACGGTCTCGATGCCGACCTTGTCATGTTGGGTCTGCTGAGTCACGACCCCCATTTCTGTCTCCTGCGAGAAGAGGTCACCTTCGGACGTTCGAATCAGAAGAAGTCCAAGGAGTTGGAGCATCAGAATTTCTACTTGATGCATTTATGTATGGTTCGCGAGTATCTGGAATTGGAGTTTCAGGAGATCAAAGAGCCTGGTGTTCTTGGCTTTCCCTTCGACATGGAGCGCGTCATCGACGATTTTATTCTCATGGCTTTCTTTGTCGGCAACGATTTCTTGCCTAATCTGCCTCATCTCCACATCAACGAGGGAGCTTTGGCTCTCATGTTTGGCGTCTACAAAAAGGTCCTGCCCAAGGCCAAGGGCTACATAAACGAAGGCGGCACCATCAACATGGAAAGGCTGGCCCTGCTTCTCGACGAGCTTTCTCACGTCGAGTACCGCTTCTTCGAGGCTGAAAATGCCGATGCAAGCTGGTTCAAGGGCAAGCAGATCGGAAAAGAAGATGTCATGGAGCGCACCAAGAAGAAGGGTGGCCAGGTCATCATGACCACTCCACAAAAGGATATCTACACCCAAGTCAGACAGTATGTGACCAACCGCCCAGCCGAAGCTGACCAGCAGCCTCTCGTACTGCCTGCTGGCTTGCCTGCTCGCGATCGAAAGTTCGTCGAGGAGCTCGCCGAGAGTCTTCATATGCAGTGGAAGAGTGTCGTTGACGACGAGGGCGAGAGACATCTGGAGCTATCATTATTCCCACGTGCCGAGCATGACGATTCTGATGACGACCAAGACGAAGAGGCTCACTCGGCGCTCTTGCGCGTCATCAAGCGCTTCGACAAGGCCCAGATTGTGGATATGTCTGCCGAGGAAGCCCAGAGTAAGATGGAGCAGAAATACGAGGAAAAGTTCAATGCTTGGAAGAATGAGCATTACATGACCAAATTCGAATGGGGCATTGACAACGAAGAAGAGATGAGGAAACTCACCGAAAACTACGTGCAGGGTCTGCAATGGGTTCTTTTCTACTATTATCGCGGAGTTGCTTCCTGGGGCTGGTTCTACGGATACCACTATGCGCCAATGATCTCCGACGTCAGGAAGGGACTCAAGGCCAACATCAACTTCAACCTCGGTCAGCCCTTCCGCCCCTACCAGCAACTGATGGGTGTGCTTCCGGACCGAAGTAAGAAGATCGTACCCACCGTCTATCATGACCTCATGACCAACCCGGACTCGCCAATTATTGATTTCTATCCCCGTGATTTCGAATTGGATATGAACGGAAAGAAGATGGAGTGGGAAGCTGTTGTCAAGATTCCTTTCATTGACGAGAAGCGTCTGTTGGGCGCCATGGCCACCAAGGACAATCTTCTGTCGCCCGATGAGAAGGCTCGAAACGAGTTTGGCGTGAGCTTGAAATTCACCTACGCACCGGAGATCAGCTACACGTACCCCTCTTCTCTGCCTGGTATCTTCCCTGATTTGCCCAACTGCAAGTGTGTCGAGAACATCTTCGAGCTCCCCACCATGGAGGGACTTGACTACCACGTCGGTCTCATCCAGGGCGTCAAGCTTGGTGATGCCGCTCTGGCCGGCTTCCCCAGTCTTCGCACTCTGCCACACACCGGTACCCTCGGCTTCCACGGCGTCACCGTCTTCCAGCAAGAGAGTCGCAACGAAAGCATGGTCATCACTATCATGAACTCCGAGCAGACTTGCGGGATCGAACACGCAAAGGCTAAGCTCGGCAAGGCGGTCCATGTCGGATATCCCTTCTTGCAAGAAGCCAAGGTCGTCAAGGTTTCCGACGAGCTGTTTGATTACGAGTTGACCGACCCCACGGCCGAGGCCACACCTGCAAACATCGCTGCTCTTCCCCATGGGCCCCAGGAGATTTCGAACTGGAAGAAGAAGGCTAACCGCATCGAAGGCGTCTACAGCAAGCGTCTCGGTACAATTATTGGAGACGTCGAATCGTTGGTTCACGTCGAGATGCTCGTCGGCCTTAGAAAGGAAGACGATGGAGCGACTGTGAAGCAGTACTCTTTTGTCGAAGGCCTCGAGACCGACTTTGCCTCGCAAAGTGTCGTGGACCAAGTCACCTCCGAGGACCAAAGGTTCCTCGAGAAGGCGGCTGTACCCTTCGAGGAAGAGTTCCCCGTTGGATCCCACGTCTTCTTCCTTGGTGAATTCAACTACGGTAGACCGTCTGTCGTACAGGGCCACACGGACAACAAGGCACAGCTGCTTGTATCGACTGTTGAAGCCAAAGAAAACGAGTTTGGTCGCGAAATTGCCACCTTTTCGTCGCAGCGTGCTCCTTACAAGCCCGCCTTTGCAATCGCTAGAGAGCTCGGCCTTCATCCCCTGGTGTTGTCTAAGCTTACAGCCTCTTTCAGAGTCAACTCTTCTGGTCTGCAGCTGAACCTGGGTCTGAACTTGAAGTTTGAAGCCAGAAAGATGAAAGTTCTTGGCTACAGCCGCAAGTCTGACCGCGGCTGGGAGTTCAGCAGCAAGGCACAGGAGCTCATCGCAGCCTATGTGACTGCCTTCCCTGAGTTTATTGCCCGCATCCAGGCCAACCCTTCGGGCGACGTCTTCAACGATACCGATTTCTACCCCGCGGATATTGCCAAGCAGAAGATGAAGGAGATCGGTGCCTGGCTGAAGAGCGTCGAGACCAAGTCCTTCGAACGTGTCCCATTGGACGCCGAGCAGATGGACTCCGAGACGGTCATGGCCATTGAGCGCGCTGCAGATTACTACCTCGCCAACGGCGCTGCCATCTCCAGTAAGAAGATTGGAGGAATTCCCCGAAATGCTCTTCTCAAACCATCCGACGCCGAGCAACGCATCGGTCATCAGCGCTTTACTCTTGGCGACCGTATAGTGTATGTCGCCGACTCCGGCCGCGTGCCTATCGCGTCGAGAGGTACTGTTGTTGGTATCACCCGTACCCCAAGAACTGTTCTGCTCGACATTGTCTTCGACAGCACTTTCATGTCGGGAACCACTCTCGGCGAGCGATGCAGTCCATTCAGAGGCAGCACTGTACCTGTGACCAGCGTGCTGAACTTGAGCGACAAGCAAGTTATCGCACAGACCCGCGCTGGTGCCCAACGTGCACCTGCTCATCAGCAGACTCAGTGGACTGTGAGCAACGGCACCAAGAATGGCTACGGCGCCCCCACGGCAGCAGGTGGCCAGGGACAGTTGCGTGAAGCACCTATCCCTGCACGTGGTGCTTGGTCAAACGGACGTGGTCGCGGACGCGGTGGAAGCTCTCATGAGATTCCTATACATGGCGGCCCCCCTTCCAGAGGTGGTGCCGCCAACGGAATCCGCAGCGGTCGTGGCCGTGGAGGCGCTGGCGCCGCACGGGGCGGTGGTTACACCGTTATTGACAAATCTGATCCTACCGAGGGTGTTGTTCGCAACAACCCCCACTTCCGCCCTCAAAACTACTCCAACGTCCCGCCTCCCGCGAACTTGGACAGCGGTGCTGGAGGCAGAGGTAGAGGTCGAGGAGGCCGCGGAGGATTCGCCAGAGGTGGTCGCGGCAACGGAGCTGGGGGTGCGCCCAGAGGTGGTGCCAGAGGTAGAGGCGGCGCCGGTGCTGCCGCCGCCGAGTAATCCTATCATCCCATATTTCATATTTATGATGGAATGTTTTTGTCAAAGTAGAATAGATGACGATGATGGCGGATTGTCTGAATGTAGTCACGAAGATGCAAGATGGACGACATTTATTCTCGATTTTTTTCCTTTCCATTTTCCTCGCAGCCGTGAAGGGTTCATATCCTCTCAGAATACGTTGATGCCATGCACCACCTTGATCTACTTCACGTCTCCCCTTCTTCTCCAACCCCATACCGATGAATCAAACCTCGATACTCCCCTCGGGCACCCCAGCAGTACTCCTCAACCGCGACCCAAAGAAGCGCATAACAGGCATCATCTCGTCGCGATTCTGCGGCATCGAATCTCCCTGTCTACGATACTTATTTATCGTCACAGACTCGAAAACGCGTTTGAGCTGATCGGTCGCCTGGGGCGCCAACCAAGGCGAGTCGATGCCATGGGCGACGAGAACCGGAGTTTTTATCTTGTTTGCTGGGGGCGTTGTAGATGAGGGTAGGGCGCCGCCTATACTTATTATGCCGCCTAGTTCTGAGGTTGGTGTTGATGCTGGTGGATGTTAGTGTTTCTGAGACACTGAGAGAGGGGGAGAGAGAGAGAGAGAGAGAGAGAGAGAGGAGAGACTGAGATGAGAAAGAGGAGGGGCTGACCTGCGATGTCCAACGCCAACATGCCTCCCTGACCGAACCCGAATAGGAAGATCTCGCGTGGCTTGTACGCGCATATCTGGATCAGGGTCCTTTGGATTATGGACTGCCGGATCCGGGGGGATTGTTTTTTGAAGCCGCCGTCTGGGTCTATCGAGCCTTTTTTTTCTTTAATCAGTATGAGCTGGCGGGAAGTGAGGACTCGAGAAACGGAGGGATGGGAAAGAGGGTGCGGTTCAGTCGTGCACTTGCTGCCTTCTAGAAACGAAAAGAGAAAGGACCTTACCAATTGTATTGTCAAATATGACATCGTCTCCATAGTGAAAAGAATCCGGCTCAAAAGGCAGAGGCTCGGGTCCTCGGATAGAGATACATGCTGTTTCGGGCAGGTTCATCTGCGTGCCCAGTTGAGCGAAAGGTTCATGACTCCCGCCTAGACCGTGGAAGAACAAGAGGACATTTGTTGGTTTTTGGTTCTTGGGCGCTGGAGACGGAGCGTGTCAATGCCTTGCTCTCATTTGTTACGTGCGCATATTCGTTTTTGTTCTGGTTAAGCACCGTATACTCTACATGGGCGAGCAACAACTACGGTTAGGAAAAAAGTACAGCACACTTACGAGGTGTGATACTCAGCGTCCATGATGAATCAAAGTCTTCTTTGGTCGGTAAGCGTTTCTCCGTGGCCATTCTTCGCCAGCTCGGTTTATTGCCTCTATCACAAAGTCTAATCGGTATGATGTTCACATTCAGAGTGATGTCGATGGAGAGCGGAGGCGGAATATGTGGCGCAGTTCACCATCCACAGCCGCCCACCGCAGCCTTCTCGAATCGTGGCTCAGTCCGAGGTGGCTTCGGCGTTTACCTTACCTTACTCAAGACCGGCCGCTTGGCACATCACACAACAGCTGTGGCTGTACAGTGACTATCACAGGGCAGATAGATGATTACTCCGAACAATCCTTAAAATAGGTTTCCTTGTGGAGTTTCACCCCCAAGGGTTTGTTTGGATACACGTAATTTCCATGACGAATCGCGAAACGCTTCTAGGGCTCACTGATCATTGTACGGTTGCTACGTCGCCCGCCGGCCTTCTTTACCGTATGTTGCTTGGTGCCAGGGAGAGAAGTCCCTGCACAAGCTGGTGGTCAAGATCGGTCTAGCATACAGTACGCCTCGACATGCCGTGTTGCCGTCTGGCATATGGTTCCTGAGCTGCTCTCGAGAGATGCTCGAGATGTAATAGCTTCTCCCACATCGGTCTTCGAGAAACGCCTTTCCTGTGCCAAAAGGCCTACAGGATTTCCCGTTCAGAGTCGGCGTAGAGGCTCAGTCAGCGGGGGTCCCTTGCCCTAAGGATTGATCATCGAGCGGGGCTCTTTTTCGAGAGTAAAGTGTATCATGTGAAGTCATTCGCCATCTCCAACTATCGGTCTCGATCGGTGAATTAGCCGTGCTCGGATAATGATACCCGAGCCAAGAGAATGGTTCTCATCAAGGTGACATGCACAATACATGCTGTAAGACGCGCCTGCGTAGTGTGTTTGGAGACGGCAAGAACTGCCACACTATTGCATCAGTGGGGCAAGATATATGGGTCCAGCCTCGAGTGTAGTCGTGCTGTCTAAGCTCAGGTCAGAGATTCTCCAATGGAACTCTGACGAAAGTATATAAGCTGTAGTCTCACTCGTACTTCGCTCATTTTTTTGCAATTGACTATCACATAGTGACGAGTGTTCCGTACCATTACCTCTTGCTCTATCAACCAACACCATATAATCATCTTCATAATGCCTGGCTGGGGTAAGTCGCGAGCAATGTAATGCTCCCGGTGCACTTGAAGCTGACAATGTTGCCCAGACGAAAACCACGACGCCTATAACCGCGTCTACAATGGCGAGAAGAACGAGTCCAGTTTCGGTCATGAATTGATTGCCGGCGGTGCTTCCTTTGCCGCCTTCAAGGCCTTTGAAGACCACCAACGCAAGGAAGGAAAGCCTGTATCCCACCAATTCGCCAAAGAGCTTCTTGCAGGCTTTGCTGGCGCCGAGGTAATTGCATCCATGCCAGATCTATCTAGCCAAATATGACTGACTATTTGTAGGTCGATAAGCTCGCTGAGACCAAGGGTGAAGACTTCTTCGACCGCGAAAAGGCCAAGCACCAGGCTAAGCAGAACGCCGAGCACATGTACGATCAACACTATGGCCAACATAACGAGTACAACCCTCAGCAGATGGGACCTCCTCCGCGCATCGAGCACCAATTCGGTGGCTATAACCAAGGCCACCACCAGGGTCACAACCAGGGGTACAACCAGGGCCCTGGTGAGGGATACAACCAAGGCTACAACCAAGGTCCTGGTCAAGGTTACCATCAAGGCCCCAACCAAGGCCCCAACCAGGGCTACAACCAAGGCTACGACCGTTACTAGGCCTTAGGCAATATACAGAGATACACTTCGGAACCAGAATAGATGATCGGAGATAGTGTATCAGAACAGGATCAGAAGACGACTTCACGAATACAAATCGAATAAATGGAAGCCTGAGAGATCGACGTTTACTCCTGAGCAAAGCGCATCGGTGCACATGTTCTTTCATGAAACAACGTGATGCACAGCACTTTCATCTTGCATACTCAGACCAGTAATCAGAAGTCCGCATCGAGGACTGCTGAGAGGCAAGTGCGTTGCAGAAGTGTTATAGATATGTCATCCGTGAAATGTTATATCGGGCACATGATTTTGGATGTTGTGGGGTGCAAGTCCGTAGCAGAGCACGCGCACTCCATGGACGTCAGCGAATGAGAAGAGACTTTGGCACCGCATGATCGACCTTCGCGCCCATCACTCTTGCACAGTAAGACAAGCGCGACGGGATGCTCGATCCCCTATTTATATCCAAGATCAGATAAGGCCAAGGTAAAGTGCCAATGGTCTTTCTTTCTGTCTCCGTATCTCCTCCCCTTGCTGCCCAGCACTTGGTACGAAAGAAAAGGGTCGGACTTGGCGGTGACATAGTGTTTTCCTATTTTATCAACTACCGTACGGTACCTACTTTCGATCATATCGTTGGTACTACGCCATGAGCCTCTCACAAACTAGCATTATTCCTTCCTGATAGGTCTCGCGTGTGACTGTCTGCGGTTGTGTGTGTGTTCGACATAGTGTATGACTGTAAGGCGAATAAGAAAAGATCAGAGGAGATAAAACTACTCGAACCGCCATGAAGTTCGCCAAGTGAGGCTGGCCTGCAGACGCGATGCGCCTGATGTGTACTTTTTACTGACTCCAGCAGGGAATTGGATCAGGATCTGGTTCCGGAATGGAGAGTGAAATATCTGGACTACAAAGTTGGTCGCCCTTGTAAATAAAAGACGTGATTTCACAAATCGCTAAAGTGGAAGGCAGACGGGAAAGAAGAAGCTCAAGGCTATCGCTCGCGCCCTTCGCAATGTCGATAGAACACCGCAAACGGGCAATAGACCAGATACGGCTCAGGCTGCTTCTTCGACTTTCAGAAATGCACCATTCTATACCTTCTTGAATCGGTCCAACACTCACGACTCGGCCGATGGCCCAATCTCTTCCGGCGCAAGACCGACATCCACCTTATCACATCGGAATACCTACGACGCCGACGACGACAATCACAGGAATGCATTGACAGCTAGCCGGTCGCAACCTATACCAGCAGCTGCTTCCGGCGATGGAGAGCGGACTCCGTTGCAGCGTGGAAAGGATGGAGACGGACGCTCTGTGAGCCAATATGGTAGCATCATAGCGAGTCCGCCCATGAGCAGCCCTACATGGAGTCGTGGAGGAGCTTCATCTCTGAGACTCCCTGGTCCAGCCTTGGATCCGCAAGTGTCAAGAGACTCGGCAGATACTGTTGTTCCGAGGCCTCGACGTGCTGTCAGCCACCAAAGCACCGGAAGCGCTTATCAGATCGGCGACGATGCCCCATCGCATCAATCTCCTCTCGCGCCGAGATACCGCAGTATATTCCAGCCGAAGCGTGTTAGTTCCATGTCCGGTCTCGAAAACGGACATTCACCCGCCCCGGAATCTACTACGAAAAGGGCCTTTACGTTCATGGGCTCGCGATCTATCGCACCTAACGACATTGCACTAAACGCTTATCGCGAGGTCGACTTCTGCCAGGCCGACTTTTTCTCATTTTTGGACAAAGAGCTGGACAAGATCGAGGATTTCTACAAGCAAAAGGAGGATGAGGCTACCGATAGACTGAAAGTGTTGCGAGAACAATTGCACATCATGCGAGATCGCCGTGTGGAAGAGCTCCTCCACGCCGGATCGCCTCGAGACAAGAGCACCAGTCGTGATCGACAAGTCGCCGACGGGGACGAAGTCATGTCAGGGGACCATTCGAGGAACAACGGCGACGACACCAAGCGGTTACTTCAGAAAGGACTGCGAGTAAAACGTTCTAATGCTACAAAGACAGCTCAGTCTATGAAGAAGCTGGGGACGCCTTCGGGACCAAGACCATTGGATGCTATGCAGGATTACGTTCGTCGCAAGAAGTCACCCGAGGTTCCCTACCGAGCGGCAAAGCACAAATTGAAAATCGCCATGGCCGAGTACTATCGAGGATTGGAGCTGCTGAAGTCCTATGCACTACTCAATCGTACTGCCTTCCGAAAAATCACGAAAAAGTTCGACAAGACCGTCAATGCACGTCCGTCCGGAAGATATATGAGTGAAAAGGTCAACAAGGCGTACTTTGTCAACAGTAGTATTGTGGAAAGTCACATTCAGGCAGTGGAGGACCTGTATGCTCGCTACTTCGAGCGTGGCAATCACAAGATCGCAGTCGGCAAATTGCGTGCCAAAGGAGTGCGTGCTGGAGACTATACCGGTGGTGTCTTCCGTAATGGAGTGCTTCTGGGTATAGGTGCGGTGTTTGCCATACAGGCCGTGGTCTATGGAGGAGACTTGACCTTCGATCCTGATCCTGTGCTTGCGATTCACACCAGCTACCTTCTGCAGGTACGAGCTGCTCTCCTTTTTGTGTTGTAATACCAATGCTGACGGACCACCAGATATATGGTGGATACGCTATGATGTTACTGCTCACTTTACTGTTCTGTCTGGCATGTCGAGTCTGGCAGCGAGCCAAGGTCAATTATGCGTTCATTTTCGAATTCGACACCCGTCACAACCTCGATTGGAGACAATTAGCTGAGGTAGGTGGAACGGCAGATTTCCTACGACCTTGTTACTGACTCTAGTAGATACCCTGTTTCCTGTTCTTCTTGCTTGGACTCATGATGTGGCTCAACTTCAGCCGTTTTACCAGTGACGCCATGTACATATACTGGCCAGTGGTACTCATAGGTCTCTCAGTTCTGATCGTCTTCACCCCATTCCCAGTGCTCTATCACAAAAGCCGCTTCTGGTTCATCCGATCCAACGTATGTATATCATCTTGCTTCGTCTTGACGACCGAGGGCATGACTAACATCGTGTAGTGGCGCTTGCTCGTAGCCGGTCTGTATCCCGTCGAGTTCCGAGACTTCTTCTTGGGAGATATGTATTGTTCGCAGACTTATGCGCTAGGGGTAAACTTGCATGATCGAATGAAGAGTTGCACTTGATCAAACTGACCATGAGGGCAGAATCTCGAATTGTTCTTCTGTCTGTATGCACAGCACTGGAATAATCCGCCACAGTGCAACTCGTCACATTCACGCTTGCTAGGGTTCTTCTCGACACTGCCGGGTATCTGGCGTCTCTTGCAATGTCTACGCCGATACTGGGACACGAGGAATGTCTTTCCGCATCTGGTCAACGGCGGAAAGTACAGTTTCACAATATTGTACTATATGAGCTTGAGTCTGTATCGCATCGACAAGACGAACTCGCTCCGGGCAATGTTTATATTCTTTGCGACAATCAACGCAATCTATTGCAGTGTTTGGGATATAGTCATGGACTGGAGTTTGATGGATCCCTATGCTAAACACCGCTTCCTTCGCTCGACGCTAGCCTTCAAGTATACATGGTGGTATTATATCGCCATGGTCATCGATCCCATCATCCGATTCAACTGGATCTTCTACGCCATCTACGGCAACACAACGCAGCATTCCAGTGTGGTCTCGTTCATGGTCGCCTTCAGTGAGGTACTGAGACGTGGCATGTGGACGCTGTTCCGTGTCGAGAACGAGCATTGCACAAAGTACGTATTATCCTTCTCGGTCAGGTCACGCCGGCATGCTAATAGAAGACAGTGTTGGGCGATTCCGCGCTTCCCGTGATATACCTCTCCCTTACGAGGTCTCGTCGACCTCAGAGGACAGCCTTACCAGCAAGCCCTCAGATGAAGCCAATGGAAGACCAACTAGCAAACCTGACGAAGAGTCACAAGCGAATCATGCACCTCGACCCTCTGCGGAGCTCGAGCCGGTCGCTTCTCGCACAAGTGGCATCGATGCCCCAGGCAGGACTGGAACTAGCACTACACCTCGTCAACGCAGGTCTACGATGGCAGGTGATTCACCTGTTGGACGGGCGTTTAGTAGAGTCGGAACATTGCTTCACACTGCTCACGCCCAGGACTTCGAACGCAGGAGAAAACCCGAACTTGGCACAGGTGTTGGTAAAGATATTGGAGAGATAGATGACGATGACGACGATGAGGATGATGACGACGACGACGACGACGAGGATGAAGCGGAGGAGAGGGCGATGGCCTCAGAGACAGAAGAGATTGGAGAGGCAATGGAGGCCAGAAGACAACAACACCACAACCGAAACCACAGTCACGACGGAAGACTACGGGCTGGCGCAGACGTCGATAATGCTACCAACGGCAGCCGAGTGAGCCCTGCAGCGGGACGAGAAGAAGCGGGAGATCAGGCGGGAATTAGAGATGCCGAGTCCGGGCAAGGTGAAGACGCAAATGGCATCAACCACAGACAATTCTGAGGCTGTAGCAGAGTGTTTGATCGAGGCTAGCTACAGTAGGTCCAGCAGACAGGTAGCAGCACATTACAGTACATGTGTCGTCTCGGCAATAATGTCAGGAAAGCCGGGCAGGGGCTGGTTGATACACGAGAATGCTGCCAAAGCGCGTCTCAAGACCGAAGGGCAGCCGGGCGATCCCTCCAGGGAACGTTGCGCGTTAAGCATTCGACACATATAGTACCTACCTTACCCTACCTATCTGTCCGAACGACGCGGGCTGCCGTGTGCCAGATACGAGAAAAAAGGAAAACGTCATGATAAGAGACAGCAAGCTCAGTCAGCAAAGCTTCTTCTCTCGAGCAAGCGCCGCGTCGAGGCGCCGTTGATGGTCAGATGTGATAAAAGATTGCGATTGGCGTTTGGTTCAGGAGAGATTTGCAGTGATGCACCAGTAAATACCGGCTGGAGCGGGGTTCGAGCTGGACCCTTTTGTTATTCGTCGCAACCTGAAACTCTGAAAGCCGCATCGCGTTACCCCTGTGGAATTCAAAATGCTCTGTACTGTACGGAGACAGTAGAGTAAGGTAGCTAATCAATTACTAGTCTAGTCTGACCTAAACCGGAACCTGAACCTGGACCTGAACCAAACAACACAGGTCTTTTTCTGGCCCCTCGTGCCCGTACCTGACGTCTGAACGTGTAGATGAAGCTGCCAGCGATCCTGCACTTGTCTATCTTCTTGTCTTTCTTTCCCTGCCCTGCCCTGCTTTACTTGTCTCGTCTTTTGGAGAGTGAGAGATTCTGATACTGTAGATTTCTTCCCCTCATCTCTGCAAGCTCTGTGTGTGTGTGTGTGTGTGTTTCAGGCAGCCAATGCCTTTGCTGACAACAATCACTTGTCCACTTTTTTTAATTTCCACAGTCACTGCCACATTTACCGTGACTGCTCTTGCTCTTGCTCTTGCTCTTGCTTGTTGCCTTGCAGCGGAATATCTACTTTTCGACCTTCTTTTCTAGTCATCCGTCCTTGCGGCGGTTTGACGTGAACGAGCTTTCTGCCTTGCTCTCCCTCTCTCTATCTCTCGCATTTACATTCACATTCACACTCGTATCGACCAAGCCCGCACACCCACAAGCTACCTTCCTTCGCTTTGAACCACAACTCATCGGCCATACCACATCCCGCCCACCATGGGTTTCCTAAAGCACCTGCGATCCAAGTCGCGTCTCCGAGATGATCACCACCACGTCACCCCGGCACGCAACTCAGCCAACCCCGCCAGGTTCGGTCGTGACTTTAGTTCGAAACTGCCCGATGCGATACTACAGAGGATCTTTGTCCAGATATGCCCCCACACCCAGGACGACACATACGAGCCCAGCGAGAGGTCATCAGTAGGCGATGGCTGCATGCTCTGTGACCTCCGAGACATGGGCAACACTGCTCGAGTGTGTCGAAGGTGGTACAAGATAGCTCAGGACATGCTGTAAGTCTCCCGTTACCACAAGCAAAAGCAGAGGCTGATGATGGCGAACACGCAGATACGGGAGCGTACGCATAGACGCGGTACATTACTGTGACCTGGAAGAGATATTGGCGGAGAAGCGACAGAAGAAATCTTTGTTCAAGGCGGTTGTCGAGTCTGGGGATGTTCCTTCGATCAGACTTGGTCTTTTCTGTCGAACAGTACGCGAATCTGCTGTTCTAGGATCGAGAGTGACCCTGCTCAAATTGCCATACATGACACGCGAGACGTGCAAGGCCGACCTCGCCCGTACCATCTCTGCCTTGCCCAACCTCAGATACGTCGACCTTCCCGATGGCGCCTTTACTGGAGACCCGGGGTGTACCACACTTGTGCACGAGCTGCAGGCGAGATGTCCAGATATCAGAAAGATGAGCTACAGGAGCGGGTCGGAAGCTTCGTTTGAGCTGCTGTCTCACCGATGCTGGCAGGCTCTCGAGATCCTAGAGCTCGACAACATCGCCGTCGAGCCCAGCACTCTCCGTATCGTGCTCGCCTCTCTGCCCACCCTTCACGAACTCACCATCTCCGACATCGCATGGCTTGACGACTCCATCTTCTCTAGTTCGCCGATGCTGCCCGAATTCCCACCTCTACAATCACTCTCGCTCGAGAATACGCCTCTTCTCACCTATCAGGGCCTGGTGCAATACGTGACCAAGCCGCAGAACAGAGCTATCCTGTCGAGCTTGTCATTGAACAACACCGGAGTTGCGATCCAGGATCTCCACGCTGTCGTATGGGAGGCTGCCTCGCTGACTTTCCTTGCCGTCGTCGAGACCGTCACCAAATCCCTTGCCCTCGAGCTTGCCGACCTCCCTCCACTCACCTCCATCACTCTCAAGACGTTGCACTTTGAGATTACTGATTCAGATGATGCTCACGGCTTGCAGAAGCCGGCTGCTTCGTACTACGCCTACCTGGCCCAGTCATTGCAAGGCAACGCCATGCCTGCGCTGACCCAGCTCTATGTGCGCGATCCCGACTTTGCAGAGCTGATCCTGCTTCCTCCTCCACCAACCCCCTTCGCCGAGGGCGGCATGCGCGCAAGCACGATGAGCATCGGACCACCAAGAGGCATGAACCAGCCCCTCGAAGTCTTCAGCAAAGGCCTTGATGAGTTGGAATGGGTTTTCACGGCCATCACACCCTCTCCCGCCCCTGGTAAGCAAGCATCTGCCACCGGAGGCCGACCGATGAGCGCCTACAGCGCCTCTCGCGGTCTGGGTCCTCAATGGGCTCAGGGTGGTTTCGGTGGTGACGCACGCAAGAGTGTCATTGTCGGTAATGGGTTCGGCGGTTTTCTCGCTGTCCCTCAGGAAGAAGCACCAAGACCCATGTCTGCGGGCGGCAACCATGACCAAAGACGCGACTGGGCGAACAGCAGTGTTGGAAGCGCGAGCAGTAGGATGAGTTGGCTGAAACCACCGCCTAGTCTCGCTAACGCCGGTGGCGGTCACGCACGCAAGGGAAGTCGACAGGATCTATGGCGATGAGAAGCTTTTTTTCCTTTTCTTCTTTTCCCTTTCTCTTCTGTCTTTTCCTTTTCGTGAAGGGTATGATCATGAAAGAGAAACGCAAAAATGTGGTGAAGAATGGTATCACGGTCGCATCATATTTTCCTTTTGATTTCTCTAGATTTTTCTTTTTCGGGTCTATCTGCTACACCAGGTCTGGACGGGCAAGGGAAGTGCGAGTGGGTTGTGATAGGTAGGCGAAGGCTGGCGTGGACAAAAGGTGCTTGACCACAACCTGACTCCCTGTTTCCACACGGGGTGTTGGGGGAGGGTGTCATATCAAGGCGCTGACGTTGATTTTTTTGGAGCAGAAGCAGAAGCAGAAGAAAATCCCCCATAACGAAGAGTATACCCAATTTCCATCTTTTTCCCCCCACTCCCTTTCCTGGTTCCGTCACGCGAAGTCTACCTGGCAGTACCGTCTTATGGCGAACAGAGATATAGCCACCTTGCTTGCCCTTGGCTTGCATATCTGCCTGTCATTCCATTATAGTGTCGACCGCAAGAGAGAGAAGTATGGTTCACAAAGGCGAGCCATGCGCGGACGCCGACTGGTGAGCTAATCACTAAAGGCAAAAAAGGAAGAGTAAAGAAATAGAGAACAAGAGGGAAAGAGAGTCAATGTGGACAATGTGAGTCCTGCTCGGCGTCCCGACGATGGATGTTAATTGGTGATGTCCTCTTGACTCTCCTCTTGACTCTTCTCTCGACTCTTCTTACAGGAGTATGCCTTTTGCTCCGCGGCAGTTATCAGTGAATATAAAGAAAAAAACGGCCGCGAGGACGACCTTCTCTCTCTCTCTCTCTTTCTCCGTTATCATTCTCATTAAACCTTACTAACGCAACCAACCAACTCGTAGTTCAAACACCTCGTTTCGCGCAGCTTAATAAACCTAGAAACACTTGATTCCTAAATAACAATCTCAGCTTATAGCCCTACTGCCACCGAGCATACGACAATCGCAGCTCGGTCGGATTACTGATCATACCTGCCTGCCTGAAGGCTTCCGGACGGACGCGTTGATTGAGAGGAAGACAGACACCAAGCAGGCAGGCACAGCAAGACAGATACAACTGCTCTCATGATGGCGATATCTACTAGTACTAGATGCTGGAGCAAGGCATGGTGCTCTGGCATCTCCGGCCGAGATCTCTGGGAATGAAGAGGGATTTGTCGTAGACCTGTTCGTGGACCTGTTCGTAGCCCTGTCCTGGGGCTGTCCTGGGGCTGTCCTGGGTCTGTCCTGGGTCTGTCCTGGGTCTGTCTCGGTACTTGCCATGTGTACCGTCCTTCAGCAAAGGGTATTAGACAGTGAGGTTGCCAGGACCAGGTCAATAAGCCTTCACCTAGATACAAGACTGGAGAAGAAGCAGCAGGCTGTGGTTATAACCAAGACGGAGGAGCAGCGAGATGGTGGAGCTGAAGCATTGGGCGAGTGAAGCGGTTGCCTGTTCTCTTCACTTTGGATATGTTGGCTTGATCCTGCTTGATGCGTTGGTCTTCGTTCTTTGCTTGCCCTCTGCCTTGTTTGTTCACTTGGGGTTTATTGCGGTATATGTAGTTCACTATCACATGAGGACAGTTGGTGGCACTACAGCAATGGGATATGAGTCGTTCTATGTTCTCGTGGGGAAGGACATAGAGTACCATGTGCGCGGGTCTATTGAGATTACCATTTTATTCCTGTAGACTAAATCAAGCGATGGGGATGGGCGTTGGTATGTAAGATATATAACAGGTAGTTTGTAAACGAAAGGGCATTACTGTTCTTCATTTCTTCGAGTTGTTAAGTGCACAGTGATGATTTATCGAGGAAAAGCATACTCAGAGCCATCAAGAGAAGTGAGTCGTTAGAACGGGCGAATGTGGAACACACAATCAGATGAGCAATATCGAAACAATATCACTGCTTACTTACTGTCTACCAGCGGCTGGGAAAGCGCAGTCATGAGGGACAGGGTCGCCCCATGTCTTTGTTTTTCGACATCCTCGAACGGTTCATCGTTTGCCCGGCACCGCCACATCTCAATACTCAAGGTATCCAAATCTTGATGTATGATACAGGTTCACGTCCTTCCAGGGCTACCATACCTCGACTCATTTGTTCCGGGCAAAAAGCATGGCTCGATCAATTCGCTACGCCGTTAATGTGGTTCTTGGAACACAGCCTCGGCGACATGTTAAAAGCCTACCTTGGACAATAGCCGTAACCACCAATCGCTCGCAGATTTCAAATAGTGCAGAAGATTGCAATTGCCACAACTAGTTAGACAAGTAGTCATCTTCCTTCGACGCTTCATCGTTGAACTACTGGATCCACTTCTGTATCGTGGCGGTAGCAAAACAGACAGCTCGTGCGAATCGGAGAAACAAAACAGCCAGCACAGTACTATACCGGTAAATGCAGCACTATAGTACTGCGACCTCGATGATCAAAAAGGATGCCAAAATACCCGACCAGAACATGGAACCGTATCAGGATTCTTCTAGTAAAGCCGCTCCCAAGAACATTGCCATTCCAGCCACCACACGGCATCGTTGGCCAGAGCGGTGAACAGTGACACTCTCCTATACCATATAAGGTAAGCCGTGACTGCCGGCCCCCAAAGCAATAAGACCTGCCGTGCTGCTCACCTCATTTCCCAGGTCGCCCACATGTAAAGTAGGTAGCCGACCGAGGCTTATGTGGGGATATGCATGAGACATGTTGGATGCAGCAGCCTCATAGATTGTAGACAAATTGAGGAGGAAAGGTGGCTTGCTTGGGAGTTCTAGGGTTATGCAAGACCATTGACCAGGTAATCCATGAGGAGGCAGTCGGAAATACGGGGTGAATATGCGTACGTCGGTTGGGTAGCAAAAAAGACATCGCCGCGTAAGCCTCTTGCATGTCTTGTACGTAGCCGGACCCCACACATGCCTTGCATCTGCTGCAGTCCATCGGACTTTGCTCCGCATTCGACGTCCAATTATGCCTCAAATCTCTTATGTATGGAGTGATCGTTCTCGTATAGAGATTGGTGGATCTTAGACATCCCCGGGTAAACAATCAGATTGATATTCACACGTAAGACAATGCCGGAAACACTGCCGCTAGGGTTACATTGATTATGTGCCTTCTGTAGCCGGCCGACATAGTAATGTACTTGTACGATGATGAGACGCATCAACAAGCTGTAAGCTGCGGGATCACGCATGCAGATGACCGGCATTGCGACATGCATGGTCACCGGCAATCAAAGCCATAACGAAGAGGGGTCGTGTACCTGTAGTTGGTCGGACTCAAGTCCGTATAGTAAGCAGGTTCCCGTCGGAGACAGTACCACAGCCAATATGATTTGAAGGTCGTATTAAGTGAGACGCATCTGGCCGTGGGCTTCAGGCATATTCGCATCACCAGGTGCCTTGATAACCGCCGCAGGAATGGAACTGCTGTCATGCACTGTTTTTAAACAGCGGATTAATCGATCTGTCAATTTCACACAATATCAACGTTAGCCTCTGTTGCGCCTCAAGATCGAATCTGGAGGAGAAGTCCAGACCACTCGTATCGGCAGGCTGGGGCTGTCCAGGAGGTGGACCCGGGTGCCTGTACGAGAGCCCCAATTTTGTGCTATTAGGCTATTCGGTCCTAATCGTACGTGATCCTTCGATGTGTACCTAGCAATAAGAGCTGATCGGCTGGGTAGGCTAGCAGAGCCGCGTGCGCTGAAGCATGCAACTGCTTGCATCACTTAGCGACGCTCCAATTCCATACTACTGGCACTGTGAATGGGTCGCTCAGCACAGCACACGAAAACGTTTGCAACCTGTGATCGCGCTGAACTGTACCGTCGCCACGTACGCTCAGGTCTGCTGGGATCACGATGTACGCTCGACATGAAACGATGGTCGGTCGATGCTCATCCTCCTCTCATAGCCTGCGCCTGCGCTCGATCAGGACACGAGTTTGTGCCAATAATACTGATGCAACATCCGCAGGTTTGCCAATTACCTCTGACTGACACCATCGGACCGCATGCATGGTGCCTTGACCGCCTACTTTATGATAGTCTATGGTCAACAAGTACTTGGCACCTTCAATACAGGCCCGAATACATTAGAAACAAAGAGACCTTGACAGAACAAACGTTCTCCGGGCTAAGAGTGCGGGCAGGTTGACATACCATTCCGTTGGAGGCCACAGGCCTACCGACATGAATCTTTGCACATTCGCAACACAAAGTCGGGACACAAATGCTCTGGTGGCACCGACTCCGACGGAGCTGCTTCTAGTAATTGGATTGCAGCAGCTTCATGGAGTGAGCGCCAAGGACTTGCAGTTACACCTGGCCAGGTCTGCATCTTCCAAATGATTCGCTTCCGTAAGAAGTGTTACTGAGCAGTGCGACAGCCTTTTTCTTTGCGAGAATAGTGCTGCATGCATACATCACGATAAGTGGTCAGCATTCTTCAGCTCTAGGATGGTGCCCTCTCTGGCCCGCTTTCCTGGCGTAGTGGAAGGAAAGAGAGATCTGAAGGCGAGAGTCCTGTCTCTATTGCGCCCCGAGCTGGCCTGTGATTGAGTTCAATGAATCTAGGCATGGGTAAGCATCGTGAGTCTGCGCAGCTTGGCGTGCATCGCCGAGTCTCGGCAGTATTGGAAACTGGGGTCATAGTGGTGGTAGTGGTCGTCGTCGTCGTCGTCGTTCTCGCCGAGCTTGCAGGTACGTGTCGTGCCCTTGACTCGGAGCTATCTCGTGAGCGAGCAGGCGTTCGCTGTTACAACTCAGGTATGCTACGCTATCAAAGTAGTAACATGTGGAACCTCCAGAAAAGGTGTCCTCGATGCGACCCGGCTAGATGGGGCTTGCTTTGCGACGACCTGGATATCTGGGACATTGCTCGCCGAGCTGGCTCCACACAATGGTAGGATCTCAACGGCGACAATGCTAGAGACAATATTGTACTTGCAATAAGGGACGATGCCCTAAAACAGCGGCATTTTGCCAGGCGACGGAAGAGCCTAGCCTTGTGTACAAGTTTCTTGTTCGTTACACTTCCGGTACGTGAAGCACCCGGCAAGGGGAAGGTAGCGCCGGGGCTACTGCCATCTGCTCGCACTTATGAAAGCCTAACCTTGTCTACAACGTATAATTTGAATTTATGCTCGTCATGATCCGACTACGTTGAGAAGCAACGTGCGATGACGGTACCCTCGAGGCGGGGGACTGTAATATGCGGATGGAGGTACTTTTTCCTCGTGAAAGCCATCACTTGCCTATATCGAGTAGGGCATATAGTACCTAAGGTACCTTACTCAAGTGATCACCACAGATAGCCCACCTTTATGACATGTATATCACCTTGAACAGAGTAACAAACAACTGAGTAAGCACGGACCTTATCTCAGGAACCTATGATCCCACGTTTCATCTCGCAATTGTTTTCTGCTCGTGCTTGGTGCCGGCCAGCTTATACGTTTAGCTTTTCGGCTGCGTCGGAGGCGAGACGGGTGCTTACTAGCCTGTCACAAGATGAGCGCCTGTGAACCAAGAACGTATGTCCGCACTTCTCAGCGGGTGGTGGTTCGTCCGTCGCTCCACCACCCCCACGCCTGACACGAACAAAGTGCTACTTGTGCGGTTTTGCGTTACGGTACGATGCCGGGCGGGTAAGTTTAAGTGCGAGTACGCAGGTACATGGCTGTGATGTCCAGAAAGCTTAGCCTGCCCACTATTTCCACGTCCGCTCTTGGCCCGTTAGGAGGCCGTTGTCGAGGTCCCACTCCGCGCAAAGTCGTACAGTCCTACGCAAGGAACATAGCATTGAGAAAACTTGTGAACTCTAAATCACAAGCGACCGATCGCCAGGGCAGATTGTCTCTAGGCATTGGTACGGCAAGGTTCGAAATGAAATCATTGGCGCGGTAATGGGACACATCTTGCATTCGGCTGGAGGTAAGTGCTACTGGTAATCAAACTATGACTCGCCCAAAGATACTCTTGGCATATCTCCGGCCAGAGGTGACACGCAGCGGCAAAGCGTTCACACCAACTAATAACTTTATTAGATAGTACTCTCGTTTGCGAAGTGTGCTGTAACTATGTGAACGTTCGTTCAATGCCTGCTTCCTGCCCGCCGAAGCTTTATTGGAGCGCCGTACGCTCGGTAACTTGTCGCATGTGATGATTTCAATTTCATTCTCTGAGAGCTTTTCTTGAAAAGGATATCGCATGCGCCGGCGGCCCGGCTGGCAAAGCAATTCAACGGCAGAGTCCGTGTACAACCTGCCTAAAAATACAATGTATAGATGCTTTGTGGCAAGTGCTATAACCTTCCAATGCTAGTCGTAATATGGTTCGTTCCGTCGTCTATCATTACCGTCCTTCGGTAAGGGCCTCGGAAAATATTGCAGACGAGACCCCGTACATGACGTCTTGCTCAAGGGGAGGAGCTTTGTCCATGGGCTCCTGGGTCCTCCAACATCTTCGGGTTTGTCCTCTACCCGCTCGGATGTCCAATTCCGATGGCCAAGACTCGATTTGCGTCAAACGCTTCTCGGCTTTCTTGACTAAGATCCAAGTGCTCACACAGTGTTGTGAGAGATCACGTAGCACCTCAATCGCAATCGAAAGCACTTGTTGTGTGGTAACGATCTCTTCTCGCAAGCCGCCCGCACCCAAGGTGTCGATAGCAAAGGACATTGCTTGTGCTATGAAGGGTGACATTAGATCGGTTGTTCGAATACCAATATTGGAGGCGGATGCGATAAGTATCGTGACGTCGCATAGCAGCGCTAGTAGTTGTAGTGCGTGAGAATGTGCGGCGCATATGCTGCGCGCAACAACATCCATCGGAAGGAGCTCGTGCCTAATCATACGCGACAGTTTCAGTTGAGAGAAGAGGTATAGCGTGTGCATTGCCAAAAAGTCTCCCGCATAGCCGCGATGAATAGCCTGATCCAACTCTTCGCGGCTATACTTGAAGTGTTGCGGCAAGGTCTGCTGCCAATCGTAGAGGCGCCTCTGCATAGTTTCCTGGAAGGATTCAAATTTTGTTCGATAAGTCGACCGAGGGAGATGAATCGAACGATGCAAGAATTGCATCACGTCTTTCCACAAAGTGCTTGCGGTGATGACATAGGCTGTGGCGCTATGTGCGTCTGTGGTCGAGGATCCGATGTCTTGAAGTAAAGAAGCTGATGAGGGTGAGCCGTCTTCGTAAACCTGCTCCGCACAAGGCAAGCGAGTCTGCACGTCATCCTCATTGATGGTGTTCATTTGACGCCTCGGGGAGGTGTTGTATCGCTGGCAAAAATCAGTACATGGGCCAGGGTTTTTTAAAGGTGGCAAAACTTACATCCACGAGAAAGGCAGCCCAGAACGTACGTCGCCGGCTCTCTCGTAGTTGCTCGCGAGTGAAGCTGAACACTCGTCTGCTTTGCTCGTCGAGATTTTCCCCACAGCCATCTTCAGTGTTGAGCCTCATCGCAGCGACGACGCAAAGCGCAGCACCTGTATAATCCAACGAGATGGAGCCTTTTCCCTGCAGATGGTAATACGCACCCAAGAGCAGCCGTGATTGAATCAGGGCCAGGCTAAATCGTCCGTATGAGCTCGCGACCGCCTGGGTTGCTCTGTCGACGCACATCTTGCTGAATGATGAGAAACGACCGTTGCTAAAGGCTGACCCTACAGCTAGTACAGAATAGAGCACCATGCACTCGCTCTGATACCTGGAATCACAGTTCCTCACCCAGCGTCTAAAGGCATGTCGAGGGAAGATAATGCGAGTCTCGCGAGCAACTTGTGCGAAGAACAGATCCAAGAAGAGCATCGTCCCTTCAGGCTCGAATTGGTAAGGATCTTCCGACTGAGGTAGGCTGTCCAGCGTGTCCCTATAGACCTTTGAAGGTGCCCATTCGAGATCTTCTGTTGTACCACGCTTGCTATCTTTCCGATCATTAGGCTGTTTGAGTAAGATTGGAGACGTGTCGCCAGATAATCGTCGTTTCTGTCCCATGCTAGGAGAATCGTCGCCTGTTGAGGTCTGATCCAATGCAATCTCTTGTTGAGCCGCGTGAGCGGAGCGTCTTCGTTTGGGCGCCGGTGCATCCGAGGGCTGCTTGGTTCGCGGGGAGGTCTGGTATTTCCAATCGTCACGCTCTGGTGATGTGTTGAATGATGTGCTGGCGGACAGATCCGCTTGTGTCTGGGCTGCTGAGGGCCTGGCACATGTTAAGGAGATGCCAGTCTCATGTTGGCTGGACCAATACGTACTTTAAACACTCTCGCTTCGCCTTCTCACACTGCAGACAGCTACTCTCCCCAGGCTCGCACCTTATCTTCTTCTCGCGGCAATTTCTGCTCAAATTAGCAAAAGTGGCGTATGAGTCCGATGCTCGATCTTGAAACTCACAGACAAGCCTGTGCGAGTCGCTTCCGAGCCTTGCCCGCCTTCGTGGTGCCCCACAATGGATTGACAGGTTCGCCGTCGATGATGGTCGGACAAGTCGTCCCATCCTTGAACACATAACACAACCCTTCGCCAGGGATATCTCGTTGGCCGACGATCTGCAAGCTGAATAGGCCGGCTGGTCCACCAAGTTTACCAGGGAACACGGAGCTTGTTCTACGTTCTCCTAGGTGGCCATCATGGGGGTTCCCTGTTATTGTCGAGTAGTAAGAAGATGAAGGTGCAAAGTACTCTCCGACTTGAGGCATGCTCTCTAGGCCGTTGCGTGCAACCGGGCTGGACAGTCCAGATCGTCTCAGGGGTAGTGCTGGCATCGTCTGAGGTGGTTGGCCAC
The DNA here is from genome assembly GCF_041146345.1 of Neodothiora populina. Lineage (NCBI taxonomy): Eukaryota > Fungi > Ascomycota > Dothideomycetes > Dothideales > Dothioraceae > Neodothiora > Neodothiora populina. The sequence goes on from NW_027191413.1 coordinate 2,795,642, forward strand.
CGGAAAGCAGATGCACACTAGATCTGCTGTAGGGATCCTCCACGAGCTTTTCTGGTAGATGCCTATTCATCGGACCTAGGGATGAGGGGGACCCATTAGGTAGACCTTGGCCAAGGGATGGGAGAACCCTGTCGTGCCATATCTGGGTGCTGCTGTTACGTAGCCAGGAGCCCACACTGGGTGCACGATCTTCATCTCGAATGGAAGGAGTCAGTAACTCTTGAACTCCAGGCAGCTGTTGTTTTGGCGGACCATGCGTAGCATCAGTATACGATCCCCTTGGGCTCAGTCCTGCTCCTGGTTCGACTGGACGTGGTGGAGGCTCGCGTTGTAACACTATAGGCCAATGACTATCTGTTTGTGCAACTGGTCCAGGTGGATCTCGTTGCTGCCAATGAGAGAATGGTTTCGACTGTGCGAAGACTTTGTGTTCATCTCTCACAGAAGTCATTCTCAAGTTTGAGTATAAGGAATGACTATGCAACAGAACATAAGACAGGGGGGGGGGCGGCGGGCGGTGGATTAGATATTGCTGTTCCTGGATTGAAAGGTTATAAGGCGGAAAGTAATTCAGGAATGTGAAAGTCTTTGGGCACAAAAAGGTTTAGGACCGTCCCGTTCATTAACAGTCTTGACATAAGCCCTAAATGCAACAGGATATGAGCTTCATGGAACGACGCCACAGGGACACATCGGTGCATCAAGGTTCAAGGGTTGAGAACCGAGAAGCGGTATGTAAACGTCCGAGTGTGGATGTGGGCAGCCTTCGGTACGTGGAAAAATAAGTTTCCTCTAGTAATACGTGCCGTGCAGTTTGGACAGATTGCACCTGTTGGCAAGCATCTCGAAGAACAGTGGGGAAGCTCAACGATGTGACGATACTCGGTTTGATATCTTGGGTGCGATCTTAGTAGACACCAATCGAAGGCTAACGATTTAGCAGGCGGATTCTTGAACCTGCCGCTTCCCACGCCTGCCGAGAGGAGATCTGCGAGAATGAACACTATTCCCAGTAACTAAAGTCTGCAGATCGGCAAACGTATGGGCTGGGAGTACTTCTCTCAAAGGTTTCCACTTGGAGGAGAGGTACTGTATCTGGTCGCCAGTAGACGAGGAGCCGCGCCGGGGCACCCGAGGAGCCCAATGCGCTGCCGTTGTCAGACGATGTACAAGTGTCGTAGTACCTCCATAGCGAGGATCATGTAGAACGAACACATGCGGGAATGCTTCGGGCGCGATGGATCGTAGTTCAGTCATGGCGCTTGTCTCTCCGCAATGTGGACCGCACGTTTTACTTCATCACGTACACCCTAATTTGCCGTGCACTCAAATAGGCACGTACCTTACTATAAGCAAGGAACGTTCGGGCCAACCGAGACTTTTTAGCCTATGTCCACCATAGACGGCAATCCATCATAAAGTGTATCGGAGCTACAACCAACATCGTCTCGAGAACCCAGGTGATCATGGTGATTCGGCGATGTCATAGGACACAAAGAAGCTCGACTTGGTTGGCTGAAGCCGGGCCCGGAGCGTGGGTCCGTAAGGACTTTGCTTAAACACATCTTGCAGGACAATGGCCTCCCAGCAATATCTATCTCAGCTGACGGCCGCATGGTCCGAGCGAGTCTTACATGTACTGCAAATGCGATTGCGCACAGGATCAATCTATTAAGCTCGGCCTAGCGTGCCACGGCCCCGGGACTTTGCTATAGTCTCGAGACGGGCCGGTGTCATCATTGTGTTCGATTTCCAGGCCAAAATGTGCGAGCATTCTAGGCGCCTCAAACCCCTTGAGGACAACGTACAGCAAGCCGCATAACGCCGCAAGTTTTCATCTAAGCTGCTACGGGGCCTGTTGTAACACGCTTTTGTGGCGTAGGGTTACTCGCAGCGAATGAAAGATATTATGCGTAAAGTTTAGATGATGACTGTGATGATCTATCCACTACCCTGTGATGATCCTGCCAGCAGGGCAAGTGACAACGCCGTTTGATCCTTCACTGAATCAGTGCTGTGTCGCGTCCGCAGGTGCACTTAGTCGCAGACTCTGAGCGAAAGGCCCAGGAACCTGGATAAACTACTAACAGCGTTGACGGAGCTCGGGCTGACACACCACACAGCAGCAATGCTAGGCCACTGTTGAACGTTCCTTGGCACTGGAAGACCACCGGTTCTTCTCGGTCATTGCCATCCCTCCTAGCCATCCCCAGAGGCTGGTAAGTTAGATAAAGTGAAGGGACCTCTCATGCAGCAAGCGACTGAAAAGACCGTCTGCGCCTTTCTCTCGGAGGATGGTAAGCGGATATATGCAGCCGATCCTCACTCACTTCTTACTCGAATTTGTAGTCTCAGAATCGAGTACGGATCATGACGAGATTGATTTCGAGATAATCAATTGTCGAAGAAATCTGCTAAGCGACGTGCGATTGCGGAGTGCGTTGAAGCCAAAACTTTGCACGAGATCCTAGAAATCTTTGTCCTATTGCTGCCTCTCTCAGCTCAAGCTCTCGGACCGACTTAGCCCACATCGAGAATGCTCACAAGTCTTTCACCAGAATGAAAATGTGGAAGTTACCATGCCTTGGGACCACTGAAAACGTTCACACAGGCAATTGTGACAAATAAGACATGGCGAATCTCATTGGCTGGCTGTGACGCTCCACGACCGGTTGAGAAACACCTCTGCGCAGAATGATGTTTCTATGCGGATACTGATTACGGACAGTGCATGCGAGAACCTACACCTTGGCAAATATGGCAGTTACATTTATAGCCGTACAAGCGAAAGCCCCTACAGTTTCTGTCTCGTGTTATCGTCAACAGGACGTGCTTGAGGTCTGGACACAAACGTCTTGTCAGGCACTTACGGGACCTACAAATGCCCTGAATTGTTGCTAGAATATGGCGTCTACAAGCGAGCAATGCCGATGACTTCGGTAAGAGACTCCGAACCTTCGTGTGCTGGCGCGCCTCGAAGTGACGCCACAAATATCTATTGTCAATGCTCAGTTCCGGGGCACCATCACGGTGAGTATGTGCAACGTGACAAGCTCCGAGTAGTCTTGTCCTCTGGTTGTTTGAGCGTGCCTGGTGCTCGAGACGGATGTTCTTAGCATATGCGGCTTACTTCTTGGCCTGAGTTCCTATGATGTAAGTATACCAGATGCACCGGCATCAGCCGTCAACAAGCAGGCAAGAAATCCTCCCGCTGATTGACTTGCACAAAAACTGGATCTCTCGTCGACGCTGCCTGCACTGCATAATGGTTGCAGTCTCGAAGCGAACAAGTAGCGTGCTGTCATTGAGCATACGCAAAGCTGCGCTACAGTGTCGGACACCCACTGTCCAGAGTAATTGCATCCACGATGACTATACGCCCATCTGAAATGATGCATCCTGCCGACGCATGCGATGCGCGGTCTAGAGTCTGGATACGCACCGCAATGTCACCTTCCCGTAGGCCCTTAGTCGTGTAAGGCTAGACATAAGTAGCTGAGGTAAGGTACCTTCCTACCTCGACTGGCATGGCACGTTGGCTCCCTGCTTGCCTTACCATGGAACGAAGGACACCTTTAATTGAGGTGTTCTCCAGACAGCGGGAGTGCGGGGCGTCCCGGTGATATTGGGACCCTATTTGGCATTGGTCTGAGTCAGGACTGATATATCCACCCATGTTATCTCAAACGACCATGAAGTCCAGGCGTTCACTTAGCTCGAACCCAGTGGGTTCAACTTATCGGATCGGGGGATGCATCTGCGGGCATTAGCGACGGCTTCACTTTGGACCATATGGTGCGCAAACAACTTGCTCAATGACAGGCACTAAGGGATCTAATCGAGAGCGACTTATGTGTAATTGGCGAGGCAAGTATCATATGTACAGTGCACTAGGGCGCCCAAGACTAGTGCGTAGATGAGTTAGTGATTTAAACGCATCTCTGGAATCAACAACGATCGGGCTTTTGCAATTGGTGTAGAGCAATGAGAGCAGAGTGGGCGCTAGAACGCCTATATCCAGGACTTGAGGCTCAGAAAGGAAGAGAAAAATCATCTAATCAGTGCGGAGTTAGTGCCTCGTGACGAGGATGTGCATTGTGCAACGCAACAGTCGCAGACGTTAGTCTCCACATACTGTACACTGCACTTCCTATAGCATCGATGCCATGACTAATGACAGGGTCAAGCCTCGATCCGAACGGCGTGTGACGGCAATGAATGATCTGTTGGTATGACCATCATGTAAGGACAGCAGCATGGCCATTTTTCTGTGACTTGTCCCACTCTGACTCGTCCATGTCCTCAAAGTGGCCGTGTCACTTGCCGGCGGTCTGTTGTTAATCAATGATTTTTCGGTCAGTCAGAAGTCCCGCGAATTGCACTTGCATGTCGTGGTATAGAGTTTGGCGACTGGTTTTAGCCGTGAGAAAGAGATAACCCCCACGCTCACCTCGCAATCAGCTAAACATATGCATTAGAGATGTTTCGATTGAGTTCGTGAGGTGGGGGTAAGCCGCGCGCACAAGAGCTTGCATTCATTTCTCTCTTACTTACACAGCCTGGTAAGATATGGCAAGATGTGCCTCGGGTAGTGGAGGTGGTCACCTTTGATTCAGCACTCTCGTCAACTCAAACCCTGCGATCTCGAGGAAATCGGAAACATGTGCTGGGACCGTGTTTGTCAAGCGTCATCATGTGCGTTAGATGAAACATGCAGACGAAAACCTCCATGGGAAAAAGGGGGGGGGGCATCATTGCAGCGGACGATGATCGGAAAAATGGCAATTTGTACGATACAGGTATGTTCAAATCTGGCATGGCAAGAGGTTTCTCGGCATACCGTAAGTTATGATCGACGTCCAAATCCGCTCAAGCTTTCCTCGCTTCGATTTGCTATATTCACGGAAGGTGCAATTGACGTGCATCAGACTAGACGTCGTGAAGCATCGTCCGTGGCTGGTAGTAAGGATCTTGTACACCGGACGCCCGAAAATGTCGATCGCTTGCTCAGATTGTTTGCTTCAACGAGACAAGATTTGGGGGGGGGGGGGGCGTGGACTTGACGTCCACAACACGAAGGGCAAGCAGAGCAGGAAGGAGAGCACCGAGACACGCAATAATGGTAAAGTATACTACAGTAGTTATGTAGCCCTGATATGAAACGCACTTTTCTACGGTTGAAAGATTTCATGCGCGATTAACGACGGGCCTGGATATTCCTTCGCGGAACCTGCATAGAGCTACCTGGCGGCGTGCCGAAGAACTCGACACAGTGCTAGATAAAGTCACCGATGCTTCATATCTGATGATCCGAGCAGTGATCTGGCAGATTCCTGGACTAAAAGAGAAAAGAGAAGAAGCTGGCTTTCGGAAGTGCAAAGTTTTGTATGGAGGAGCGAGTCGTCCGAAAGAGGTCAAGCGGCATATTTCTTGGTATGATTTGCGACGCCTCACGTTCTCCGTTCCTCTCCAGGTGTCTACCCTACTGCCGCAAAGACAAAAAGAACCAAGACCAGATGCCGAAAGTCAACCATGATGCGACGGCGACGGACGTCGTCTAACATCCCTCAAGATCTTCCGGTATATAGCTCCCTGTCGCCGGAACCTTATGGAGCTGGAATGAGTTTCCGTCCCTGAAACCGAAATGCTGTTGCACTGTACCGTGTACAAGTACCGTCTCTATCCCCGGCAAATATTCGGGTGAATGTGACCAACCAAGGCAAGAGCTGACAATGCTGAGGCGGTGATTGGCTGCAAGCATAGCCGCGGCTACAGCCGAATGTCGACTGCGTCTCCGACTCTCTCCATCATTGTCATGGTATAACCACTTGGCTGGCTGTGAGATTGAAGCAATTCAAGTAACGTCAATTGATATACCCCATCCCCAAACATCAAGATGCTCGCTCAAAGAATTGCCCAGCAGTCGCTGCGTCGGCGTAAGTGATCCTGGACGACGACCGCACTCATCCGTGCTGATTGATGGATGCTGACCTTTCGAGTAGTCGCAGTCGCCCGCCAGCCCGCCCTTGTCTCGACTGGCATCATCAACCAGAAGAGGTACGAAAGGACTCACAGAAGGAATCAAAAAAAGAAGAAAATACTCATTCGTCCACGACAGACTTGCCGCCACCCAGCACATGCCCGAGGACGAGGCCTCGCGACAGATCCTCGCCAAACAACGCCTCCACCGCCCCGTCGCTCCCCATCTCACCATCTACAAACCCCAGATCACCTGGATATTGTCGTCTCTGAACCGTATCACCGGCATCACCCTCTCAGCACCTCTCTACCTCTTCAGTCTGGCCTACCTCGCCGCTCCCGCCTTCGGCTGGCACCTCGAGAGCGCCAGCATCGCCGCCGCCTTTGGCGCATGGCCCGTTGCCGCAAAGTTCCTCACCAAGTTCATCATTGCCATGCCCTTTACTTTCCACAGCTTCAACGGCCTGAGGCATTTGGCTTGGGACGTCACTGTTGGCATTACCAACAAGCAGGTCCAGATCACAGGATGGTCCGTCGTCGCCCTCACCACCCTCTCCAGCGCCTTGTTGGCCTTCTTGTAGATTGCGCTGTTGCAAGAACTGGCGGAGCCGTCGGATGCAGAGGGGCTGGCGAAACTGTATACCTTTTTTTCCTTTTCCTTTTCGGTACATACACTAGGTTCTGGAGTATAAGAGCATGAGAGCAGCATGCCGAGAATTGACGTTACTGAACCTTTTCACCTGTGGTGATCTCTGAATTGTAGTCTCTGTGACGCTCACCCTCAGCACCATCATCATGCCATAAGCGTACATATGCCCATCGATGGACACGAAAGATGCAAATTCCAACACACAACGGGCTGCGATCATCGGTCCAAGATTTGTTATCTATTGATCTTCGATCCCACGAGCCCTATCAACAACGCTACTGGGTTCAACCGTGATTCTCCGCGTCCAGCCTCGCTCTGACATCCCTGACCAAAGCCTTTGCCTCTTCGACTTCGACCTCGTCCTGACAGAGCTCGTTGGCAAGCTGCGCTGCTCTCTGCCAATTTTCCCGGTAGAAACTCCATTTGGCAAGCCAGAGGCGCGCTTTACTTGTCGTCTGAGTCACGCCTATGCCGGGGTTTGCCGCTAGAGTTCCCGGTGGTAAATCGTCTTCGTCTGGCCCTTCCTCCTGCGCGAGCGTGAGCTCCATGTACGCTGCCGCTTCTTCCATGTCGTTGTCGCGCTCGTATAGCAGAGCAATTTGATATAATATCTCCGGATCGAGCGCACCCCCAACGGCTCCGACGAGTGGGTCTGCGGATGATGTGAAGCTGCCTGCTATACTGCCGTTGTCGATATAGCTTCCAGCCACAAGAGCTCTCTTGAAGGCGCGGATGGCATTCTGTAATCTGCCGCAGTGCGAGAACGAGTTCCCGACCGCTGCCCACATCTTTGGATCCCAGGGCTGTAAAGCCGCTGCTCGTTGGAAGTAGAATAGCGCGTAAGAGTGCATGTCCAACAGTTCGTACCCTTGCCCTAGACCGTACCAGGCTCTGTAGTCCTTTCTGTTCGCATCGACTGCGCGCCTGTAGCTCTCAATGGCTGCTTGTGTGTTTTTCAGTTCGATGTATTCGTGACCCATGAGAGTCCATGCAGACAGGAACTGTCTGTCCAGAGTTAGAGCGCGGCGGAAGTACATGACTGCCTTCTCGTGCTCTGATGACTGTGAGTAGTAATTCCCGATGATGCAACAGGTCTCTGGTCTGAACTTGTCGACCGACGATGCGACAGACGCGAGGTATGCCAGTTTCGGCCTGTTGGGCATGACATATAGGATATTCGAATACGAATCCATTGCATCAAGTCGGTATCGGTGGTTAGTCAGAAGATTCGCGAATAGTTTATCCGCTTCATCGAACTCTGGGAGAGAATCAGGAATCGATCAATCATGAATTTGCGCCTTCCCAGCACGAACCTTTTGAGTGATAGTGAAGTAAAGCTCTCTGCGTTTGCAGGAAAGCGGACTTTGGAAATATAGTGCTGATCTGGTCGATTTCTCCGTATACTTGTTCGTTTGATTGGAACAACTCCTGACTGCAGTAGATATGAAACATAAAAGTCATGATGTTTTTTGGGAGTTGTGCCGTGATGCGGGTCAGCTGCGTAAGGAAGTCAGTGGTGAAATGTCTGTCTGTGTAATTCTAGTTCATACCTCTTCCGCAGACTCTAGAAGGTCAGCGAGCTCTCGCCATGCGCCCCAATTCCAAGGGTAGAGGTTCACGCTTCTAATCAGCCATGCTCTGGCCAGGTCTTCGTTCTTGCCCTTCAGTAGTATGATGCCGTAAAGATATTCAAGGAAGCCCTGGGACGCGTCATTGCTCTCGAGACCTCCTCTCTGGTCAAGAAACTCGCCAAGGATGACAGAGATGGTTGTCAACTCTTTGTTCAGAGTGACCGGCCCGTCAGTAGGACCCAGGATCATCTCACTGTCTTCTTCTTTACGTTTCTCGCCCGCTAAGTACTTGGCGTACAATGCGAGGAATAGAGACTTTTGACTTAATCGTGGAGTCTTTGGCTTTTGAGCTGCTTTCGGCCGTGAGGTCGCGCGTTCTTTCCCTTTTGATGGTGAGCTCAAACTTAGCTTTTCCACGTCGGGCGATGCTCGCGACACAGGTTCTTGAGGCAGTAGATTTGGCAGAAGAGTAGCTGCACATCGATCGAACTCTCGACAATCAAAAAAAGACTTAGCCAGGAGGAACTTGGGCAACTCGTGCTGCTCCAAGCGCGCTTCTGCCGGATCGCTGGTGAAATTCTTGGTGCTCCAAGGATTTGGATGAGATGTCTGATCCAGAGGTGAGTCTGGCTCGGTATCCGAGCCATGGTCTTCGTCTTCATCCGTCGCATCAGGAAACGAGTCTAGTAATTCTGCTGCCCTTCGAACCATCAACTGGGCCGTATCGAAGGCATTGGCTCAAGTAGAGACTTACCATTTGGCTGATTGATATAAACAGCGATCATTACATGCTATGATAGCCTGGTGCAGCTGAGTTTGGAGTAACAGACGCTGCTCGGATGATAGTGTCGCCATCCGAGAAATGTTGGCTTTACGCGTTGCTCTTCAATGATTCTTCCGATCCAAGTGTGATGGCTGATAGGGAGTATACCAACAATCGGGTAGGTGTGTTCTGTGCAATCCCTGCTACACCATTAATGGAAGATGGCACAAGTACGTTCACAACTCAGGCCAATTCAATGGCGAATCAGATCTACCTGAAGCTCCCTGTCCGGATACGAAGATGTCAGGAATACGAGCGGTTAACGCACTTTTGCCATGTGGTTTTGCGATGATCGTAGATATCATGTATATAACGGACTGTTCCTGCAGCCTAATGTCTCGGTTTCTATGGGACAAGGCTCGGCCCGCTTCCCGCATATCTTCAAAGATTCACAGATGCTAATTGTTTACCGCCCCCCATTTGATTGTCGTACGATTTGACAATTGTCAGACACCGCAGTGATTGAATAACGCGACCAATCCTTCGCCATTCCTTTCCTCCGCCACTCTCGTTTGGCACTATCGCAGCCTTCTCGTGGATTGTTTACTGTTCGGATCGGTCCTTTCCCCACAGTCAGAGCGGTGTCTGTTTTATATCAACCCCGTGTCCAAGGCAAGCCCCTCCATACCCGACAGCATTGCGCAACCATGCCTACCACACTTAAAGAGTTCGAGAGCGTCTGGCCTCAATTGGTCGAAGATCTCAAGGCAGAATGCGGCCAGCACAAGTTGCCTGACCAGGCACTGAACTGGTTTGTCGAGGTGAGTGCGTCCATTGCGGCACAGCCTTTTGTCGCTCCCCTGGCTGCTCCTGCCATTTTTGTATAAAGTCAGCTGACCCTGGCTGGCAGTCACTGAACCACAACACAGTCGGAGGCAAATGCAACCGTGGCATGTCAGTCGTTGACACTGCGGCATTGCTGAAAGGCGGAGACCTCACGAAAGAGGAATACTTCCGCTCCGCAACTCTAGGATGGATGATCGAGCTTCTCCAGGCTTTCTTTCTTGTCTCGGACGACATCATGGACAGCTCCAAGACGCGCCGCGGCTCGCCGTGCTGGTACCTGATGCCCAAGGTCGGCATGATCGCCATCAACGACGCCTTCATGCTCGAGAGCGCCATCTACCTTCTCCTGAAGAAATACTTCCGCCAGGAGAAGAACTACATCGACCTCATCGAACTCTTCCACGAAGTCTCTTTCCAGACAGAACTAGGCCAGGCGTGCGACCTGCTCACGGCGCCCGAGGACCACATCGACCTCGACAACTTCAGTCTGGAGAAATACACCTTCATCGTCATCTACAAGACGGCGTACTACTCGTTCTACCTGCCCGTCGCGCTATCGCTGCACTTCTGCGGCGCCGCCACGGAGAAGAACCTCAAGCAGGCCCGCGACATCCTCATCCCCATGGGCGAGTACTTCCAGGTCCAGGACGACTACCTAGACAACTACGCGGACCCGACCACCCTCGGCAAGATCGGCACCGACATCCAGGACAACAAGTGCAGCTGGCTCGTGAACCAGGCGCTGAAGCGCGCGACGGCGGAGCAGCGCGCCGTGCTGGAAGAAAACTACGGTCGTAAGAACAAGGATAACGAGGCCAAGGTCAAGGCTCTGTTCGACGAGATGAAGCTCGACCAGGTCTACCACGCTTACGAGGAGGACAAGGTCGGCGAGATCAAGAAGATGATTGAGAACGTCGACGAGAGCGAGGGGCTCAAGAAGGGAGTGTTTGAGGAGTTCTTGCGCAAGATCTACAAGAGAAGCAAATAGACAGGCTCTCTCACTCTTTTTGACTAGAGGCTGTATCCTGCGCAGTACGGCTATCTCTCAAGTACAAAGAATTGCAAGAGCAGAGGAGGAGAAAAAGAATCTCGTTTTGACAAATACAACACCTTAATCATGCACAAGCTGCACGTCTAGCTTTCCTTTCGTTCCACGCATCTTTCGATTGTTGACTTGTGACAGACTAAAAGAGCTTGGGATTTGTCGTTTACACTACAAGAGAGAAGAGATGAAGAGAACAAGCCAAAGAAACCACCTAGCGTCGGTCACCACTGCATGATTAGTAGATATAAGGCAGTAACTTGAACGGCGTCTTCTCCTTGTACTGCCTCCACTTCTCACCATACTAGCAGCGAAGAAAAGGGTAAGTCAGCAACGATAACTCGTACCAGTAATAGCACAAGACCAAAAGACACGAAAAGTAGGAACCAGAAAAACTCACCCTCTTGGAGCAATAATCGTCCAACTCCGGGATCCCCTCGGTGATGAAGTTCCATGAAAAGAACGCAGCAGTGACAGCGCCCCAGACCCACCCACCAGCAGCGAGCGCGTATCCCGTTCTCCAGAGCGTGTAGCCCCCGTAGTTGATATGTCTAGCCAGACCGAACAGCCCGCGGTCAAACACCTTACCTTTGTTGCTCGGGTCCTGCTTGAAGTGTTTACGCTGCCACTCGGAGAAGGTCTCGGTGAAGCCTCCGAGCACGAAAAGCGTCGAGCCGACGATCAGGGGTGTCTGAGGGAAGTGTTCGCCGTTGGTCGAGGCCGACGTGGCGCTGCAGATGAAGAGGAAGGAGTTGATCGAGTTCCACACGCTGTTGAAGAGCGAGACCGTCAGCGCGGTCGAGGCGGGGAATTCTTCTTGCGAGATGCTCAGGAGCCAGTAGTTTTGCTTCAGTGAGCTGCCGACGGACATGGCGAGTAGGATTAGGCGATAGGGTGACATGCCGAGACGGTCGATGATGGTGTTGGTTGTTATTGGCGGGCCTTGGGAGAGAGTGCGTATGCCTGCTTTGTGGAGGAGTGAGGCGCCCACGCCACGGTCGAGGATGCCATACTGGAGGAATGGATCGAGACTGCGGAGGCCTACGAAGAGTCCAGTGCCCAGGGGACTGGGCTCTTTGATGCCTCGTTGTACCAGGCGGTGATGTTTTTGTGGTGGTGGTGATTGCTTTGCGGCGTCACTCATTGTTGCTATTGTTTGTTCTCACAAATGGTTGGAGGAGATTCACGGGAGAGAGGGAAACTGCAAGAACATCCAGGACGATCGGGAAGATTTCCTTTCAGATTTGAGCTCTGGAGAGTGTATTTCAGCCAAGTGAACACTCAGCTAAGATTACCTTAGGCAACGCAAGGTAAGGTGAGGTAGTTATCCATACCTTGTGTTTGAGGCACACAGATGCAGCTCGTAACTCCGAAGGATCAGGGTCTTGACGTCAACGGTCGGAGGGCGGGGAATCCTCTTTGTCCCTTTGCAGTATTTCGCGTCTTCGACGACGAAGACGCGCAGAATTCGCGTAACACTGGTGCCCAGGCCTATACCGATTAACATTACCTCCCACATTGCATGATCATCAATTATAGCTTGAACTTGCTCCCATCGTCCAGATATATGCCAGAGCCGGACACCATGTTGATGAGTGATGATCAAGTTCTTCCAAGTCTGTGGTCTGTTGGAAAGACTCGAAAACATCGCGCGCCATGACCCACCTTACAACAGCAAGGAGATAAGCGAGCACAATCTTGACGAAACAACTAGGTGGTTCAAATCGAATCGCGAACTCATCGATGCTTCAGATGCAAAGTCCTCCTCTGCCTTTTTGTCGACGTTACTTCCGCACAAACGCAAGGATCGAGTATACGGCATCCAAAGCGCAACACTCGTCAAGATACTCGGAAGATGTCTGGGCCTGAATGCTTCGAAGCGACATGACCTCGCGCTCCACAAAATTCCCGGCAATGGGGACTTGGGTGACTGCGTCGAGCGTGTTCTCCTTAGGGGAGGCCCACCAGCAATGCATGCGGTCAGCATTGTAGAAGTGGACGACCTCATGCAATGTCTTGCCAGTCAGAACCGCTTCTCCGCTGCTAACATGCAAGCCCCCTCACGATCTCCTGATGACCGTGAGATAAGACTGAAGGTTCTCCTGTTGCGAATGACTGCCATTGAAACCAAGTGGATCACTCGGTTGATCTTGAAGGATCTTTCACCAGCTACATTAGACGAGCCCTTTGTGTTACGCCTGTTTCACTTTCTGATCTGTGATATTTTGATGATTCACAATGGAATCGAGGCAGCAACAAAAGTGCTCAAGACATCCTTCCCGAGCTACCCCAGCCAGCCTGATCCGCAATCCCGTATCATCCTCAGGCAGACTGCGGCAGCCTCAATGAGACCGATTGTCGGCACAATGATCAGCCGTTCTGCATTCTGCAAAGCACGCTCGATACAACACTGCCTGAACATGACAGCCGAGCGCAGGTGGTTGATTGATCGCAAGTACGACGGAGAATATTGTCAAATACACGTTGATCTCCGCAACGAGGGCAATTGGGTCAGGATATATTCCAAGAGCGGTCGAGACTCGACACAAGACCGGAAAGGACTGCACGACACCATTCGCGAGTGCCTTCGTATAGGTACGGACAGGTGTCAAATCAAACGGCAGTGCATACTCGTCGGCGAGATGGTAGTCTACAGCGAGACGGACAAGTGTATAGTCAGCTTCGACAGGATCAGAAACCACGTATCGCGCGCCGGGATCTTTCTCGGTACAGGGCAAGACACGCCAGCCAAAGCTGGAGAGCATCTCATGATAGTCTTTTTTGACTTACTGCTTCTGGATGACGAAAATATACTCAACCAGTTAATCGAGCAACGTAGACACCGTCTGAGCTCGCTGTACAAAAAGATCGATGGGAGAGCCCAGACATCTGAGTGCACAGTGATAGACTTTGGAAGCCCCGGAGCAGAACGTAAGCTGATGCACCAATTTGCGGCTTCGAATGCATTACGCCACGAGGGGCTAGTGCTCAAAGCATGCGACGTTCCCTACCTGGTCATACCCTCGTCAGGTGCGAGCAGCGACACCAGACCAACCTGTCACGCCGCCATCAAGTTGAAGAAGGATTATGTCGCAGGAATGGGAGACGAGGCAGATTTCGCCGTGATAGGGGCATCCTACAGTGCTCAAGAAGCCAACAAACGTCCAGAGCTCGATCTCAGCTGGACGCACTTCCACCTCGGTTGCCTCGTGAATGAGGCTGATGTCACAAGACTCCAAGTCGATCCGATATTCAAGATCGTGGGAACGATCTCGATGGATCAGTGCATTCCAGTTGCCATCTTGCAGCAGATCAATGCTGAAGGCAAGTTTTTTGCTGAACGACCGGCCTCAAGTTTGCGTGTGCATGCTGATCAGACATTTCAACCCGATGTATACTTCTCAAAGCCGTTTGTCTTCGAGGTGCTCGGGAGCTCTTTCTGCAGACCATCTGACTCTGGCTTCTACATGCTGAGACACCCTCGCGTCAAAAAAATGCATGGTGACAGAAGCTGGCGTGAATGTATCACCTTTGATGAACTGCAAGATGCGGCTCAAGAAGCATTGAGTGCGCCTATGGGTAGTGAGTCACAAGAGAAGCTTGAGTGGATGGCACGGTTGGAACGCAGCTGCAAACGCAAGTTCGCAGAGATAAGCCGCAACGTTACCCCAACGTCTGCGCGAAGTGTGCCAACCCCTCGAAGCATGTCAGTCATGAAAAGTCGCAAGCGTGAGGCACTCGAACCGACAGCGGTATACGAAGATGATGTACAGTCATCGCCTCTGGCGCCCATTCGTCCCTTGCAACTCACTAGAGGGTCAAGACTAGCGTCACAAGGCATTGTCCCGTTGCCAACTCCCGCCTCATCCTCACCCTTGCGAGATAGGCTTCCAGGCACAACCAATGTCTTGCCGGAAGGACGATATAGCTCAACACCATCGCAGGTCCACGAGCGATGTCTGCTTCAAGACGAGAATGCAGTTGCAGCCGATGCTAGTGGGAGAAATGGTGAATCGCCGCAGAAAAGACGTCACCAAGGACCGAAGGTTGTTAAGGCAATGCAGACAGCAGCCAAGATCTGTCCGGCTCAAAATGGGGTGCCAACGAAGGCAGCACCGGGAGAGAACAACAAAAAAGTCGCCGAAGATGTGAGAGAAGCTTGCCGACTCTTTCATAATACAGTCGTGTACACAGCAGGAGATGTGGAAGAGAGCAAGGATTTGATGCAAAAGCTGGAAGCAATCGGTGTCACTGTCGTCCCAAACCTGGCACATTGGGATCGAGACTCAGATTGTCACCGTCACCTTGAGGAGACGGTCAGCGAGAGCCAGGCATTCCCAGGTCTTCAAAAGGTTGTACTTGTAGACGGAAAGCAGATCAAGAGTGCATGCTCTACAGTGACCAAAGCAATGCGTCTCAATCGAGGACATTTTCGGGAGAGTATAGAATTCTACGACCGTCGGGTTGCTCATGTAGATGAACAATCTGACAGGATCGGGGGCGGAGAAGCAAATAAGCAATCGTCAGCGAAGTGGAAGATGGGGACCTTGATGTACGACGAAAAGTCTGGAAGAAGTCGGTTTGTGCCTGCAGGCGTCGGGGGCGATTCAAGGGCGGAAACGACTTTTGGCATGTGACGGGCCGTGGGAGCGGTGAGTGGTACAAGTAATGGTAAGGTAGTGCAGCAAGATAGCATGATACAGGGCAGCGATTAGCCCTTTGAGTCGATTAAAAGCTTGATAAAGCTCTATCTTGACTCTGTTATCAAGGTGTCGGCATCAAATCATTTTGTGGAAGGTACTCGGCTATTGCACGTCGAATTAGAATTGAGCTTGTAGCAGTATCCAAGCCACGGTACAGTATGTTGCACGCAATCAGCAGACCACCGCGTACTTTCTTCTCTCGATTTAGAACGACTTGTATTCTTATTACCGGGAATAACATGAGGGAAACTCAAGTAAGGCATTCGCACTGTAGCGGCTTCCGTCGGTCTTGGTGTAGAGTAGGTACAGTACCCAAGGTACCTTAGGTAGAACAATGGTAGAGTATCCTCGGTGACGGAATGGCCCCTCTGACTCAAGACTGGAAGGTTAGTGGCTGCTGGATTAGGTCATCGGTCTTTATTAGCACCCGATCACATTGACTGACTACCTACCTTGTCGCTCTGTTACAACTACAGTACTGCACATTCTGTACCTATACCGTACCTTTATCGTGCAGCAGGAATACCAAAGTCAACTCAAGGCATTCTTCCTGATGATATTGACAGGTTGAGATTCTGATACTCTGATACTCTGATACTCACTGCTTCTGTGGCTGCCTGTTCCCAAACTTCACGCATCCGGACTGCGTCCATAACACTCTACATTGTCTTGGCGGGGGTGCCCAGATAACCATCACACAGTTGATTGACCTACAGCATTGCCATTTCGCTCTGCCGACATTTGCGGCTGTCGCTACCCTTTGGAAATCATCTCCGGTGCGCCCTTGACCTCTAAACTCTTGACGGTGGTCAGTCCACGTCGCCGACCAGCGGAACACGAGTCATTCCATCAGCCAGCCTCTGTCAAAAGGTCATTCGGTTCCGGCACAGCAGCCAGAGGCTAGCATTCCCAGGCAGAAGAGAAGACCGTTATACAGAGCCTGACACGAACGTGCGTTCGTCAGAGAAAGGACGGAAACAGGAAGAGACAAAAGATACCAAGGCAACAGTCGGATCATAATCTGGCGGCGTAAACAAGCACAAGCACAAGCGAGCCAGCGACAAGAGCAGGACTGGCCGAAGAGAGTGGCAATACGAAAAGACAAGCGAAACAAAAGAAACATAGATAAAGTTGAGGGATCCCCAGTCAAAGAGTCTCCGGCCGGTTCAGGTCGTGTAGACTCTTCGGAACCAAACCGCCCTCAGTCAGACTGGCTGACAACCGCCGAATCAACGTTTCTTCTCCCTCTCTTTCTCCGCCCCCTCCTCCTCCGCCTCCTCTTCCCCCCTCACTTTCTCCACCTGCTGCTCCCTCTGTTCCCGTTCTACCAAATTACGGTCCGAGCACGATTGTCCCTCCGATCCAGCCGACGCGAGATCTCCACGCTTCGTTGACCTCCCCGAACAAGCGGCGCCGCAGTCCTTCGCCATCACCGCTCTCTGCCGCTGTTCCTGCGTTGCCTTTGTTGTCAGCGACACCTTCACATCTTGATTCGCCTCCTGCCAAGCGACACAAGGGTGCAGCATCTGCCTCGTACCCCGAGAATATGAGACATGACAATCCTGACGAGTCTTCTCCGAACGGCAGCCACATACTGTCACAGCCCCTGTCGAATGGTTCTAGCAACAATGCTGATTCTACAAAGTCTCGCCTTATGAGCAACGGTTCGACATCTGACGCCCGCACAAATGGCCACTCTTTCGAGAGGCCGACCGCCCCTTTCTTCGGCCACGACCGGGAGGAGGTGACGCGCATACTCATACAGAGTCTGTCTGAATTAGGCTATCACAATGCTGCGAGCACTTTGAGCAGGGACAGCGGCTTCGAACTCGAGCTTCCCACTGTCGCTGCCTTCAGATCTGCCATTCATGCTGGTGAGTGGGCTGAAGCCGAGGCACTTCTATTTGGCCGGCGACAGGACAACGGTATCTCACTCAACCTTGCCTACCCACTCCTCAGCGATAAGACGAGTGGCGCTTCTTCGCCGGCGATCCACTCGGCTGGCCTGCCCCTGGCCGAGTCTGCTGATCGTCATGAGATGCTCTTCCTCATCCGTCAACAGAAATACCTCGAACTGCTGGAGAGTGGCGATCTGGCTACCGCGCTCATGGTCCTTCGTCAAGAGCTGACTCCGCTACATCAAGACGTGTCACGCCTACATACGCTTTCGAGGTACTGACGAGCCTCATGTAGTCCTTGTTCTATGAATTCCGCTGATGTTTCCTAGTCTGATAATGTGTGACTCAGCAAGTGATTTACGATCTCAAGCGAACTGGGACGGCTCCGCAGGTCAATCTCGGAATAGTTTGCTTTCCGAGCTATCAAGTGAGTCTTCTAGTCATCTTCTCTGCTCTCGTTCTCCGCTTCGTATCTTCAACTAATCTTTCCGAAGAATCGATATCGCCGTCGGTTATGATACCTGAACATCGCTTGGCTGTTTTACTAGATCAAGTGCAGGATCATCAGATCCGCCAATGTCTCTACCACAATACAACTACGCCACCATCGCTCTACCATGATCATGTTTGCGATGGCAATGACTTTCCTCTACACATTCTTCAGGAACTCAAAGATCATACTGACGAGGTCTGGAATCTCGAATTCTCACACAGCGGATCCATGCTCGCTTCTGCGGGAAAGGACAATAACGTCATCATATATAACACCAACAACTGGCGGCAGTTGTGGAACTTCCAAGAAATTCACGATAGCGGCTCCAGCGACCAAGGCGTGTGTTATGTTACATGGAGTCCTGACGACCGTTATCTGCTCAGCTGTTCACAAGCCAAAGAGATCGTCATCTACGACACCAAGAGTGGATACAAGATGGGTTGTATTGACCACTTCACCTATCCTGTGACAACTGCAGCATGGGCTCCTGACGGAGGCAGTTTTGTCGTAGGCTCGCAAGACGCCGATCGGCCACTCGGCCTTTATCAGCTTACAGACCAGAAGTTGATCCATGCCTGGTACAGCGATGACTCGAGAAAGCTTCGTGTCAATGATTGCAGCATGTCCCCGGATGGCAGTCGATTAGCGGCCATCACGGACGACAACAGAGTCCTCGTATACGACTTCCAGACCAAAGTTAAGATAGCCGACTGGTACATGGAAGACAAACTTACCTGCGTCACTCTCGGTCGTGATGGTAAGACCGTGCTAATCAGCATGAACGAAGGTCGCCTGATGCTTCTGGATTCCACGACTGGAGAGATTGTGCAGCGATATGCCGGTCTCAAGCAGAGCCAATTCGTCATTCGAAGTGCCTTTGGGGGCGCGAACGAGAATTTTGTCGTTAGTGGAAGCGAAGGTGAGTTCCTCCCGAAAACTCTTCTTGGCGACGAACGTCATCAACAACACAGAAAGTGGAAGGAGCGGATCGGAAGCTAAGATATGCCTGGCGCTAACTCGGGTCACACAGATTCACGTCTCTACATCTGGCGAACACAGACAGGTCAACAGGTCGCTGCTCTAGAGGCGCATCACCCGGGCACTGTCAACTGCGTGGCCTGGCACCCGACTGACTTTGGCATATTCGCGTCCGCTGGAGATGATCATAAAGTCAAGATGTATGTCGTTGCAGCTTCCCATATACTGATCTTGTCAACGATAATGCTGACCATCCACCACAGATGGTCAAATGACTATGTAGCCAGGCGTGCGTCCGCACTACTTGGCGGATTCGGACGAAACCTCGGTGACGGGCTCTGAGGGAACAAGGAGCGCAGAGAAAGATCCTGAACACGATGTGAATTCGGTGAAGGACACGGGATACTTTTGGACATGGACTTTTAAGACTGGACAAGGGCGTTTGCAGGTTTGCGTTTCGCAGGTAGGTCAAGATGATCGGCGTTTCCGTTTTGCTTCTGGATTTTCCTATGGTCACTCGATCCCCATCACACACCAAGGCGGTGACTGAACGGGGGATCGCACAGATTGTTCCGGCCATTCTACTTCTACAATTGCTCTTCGATCCCGTTATCCATAGCGTAGGCGTGGGCATGTGGGTGGCTAGTGTATGCAAAGTAACCCTATGTACATCAACCGACTGACCGACCAAACACTCTTCTTATCTTCGAAATTGCATATCTGCGGTCGAGGTCTTCTCTCCACATTGGAGGGAGAGGACCCCTGTACCATACTCGATTGACAATTGTCCGAGATGCCACAACGGACCACTTCGCGATAAATGACGTTCGGGAGCAGATCTACGCCATACACGAAGTAGATAAACCATTATCTTGACAAAGGGTAAAAAGTGTAAGGACGATACAAATCGCCACTAATCCCGCATGAACATAAGGTACCTCATGATAAGAATAGTAACGATATGATGTAACCGAGTTTTTCTACATGGGGGTAAATAATGCCAATGATCTGCCTCGCATCGATGAAATGGCAGCCGACCTTCGATTGAGAGTCTGCAGGAACCAATATGCAGTACAGCGCAGAACATGCAGTCTACCCACGACGACTGCAAAATGCGTGGTCCAAATGCTACTGTACATTTGCTGTATCGGGATGCGAACGGTCAAGCGCACGGGCCGGACCGGGCTTTGGAAGCATGTGTGCACTCTCTCTTTCGCCTTTTCACGATATCTGAAAGATTCGCTTAGGTAACTACCCGACTATGTTGCTCGATATGGGTCAAGTTATCTTATTATAGCGCGTTTTTTCCAGTCAAGGCACACTATATTGACTAGCATGCCTTTGAATCATACCTTATCTTCGAGGTGAGAAGCACTCAACACAGCCTCAGAGTGGCAATGGAGCCCCACCCCGCAGAGCTGCTCTTACCGGCCTTCTCTACGGTAAGGTACATGTCACTCAGAGCTTACAGACGTTGAAGGCCAGATCAGGTATGCGGCGATCAATTGAAGCTTTGTCGCCATCAATTCCAGGGCTGGCACAGACAGCAGATCACGTTTTTGACAAACGTTTGACGGCAACTTGAAGTTCTGCAGACTCCCAAAACTCGCTCAACTGTTCCGGTCTGAGCTGAGTGGTCTCACTTTACCAACCCTTCGGAGCCGACGTCCATTACGCTTGTCTCTCATCAATCGTCGGCTCCGATCCAGCGTGATTGCTCAACGTGACGGGGTGGGAAAGCGTGTACGCGAGCTGTAGATCTCCCCGTTATGACAGAGATATGCTTCCAACCGGTCGAGCGAAGTCCATTGCTATCTTATACGTTCCACCTCCACTGCCCGCCACTCCAACGTCTTATTCCCCGCGTGCGTGTCTTTTACTAGCGGTAACAGATGATCCATTGCCTACCCTTTGTTCGCCAGTACACGATTCCGCTAGTCTAGGCATGAATCTTTTGTTTCTCTGCTTCATATCTTACTGTACGCTTTCTAGTTCCATGTCTCTCACTCTACACTGTTCGGGTGATCTGCTCAGCTTGCTCGCATATGCCTGTCTAATCGTGTCACCATATCCCTTTCCCAACCCTTTCCCAAGCGTTTCCCATACCATGTCTCGAGTGGTTCCCAGAGTCCGGAACTAACGGAGAAGGATATCATTGGCGGGTTCGAACCCTGCGATAATTGTCTCCGTCCAGGAATCGAGAGAGTGACTATCGATGGTCCGACTTTCTCGTAATACTATATACAGCACTATGGTACGCCAAAAATTATTAAAAGCTTCAGCTGCATAAGTAGTATTTCGAACGGTTGATCTGCAGGAACCCGCGAGTAAGCCTGCGTTTCACAAGATCCTTCTGACCCGTAGGCGTCCATAATACGCGCTTTCCCTCTAGTGTACCATTGCACGGCCAGCCTATGCATGGGAACGCAAACACCACTGCAGAAATATTGTAGAGACCTTTCGTTCTACATGTTCGGCCTGGAGCTTTTCAAGGCCGTTTCGACTAGCGTGATAGTGACACGCTTTCAATCCCATACCAAAGCAATGGAAGATACAAGTCTGAAGATCCTCATGGGTATGTAACTTTCGGGCCTGCCGCAGCCTTCGCTCGCGCGCGTTGCAGCTTGTACTGCCTATGTGTCTTGCAACGTTTCTCACCTGCCCGCGCCGCACCGTGTCTGTGCGCGCGCCAACTGTTCTTCTTTTTCGCGTACACTTTCGTGCATACTATGACCAGGTATGGGAGAATTATCGATGATCACCGCCTTTTCCGTGCCTCGTGTTTCCTCGCCCTGCAGAGCTTCCTGCTCTGCTTGCTGCAGTCACAGTGTTCCGTACAGACATTAACGCCACCTCGTGCACTCTGATTTGTCGCACACACACCCTCCTTGCTCTGTTTATAGACTTTATTTCATGATTCTGATTCATGTCTTTTCTCGCTTTGCATCCGTTCCACACCTTTCTGGATAGCCCCATCCGGAATTCGTCGAGTCGGTTCTAGTAAAGCGTGTCCGAGGGGGTGGGGTTACATGCGTATGGTACCCTACCTGATGTGCGCACCGTACGGTCGTGCGTGCGGGCAGTGCATCGACCTTGTATGCAGGGCCCGGTAGGGAAGC
Source organism: Neodothiora populina (assembly GCF_041146345.1). Classification (NCBI taxonomy): domain Eukaryota; kingdom Fungi; phylum Ascomycota; class Dothideomycetes; order Dothideales; family Dothioraceae; genus Neodothiora; species Neodothiora populina. Next base: position 2,817,683 of record NW_027191413.1, read on the forward strand.
AACGACAGACCATCGTGCCGTCCCATTTTCCAGCATAGGTACTTGTATCATCAAGCATCATCGCGTGTGCCTTGGGATTTTCCGCCGATCATTTATAGTCTTTTCCATTTCCTTGTCGATTCTTTCTTCATCCTCCATCTCCAATTCACTCGTTCTGGCCCTGTGTAAGCAACAATTGCTCGTGGCACTAAACAAACGACTTCACAATCTTTTGAAACTTGCGGCTGATTCCCTCTTCTCCACACCCGTTTTGCTCGTCTACCGCTTGTTTCACTTTGCATAATCGTGAAGCATAAAAAAGGCCACATATCACGACCCTATCTGCATTCCGTTGCGATTTGATTCATCGATCATTCATCATGCTGTTCTCTTCAATCCTCTCAGTTGCTGTAGTAGCTTCGGCTGGAGCAATGGCTGCTGAATCTGCCGCTCCCTTTGTCATCGAGTACATGACCTCGCACCAACCCACTGGCAATCCAGATGGCCAAGTGAACTATTACCACGTCGATTTCAACCTGTCCTCGAGTAGCAAGGATGGCGCTCCAGTCAACTGCTGGGCAACGTGGGGTGATAACTCGTACAGCCAACAGGAGGCGTACTCAGTCAATGTGCCGACTGGCAGCTGGATTCCTTGTCAAGGGTCGGATCAGCACTTTGCTTTCCAGCTGTATCCCTACTTCTCCATTGGAAACTTCTCCCTTGGACTCTTGGAAAACTACACTGACTCCACGTATGTATTATCCTTTTCTCTGCAACTTGTGATTCTGTCTTCTATCTACTCCCTCCTGCGTTCCTCCATTTCAAGCGCGCACAATTTTCCTTGTATCGTTGGCCTTGGGGTCTTCTCACTGCGGCGATGTCTCCCAGTCCGTATTCTTTGGTTTCCTTCTACGCATCACCGCATTGCTCTAGCTTCGGCGCAAGAGTGATTACATACTCCGGGGAACCAAACATTGTTCTTCTCATCAATGAGCAATTGTGCTGATCTTCTTGTGTGCATCTAGTGGAACTGCCATGACCGCAACTACTACTACTCACGTCACAAACACGACTTCTGCATATGCCTGCGATATTACAGCAAGCGAAGTCGAATACGTCCAGCACGCTCATGGTGATTGTTCCATGGCCGCGAATGCTTCTGTCGTTACCGTTCCAGCCGCAGACGTCGTCCCCGCGACTGCCTGCACGAAAAACGTCAATGCCACCTTCATGGCCGCCTACCCTACCAAGTGGGGACAAACGATTCTCCTCACTGGTAGTCTTCCACAGCTCGGAAGCTGGAACGCCAAGAAAGCGATCAAGATGAAGGGTAGCTCTCCTAGCCCACCCCCAGCATGGCCCATCTTCACCGCATATGTGGACATCGAACCTGGTGTCGATTTCGAGTACAGATACATCTTCGTCAACACGACAGGCAAGCGGACGGAGGAGTACGGCGACAACAGATACGACACTACCCCGAGCTACGCATGCAACGGGAACTACCTGGTCGGTCAGGATCCTGATGATGTCCGTATCGAGTAGATTGGCAGTCACTTATGAGTGTCGGAGCCCCGGATTGCCTTTTTCCAGTGCCTGGCCACCTGCATGATTTTGCGGATACACACATGGCACAGAAAGAGATCGTCCATGCAATGACTCTATTCGGAGATTGGGCCTTTTTGAAGTTGAGCAACCCACGGAGATCAGTGTACGAGGAGGGACTCGTCGAGTATACTGAATAATGACGATGTGACGAGATATGAACTAGAAGGCGATATATTATTGGGGTATAATCGCAAAGACTACAGAAAGGTCTTTGACGTTCAAGGCATGGATTTGAAACAGGTTTTTTGAAAGTACATAATTGACAAAACATTTGAATGATCTTACTGGTCCATCTCATGCTATTTTGTGATTGTTTTGTCTCGGATCGCTGGACCGAGAGAGGTCTCATCTCTGCTGATGCATCCTTTGAAACCCCCCAGACTGTGTGATTCGACAGCCACGCGACAGAAGACAGGGGTGATGTGAGGAACTAGAGGGGAATATTATTGTTCTTGCATATGCGTTGCGCCACCACCATGCAAGCGTTCTTATGAAGAAAAAGAAAGCAAAGCAGAGGGATGTGAAGAGATCAAGTGAGACATTTTCCTTTTTCTCTCTTAATTCTTTTTTGTGCCTTTTCCTGTTATAAATATCTACAGTAGCATGCTTCCAGCAGGATGGCACGAACGACTGTTAATGTTTTAGTTCAATCCCAAAGCAGACTCTTCCGGTTTGGTCTTTTCTTAGCCCTTTCTTTTTTTTCTGCATACTTCTTGTTCTTCTTCTTTTGAGTAGGAGAAGGGGGAACCGCCGATGGTATTTCCGAGTCGTTGGCATTGCTACTGTCGCTGCTACTGCTGATGCAACCTAATTGAAGTTTCCATGTGCTCAATGGGAATCACAAGGCACACTTGCTTATTCGTTTTCAGGGACTTGTAGTGAACCTACTGGTCTCTGAAACCAAGCGCTCGGTTATATGATGTCTTTCTCTCCTACTGGCGTATCTCCGTCCCTTCATTGTTCAAGAACTCTTCAATCACCTCCTCAGCAATCAATCTCTTCTCGCTCGATCTCCTACGAGCTGGCTTGCTGTATCTCACCAGGATCTCTCTTGTGCATGTTTCACCCCAGTCGCATCTTTCTGGCATCTACCGCTCCTTACTTCTTATGTACAAATATATAAACTTTGTTCCCTCAGAGGTTCCGATTTCCAAGACGTTTCTTTCTGTTCTTTGGGTATGCAGGTACAGTCGTATCCTCGGAAATTGTCGGTCCTTGGCTGTCATCTTAGATACTGTGACCTTTGGCAGTCAAAAGATGTGGGTTATACTTCATGACACGATGGTTCTTGATCATGGTCTATAGTCTGCGGGTCTAGAGTTCGTGGTATGGTTCGTACCATGGACTAATCACTTGACATTTTCTGGGGTTTCTTAATTGCTTGGTTCACCCTCACTTAAGACCTTCGTAGCTATCTTGCCTCTGTCTCGGTGTTAGCAATGAAATGTGTCTCGGGGGCATCACTGCGGAATGTAGAAACACCGCCCCGCGCAGAGAGGTATGGGATAAATCACTCGCCGCAGGGCCCATGGAAAACCCGTCGATATAGTTCGTGGAGTCGGAACGTCGCGGTCGATACCGTGGTCGACACTAGACATTTTTCTCTTCTTCCATTACTCGAGTCCCCATGTCTCTCATGTCTTCGTCTTGTTACCAGATTTGGAAAGTGCGTATATCCCTCGAGAATGGAACGGTAGGGGATACCGCGGAGATATCGAGAAAGGAAAAAGAGAGCCGAGAGATCAATCTACAATCAGACACCCGGCTGATAGAACCATCGATATTGTTTGTGAGATCAAGAGATATCTCATTGTGATGTAGTGGACATCTACAAAGTCTCCCTGCCTGTATCTAGGGGTGCAATTGTGAATCGGTTGTGCTTCGAGGTGTTATGAATGCCTTGTGAGATACCACCGGGGGGTGTGCTTCTTGTCTGTAAGCGCCGGGTGCGGTCTTACTAGACCTTTCGATTATTAGCATTGGATTCGTTGCTGATAAGCAGCGGTCCTAGATTCTTCTGCTCTGTAGCAGTGAAGTGAATATAGTGGGAGAGCTCGGACTTTGGCTTTGACATATAGTTCTTCATATATGAGTCGTTTCTTATAGATGTATACAAAAGGAGGCAGAGGGGGGTGTGGTGTAGGTGGAGCAAGACTCTCGAAGAGCAAGATAGGATGCGGTCGTATGAGTTGCCGTTTGAGTGAGATAAATAAAGGGATGACATGGGAGAAGTATCCTATCTTTGCGTTATGCAAGTGTTGTCAGAGTATCTGTGGCGTTAGATAAGATGAAACGTGTCTCAGCACGAGAAGTGTGAAGTGTCACTTTCAGATTCTGCATACCTTGACTGTTATTCATGGAGCTGAGAGGAATATATATTGCAAGGAGCTTGTGTATTCCCTTTTTGTTCAGAGGCAGGATGCTTCATGCTAAGTGCCGGATCTTAGCTACCGAAAGGAAGACAACAGAGTGCTACTGAGCCGATGATAAACATGTAACATACCAGACCACAGAAAGCAATCGTATATGGTGAAGCAATTGAAATGATGGCATGTAAACATGCAAGGACACAGTCGCATTTTGCTGGACTGACATGCAACGGCACAAAAAGCAGAAGACAAGTAAAGAACGCTTGATAGAAGAGATAAAAGATAGGAAAATAAATCACCACGTCCCACCGTCGACTCCCTTCATCTCTTTCCAAAACTGCCTCGGATCAATCTCAGCAACAACAGGCAAGACCTGAAACCTCAGCCCCGAAAACCCAACGATGCAATTGAATGCTCGATCTCTGCCCTTGACACCCTTTAGCGTCATGGTCTCTCCGTTTGTAAACACAAACTCCAGACCCATAGCTTTGGTGGGCACCAGAGGAATGGTAGGCAGACCGGGAGGTGCGAGAGAAGAATATGTCTTGCGCATCTCGATCAATTCTGGCCAAGTATGGCGCCAGACTTCTTTACTCTTGTCGAGGCGCGTGAAGCGCAGACCGGACGAGTATATTGTCAGATGTCCTCGGATCTGATTTTGGTGGGCGCGGAAAGAGAGGATGTCCTGACTGTCTAGGATACTGGTCGAGGATTTGGCGCTCACAAAGGATGCTGTATCACTGGCAACCGAGCTTTCGCTGTCGCTGCTGGATGTGGTGGTTTCGTCATTGCTGTCGTAGAAATCATTGTTGTGCATGTCATCGATTGGCTCTATTGGTCCGTTGACAGAGACAGCCGTGCCGCCGAGATAAGCTGAAGCATGAGATCTCTCTTTCGCGTGTTGTTTCTCTACTTTTCTCTCGATGAGGCGGACTCGTGTATTCTGTGCCTTTTCTCGAAGACACATCATGGACCATTCGTTGTCATCTGGAATATCCCAGAAAATCCACATGATTGTATTGACAATATGCCTATACTGTGGATACCAACTTCTTACCCAAAACCCTAAGAAGAAATTAGAGATGCAAAACAGCCAGACGGTCTTCATGCTGGCATCCGTGCTGGTCAAAGTGCCAAAGACAACAGCACAAGCGAGCCAATAGAGTGATGCCCAGGTCAGTCCAGGAGCACGCCACTCATAGAAGTTGTTCATTATTTCGAGGAAGCTAGCTACATCGGATGTGTAGTACTGCAGTTTACCCAATTCCTCCGTGGCAGAATCCGGCCAATCGTCTCCGTGCTTGTTGATAAGCTCGGTCAGCCTATGTGCGGCCTTGCCACTGTCTCTGGTTCGGTTGTACGACTCTCGAATAGCAGAAGCTTTCTTTTCGCTATATTTGTTCTCCAACACTTTGAACGCAAAGTATGCCAGGGCAAAGGTTACTACGTAGTTCATGTACCATACAATGCACCAGACGAACAGCCACCGCCCTGTCTTTGCCGGGTGTTCCCAGCGATAGAGTTGGCGTAGAGATACAAGGAAAGGTTGCCAGGGCGAGAATGCGATAAGCAAACGTTCTAGTTGTCCGATCATTGTATCGCGATCGAAAGGTGCCTGTCCAGCATAGTCGACATGTCTCATGCTGTTATGCACGAAATTGAGCACATTATGCTTAGACCTCGCGGACAGATAGGAACGCCAATCCAGAACTTGCTTTCCAGATATTTTGTCAAGTGTGTAATGGTTTTCTTTTCGCGGAATGGGTACCTCGCGTTTCGGGACGACTATAACACGCTTTATGTGATGTGTGGTAGTCCAGGCGACTTTGCGATTCTCTCTGGCTTTATCGAGAGCGCGGATACGTGCTTCGTTATGCTCGATGTCGCCCAAGTCGCCGGAGATGCGACGACGAGGAGATGCACATTTCGCTCTATCCAGCGAGTCATGTGCATTGAGGTAAGCCTCATCCGCCCCATCTGACAGGTAAGGCTCGTCCTCAAGCATAACTTTGGAGGTCGCTATCTTCTTCGCCGCTTGAATGGGATGGGCTAAGGCGTGGATACCCGAAGAAAGATTGTCCTTGAATCTATGGGCGGTCGCTTCAGCACCCTTGTGTTTCTCGGCGATCAGCATCGACGGCTCGAACGCAGGATTATGAAGTTCCTCATATGGATCATCAAACTCGTCATCCTGCGCCTGAGCTTCCTCGGGACTCGCATTGTGCTTCCATAGAAGATGCTTTGTTTTGACTTTGGTCTGTCTGCCTATGCTTTTCACCTTCTGCGTCTTATTGTGGACGTACTCCTTTGTGGTCAATCGGCGCTGAGGGGCGCCGCCAGCACTCATGGCCGAGTCTCGTTTGCTGGATGCTTCGGTGACACTTGTGGTCTCTTCGGACCATCGTGAGTAGCTGCGACGCGAGTCGACATTTCGAGGTGGGGTCGTCCTGGTGTTGACAGACTTCTGTCCTCGCACAAGTCCGACATCATGTGAGTTGGCCATTGAGTTTTGTCACAGGAATTTCCAGGTCGCCCATGTTGACACTGTACATATCCCCAAGGTTACCTTATTGTTAAAGAAGAAAGCAAGTGGAGGCAATAGTAAAGGACACTGGAGCGGTGCATGACCAAAGGTTACACAATCGACCCCTTAGAGGCAATCTTGAATATTGGTGTTCCCGTGTATCGAGTATCTTTGTATAGAAACTCTATCAGCATCACCCGACACAAGGACCATTCAGGCCATGAGCGGCAGGGCAGACTTCCTGGATTTCAAGATGTTATGGTCCATCCTGGTTGAGGTGACCATTCATATGCCATGACATCATTGGCGAGGGTCTGCTATGACCCCCACACAAGCCGTATCTGACGGAGCGCCTTCCTTGATCGGCGATTGGCGTCAAATCATAGAGCATACAGTACCTCTCCGCTACTGACTACGAACGTTGGCTGCGCATCCACTGGCTCGTCAACGCGATATCTAGGAGTCTTGCCCCAGATCCTCCCGTGAGATACGGATACGGACAAGCTGTGCTGCCTCCGTGCTGTGAATTCATGTCACAAGCATTGGCTGGGTGTAGCTGCATATCACCTGTGGCGCGTCCATCACTCAGCGGAGATGGCAGGCAAACGCATCCACGACTATTTCGAGCCAGCGACGAAGAGACAGAAAACGACATCTAGTCCGGAAGATACCAGAGACCAACCAGTGGCATTAGCTGTGCCTCGGATCCCTGGTCTTTCTGTGGTGCAGTCGTTCATTACACGGTCGGAGGAATCGGCTTTGTTGGCGTATCTGGACAATCAGCACTGGCGGACCGATCTCTCACGCCGTACTATGCATTATGGCGGTCAATACTGCCTCATGCCTCCTCGCTCTGCCACCCCTTCCGAGCGGAAGGCAATTGAGCAAAACATAATCATGGCGCCTCCTTTTCCTGTTGAACTTGGTCCAATAGTAGAAAGAATGGTCGCGCATGGATTGTTCACTGAAACGACAAAACCAGAGTATATGATCGTCAACGAGTATTTACCTGGACAAGGCATCTCCGCTCATGTCGAGAACTTTCGTTTTGGAGAGCCAGTATGTTCACTTACCTTGGCGGGAGACGATACTATGCGGTTCCATGAACTCGAGAGCGCCAACGATGGCAGTGTGAGGTCTGGCAAAGCATCTGTAGCACCAAGAACGGGAGTTCGTACTGATGTGCTCCTCCGTCGAAGAAGTCTTATCATACTCGAGCGAGATGCTCGGAGTAAGTGGCAGCACGAGATAACTCGAGGTCGCAAATCTGGAAAACCACCGGGTTGGAGGAGAGTTAGTCTGACCTTTAGGACCGAGAAGAAAAAGAATCGCGACTTCTAGAGCTCAGTGTGACACAGATGATCGCTTCGGTAGTTGAAGTTCAGGCAAATCACAACGAGCCACACTGAGATCAAAGCGGTCCCCATATGGTACATCAGCATTGCGATCCTGTCGCATAGATCGGATGAACATAGGCTATCGGTTTTCGACATGGTCATGGAAATGCGTCCTGTTAAGAATTATACACCGCAATTGCCGTAGCACGGTCAAGGCGCCACAACGCGAAAAAGAGTAACGTCCGGGTGTAAAATCGTTGTTGGATGGCAATTTTCAGTCCGCATAGGCGACAGAGATCTTATGTCGATGCATCCATCGTATATACATGAAGAAGAAAACCATTTGATCGTATTTTGTATACACGCTCATATCGGATGGCGGATTCAAGTTTTCGAGGGCAAAGTAAAAAGACCGAGCCCAAGAAAGCAGCTGTGCAGCCAGACCGTTGTGATTCTCATCGATCTCATCTGAGATTTGGGGTTGGTGATTTTACCGTATATTTCTCCATCAGAGCCGCCTACGTAAGTTTTCGCTGCCCTACGCATGTCGTAGCTATTTTGGCAGATCTAGGCATGGAGAGATTAACAAGCTCGAGTTGATACATGGCTCAGGCTGAGTGAATTTTGTGATTAGAGATGGACCATTTTCGCAACTTATCGACGCCCGACAGTACTGATCATCTCGCAGACCGAGGGTGTCAAGTTGCTGGGCTGAGCAGAGTTACCTGCGCCCTGGTGATCCAATGTATTTTTCCGTAATCACCACCTGACTCCGTCAAAGTGAGGGGATACTTGCTATGATGTAGCAAGTGCAATGGAATTGAAGAGGGAGGGTGTCAAGAGGCCGCCTGTTGCCATAGTTGCGGACCGCTGGTAGCGGTCAAGATATCGGTAACATCAGATCCGAAACGATGCGACGAGATCCTCACCGGCACGAGCAGCACGCTATGGTAAAGAAATGAAATGCAGCGACGGAGCGGTGGTCCAACCTTCTAATGCAAACAACAGATTTCGTCATTCGTCGACGGCGAGTCGTGATAAGAGGAGCAACGTTTGATTGCGGCGTCTGAGCGTAGTAATTTGTGCTAAATGCGGCTTGCTGAAGCCGGCAGCTTCGCCTTATAAGGCTTCTCGTTGCTATGAAGCACACATTGCTGTCGACGACCGTGCTGACGAGTGGTTGTGCGGTGGAAGCAATCGAAAGTGCCTCTACTTGCGAATCAAAGACAAGATGCCCAAGCAGCAGCAGTGCACTGTGATGATATAGAGTGTGATCAGCGCAGGAATATATTGCAACGCACTACAAGTTTGTACAAGCTCGACACGAGAAAGTCGTTGTGTTGCGCCAAGGGCAGGCAGAGCGTCAGGTGCACGGGAAAAAGCCGCCATAGCAACCAGGGAAATGTGGTAAACACCCGAGCGAGCGAACGAACGTCCCCCAGACATGGTAATTGAATTTCTGGCTAGTCTATAATTCAGCGCATAGTCTACTAGAGGCCGTGCAGCGTTCGATAACCATTCTACGAGCATGTAACTGCTATTCTTAAAAGACTGCTGCAAGCCGCCTTAACCTTCAGGCGCGCTCTCATTCTTTTGCCTGTCCTTACCTTCTTGCGTTGACCGCGGAGCCCAGGCACCTTTATATTTCGAGAGTCTGCACAGAAGATGTATTCAGCTTCTGGAGAGGCCGCTATGGCCGACGACTATGAGATGCTAGAGGAGCTTGGAAGTGAGTTTTCGGTCTGCTGTGTGTACTCGAGGGATGGCGATGGCTGACCTAGACATTGTAGGCGGAAGCTTCGGTGTTGTCTACAAAGCTATTGACAAAACCACAGGCGATCTTGTCGCCATCAAACATGTACGTGGAGACCCAATCTGCGGCCGACTAATCCATGTCATCTTGTGTTACTGACGTCTTCCCTGAAGATTGATCTCGAGGGTAGTGACGATGATATTCGAGAAATTCAGCAAGAGATCTCGTTGCTCAGTACATGCTCGAGCAACCACGTCACCAGATACAAGGCTAGTTTCGTGCGAGGTGTCAAGCTATGGATTGTCATGGAATATCTGGGCGGAGGCTCTTGTCTGGACTTGGTAAGTGATGTGCTCGGAACCGGCTCCTTCCATTTATGTCCAACTAACACACTGCACCAGCTCAAATCAGGCTCCTTTTCCGAAGCACAGATTGCCGTCATCATGCGCGAGCTTCTCCAAGGCCTCGACTACCTACACAGTACTGGCAAGATCCACCGAGACATCAAAGCGGCCAATGTTCTATTGTCATCAGACGGCCTCGTCAAGATTGCCGACTTTGGCGTTGCCGCACAGCTTACCAACATCAAATCGCAACGTCTGACATTTGTCGGCACTCCATTCTGGATGGCTCCCGAGGTCATCCAAGAGGCAGGTTACGACTTCAAGGCTGACATCTGGAGTCTTGGTATCACAGCAATGGAACTAGCCAATGGCGAACCCCCTCACAGTCAAGTGCACCCAATGAAGGTCTTGTTCTTGATCCCGAAAGAAAAACCCCCACGATTGGAGGGAGCAAAATGGAGCAGAGACTTCAAGGATTTTGTGGCTGCTTGTCTGAACAAGGATGCCGAGGCCCGACCAACAGCCAAATCACTTCTCAAGCATCGTTTCATCCAGCGCGCGGGCAAAGTAGATACTTTGAGATCACTTGTGGAACGATCACGCAGCGGACGGTCAAGCGACAAAGCTGATCGTCTGAGATACTACGAGGAGACTTTGCACGCCATGAGCCATTCCGCCGAAGACGACGACTGGATCTTCGACACGGTCAAGCAGGCCACGTACCGCCCGCAGCAGCTCCCGATACCGAAACACACTGTCAAGAGACGAAAGCTATCCCGAATCATATCAGACGAAGAGGCTGCAGACGCCGCGGCCATGCTGGAGAGTCTCGACATCAACGCGGCGCCTCTATCGTCCTCCACCCCAACCTACTCTTCCGACTACTCCAGCACGATTCGCACCCCGAAGCCACAGCCACGGCCAGCATCTCCATCAGAGAACAGGAAATCGTCCGCAAACACGGCGCGAAGGATATCGGGATCGAATGCGACAGCAAGGAGAACAAATAGAGAATCATCCGGGACAGCTCGCCGAATTTCAGGACAGGCCAAGCAGCCCTTGGGTCTCGACATGTCATTTGGTAATGGCACGAGTGTCGTGCGCCCTTTCCGCCGAGTCTCTTCAGGCGGAAATTACCACCAAGCTCAAAGACCACACACAGCGGATGCGGCACTTTTGATAGCAGAAGATGCGTACGAGGACAACTCATCAGACCTTGAGAATGAAAAGCCTGGAGTCGTCGCTGTGCCCGTTCAAGCGACCAAGGAGACGGTCCTAGGACGCAGGGCATATGCAAAATGTATCGACCCCGCGCTGCAAGAGGCGTATGCATCGACTGCACCTGGATCAAAGCAGACTGTCTTGGCACGATTCGCGGAAGCCTGGGATGCGCTCGACGCAGTGGACCCCGAGGGAGAGCTTCTCTTCCTCAAGTCACTGTTTGAGCGGATACAGGCAGATCCCAAGCTCGCTTCACAGGTGATGCCCACGAAGGCTGCAACCTCGCAACTCACTGCACAACTCACTTCGCAGCGTATGAACGGATTTTCAGTCAAGTCAGGACAGCAGCTACAGAGTCACCGACTGTCGATGCATGCAACGTCGGCTCTAGGTGACATGGATACATTGGCAACACCTCCACTTTCACCTTTGAAGCAGCAAGTGACAGGCAGACTGACGCCCAAACTTGTCATCTCTCCGCACAATCCTCATCTCAAGGAACACCACAGTCGTCGACAATCGATCGCACCGAACATGGCGCTGGAGAAAGAGTACGACGTAGCGGAGAAGAAGAGACCAAGCAGCAGCCGATCTGTAATTGCTGAGGAGAAGTTACCTGGAAATGTGGTACCTGGGCTCGAGCATGTAGGCATGTTGGCCGATGCTCTGTACGGGAGGTGGAGCGAGGGCCTGAAAATGAGATGGCCGCTGGCCTGATCGTAGCCCACAGATGTGGAGTGGATCAGGAGGTGGGGAAGAAGAGTGGAGACGAGGGGGTTTGGAGACGGAGAAGAAGGTCCCTACACTACATTTGAAGGTGGTGAGGGACAGGGTTCAAGCAATCTCGTGATTGGTTGTGACGACAAATCTTTCTATTCTTGTCAGTACTAACAATTTGGGGAGTGAGTTTTCGGGTCGGCTGTATTTCATCGTTGCAGCTGGGCTGCTGGGCTGGGCATTTTGTTTGCTGTTATCTGTTGAGATTCGATTGAGCGAGCGTGAGCGTAGCATTTGCATCTAGCATTGGGCGCTTCTGGTACATCAGGGGCAACGAGGGACGACGACGCAGCGAAAGGGAGTTTTTGTTCTCTGTTTTCGAGTCTTGTGGATCTTTACGGAGCATTGCAGATAGGAAACAACAAATTGATCACATTGAGCTGTATGTCTATCTTCGAGGTCATTTCTGTATTCTTCATACGTAGTCATGTGTTAGAGCTTTCTGAGGTAAGCTATAAGAATCTGGCAGCTTCGCACAAGTCAGCGCACAGACGTGAGTATAAGCATGCAAACACCTCTCCTTCGTACATGTTCCTTTTGCATCCGATCCCCGGTGGAAGTAGGTACCTTAGGTACTGTTGTGCCTCTAGCAGAAGCATACCCAGGGATGACATCTACGATCAAGAACCCTAGCGTGTTGTCAAACCAGAAGAATTGTTCAGCTGTGACCAGGAGATGATGCATAACCGTTTCGTAGCTCATCAACGGGGTGGGGTAGTCACTGTAAAGAAGGTTCAAAACACATGATGCAGACGTTTTACACATTTGGTGTTTTTGACTTGAGGTGGGCTTGACATGGCCACAGTTCGTCGTCCTGGTCAGCTTATGGTGATGACTGTACCGGTGGTCATACTGCACGGCAGAAGGCAGAGGAAGTCATGATATGGTCAGACAAGTCTAGAGGGTTTGCACACGACAGAGCCAGGTCCAGGTCCAAGCGCGAGGAGCGAGCGATTGAACGAAGACTGTAGAGCAAGACAAAAGGGTTCCGTTCGGGACGTGGATTGTTCCCCCCGTGGTTTGATTGTATTGCCAGTGCATTCGGCGGCCGGTCATAGAGTGATACAGTAGTCAAGAAGAGAGAGAGACGGAGAGGGCACAGAGAGGATAGAGAGGCCAAGGCCGTTCAGGGCTGGCGCTGAAATCAATTATCCTCTTGCTCGAGTTTGATGTAGATGATACTCTGTGTTCCATACAGTCCGCGCGTCCGACTATTCCTATTCGCTACGATTTCACTTTCAGGACAACTAAGGCAAAGTGAAGAGGCCATTGTACGCATTATTCATATGTTGCATATGATTTGTCCCAAGCATCAAGGCTTAGCTCAAGCGATACGGAGGTCTTCCTTGTCTTTCTCTCTCGAGTCTCTTGTCTCTTGTCTCTCTTCCTGTTCCTGTCCCTGAAACTCCACAAAAACGCCCTGCAGGAATCCTATAAACCTTGACGAACACAGAGTTTCTGGGGATGATTATGTCTTTGTTGATGCAATAGTTGTAAACGTTGTTTTTCGTCTCCGACTGGACAGCTACTCCTCCAGCTCTTATCTTATCTCTATTGTCACTCTAGCACTCTCCCACCCGGCAGTTGAGGACTTGTTTCTCCAAACATACCGTACCTTAGTCACGCGCCCTCCCCAGTGAATCGTCACCGTCACTGGAAGACCCTTGATGGATCAGGTACAACAACATTACCTCGACCATCACCAACGCACCACCTCTTCGACAATAACGCCACCAGAGACAACACAATTCCTGACCAAACGACAAAAGAGTCATGACATGTCGACGACTCCTCCGATCCAAAGTGCGATAGGCGGCGGAGGAGGAGGAGGGGGAGGCCACGGCAGACACGACAGCACTCAGACTCCCCGAACATCAGCATTCACCCGCGTCTCTGCGGATCTCGGTCATGCACGCTCAATGTCCGGAGCAGACGCTGCTCGCAAAACGAAACGATTCAGCTTGACCTTTCCGATCAATACCACCGCATTGGATGGGTCAGCCACACCCTCACCGACTCGTCCCTCGACGACCACGACGACGACAACGGCGCCCTTCGGTCTTGCGGAAAGTTTCGCTTCACCCACCGCCGGACCCACAGACTCGACTTTCCTGACTGCAGTTGCTGCTCAGGAGAGACGAGTGCTCGAGCTGAAGGAAGAACTACACAAGGCCGAGGGGGAGCTCAAGAGACTGAAACAGGAATGGGCACTGCATGAAGCAGCGCGCAAGAGACACGACGTCAGGCGGGTGCAGAGACTTGAGAATATGAACTCTCCTCCGTCGACTTCGGCCTCGTCGCATAATGTCAACCTGGAGGATGACGTCGATGGGTCGTCTGCCTGGATGCAGCAAGAGATGGAAAGGCGAAAGGCGCTGCTGAACGGCACAAAGACATCCAATCGCACCGTCTTTTCTGGCTCTCGCCATGCAAGAACGCTGTCCCTGCTGTCTCCCACAGTGCAGCCTGCAAAGGCTGCCCTGCAACGTGACATGGACGTTCGCACCAGGTCTCGATCACCCACTGCGCCGGAGCGACCGAGTCGACCGGTGCGTTTGGGAACAGATGAGCTGCTCACCAACGAAGTCGCCGACAATGCCGATGTGAACATTGATCTCGGTCTGCCGAGGGACGTCCTAATGAAGACTGGCAAACAGATGGCCACCGACTTCCGCGACGGACTGTGGACATTCATCGAAGACCTCAGACAAGCCACGGTGGGTGACGAGGGCGTCAATGGCACTTCGACCAGAACTCAATCCCAGCAAAGTCCTGTTCTGGGCCAGAAGAGTCTGAGACCGCAGCCCAGTCGGGGAAGCCTCAGACCACCCACAAGACCACCGCCCGCTCTCAAGAGACATTCCACCACAAGCAGTAAACGCACCGTCACCCCTTCCCCGCCCGCACGATCGAACAGTGACAGCAGGGATGTATCTGCTCTGATCGATCTCGGGACTTCTTTCTGGAGAGAGAACGGCGTGGACGAAGCAAGAGTAGAAGAGCGTCCGGTGAACAAGAAACTGGGCAAGAAAAAGTCCCAGGTTCTTCCCAAGCCATTGTTAGCCCAGGACGACGGATTCGAAAACTGGGACAATTGGGATACCCCTGAAGATGGTAGCGGCCAGAGCGCAGAGAAGTCCAACAGCAGCGACACATCGTTCTCGACGTCCGACAACCATGTCGGTGCGGGCTCTCGCGTCACCAGCCGCAATACCAGCGTCAGGTAAGTGGGAGCGTGTACCACCCCACCCCTTGTCTTGACAAAGTAAAGAAGAAAAGACTGCTTCCCTGCTTTCGATGAACAAAACCACTGACGTGTCATCGGGTGACTAGCTCAGCCTATGACGGCAGCAACGGCGTCAACCCTCAGCAGAGCGACCGCGGCAGCAGTACGAAACGCGAGTCCATCCCCTGGCCGACACTGACGAAGCTGGCGCCCAGCAGTCTCAGACGCACCGCTTCCAATCTGATGGCTGATTGGGAGGCGAGTGTCGCCAATTCGCCTGTGGACGAGGGTGCTCAGCAGATTGATTACATGGCTGGGGAGGCTGCTTCGCCGACTGGGTCATTCGTATCCAAGGACCACAAAGCCGGTTGAGTTTGATCTAGATGAGCAGAGAGTGGTGGTGATGGTGCAACCTTTCTTGCTCTTTTTCGTTCTCATATCTTCACTTGTATGAACACTGTATATAGTACTATACCTGAAGGAGCGTTTTTATTTTGATCAAGAAATCGAAAGCTAGATGGCTTGATGCTGCGGCTTATTATTACCTCTTCCTGTCTTGTTCGCTGGTTCTCTCTTGCACACATCATTGCGTACTGTACATACCACCGTATCTTGTTTGACAATACCTGACAGGCAAATAACGTCTACTCAAGTCAGCGTCGGTCGCAGACGGGGCGCAGGTAGCGGGCAGCGGCGGCGGGCGAAAAGACTCCCGATTGACTGTCGGACTTTTCTGCCACTTAGTGCTGCGACTACTCCGCAATAATTATATCGATCATAATACTGCTGTCCGTACCTGCCTGTCTAGTTTGATCTACTCTATTTTTGCTGTACCGTACTGTATTGCCACTTATACGCCCGGAAAGGAATCACGGAATCGAGAAATACGGCATTTTGGTCCTCTGGACTTTTGAATTTGGACGCTTAGATATCATACGACTCTGAACGGACGGACTAGGGACCTTTGTCTTTCGCAGCGCAACCGCATCAAGGCCAACGACTACAGAATTCGCTTTGTTTGTTCAAGTCGACTCTCTCATCACCCGTCGCATTCTACGGACGGCTTGTTTCCGGCATCTGCGACAGCGCTTTCTCTCTCCTTCCATCTTGGAACAATCTCAAAACCACGGAGTCAAAGAACGCCTCGATTGCGATTAATCATCTGGTTTTCTGCAAATCTCTGCTGCTGAAAGACGAAAGTGCGGAGATAACAGGGCTGTAGAAAGAGCTGCAGAGTCAGAACTTGAAGGGTAGTGACAGAAGACAAAAGAACGAAAAAATGTCGTTTCCGGGCATGGGCATGGGCATGGGCATGGGCATGGGTGGAGGAGCGTCACAGCAGGCGAACATGTCCGATGAACAACTCAAGGAGCAGCAGATGATCAAATACGTATGTGCCTCTTCCCACGACCCGAGCAGACATTGCACAGAAGAAGTCGCGAGTCCTGACAACAAGAACAGATGCAATCGGCCATGGAGTCATGTCCGGCCAAAACCGCCATATCGGGAGTCATGGGATTCGGTCTAGGAGGAGCATTCGGTCTGTTCATGAGCAGTGTAAGTTTTCGCATCTTCCCTCCACTCTCCAATCCTCCCTTCTTTGCTGAGACTGATGTCCCAAAAAGATGCGCTACGACACACCGATGATGGCTCAAGGCACAACGGAAATCACAAACTACCCGATCCGCGAGCAGCTGCGCCGGGGCTTCAAGGACATGGGAAAAGCCAGTTGGAGCAGCGCCAAGAACTTCGGACTCGTGGGCGCCATTTTTGCGGGGACGGAGTGCTGTATCGAGGGCGTGAGTTCTTTTTCTTTATCCATATACCTTTCCCCCCCCCCCACATCCCATTGTACCCTCCCCCGCTTTCCTCCTCGTTGCTTGAGCAGAGAGAACAGGATACTAAGAAAACCAGCTCCGCGCCAAAAACGACCTCTACAACGGCGTCGCAGCAGGCTGTCTGACCGGCGGCGCTCTGGCAGCGAAAGCAGGTCCACAGGCCGCCGCGTTTGGCTGTGCGGGTTTCGCCGCGTTCAGTGCCGCTATCGACTGGTACATGAGGATGGATAGTGATGACCCTGGTGCGGATCCCATTGCTTGATCTCGTTCTTTTCGTTTCGCTTTTTATCATCCTTGTTCACGTTCGTTCTTGCCGTTCAGTTATGGAATGGACATATCTGCAGAGATGAGGACAAACGCAGTGAGGAACGAGGGTCAGGGCTGAGGGCAGGCCATGTATTTATACCTATTTCTATTTCAATTTCTTCTCTTTCATCATAATGCTCGACCCTGCACCGCATAGCATGGCATAGCATAGCATGGGCAAAAGCAGGGATTGGGTGGTGGTGGGAGATATGGGCGTATCGTTTCACTTTTCTTCAATGCTTACTTCCTGCATCTCATCTCTGTTGTATTAACATTTCGCTATCTTTAAGTATGGAATATAAGACACTCATGCGCAGTCGCTCACATAGAGACGTCATCTCGAGGCATTGATATAGAGCTTTTCTCGTGTCTCGGTCATTAAATGAAGAGAAAAGAGTAATCGACAAATAGACAGACGGACAGATAGATAGACAGACAGACAGATAAAACAGATAGACAGACAGACAGACAGATAAAACAGATAAACAGACAGACAGACAGAAAAGCAACAGCAGAAACCCATCCAGGCACCAACACAAGGACCATTCGATCAACAGCACATTCTCCTCTTACTGTGGTATCTCCAGGTGTCGACGCATAGTCCTCTCTTCTGTTCTCTTCTCTGGTACTCTCTTCTTTTTTTCTTCTCTAGAAGCCAGGTCTTGGATCTATGATACAAGCATATCCAAGATGGAACTCTTGATTCTGCTTTCAGAAGAGAAGCGCCGGGTGTCTGGTCTCTCATGCTCCTCCTGTGTTCTTAGTGGTGCTTCTGTACCCCCGTGTACCGAGTATGCTACGCTGTGCTATACTATGCTATGCTGTGCTTTACTGTGCTACTCCATGATAGGTTTCTGACGAATGAGCGACTCGTGCTTTGATCATCAAGCATGCGTACATGACTGTGACGGGACTAGGCACGTATACATAAAAGTCCCACATGAGAGTCGCGGATCAAGGTTTCCAGAAAAGGACTGAGCGTGAGAGACACGATAGACAGACGTCGTGTGAGCTGACTTTCTGTTGATGTGGAGCACGTGACGATACTTTTCCGGACTCGCTTTTTCATCTTCTGCCTCACTTCTCAGATTATTTGCGTTTGAAGAGTATCACAGAACGAGAGAACCAGTCAGAGGAGAGAGCGATTGACAGGAGAGAGAAAGAGGTAAATTATTCTTCTGCTAATCTGGCCATCCATCCCTTTTCTTATATTTTCCTGTTTCATATCCACACCTCGACAACTTCTTCCCTTTTCATTGCTTTCCCCGTTGAATGTCTTCTTCGAACAGAAGACTTGTTGAGAGAAGAAAAAGGAAGAAACTTAAGAGCTACCAGCGAGTCTGCTGTAAGGCGTAGCGCCAGGGTAGAAAGAAGTAGGGATGGTAGGAATAGGGATACTGGCAGCAGTGCCGAACGCAGTCTTGAGATCACCAGCCATGCTAGCGGCGCTGTAACCAGTAGGAGCGCTCTTGAGGGTAGTGGTCGTGACGGCGTACTTGCCGCTTCCGCTGTTGTGCAGGCAGGCGCCGGTGCCGTAGGCGCTGCGGCATGAGTACCACTGCGAAGTTCCGGACTCGGTCCACATGGCGAAGTTGTTAAGCGTGATGTCCTCGCAAGGGGTCGAGTCGCTGCAGATGATCTTGATGGGTCCGCGTGCGGAGCCCGAGGCCTCGGTTCCGTGCCAGTTCTTGAAGGTGATGTTGCTGAGGGCGACGCCGGAGCCGGAGACTGCCTTCATGGATGCCCAGTATTGGTCAATGTCGAGCGAGTAGGCGTTGCCGTGGCCAATGAAGTTGTCGAAGAGGACGTTCTTGACAGAGCCAGAGCCTGGAAATCTTTGTTAGTGTGTTGTTTGAGAGTAAGACGAAGAAAAAAACGAACCTCCGTTGCTCTTGATCATCATCATCTGGTTGGAAGACCATGTGTACACGTTCTTGTACGTGACGTCAGAGATATCAGTGTCGGCACCGAGGGATCCAAGAGCACAACCACCACTCCAGTTGCAGTAGACGTTCTCAATCAGAATGTTGTGAGCGGGAGACTTGACAGTAACACACTCGTCCTTGTTGGTGACAGTAACATCGTGAATCCAGATGTTGTTGCTCCACACGTCAATACCGTCAAGACCACCCTCATTGCCACCGCGAATGGCCATGTTGTAGACCTCACCGTTGGTGCAGGTGTCCATGGAAAAGTGGAAAGCAGGAGAATCGACAAGAATGATATCGTGGACAGAGAAGTCGGTGACTTCATAGAAGCGCAGCAGGCGGGGTCCAGAGATGGAGCCATCCTTGTGGAACTCGTATCCGTTTCCTTGCATGGCACCCTTGGAGGTCGATGAGAACAGCTCAAAGTTGGTTGTGTGCTCGATGAACAACATGTTGCCTCCAGCAGTACCGGTGCGGTAGATGGTACCGTCGAGTTGCAGAGCCCAGTTGGAACCTCCGCTGAGCGTGGCCCAGGTGCTCATAGCGTAGTCGCCGGCAGGGACAACGACAACACCTCCCGTCTTGCAGGCATTGAAGGCCTTGACAATGGCGGCACCGACGTCGGTCTTCTTGTCTGCTACGGCACCGTAGTCCTTGACGTTACACTCCTTGACCTTGAGCTTGGCGGCAATGTTGGTGGTTGGACCGACACGTCCAGAAAGTTGACCTACGACCAGCGTAGGCACAAGCGCTGCAAGCGCAACAATAGAAGAAGTGAAACGCATTTTAAATAGGAATGAGTGAATATGGTCGAAAAAGAAGGGAGAGTTGCCTGGTTTCACAAACACAGGGCAATGGTCTTGAATGAGAATAGCAAAGAAAGAAAAACCCTACACAATGGAACGGAGAGACTGTTGATTATATATTCATCTTTCTTTTCAAGGTCCTTTCTACTCCTCAATTCATCAGAGGTACTATGTGCCCATTTCAAGCCGCAAGACGGGAGCGGGCGAACGAAGTGCACGCGAGTGCGGTTCTGAAACTCGAAGCACAGATAGGCAGCCCCCTCTCACAAATCCATGTAAGGCTTTTCTCCTAGCTCAATATATTCACAACGCCCACTAATCGAGGCTGGCTTCGGTGGTATAATCGATGGAAAATGTAGACTGAAGTCCGTAGAGACAATAGTCGAGAAAGCTTAACAGTGTCCTGGCAGTATAACCCCAAGGTAACGTCAATATCAGTTTCCAATAGACGTACTTGTTTGGGAAGGTGAGATGCCTACTGCTACTGCTGCTGCAGCTGTTAGTGCACGTAAAGCAACAACGTGACCCCTATAGCGTGGACCTTTGCACGTTTCCCATTCGGCGGCTCGCTTAGGCTATGCAGAGTCGAACGTCAAGTGACAGGTGAAACTTAGGATGTCTCTTATTACTGTAGGTTCAGCAAGACAAGTCTGGCTAGAGTTGAGCCTGTGGAGACAAAAGGGACGGGCCACAATGCACGCTTTGGGCAGTCATGGGATTCGGCACGATCGGGACAGAGTTGGAAGACTCATAAACGACAATGATCCTCGGATCACGTACGGGGTATCATACCCTGGCGCAAACAGGCCGAGCTGATCATACCTGAGAAAAGGGTTTAGGTGTTTCATGTTGATGCTGAGACGGGGAAAATCTGGTGCCGCACGCCGATACCGCGGAACGCGGAACACAGAACACAGACATGTGTGGTCAAGACGCCATTCATTGATAACCACAACCGGATAAGTCACACAGACATGTACGGGCTGCCATCGACCGAGGATTCACTTGTCAGATATTGTTCACGAGAACATATGTTATGATGTCTTGAAGGAATAAGTTTGTGTCCCCTTCTTATTCCATTCCTGATGGAGGGTCGGCAGGGTGCTAGTAGCCACACAGAAGAAGCGCTACAGTAGATACTATACTCGGAGCGAGGACGGACAAAAAGAAATCCCGCATCAGTCTATATACAGTAGCACCACATGGCGCATCCCTTATAGTGTCGAGTCATATAGCCTCGAATGGACAATCTCAGGCAATAGTCGACTAATTGTAACTCAATCTACTCTCCAATGCAGGTTTGGCAGACGGTATCAATTATAGTAGGCAGCAATACCGCTGTTGCCGCTGCGAGACATGCTCTGCTGATTTACAAGCACGACACGTCCCGGGCCGTCGTGGTCCAAGGTCTAGAAGGTACCAGAAGTAATAAGGCGAATCCACTAGAATCTAGACGTCCATACGATACTCAATCATGCGAGTACTAGCAACTCAGCTAGCAGCAATATAGCAACACAGCTGGCAGCAATATGTGGTAGCGTGGTCCCTCTCCTTTTTGAGCGAAGTTGTCACTTCTCTATGCTAACCCTTGCATGGGTACAGAACGCCCGCTGAAACGCAGCATGATAAAACTATACGAGAAGAAGAGCATAAGCTTTAGATTGCCAACAAGGCCCACACGCTTAGCTTGCAGTGTTCACTGCATCATCACCGTTGCTGTTTTGCATGGTCGTGTCTTCCCCTCCGGCCAGGACTTTTGTGATGGGGACGCTGCTCTCATGTGCGCCACCACCAGGGGTAGCAGCGACAACATTTCCGGCTTCGTCAACGAACTCAAAGTTGTACTTGGACAAAAGATGGGGAATGGCGGACAATTGAGGCCCGTATCGCTGGGAGTTGTCGTAGAGCTCGAAGAGGGGTACAGCCAACAATTTCATGTTCTTGGGAACGCTCAACACCTCTGAAGAAGCACATGGTCAGTGGGCGAGAAAGAAGAATAGAACAGGTAGGTCAGGTACTCACTGCTCTTAGGGAGCTGGATGAAGTAAAGCTTCTTGCATTCCTTTGGTCGAGAGACGTGCGGCGGAATGAATGGATACATGAAGGTCTCGAAGTTGGGTCTCCACCATTGAGCGAGAGTATCGGCAATTTCCCACTCGCCCTCGTTGCCTTGGTTGGTGAATTGTGAGCCCGAAGGCGCGAGACGCTCATTGAGGCGATCTTTGAAACCCGAGACTTCTTCGGCATCGTGGGGTAGGTAGTCGCCCGGTCTTGAGACGCGTTGTCAGCGATGATGGTGCCGGATAGTGTTAGCTTGAAAAAGAAACATACAATTTGAAGAAAGCATTGGCAATCTGTAACATTAAGACATGGGGGTGATTGTGCTCATGACAGACCAGAACGCCTTCACATGTGCGTCGCATTCCATATTGCTCATAGTGCTCTTCTAGACGCTTGAGTCTTGCTAACACGGAGGGATCCTCTTCCGGTTGAGTCTCCTTGGTGCCGAAGGTATAGTTGCTTAAAGGATAGAGGCGCACCGTCTTCGGTTGGTTCGCATTGAAGTCTAGAGGTTGGATGGGTCTAGTGTGTTCTTAGCCAACGAGCAACAGTGTGTGCATATGACCGGTGATATGCGCGCGAGCGTGACGACGTACGGATAACTGCTCTGTTGAGCTGTCTTGGTGACGGTTGTCATGTTTTCCTTGCGCTCGTGATCCGGCGAGAGTAATGTCGCTCCGGTTGGTCTCCCCAAGTCTCGAGTTCAAGGCTCTGTCGTAACAGTGGTGCGACCAGGCGTGATTATGATAGGCAAGGGCGACAGTCCAGTATGCGTTATGCTGGGCTGTATTGGGGATGATTTAAGAATCCAATCTCGTATCAAAGATGCTCGCAGTGTGTTGCTTATGACATAGGTATACCCTGGCTTGCTGCTGCACCTTCCGCTTGTTGCTGCACCTTCCACTTGAACAAGTCTCGGAGGTGCCAAGAATTGCGGGAGAGTTGCCGCATGTTGTGAGCTGCTTATCGATATGGGAAGGTGCGTGTTTCGAGTACCTTGGTATTGGTAAACAAACGGTAAGATGAACTTCCAGGGTCCGAGCAGTGGGCTGCAACCTGCTGCATCCTGACCGCGACCTTGTCCATATGACACTGAAATGTTGCAGATGCTGCCCATCTTGCCTTGGCTTCTTCCTTGTCCTGTGTCTCATCTTTCTCCCCCTGCGTTTCTTGCTTCTCATGGCATCAGTATCGGAACGTCATCTTTGCGTAGGTATACAAATCGACCGGATAGTGGAGTTTGCTGGATCGACGCATGATAAGACCATATGAACTAACTCCACTAAATCCTGCCAGCAACTTTTTGTATATTGTCTTACCGTACTTACACCTGCTTCACATTGCTCTACTTTCTCCTTGAAAAGTGAGACTTTCTATCCTGCATCCTGAATTATACTCTGTAGGTTGACTCTACTATATCATCGCTGCGATTTTCCCGCGTCTAGTCTGCGTGCATCTCTACCGCAAAACATCCACCTCAAATCATGTGTCGGTGAGTGGACATGAGACAAACAAGCAATGCATCGCCAACCTCGTAACGCCTTTTGATCTCAGTTGGTTCGCGTACATATCTCCCACTGAGCCATGTCTACTGTCCGACGTGCTCATCACACCCAAACACGCCCTCACGAACCAGGTTAATGATCATTATCTACCCCACCTGATTGCCCATCTCCCGGACCAAACATCTGCCCAGCACGAAGCCAATGCCCGGAATCGTATCCTCAATGCCGACGGCCTAGGAATAGCATGGTACACTACCTCTTTCTCGGACTTCGAGCGAGGTGCTACAGGCGAGAGTGAAGACGGGAAGCCCCACGGTGGACTACATCCGGCGACATACAAGTCCGTCCAACCACCCCGTAACGACGCAAACTTTCACTCCATATGTTCAAACACTGAGACTCGGTGCTTGTTCGCCCACATACGTGCCACCTCGGCTGCAGCAGTCGCGCAGGTCAACAATCACCCGTTCGTCTTCGGCAGGACCAGCTTCATGCACAATGGTTCCGTCTCCGACTTTACCACTATCCGACGCGCCCTGTGCGATCTGCTCGACCGCGACACGTATGCCAATATACAGGGAGGCACAGACAGCGAACACATGGCCGCACTGTACATGCATTTCCTAACCACAACCAATCCTCCCAGAGACGACGACGACAGTGAAAATACCAAAGCGCTCTGGGACCGCGAAGACTACTCTCTTTCTCAGATGACAGCAGCGATGCACAAGACCGTGACAACGATTATCTTCCTCCAAGCTCAAGTCCTCGGTGCTGCCGCGAAGCCGAACAGTCTCAACCTCGCAGTCACCGACGGCAAGAAACTCGTGGCGTATCGTTTCCGTAATCATGCAAAGGAACAACCGCCAAGTCTTTACTATTCGACCAAGGCCGGCGTCACGCTGAACAGGAAATACCCCGACAACGCCGACGGAAACGCCGAAGACAACGACGGCGAAGTCGATGCGCAGAACAAGCGAAGTCTCTTCGCAGAGGAGGAGCATGGTCGTCATGTCATCGTCGCTAGTGAGCCTAGCACTTACAAGGAACACGATTGGATCCTGGTTGGTAAGAATCAGTGCTTGATGGTTGACGTGGATGGTGCCCCGGTGGTTGAAGATATCCCTTATGACGAAACGTGGAACGTCGATGATGAGGAAGAGGCTTGAATGGGAGTAGAAGCTCGAAGCAGCAAAACACAGGGAAGGAGATAGAGAGAGCTCGGTGACGGAGCATTAGACCTTTATGATCAGTCCGTGTTCCATCACACAAGAAATGCATAGAAGATGTAGCATGAGCTCCTCGCCCCGAGAACCCTCTGTTAAAAAGAAACACTAGACCGACCCATAAATTAAACATTGCCAACTTGCCCATCATGTCACATAAGAATAGTCCATGAATCAATGAACAGTCCCCGGATATCCCAACCATGAAAAGAGAACCCGCTTCATTCCATTCCTACTAATTCATCCACGCCAAGCCCTTCCAATACAACCCATTCCGGTTCACCACAATCCTTAAGCAGAGAAAAAGAAGAAGCTCTAATAAGCAGGTGGCGCTCCCTTGACATCAGTCTTACCATAAGTAGGCTGCTGATGACCAGCATACCCATCACCATAACCAGCAGGAGCAGCAGGAGCATTCATAGTCCCATACTCCGTCCTCCCAGCAGCAGTAGCGCCGCCGGTTCGGACATTATCAGAGTAAACCCCGGGAGCAGGAGGCGCACCAGAAGGAGGAGGAGGATAAGCAGCAGTAGCAGAAGCGGCTTCGGCTTGTTCTTTTCTGTGGTAGTACACGTATTCTAGGTAGAAGGCGTGGATGTGGCCTGGGAAATACCTTATTTCCGTCCACCATTAGCTGAGTACAACATGGTTTGTTCCATGGTAGAGAAACAATGGGGTGCTTGAGTGAGGGGGACAAAAAGATAAGGAGAGATGCAATGGAAGTGAAAGAGTAGACAGGCAAAACATACCCGAGAATCGTCAGACAGATATTGATCAAAAGATCCGCACCGCAA
Organism: Neodothiora populina; assembly: GCF_041146345.1. NCBI lineage: Eukaryota > Fungi > Ascomycota > Dothideomycetes > Dothideales > Dothioraceae > Neodothiora > Neodothiora populina. The sequence goes on from NW_027191413.1 coordinate 2,843,285, forward strand.
CCTGAGATTAGGAAGACGCCTACTGGTGGGACTGTTTTCTCGTCAGTTCTCTACTTTTCACACTTCCCGCTATTTCCTTATTAAGATACTTGTTTCTCTTAGAGGAGGCAACAAGGCTATGCAGGAATGGATAAAGGAAGCCTTGGGGTCTCACTCACGGAAGATGGTGATGATGATGAGCAGGAGTGCGGAAATCATTGCTCTGTTCCCTTTGCTGCTTATGTTTCTCTGGCTTCTGATTGTGGCGATTTTGAAAGACTTATATGTCTCTGATAGGATAGCTCGAGAATTAATCGACAGTAGTCGATTGTTGAAGGGGGTCACGAACTTGATATATATCTGGGATGTTTGTGTACGAGAGGAAGATGAGTTTGATGCACAATGGTCAAATTTGTGTATTTGTCCGTCTGAAGACTGAGTAACGGAATTGCGTCGCGTCGCACGAAGAAGCAACCGCGATATATATACACCTTACCTACCTCAACCTCCACAGTAACACAATGTGGCGCTTGCTATTCGATAGCGGTTACTTGACGCAGGCGAAACAGGTACCCAGCAAGAAAGCATGGCAACTAGCGCCATCTCTTTCCCCACACAGCCACACATCTGCGCCACAAAAACAGTCGTATGTCTCGCTGACTGCTTGATGACGTCTAGATATCTCACTTGCATCCCCAATGCAGCCAGTCATGTCCAAAAGTCAGTGTAAAGTAAAATCGATCTGGTGTACTTTGTCTTGCCTATACCAGGTTCGATTCAGTGCAACAGACTAGAAGTTGCGAATACATCAAAACGAAACTGCAAGACAAATACAAAAGAAAGCAAAATGCCTGACCCAGAAGTTCCCCAGTCCTATGAAATCAGACCTGATCCCCAGGCATTAACCCAGAATGCCGATCTTAGCAAAAACTCCTCGACCGGGGTAGACTACGAGCCCCATCCAGAGAAAAGCATCAAGCTTGAACCCCAGAGCGAGAAAATCGTAAAGGCGATATGCAACCTCTACAGTGGCAGTGCAAGCGAGCAAGACATGCAAGTCTACGCAGAAAAGTCCATTTATGATGACCCGTGGAGTTATTGCGACACGCGGTACAAAATCGCTGGGCAGTGGTATGGTACGTATTTATCTCCAAGTAGTTCGCACAGATGCATGATCGTCTGACTCAGCCTGCGATAGGCATCGCTCAAGTCTTTGCCAAGTCAGAGACGCGCAAGACAGAAGTTGTCGAATCGAAACCCGACCGCATCATCTTCAAGTTGCAGCAGGCTTACACGCCTAAGCTTGTCCATTTCACAAAGGAGGTCAACTCGCTTGTGACGTTAACACTCGACGACCAAGGTCTTGTCAAATACCACAAGGACATGTGGAATGAAAAGGACTATTCCCATGATGGTCTGGGCAAAATCATGAAGACGCTCAATGGTGATCATTTGACCAAGGTATGTATCAGGTCGGGCGTTTTGCAGGACGCAGTGATATGTATGAGTACTGATCATATGCCAGATCACCCAGCCACCCAAGAGCTTATCCGCAGATGCTAGAGAGTGATAGTCTAACTCTAGGAGAGGCCAATAGAAAGGCTATGGAGGAAGCAACAGACTATATAGGACTTCATCCATAGCCATTTCGTGGTCTTTCTTGTATTGTGGTACATCCTTTACATGCCACTGCTGAAGAATAACGCAAACAGTCAGACGACATCATGTGCTCAGGTGCGAGGCGAGCTGCAGCTTCCCAATGGGCTATGCTCCTTAGATAAGGCGATGTTATGCTGTATTCATTTGCGCGTGCGTGCTCAGCCCTTGTTCATGTATTCGGCGCCAAGGTTAAGTTTTTCAGCCAATGAGATCCAGGATGACTCGCCTCCAGCACGACTGACACCTCGAAGACCGGCAATGGCGAAGTGGAGTTGACGGTTGTACTCTCTCGTAAGAGTAGACAAATCGCGGATATGCCCGAAATTGACTTGCAAGTCTTCTTCCATTTCTTCTGCAGAGTCATCAGAATGTTCAGGCTCCGGAGCGACGCTTGTGCGCTGCGTCCTGGCGCCATCGAATATGTTGTGATTGGCCTCTTCTACCAGATGAGACCAGATGACCGCGAAATCCTCGCAGATCTCCAAGATATCGACGAGTGCACGATATATCGGCTTCATGTTCGCGCGCAACAGCAGCCTCGCCTCAACACGATCCTGGAAACCATCGTATGCCAAAACCATGCCGTCAAGGTCGACAGCCTTTTCCATGTCTACTCGTAACTCATGGGCCGCAGCAGCAGCAATATCAGCCATATGACTACGAACCGTGTAGGTGAACCAGATCAGCCTTTGGCGTAACACAAGAGCTTCTTGGAGTCGCCTGTTGCGATGGTCTTTGATCGTAAGCATCGTCCACTGTTGCTTCTGCAGAAGGTATTCGGAGCGGTAGACACGGATAGACGTAAGCAGAGCACGTTGACACACGGTCATATCGCGAATAATGTTTTTCAATGGCCATGGAACCACATAATCGACCAAGAGGCAATCCAAGTCTGCAGCAATCGCAGCGACTGCAGCATGGGGTCTTGTAGGCGAACCTCTTGATATCATCTTGACTGACAGTCTCTGTGGATCGAGATGATTCGCTGTACCAAGCGTGTTGCGTGCCAGATCAGTAAGTATATAACGGTCAGCCCATGGTCTCTTGCGGTCGATGCGTGAGAAGAGTCGATCGGCGAAATGCTGGACTCGAGCACCGTCCAGAGCCAGATATGCGTTGCCGATGACAGCAATGGTGCCGCTTAGACCACATCGTGTAAACATGAGCTCGCGTAAATTGTCCATGCTGTGGCTCTGTAAATCGCCGATCCAAGCTTGAAGTGCTTCCGCAAACACACATGTAAAGGGAAGTAAGCCTTCCTCAAGTGATGAAATGATGCGCTGTGAATCAAGCCCCCTCATTTGTATGTGATCGAACGAATTGTTTTGTTTCCCATAGCGAATTGCATCGAGGAACATGGTACTTTTGCCAGAGATGAAGATTTGTCTCGCTGCATCATGCATGACAGTAGGCGCCTTTGCATTCCCGTCTGTATCAGTCAATATTTCAAAGTGAGAATGCCACAGAGACCCAGGATCAACGACTTCATGGCAAGCGCGGACAAAAAAACCCTTGTTTTGAGGGTGTAGTTTTCCTTGCGTCATCCACAGATAGACCGGTCTGAGATAAATGTCCAGACAATCGAAGAAGACACTGGCAACATAATAGAAAACACTGCTGTCCTCGCCAAACTGCAATTCGCAGGTCATGTCGTAGAGGGTGTCAAGAACAGACCACACTTCAACACAGGACTCTGCTGTTTCTACTGTAGTTGCGAGATATTGTATAGACTTCGTGCGATCCTGGACTTGGAGAAGCACCTCTTGCAAACTTACTGTCACATCTGTCTGAGATGACAAAAAGCGATGCTCAAGCTGTGCTAGATCTTTGTCGAACTCTTCCAGCTTTAAAACAATGGTGGCATTTAGTCGTTGTAGGAGATCCCCCTTGGGTACTTCTTTCGACCAGCGACGAAGATACAAGACTTGACTCCCATGATCTGCGAAAGATTGCATCACAGTTCGAAAAGTCGAAGTGTTACACGTCGCGCCATGGAAGTCTGACCGAAGGCGGTACTTGTGTACAGAGTCGATCGTGAATAATGTCGTTGGTAGACCTCGAAGCATGAGTAGCGCTTCTCTTGTAGCTTGTAGATCTGAGATCTTGCGTGGCCTTGATTCAAGGTCTGCGCTGGATATTGGAAATCCTGGATTAGGTGTTGCAGACTCGAATGCTTCGAGTTCAGACGAGTCCTTGACGACGATGAATGACCTGGCGAAAGCTGCAACATCTTCCTCTGCCAAGGAGGACGCTTCTGTTGACACAGTACGGTCGTCAATTGTATCATCGCGGAGAGCTTGGAATTCATCGTCGGAGTTGTCTGAGTCAATCACAACATCGTCCCAAATACCTTCTTCGTTCAACGGGTCTTCGGCGAGGATATCTGCCCACGTCAGTTGGGGTGATTCTTCATCATCTACATCCTGCTCGTCGAGGATGGACAGATTCGTCTTCTCCACGGGACGGTCAGAGAGACTCAAAAGCAAGGATAGAATCTCGGGAGTCCATCGGGTAGACTGCTTGGTCAGCTCCTCACGACGATTATGAAGGGCATCGGCAACAGATTCTCTGTTCAAAACGGCGAATTTCTCTTCCAAACCATCTAAACGTGCCTGGACGTCGAATTGGTTCACACGAGCGTACTGCTGGGATCGGAACGCCCTTGTTGCAGCATCTTTGCACAACTTGAAGCGTCGAGCGTCTTTCTTGAGAACAGTCAGAATAATTGGAGAAGATACCACGGCATATGCTGAAAACTGACCTCAGGATTCAGTCCGGAAATAGCATTGATCAGCCCATTGGTGAGAGAGCTTATGGTTGCAGCATGAGACATGCTAACAATGACAGATCATGATATATCAGATGTAAAAGACCAGGTAGTCGTCTTGTGCACGCCTCTATACCTATGTACCATCAAGCTCAGGCAACACAATATTGTTTTCTGATATAACACAGACGACGCTGTAACAACGCGTTGGTCAGGGTCCTAGTCACCACCACGCGCTGTGTTTGCCAGATGCAAGCGGAAGTGCTTCCCCGTTTCCACTCCGCAACGCCAAGACGGGCAATCAGCGTCGTCATCGGCAGCTGCAGCCGCGTTTCAATATGTTGCCGGAGGTCTTGTACACCTCAAGATTCTACAAACAGAAGGAGCGTCTTGAGGCGAGATGTCTGGAATGGCAACTACACATTAATCAAGTACACAACTCATGATTGTAAGATAGAGCATAAGAGACAAAAGGTAGACACACTGTCACTATGGCGCTACCACCAGCAATCCGCGTACTGGCTGTGGCCACGATATGCGTCTTCGCTTTCTTGATTGTGCAGATATTCAGAGCTCCGGCAAATCTTAGACTACCGGGCGATGAAATGGGTAGATTCGATGACATGGTACGGGATCCGCAATTGGATGGTAAGCTGAGCTCTTTCCTTCGATCCTCTTGCGATAGAGATGTGACAAGAAAAAGAACCCTCCGGAGGAGCGTTTGGCTAAATCATAGGGCGGCTTGTAGAAACCGGAGAGCCTCCTGAACCGCTATGGAGGATAAAGGGCGCCAACTACGCGCCTGATAACCCAAACTCGGATCGCATCAATGCGACCATCATCTCGCTCGTGCGAAATGAGGAGCTCACGCAGCTGCTGCAATCAATGCACGATCTGGAAAAGACGTTCAACCACAAGTTCAACTATCCCTGGACTTTCTTCAACGACGTTCCGTTCACGGATGAGTTCAAGCGAAAGACTCGAACAATGACCAAAGCCGAGATTCGATATGAACTGGTGCCAAAGGAGCACTGGGAGGTACCAAGCTGGATCAATCGCGATCTCTTCGTCGAGAGCGCCAACATCCTGCAAGAGCAAGAAGTGCAATATGCCCACATGCTTTCATACCATCAAATGTGTCGGTGGAACAGTGGTTTATTCTATAAGCATCCTGCTCTTGCAGATATGCAGTATTACTGGCGTGTCGAACCTAACGTTCACTTCTTCTGCGATGTCGACTACGACGTTTTCCGATTCATGCAAGACCACAACAAGACATATGGCTTCACGATCAATCTCTACGACTCTCCACAGTCCATCTCGAGTCTATGGCCCGAGACCATCAAGTTCCTTGCGTCCCACAATCACCACTTGAACCACAACAACGCCATGGATTGGCTCACAGACTCCAAGAGGCGACCCGACCACAACCTCAAGGCCAATGGGTACAGCACCTGTCATTTCTGGTCCAACTTTGAAATCGGCGACCTGAACTTCTGGCGAGGCCAGGCTTACGAGGAATACTTCGACCACTTGGACAGAGCAGGTGGTTTCTTCTACGAGAGGTGGGGCGATGCGCCCGTGCACAGCATCGCTCTTGGCTTATTTGAAGATAAGAGACGACTGCACTGGTAAGCTATCATTCGCCCTTTGCGATTATTATCTATGTGGTCGCGCATGATTGACTAATCTCCCTGCTGCAAACAGGTTCAAGGACATCGGATACCAACACATCCCCTTCTTCAACTGTCCCAACTCCGCAAAATGCAAGGGCTGCGTCACAGGCCGGTTCACAGACGGCGAGAAGTGGCTACATCGAGAAGATTGCAGGCCGAACTGGTTCAAGTATGTCGGCATGGGGCCAGAATGGACGCAACCGTCCTCGGCAACCAAGGACGAGTGACGTGAAAAAATGCAATTTTCTTGAGTGTTCTTAGGACGACATACAAATAATAAAGGAGAAAGAGATAGGGAGGGATGTGTGGTCAGCAAAAAAGAAACAAAAATTAAACATATTTGAGCATCTGATACTAGACTCGCATCCCTGCCAAGTCCTTCTCATGCAAACATTTCATTTTCTTTCGAGCATCCAGCAATACCCTTCGAGAGCCAGCGTTGAGAAAACATAGACGCCGGTCACAAGTCATGTCCCTTACATCCATGTTTCATGTTTCACATGACGAATACCCTTCCAACCTTACCTTACCTACTTTACAAATCGTTCGACCCCAACACAACCCGTGTGCCACGCGATCGCCACCCCAAAATAAAACCTTACAGTTTCGCGTCCTTGTCTCTCCCTCTCCCTTTCCCGCTTGTTCGTCTAATAACTACACACGCAAAGGAAATTTTTCGGCCCCTGAAATGAGGGGCGGGAAAGTGAGAGAAGACTCGCTCGTCGTGGCTTTTTGCTGTACGTAAGGTGTTGCCTCTCTCCTGGGGATGAGACGCAATTACGTGATTGGGGTGCTCTAGCTCGTTTTGTAAGTCACGACTCGAGATCTTTCGCCATGCGCGTTGTATGCGTGCAGCTGTGTTGGGCTTTCGCTATGTGTTTTCTATGCAGCTTGATTTGATTTAGTAGAACCATGGTTGAGTCACATCATAGCTTTGTATTCACAAATGACAAATAGGCAGGTTAGAGAGGGACTTGGGAGGACGTGAACATGTTGCCTGTGTTATTATTGGCGACTGTATATCTGCGTCGAGATTAAAGATATATGTATTCGTTAGATTTCTCTCGTCCCGCCCTCCGACATGAACGTTGTTTTCCGATTTTACTATGTTCCTTGTCGAGCGTAGCTCTCGTACTGAGAGAAAGAAGTGATAGAATGATAAATGCAAATCGCATGTTGACAAGAGCAAGAGAAGACGATTTCGCCATGTTGGTTCTCGTAGTCGTTGAGATGAGGTGACCGCTGTGCCGCGACATGATGGTCTGCAAGAACAAGCAAGCAACTCCACAGCCCATAGCTGTATGATGTCCGGGTAGTAGATGATTCGGCGCTGACCTTGATGCTCATTATCTGCTTCTGATGATGTTTATTGTATTCATGATATTGTTGAGATGAAATGCCCGAATGATGCCGTATTCTCTGGAATGTGGTTTTTCCCCTTTTCCCTAGATCCTTGCTCACTGGTACCTTCTACTTTTGTCCACCGGGACTCCTTGGAAAATGCAAATACCCTGCACCCAATGCCTCTCGCTAAACGCATAAAGAGGTGGAAATAAATATTGTAGGAAAATTTATTCGTCGAGAGTGATCAACAGCTCCCAACGAAAAAGTCATGGGCGTCGCCTTCCGGATGATTATACGGCGTCCGGACAGTCGGTGCCCACGCTGGAGTTTGAGGTCTTGTGCTCCCAGAATTACTCTCTGTGTCCTCGGTATCATCGTCGCCGTCGTTCGTAAACTCAGGGCCAGGCTCATCCATCCACGTTAAGCCATTGGCGGCTTCCTCGTCCTCAAATACTTCGCGGGCGTATTCTTCAAGACCGCGCCAGCCTTCCCACAAGCTTCTTGCTTCTTTGGGGTACTCCAAGCCTGGTCCGAAGTAAGGTGCTCGCTTCTCCCCTAACGTTTCTTGGAGGATCTCAAGGTGTTCTCGGTAGCCACTTGGGATCGATACTGAGATGTCTATCGGGCCATGCTCGTACCTCACAGGCCTACCAATGCCGTCCGAGAACCGCTTCACCGCTTGACGGGGCGATAATCGCTCGAATGCCAATGTGACTCTGACTCAGTTTTAGCATATATTACTATGAATCACATAGATCAAATCACTCACATCTGTCCCTTCCAAGCGTTAGGACCCATCTTGAATATCTGTAGCAAAGCAGGACCGACGTCATGCTCGGCATCGACCCATGGCAGGGGGTCGTCTGGGTGGAACGGCGCCTTCCACACGAAACTTCCGTCTGTCTGTAATTCCATTCGGAAAAGAGGGTAAGGTAGAGATGTGAAATTGTTGTTGTAGATTCCGGTGTACACGAACGTGGCCGGAATGCCGATCTGCCGCACGTAATTTTCCACGGTGAATTTCTGGGTCCATAGTGGCAATGCTCTCAAGTCGGGGTCAAAGATGGAATGATCCGGCATAGACGAGTAGATATAATGAACAACACCAGCCTTCTTCGCAGCATCCGCACAAGCACGGCCAATTGCTACCTCATCACCCCAGTGAGTTGTGTTAATGAATGCAAGCTTTGCACCTTGAAAGAGATGATTTAAGAACGGGACCAAATCGGCTTTGGGCTGGCAAAGGTCGCCTTCCACGATTTCGACATTAGGAAGAGCGGCTAGCTCCTCAGCAACCAATCCTTCACAAGTCCGTACTTGGGCTTTGACATGCCAGCCTACTGCAGATGCCACCCGGACAAATGAGGCGGTCTGACGACCGGTGGAATTGATTGTTACAACAGTCTTAGTCGGCATTAGAAATGGCATCAGCGATTGATGAAGGCGGAAGGTATCCGCCAAGACTTCTTAGAAATGAGACGACGAAGACTCTACAGAGTTTGTCCCTGGTTCAGTCGGTGGAATGCTGCAAAATTTCGGCCAGTCTGCAGTCTTGTAAGTAGGAAAAGGCAGGCCGTTCTAATATTTTCGTTTGTTCGATATGTCGCCAAGGCTGCGAAAAGTCCAGAGGATACGTGAGGTACAGTCCGTTTGATACTTTAGCGATGTCTGCCGATCTGCCGGAATGGCTAAAAGTAAGAGGAAGATGAAGGGTGATAAACAGAAGAAGGATGGAGGGGTGCTGAAGTCTAGTTGCTGGAACGGGCAAGCCCAATTATTTGTACCACCAATGTACGAACTTTCGTAGAGCTTCTGAGAGGAAAAAAAAGGACTATGATGCCACTCGTCTATTCGTGCGGGGAAGAAAAGTCGACTCTCCAGCGGGGCGATGAGAAAGAAATCAAGGGGATGGATGGAACTGCAGCAGGCCCAGCGCTCGTGCGACTTCCCAGCAATAAGAAGACTAATCTTGGACCATCATCTCATGAATCATTCCTACACATTCTGGCGCCATTCGCCATAAATGGACAGGACCACATGCGGTGAGCTGTTGCAATTTTACCTCGAGGGAAGTCACTCTTAGGTAATAGCCGGTCTCGGGCTCGATCGTCCAGGGTCGCCAAGCCAGAGTCCTCGAACACGTGCTACCTATACCGTCTTGCGACACGATCAGATCGAGAATGTTTTCCTGGTGACGAATAGCATGGTTTCGTTGTTGCGCACAACACGGGATTGGTTGCTCTTCTGCATACGAAGTGCAGTCGTACTCGAATGTCTAGCATGTAATTGCTGATTCACTGCGGGGAAGGGTTTACTGCTGCGGCAGGCGCGTAGTGGCTGCATGCAAGGCAAGACGTGTGGCGCAAGGGCACACTTCATATGTTAGGAGTATTTAGTTGTGTGCAAAGGACGTCCACGGTTGAATAGACATCAAGGCACTCCAACTGCATGCGGCCCACACTGTGACTGCCTATCTTGGTTACTTGCGAGAGATACCATTACAGCTGAAAACTCAATGCATTGTCACATACCTTGAAGCTTTCATAATCGTCTCTTGGATATGCTAGTGGAGAATTCATCTAACTTCGGCACGACCCTCCGAATCACCCTAATGGAGGGACAACGCTCGCCTTCTACAAGGTACCTACTTGTGCGCAAATTGCAGTGACCGCGTACAACCGGACGTCAACGTGGCAGAATGTCTTGTGATGCGAACCCTAGATATCGCAGTGCAAGCGAGCGTACTGTACCACGAGACCGTGGCGAGGGTGCGCGACTCTACAGGACGTCCGTGTGGCAGAGTGTACAGGACAAGTACAGCACTTCCTCCGGGCCGTGGACCATTCGGCTGATCTGCGTATTCTAAGTTACCTCACTTCACACAGATTTGTCTATCGATTCGTCGCATTCATGCGGGGAGTAAGTTGTGGTTTCGGAGTTCATTCCAACTACAAGATGTAATCAGAAAACTCACTCAGGTATCCACAAACAGATGGGTCAATCGCCAAATATACTCCACAAGGCACGCGTAAGTATCGTGTTAATAACAAACAGCCATGCTCTCCTGATGTACGTTTGGGTACCCTGCGAAAAACCCGTGTCCTGCTGTGTTGATCGCTCTAAGGAGGTTGCTTTGTGGAGAACGCGGCACCAAAGTGCCCAAGTGATGGATCTGTAGCCGCACAAGTGAATGACCCGTTCCCAGCCCGGCTGCCACCTCGATCAGGTTGTCGTTCAGACGGCACTAAGTATGACGACATACTAAGTCTTTCCGCTCTCATACCTTGCCTTGCCTTGCATTGAAGATACAAGTATCTTACTACTGAATCAAGGTAGCGACCTTGAAGTCCGACTGTACAGTGATTCTTACAGGACTCTTCCTTGGAACCTAAGAAGGTGTCATGCATTCATAGCATACCCCGCTTGATGGTACACCCAAAGGCCCTCGCAGTCTTGAGTTTCCACTTCCGTTGACGCCAGCCAAAAATCTTCTTCGTGCTGTGCTCAAGTGTGTCAACAGCACTTCGTGATTTGGTAATAAAGCCTTGGCTTCCATCCTTCCGTGCCCAAGGGATGCGTTTCTCCGTGGAACCCATCCACATGTTGCCTTGCTCGTCATAACCAACATCGAGCTCGAAATCACGGGAACCTGTATTATCGCTCGTACATACTAGATCTGGGCACTACATCTACTGTACGTCTACTGTTCGTGCGAAAGGGGGCGGCATCATTCATAGGAATCTACCTTGTACGTTTCTATGACACATACACAATCGGGCAGCCGTTGGGGACGCAATGTCAATCCATTGCGCGTCACAGTCACGAATCCATGATCCTCACTGTCGAGATGGCTGAAGTCGCTACATCCCAATGGACCTGGTCCGCGACTTCCGAGGTGTGTAACTTGAGAAGACCTTGTTGGTCTGCACTACTGCAAGATCCGGGACATCTGCGCTATATCAGTGATGGCAGTCGTCGAAGCAAGTGAATGTAGCACAGATGGTCTGGTTCGAAAATCTGCTGACAAGCTTGGGAAATAAAATCTACCTACGTTATACAACTCAGTAGAAGATATGAGCGAACAGTGACGACTGCACAAGTGGCATCGGTCATATGACCGCCTCCCCAGAACCATATCGGCATAATTTAATATTGATGGTTAACCAGCACTAACAGCACTGTTTTGCTAATACGCACGCAAAAAGGACAGTGGTGTCGCAAAACGAGTTGCACCATCCGTGAATCGAACACGGGGCTGGTCGAACTTGCTGCGAAAGCTGGCAACGACCAAGTTTACCACTAACCCAATGGTGCTTTTGTTGGAGTGCGAAGAATTTATCCGAGATATATCCTTAACGGCAAGATACAAGGGCAGTAACCCTCCAGACATTGAATCTAAACATATAGCGCTTCGCTGGTATTGGATATCTCAGGGTTGAAGGGAGGCTTGTGAGTCGTACACTGGGAATGCACGCGTGCTAAGGTGCGTCCATAAGTCTGGATAAAGCACAAACGGGTTGTCAGTGCGTTTATACTCATAGCTCGACCTCATACAATGAACGCATTTTAGAGCATCTAGATGCTGTGGTGTAAGACTTGGTGTGTACTCATCAGAGTAGTCTAGTACGATATAGTATGCTGAGGGGGCTAGAACCGCTTAGCGTGGCGTACATCATCAAGACTTGCCGTGCTAGCAATGACTATCCTATCACTGCCCGGAGAAAATCTCTCGTGTCACCATTCTTCCAAGGCTCGAAAGATGAGTGCAAAGGGACTTGAGAAAGATCTTCTACGTCTCATCAACGGGGCGAAGATTCCAGAAAGCCTACATTAGCGTGGTGCCCAGTCGATATTGAGGGTTAGAGGTGAGGCGTGACTTCGTCAAGATAGGGTATAGCTGCCATAGCACCGTGCTTTTCGACAGAGCGAGCGGCAGCGGCATTCGCGAAGACCAAATCGTTCGTTGGATCAGCAGAGAATTTACCGCCGTTTTTTGCAACCTTCACCGCAAGTGCGCCTACGAATGTGTCGCCGGCAGCAGTCGTATCGACGACCTTCGTCTTCTGTCCTTGGACGTGCTTGCAATTAATTGTTCCAATCTCCGACCGCTTAGCGTAATATGCACCCTGAGAGTTTGACTTAGAAATATGAACGTCCACATTGATCAACGCCGCACTGCCCACTTACTTGCGCTCCAAGCGTGACTATGTATACATCACGAACTCCACGATCGAGGAACTGCTTGCAGACAGCAGGGCAGTCATCTACCCGGAGAGGTTGAGATGATTCACGAAGAATGTCTGCTTCGCTTTCGTTCGTAATGAGACAATCGATATATCCATAGAGGTCCTCCGGTAAAGGTGTTGCTGGTGCAGTGTTCAGGATGACCTGTACATAAATCAGAAAACAGACGACCTCATCCTGTGGTCGAGAAATGTGCTCACGTATTTGCCTTTCTTGTGTGCTAGCTTGATATTGTGAATGACCTATGATTATGAGTATCGCACGGCGCAAATCACCAATTAAACCCTGCCGTACCTGTTGAAAAGGAATCTCCATTTGAAACACCACAACATCTGCGTCTTCAGGTACAAGGTCTTTTGCGTCATCTCCAATTGCATAATTTGCTCCCGGGAAGAAGAGAATCCTGTTCTCGCCACTATCCTCCTCGACAATGATGTTGGCCGTTCCAGTCTTTCCGTCCGGGATACGTTGAACGTGGGAGGTATCGATATGATCCTTTTCCAATGCAGATATGAAGTCTGATCCAAATATGTCTTCTCCCACTGCACCAACCATACTAACTTTGATTTCCATGGTATCCGGTACCGAGCCATCCTTGTTGTGGGCTAAACGAGCACATGCTACTGCTTGATTTGCACCTTTGCCACCAAACCCTGTGTCAAAAGAAGACACTCTCAGAGTCTCTCCGCCAGAAGGCACACGTGGTGTTCTTGTGATGCAGTCCACATTCAGGGAGCCAATAACGGCAATTGTACCCTTGACCATCTCGGAAGAACGTTCAGCTGGATCACGAGGTCAAATTTGCACGACAGTACCTCAGGCTCAGATTCTGACGAGTTGCGGCTCACTTAATGAATGTGTAGACTCTGTAGAAATCATACAGGAGAGAAGATTTGTGTTGAAGGTGTTATTGTAATACACTCAGCTGGTAGTGGTGATAACCTGAGGTAAGTGTACAGCGTGGAGCAGGTTGTGACGTATTTTGTTGACTCAGGTCGCCAAGACGTTTCTATCTTCCCCTCAAGCTCGTATGTTCCCCTCCTCTTCTGTTAATCTCACGACAGTGAATATACATTTGAACAGGACAGCCCACTTGTGATCTATATCACTTCTGCACGCCGGAATTATGCTACTTCTGGGCCTAACTGGTAGTATCGCTACCGGGAAATCAACAGTCTCTTCGCTGGTGTCTAGCCCTCCACACAACCTCCCGGTAGTGGATGCAGACAAAATCGCGCGACAAGTTGTAGAACCCGGCACTCCAGGATATAAAGCAATTGTAAACCACTTTGGCCCTCTCACACCCAATCTGCTTCTCCCTGCTTCAGATCCAGCGAGCGGTGGTGAGAATGGTCCATTAGGAAAGGGACGCCCATTGAATCGCCCCGCGCTGGGAAGGGCGGTCTTTGGTGATGGAAAGGAACAAGATAGGAAAGTCCTGAATGGCATTGTCCATCCCGCTGTGCGTAAGGAAATGTATAAGCAAATGCTCACTGCGTATCTTCGGGGTCACTGGGCTTGCGTACTGGACATTCCATTACTGTTCGAGAGTGGGTGGGAGCCGTTGTGTGGAACAATCATGGTTGTGGCTGTTCATGATGCGGAGGTACAGATGCAGAGATTGAGAGACAGAGATGCATTTTTGACGGCTGAGGATGCGAAAAATCGGGTCGCTAGCCAATGGGATGTACGAGACAAAGCCGAGCGCGCGCTTGCACGTGGCCAAAAAAGTGGCGTCGTGGTGTGGAACGATGGAGATAAAGATGACCTACGACATGAGGTGGACAGAGTGATGAAGGTAGTCAAGACTGGGAGCCCTTCATGGTGGGCTTGGCTCTTGTTGCTATGTCCGCCACTCGCCATCAGTTCTGGTGCATGGAATTATGTTTGGGGCTGGTGGGTCAAGAGAAATTGGGAACAAGAAAAACTAAAGCAGAAGGCAAAACTTTGAGTGGGTGCGCTGTTCGTTTTTATTTCCAGTCTTTCATCCATACCCTGAGCTTGCAGTGTCATTAGACTATCTGTAAGTTGACGCCCAGCTGCGCTGGTTTTGGTTGAGCAGGAATCGCATACAGTGCTATGCTACACAAGGTCAACTGTGCGACTTGCGTGTCCAACATGACTTGCTGACTTGAACCTGAGGAAGTCTTCACGTTCGTAACTGTCTTTGCTTTTATCTATTTCGGAAAAATCTCTTTTCGTTCGCTCGGAACCCCCTGCACTCCTACCATCTACCTCTTCAACCATTCAAAATTCTCACGAGCAAATCGTGTTACGGTCACCCTTGATCACTAGATGTCTTGGACCATTCAACCTTCTGCCATCGATGATGGATTCGACTTCATCCCTGAGCGCTCTCCCCAACCTCTTCCACGCCATGTCAACTACCATCATTGTGCTGAGCCTGGCGATTTCAGGAGCGCCGTTGACGATCGATGTAAAACTGACTATGACTTCGTTCCTGACCATGGATCCTACCCTCCACGGGAAAGCCACAACAGGGCCAGCGATCCGCAACTTCCGAACATAAAAATCTCCCGTTCTGCCAAAGCCATCGCCGTTACCAAGTCTAGCAAGCGCAGCGAAATGAAACCAAAAGAAGCTTGCAAAGAACCGGTCAAGACAAAGACAAAATCGAAGCATCACAGAGGCATTGTCATACGAAGCCAGGATGGAAAGACTGACTTCAAGCGTAATCCCTGGACTATTGCATCCGCTTCTGTAGAAGCAGTTGATGTCGCTTCAATCCCTCCTCTCGAGAAATCTGTACATGATGAGGAAGCGAAAGTCGAAGTGGCATCCTCAGCTGGCCTTCGAAAGCGTATGATCCGCATTGCTGCACGAGACGGTCAGGAGAAGTGGTGTGACGTACCCTTTCCCCTGCACTTCACCAAAAGTGAGCCCGAACGAACATCAAATCTGCAGGACCCGCCAAAGACTTCTGAAGATATCTCACCCTTGACAATGATTCATCGTCTTAAAGACGAGAGTCATGGCGGAGCGATGGCCAACATTGAGCACAGAGAAGCTGCAAAGCGATGGCGCGAATACAAGAAAAGACATACGCAGAGAGATTGTGAGTCAAGTACTTCGGCCAACTTGGATCAGGGTGGCATCTTGCGGGATACAGCTATGAAGGACCATGAAGAGCGCAATGCTGCCGTTGAATCCGAGAAAGCATCGCATAAGCATGCCTATGCCAAGCGAACCGAAGACAAATTGAAGCGCAAGACATTACTTGTTGAGCCAGAAATCACACCGGATGACTCAATCTCCGTCTGTAGTGTCCCGCAGAAGAGAACAACGACTAGTACAATTGTCGAAAGATTTTCCACTGCACTCGCATACATTGACTGTTCTGGCAAGGCCCCTTCGGCTCATGATAGTGCCATTGGTTTTGCTGGTGTACATGCTAATATTCCCTCACATGTTGTAACTACGAGTTCACACAAGTCTACAGATAGCGATGCCCATGCAACCTCAACAAGATCGAACAAGGGACGTCCATTGCCATCAGCCGTAGCATGGGATGAGGTTGGATCTATGACCATAAACTCGCAATCCACCTCACAATCTAGCTGTTCGCAATCCGAGACTACTTCAAGTATCTCATCTACCGCCAACTCCGTATTAAGAAGCTCAGAAGGTAGATCCGAGGTTCATGTAGAGCCTCGAATTTCTTCGTGTGCAGGAAATGATCGTACGCGGTCCGTCAGAAACTCATCCACAGTGGCCTTTGAGAAGACTACAGCTTCCAGGAGCTCACGACGGCCCATCAACCATGATAAGGCTATCTCATCACCCACGTTACTTTCATCGGTTCACTCGAGGAGTATCCTGACTAGCATACGAACAGCCCCAGCTAGTAGTGTTGTTCGCATTCGAGAAGATTCGCCGACATCGACTTGCCTCGATGGAGAAGATACAACTTTTTCAGAAGCGGCTGATCTTATTGACCTCGGTGACATGGCGCCGTCGCAAGGTCAAACAAACATGTCACTCGAGCGTAAAAGCCAACGACAAACATGCTTGGAGACTACAGCTCAGATGACTCCCTCTGTGTGGCCTGGAGTGATGTACGGTCAAGCTCCAGAGCAGATGTTGGTCTATGCGCCTTATGTTGATGCGATCGTCGAGTCAGTCACTGCTTCGGAACATGACTACGACCACAGTCCAGACTTTGATGATAACTCTTCGATTCGATCTCACGTATCAGGTCCTCGGTCCATGCAAAGCCAAGCAGAGCACCGTCATCAGCGACGCGCAGCTGCAGTTACAAGTAGAGGTCTTGTAGTGAAAGCAAACCACGGAAAAGGCCAGAAGCACAGAACGCAGCCAGATATGACTGTAATGCATGATGATAATGCCACTGTCTACAACTGGCCCAATACGGATCATGCTGTAGGAGACTCGAGGAGCTCTAGTGCTAGCCATACATCACATCGAGCACCGCCAACTGTCGTATCTTCATACTCTGGAAGTTCTTCAATGCGATCAGATGAAGTCGATTGCAGGGTTCCTGGCAATATCACGCCGCATCCTCTCAGCTATGTTTCATCGAATGCTGCAGTACTCCAAGCTCCTGCGTGTGAACCGTCGTGGCTGAATCGACACGTTGCTTCTGATCTGGACAGTCAAACATCTCACTATACCTCGATGGTATCTCATGAGCCGCTGACCGTAGATGAAGATCTGATTTCTGAGAACAACATTGCTGAACCCAAAATCGAACCCCGCGAGACTTATATACCAACTGAAGCCCATCAGACGTCTCCTCGTACAGGTCCAGCAAGCCAAGCTACATCCCATGCAACACGTGTCACGTACGTCCAGCCTACGGTCGAGGATGAGAATTCGTCTCCGCTCTCAGAGCAACGCGACACAATCGATGAATGTGGGTTTACCACATTCGACGGTGTGCACTCCAGTGGTGACTCACAGCCGACTCGCCGTAAGTACAGACGTGAGATGACTACACATGAACTGCGAAGACGTCAGCCAGGTCCAGACAACGGACCGAGCATTATCTCTCCGCTATTGCATTACGATTCCGTGGATGTCACTCCTGACTTGGCGGTTGAATACACGCCATACGTCCAGCGAAGACGCACCCCCTCGGGAAATGTCCGAGCTACTTCGGCATCACCGGTGTCCTACTACGTAAGGACTTTATCGCGCAGGTGAAGTATTTTCTCCAGTCTCGTGGCAGCTCGTATATGCAATGGGATGATACATGGATCATACCCTAGATCTTCAACTTCATAGATTATGGCGCCGGTCTCGAGACCTCGGGATTGATTGTAGTTGAGAGCGATGGACCATTTATATGAAGCGGGCGAGGGTTTCCGGAGAGAGGCATGGTATTGTAAACAACCACTTGGCCAATACGGCCACTAGCGAAGAGGCTTCACATTTCCAACGGCGATTGCAGTCAAGACATCATGGCATGGCGTTAATTAACATTACACTCAGACTTTATTAGCCAAGCTTGAGGAAATCATCCACTGCATACGCGTCCAACACCGAGTGCGCGATGATGATGTGGTAGCCAATTATTTTCCTTGAAATTGTGATGCTTGTTGGAAAAAATGCTATACTAAGTGGCCTTGCTGTTGTGCTTTGAGGGATGACGATGAGATATGATATGACACAGCTGGGTGTAGGACAAAGCTCGGACGACCAAGTGCATACCTCATTTTAAACTTGCAGCAATCTCGCATGAAATTACTACAGAACAATACGCTGATGCTGGTACACCTTTGATCGAGGAAACACATGATGTTATGAGCTCGTCGCAATTTCCCACAAGTCAAGTAGCACGACTCACTGGGCACAATGGTGTGTGTCTTATAACCATCCAGAGCATAGCAATAGCGCGTACTAAACCCTCACAGGACAAGTCCTCGCCCTTACATACAGTGCTGGCACTGGTCAATATGTACGAATATCTGAGACTATCAATTAGATACCGGCAGAATAAAACAATAACAACCCAAACAGATCCTGACGGGATCGTCTGACCGGACCGTCCGCCTGTTTAATCCTCTTACCGGCAATCTGATCCAGACCTACGCAGCGCACGGCTACGAAGTGCTCGATTTGTCTGTGGCTGAAGCCAACGACCGCTTCATCAGCGTGGGAGGTGACAAGACTGTGTTCCTGTGGGATGTCGCCACTGCTCAGACGTTGAGGAGATGGACCGGCCATGGGAGAGGCATCAACGCTTGCGCGTTTGGAGGTCCGGGAGATTCTGTCATCATCACTGGGAGTTTTGATGCTACTGTCAAAATATGGGATACCAAGCAACGCTCTGAGAAGCCCATCATGAACTTGACCGATGCTACCGACAGCGTCTCTTCGATCGACGTGGTGGGCGCAGAGATCATCACTGGCAGTGTCGATGGACGCGTACGGAGCTATGATCTGAGAATGGGTTATATGGATCAAGACGTGATTGGACGTGAGTGCATGATTTCATTTCTATCATATGTTTCAAGAAATGGAAATGCTGACAGAGCGACCAATGTTACAGCTCCAATCAACAGCATTACCAGTACAAAGACCAACGACTCTTATCTCGTCAGCACACTCGACTCAACCCTGCGGCTGATGGATAAACGAGACGGCAAACTACTGCAAGCATTCCGAGATTCGGACTACACTAACACGGTCTATCGCACAAGATCTACCCTCGCTGCCGCAGACAGCGTCGTCATTTCTGGTAGCGAAGATGGTCAGATCTATGTTTGGGACCTGCTGGAAGGCCGTGTCTTGCATAAGCTCAGGCACACCCAGTCTGCCCTTACTGATGGAAGATACTCATCTGAACCAGGTGCTCAGCCCGCATCTGCCAAGAAGGCTGTGGTGAGTGCTGTTGTTTGGAATCAACTCAGGCATCAGTGGGCGAGTGCTGGCAGTGATGGTTCCGTCGTTGTTTGGGGTAATCAGTAATCATTTATCCTGCGATGGGAAGACTCAATACAGCAAAGCTCTATAAAGAGGACATGACACTGGTCCAACGACAAACACATGCTGATGGATATCTCATCCCAACCCACCTTGATCGTGGAAGGGGACGCTTTGACCATGATGTTACACAGGCCCCCTGTCAACCTGGTTCGCAGCGCATCTGTGAGCATGGTAATGTCATCTTGGTAGGCGCATGCTTACCATGGCCGTGGACCTGACCAGAGGCAAAGTCGTGGTAGAAGAAGGTTAAAAGGACATGATCCAGTCCAAAGATGGGAGATACGGAAGATCAGGCGGGGTCGACACATCAACACGAGCACATTGCCTGGGTTTTTAGTATTACACAACTCTCCTCTCAAAAAACCAAATCAATACTCTAATCACATTGTCTTTCGTGTTCGGGTTTTATTCGACTTGCATCAGATGAAGGAACAATCCGGTAAGTACGCCTTGTGCAAAGTACACTATACACTTCTAGCCGCAAGGCGCAGCAGCAGTCGTCGTATTTTCCTCTGGCTCGGCCTGCTTCCAGAGCATCGTCCAGCCATTCGAAACCTATAGTAAACGAATTCCTCGAAACATAGATGGGACAGGTTATATTTGTACAATCCCAGCTGTGCTATCAGCCATTCTGCCACACAATGTCCGTTGTGAATCCAACAGAGCAGAGCGGTACGTTAGACTAGATAGACGCCGTAGTTTGGTCGGCTATCAATGTTTATATTTAGTCACAGCAGCAGCCAGTAGCCAGTAGCGACCAAGCCAGCCCCAAGTCTCCTCTGTCTAGGCAGTTCCACAGTGTCGGGTCACAGTCCTTCCAGCAAGTGCATCTGCAAAAATAGAAACAGCAAAGCAAGCTTTTTCAGTCTCCATTCTTGAGACACGAAGGGAGGGGGAAATGGGGCATGGTCACGGGAAAAGCGAAGCGAAAATGGCGACATTCATTGCGACAAGAGCACGCGAATCAGCTGTGGAGACTGACCACTTTACGGTACCTTACCTTGCTGTGCGCTCTAGTACTGTAACAGTGTTAGTTTGGGGGTTTAGTCACCCTACTGTAGCAGAGCCCACACTGCGCGTGCGCGGCGGATGCGGGGAATAGAAAAGCGAGGGGAACAGGGAGAGAGAGTGGAAGACGATTGTGAGGTCTCTTTGTTTTCTGTATACGAACTGTAATTGACTCTCGGATGAGCCCATGCTTTGCTGCTGCTGCTGCTGCTGCTGCTGCTGCTGCTTTTTGTTGTTGCTCCGACACACAATAATAATACTTGTACATGCACACGCAGGTCCACAGTACACGCACACACAACATACTGTACATACATACGCAAAACAAACAATCATTTTTTTCCCCTGGTTGGTCGTGTGACTCGTGCGAGATTTTTTGGTCTTTTCCCGTCACGGCTCCTATTATAGCCACCATCTGCGCTTCCTACCCCCTTTGAGTCAGTGCAGATATAGTGGTGTCGCTCTGAACCAAGGCATCTCATTATCCAAGTCAGGCATCGTCGTCGCATTGATAACCTTGTCTCTTGCTCTCCCCTTGCCTATCGATAATAACAACTTTTTCTCCTCTCCACCGTTCCTGCATCATTCATGCAGCCCGGCGCCCAATCCCATGCAAGCAATCTCGGAACAAACCTGGTACACATCCTGAGCAAGTCTCCAATCAACGAGACTCATTAGCAAAGAAACCATGGACTCGAATGCGCAGTCCCTCTCGGACGGGCCCAAACCATCGCGGTATCGATCTGTGCGACAACAACACAACAGCACTCCTCCGCCCGACAGAAATGCGCACGATTCGCAAACCACGGATGGCATACAGAGGAGCCGGTCGCGCTATCACCGTTCCAAACCCGCCGCTGCTGCTGCTGCTGCTGTCCAGGACAATCACATGGACGGTCAATCGCCTGCGTCACAGGATAATGTTGAACACATGAGAAGTATCCCCGACAGGAGCACTTCGTCAAGAGACGCAGACTCGGTCGACGCCGCTGCCGAACCGCAATCACCCTATGCTGCTGTCGGCGCTCAGGCTGTTTCCGGCGCTACATATCACGACAACAACGCGAGAGCGGCAGAAATGGAAGAGGAGCGAGAGAAGGCACACAGGAAACACGACGGACCCTCGAGCAACAGATCCGCAGAGCGCAGGACCGATTCCCCCCGTCGCACCACCGAGCGCAGCAACAAACCCGACGCGCGCTTCGACCAGGCGCCGCAGGTCATCCAAGCACGAAGAGAAGGAGTGGTAGGTCCCGAAGACGAGGTCATCTCTGGCGACGAGGGCCGCACGGGCTGTTTCAGTGGCTTGTTCAGGAGAAAGAGAATCGACCCCATCAAGAACCCGGTGGAAAAGGTGCCTGCTGCTAGACCTGTGACTGCGAGGAACAAGGAGCCGCCGACTATCAAGCCTGGCGGAGGCGGTGTTGTGCCTGGCACGGATGCGCCTGTGTCTGCGGTCAATGCTGGCGACAGAGTGAGTTTTGCTTCTTCTTCTTCTTCTTCCTCCTCCTCCTCCTCCTCCTCCTCCTCCTCCTCAGATCACTGTCAACCACGAGACTAACCCATCTTCAGCGCGTGCTCGTCGAGTGCAACTCGTCCTCGATGTTCCTGCCCGTCACTCCCGACACCACCGCCATGGACCTGATCAACTCGGCCGCCAACGTCTTCTCCGACCCTATCGACGTGCGCGCCTCTGTCATTCTCGAACACTTCACCTCGGTGGGCGTGCAGCGACCGCTGAGACGATACGAGCGCGTCAGAGATGTGCTGAACTCGTGGGACGATGATCGAGCCAACTCGCTGCTGGTCGTGCCGGCCAGGACGGCCGAGGTCAATCCTTCGGGGCTGAGCGCGACCAACGTGCCCTCGACTCAACCTCTCGAGTCTTCCTTTGTCATGCACCACTCGCAGAAACCCGGTCACTGGGACAAGCGCCTGCTGACCATCCGCCAAGACGGCCAGCTCATCATGACAAACGAGAAGAACCACGAGAGCATCAACATCTGCCATTTGTCAGACTACGACATTTACACGCCGACGGAAAAACAACTCGCCAAGAAGATCAAGCCGCCGAGGCAGTATTGTTATGCCATCAAGAGCCAGCAAAAGGCCAGCATGTTCCTGACCACCTCGACCTTTGTTCATTTCTTTTGTCACAGCGATAGGACGCAGGGCACGAGTTTCTACGACGCCGTGCAGGGGTGGCGGAGTTGGTATCTCGTCAATGTCATGGGAGAGGGGCAGAAGAAGAAAAAGGAGACCGGCCTACAGCACACGCAGAGCAGGCGCGTCGCCAACAACAACAACAACAACAACAACAACAACAACAACAACGGCCACGGCCATCAGCACCATCACACAAACACCAGTTCCGTCGGGTCCGCCTATCAGCTTGGCACTTTCAAGCCGCTGAGTGTAGACATGTCGCAGTTCGAGCGACCGTCGTCGTCGCACTCGCAAAAGGGGCAGACGAACATGAGTCAGATCCCCAGTCGCAAGTTGTCCACGAGAGATCGCGCCCATCCGCCGGTTGCTGTTGCGAAACACATGTTGCCGCCGGCACAACTGTCGGATGACGAGCCATTGGTGAACCTGGCGGCCAACCGCAGGGGGTCTGTCGAGCTCAATGACAACGACGAGGCCATCGTCGGTTCGGGTCTGTTGGGCAGGAGCTACTCTACCCGGAAGCGCGAGCTGAACGAGCGTGAAGAAGTCAACCGAAATCCCTTCACTGGTGGTCTCGTCAGCAACAACGCTGCAGGAGAGGTAGGCGTGGCCAGGCAGGTCAGCATCAAGCGTGCCGGATCGAAGCGAGTCGCCAACAACGGTCCCCCGAATACTTCTGCCTTGTCACACCGTCCCTCGACACGCGACGGCGGCGTCCCACGTCGCGCAGGATCCATCGACCTCGGTCGCTCCGGCTCGACGCGCGTCAAGGGCGGTCCGAAGCCCTTGATCGACCTCACTCCACAATACCAGCCGCCGCCACAACACGTGAAAAAGGGCCGAGGCTACAAGCCCAGCGCGGAAGAGCTGCGTAAAGGCGCACTGATCGACGCTGCCACGAGCGGCGAAAGGACGTGGCGCGACGAGATCCCCGAGGCCAAGGACTGGAGAGGTAGAACGCGACAGCCCGGCGGCGGCGGCGGCGGTACAGATTCAGCAGATGCCAGTCAGGGACGTGCTAGAAGCAGGTCCAGGAGCGCTCATCACGGCGGACACGACCACTTGCAATCAGGTCGAGGTGGTGCAGCAGGAGGAGGAGGACGATACGGCAGTCCTGCGGGAACGGGACTCGACCTCTCTCATCGTCCGTCCAGCTCTCCCCGTGGTGGCGTGAGAAACATCAGCGGCGCCGGATCTGGAACTTCAAGCGGAAACGGGCCTCTGCTCGATGTTTCAGAAGCCAGTAATTTCAAGCAGGGCAGTTTACTTGACAGGCTCGAAAAGGAGAATCCCAGACCTGGTCCTGTCATCGATCGAGATTACTAGCGGTCGTCTCGTCGACGGCGGATTTGGTTGTCGAGAGCGATGACTTGGGAGCCTGGCACCACTCGAAACGCCTGGGCGAAATCCAACAGCCACAGTCCTTGCCTTTCTTCTGGTTTTACTCACGTTACTTGTTTTTCTTACCCTCCTCGTCCGCTTTGCTTCTTTTCGTTTTGTTCCTATTCGATTCGTATGTAGATACCCCCTATCGTTCCGGCGGATTCCCCTCCCCATCCACTGTTTTTGTTTTGGTTGTCTTGGATTTGCTGCATTCTGCGTGCAGCGTGCTGGGGTCAAGTGATGGATGAACAGTGGCATGGGCTCGGTTTAGGCGCGAGAGCAATTAGATTCGAGTATACATTTATTTGATCGTTTGTTTCCTTTTGTCTGATACTCTAGATGAGAAGTGGCCAGATAAGATATACTTTTTCCGACAACGACATGTGGGGGTGAAGTTGTTATGCACCGAGGCGAGGGGTTCAAGACCGACAAACAGGGTCATAGCTTCCTTCTGACGCTCTTCGAATCTCTTCGAATCTCTGATCTACTCAACAATTATAAGAAAGTGTGTCAATTTATACAACCACCACGCTCACGCCGTGCACATCAAGCAAGAACTGCAAACGGACAAAATCCCACCGACTCCCCAAACCGCTCCCTCTAACCCTTCCGCCAACCAGGCCAAAGCATACAGAAACAACGACAGAGGAATAAAGAAAAAGATGGACCCAACAAGCCTAACAACAATAACGACCCCTCCCTCTCTGACAGACTACACTTCCCTCTCAGAGCACCAATCCTCGACGCCGGGGACATTCTTCGGCGGCAAACCAGTGCTGTACTACCACGCCTCGAGCGCAACTCTGACGCTTCTCTCCCTGGCGCCCACCTCCCTCTCCTCATCCTCTTCCCTAGCGCCTTTCTCCTCCCTCCTTCCCTCTTCGCAACAACAACAACAACAACAACAACAAAACGGCATCAGCGCACAAGACACGCAGATCTCCAGCTTAGATGTCTGGATCACATCCTCATCTTTCACCATCTTCTCCCCGCAAACAGGCTCCGGCGTCGCGATCCCCTACCCGCTCATCTCCCTCCACGCGCGCCAGGGATCCGCGCTGTATTGCCAATTATGTCTGTCGGACATGAACACGACCGCCGACGAAGACCTCGAGACGGTGGAGTTCTTGGTGAGCGCCGCCGCTTCTTCTTCGTCTGTTGCAGCGACGAATGGCGGAGAAGAGGCAGACGAGAGCGCAGACGACGCCAGAAGAGGACGGGATGACAGCGCAGCGGAAGCGCTTTTCGCCGCCGTCTCTGCGTGCGCGGATTTGCATCCCGATCCCGTGGAGCAGGGGTCTGGAGACGGAGACGAGCACGGCGGCGCTGTTCTCGGCAGTGCTGGGATCGCTGGTCTTGGAAGTGCTGATATGCCTGGCGCGGGCGGCTGGATAACAAGCGAGAATATGCATGAGTACGTCGATGAAGATGGGGATTTCAGCATGCCTGAGGGGGGGTTGGGCGCGGGTGCGGGCACGGTTAGGACCGCTGAGGAGGCGCGGTTTGATGATGCTGTTGATGGTGGGGATGCAGAGGAGGGGCTTGATGAGCAGGGAGGGGATCATGGCAAGTGGAGACGCACGGGTTGAGGGACTTCCATCCCTTCTAAAGGAAAAATCACTCGATGCACAAAACTCTGACGAGAGGAGCGGGAGAAACTGGTATAACCCTACAGAATCAACGAATGAGGAAAGAAACGATACTCGATAGGCACAACGCCATGTATACCCATTGGAAAAGTTGAACAGGGGCAAAAGCCAAGGACTTGTTTCCAGGCTCCGAACAGTTGCAGCGTTGGGCTGCATACACTGCACAACTCTTCTCATTCGCGAGACAGTGATATCATACAGACAAGGAGAATGGAGAGGCAGCAGAGAAAAATGAAAAGGTAAATAAGATGAATCAATAGAAAGTAAACACAGGACTAGCCTGCCGCCCAGGGTTCAGATATCTCGCCATCCCTCATCCTCTTCTTCTTCTTTGCTATCGTCATCGTTGTCCTCATCGTCGTTGGATCGTATCAGCTTTCCTGCTCGCTGCATCAACAGATCGTCGTCTGCGTCTGTCGTGCGTCGGGTTCCGTCTGCTTCTTCTTCTTCTCTTGCTCGTCCTTTTTCTCCTGACATACCACTGCTGTGAGCACTAGCAATAGCAGTCGCACCGCCATTACCAGCAGCAGGAGAATCAGTAGCAGTGTTGACCGCTGGACAAGCAGACCTCACTCTGCTACCTCCGTGCCCTTTTCCTTTTCGCCATTCCCGCTCTCGACCTCCTCAAGCTCTCCGTTCTCTGCTTCCATCTCAACCTTTCCCTCGTGCTTTTTGCCTTGCTCCCTCTTCTTCCGCTTCGTCGACGACGCCATCATCCTCATCGTTTCTTCTGAGTTCCCTCGCCGCAACATGATCGTTCTCCTGAGACCTCGTGCCGGAGCTGGTCTGGGGCCTTGGATGTTTTTGGCTTTGGAAGGTTGAGTGCTGTTGCTGCCGCTGCCGCTGCCACGCTTGCTGTTTATCGGTCTTACTGCTGCTGCTGCTGCTGCTGCTGCTGTGGAACTTGTCATGGTTGGACGTGAGGGGCTCCGTGGGAGTTTGCTTATTCTGTTTCTGTGCTTGTTCTGGTTCATTGACGCCTTCGGGTTCGAAGCCATGTTCGAGATTCGACTCTGTACAGGTCTAGACTTTGCGTCGTTGTCACTACTGTTATTGTTGTTGTTGATGGCGTTATCACTGCAAGATTCGGAAACGAGCGAGTCAGAGTCCTTATCTTCGTGGTCTTCCTCATATAGACAGGAAGTCTCTCGCTGCGGCTCCGATGTGTCACCTTCCTCTCGCGCTCTCGCAGTCGCCGTCGCGGTTGAACATTCCTTCTGAACACCATCACCTGCTACAAGCGCCCGAGGAGCCTGTCTAGCAGCTCGAAACCCAGCAAGAGAACTAAACGCACAGTCAATCGCAATCCTCGCAGTATCAACATCTGGCTTGAGCCTCGGAGTCGAGATCAACGGACTACGTAGACTCTTGGCCGAGGGCAGAAGAACTGGTCTTTGGCTTCCTCGCGATGGAGACTTGTTCGCGGAAACACACTCATGTGATTGAAAGTTGTGCAGGACGAGAACGTCATTCTCCTTGTTATTGTCTTTCAGTGGCGTTTGCGGTACTTCGAGATTGAGAATTGGCGGCGCTTGCCATCCGACTGCTGCCAGTTGTTGTTCTTGTGGTGGTGGGGCAAGTGGAGTTGGACAATTCAACCTCTGATCTATTCCTTCTCCAGTCGCGATAGATAGAGCAGGTGAGTGCGGGGCTGGGCCAGCGCTCTGTGCAACGCTTTGCTCAGCAGCTGACAGAAGAGGTGGAGGACTGGATCGTAAACACATGGGGATCAACTCTGCCTCAATCGACGACGTGTCCGTCTTGGTCCTGTAGAGTCCCAGTCCAGCAGTCGACTCTTGCGTAACTTGGATACTCTTTTGTAAAGACAGAGGTGCAACGCTCATAGACTTGTCAGCGCAGCTCGTTGTCGGTCCGTCTCCGTCCATCGAGAAGGGTGAACTGGCCGAATTTGAACCCTCGTGAGCGAAAGAAGAGTATAGTTCCGAGTTCCATGCAGGGACGCCCGAGGACGTATCATGCTCGTCAGCCGACTTCATGGAATCGACATCATGCATTTCTTTCCCATCGTTACGATACCTAGAGCCACAAAGTGAGGGCATGGAAGGACTTGGGGTGACATGCAAAGCAAACGGCGGCGACGAACTAACTCCATCTCGTCGAAAGGCGTCATCATCGTCGTCATTCCATTCGCCCGATGGACGCGTAAACGCTATAACAGGCATAACAACACTTTCATCACTTACAGTCGACGCTTCGGCAGCTTCCTCCGTCGAAAGATTGGAGACTCCGAGCATCAGAGACTTCTGTGACGGTGACCCTGTCTTCGTCGGCGATGAGTGACTCGATGTCGCTCGTGATGATGCTATGCTGCTTGTCGCATAAAACTCTTGTTTGAAAGCAGCGAGAGACAGCGTCGGCGAACCTGGGGTCAACGAAGCTCTGAGACGCGTGGGTGTCAGGGTTGGTATAGGTTCGAGCACAAGAGGAGCGACATGGTCACTTCGTTGTGCATTCTTCATCGTCCAACCATTCGTACAGTGTACTTCTTCATTCTCTGCCCCTGCTTTCGTATCATGATCACATTCTTCTTCGAGTATTTCGTCCATAGAGAACGGACTACCCGAGCGTTTTGTCGGTGGTCGGAGACACTGAGAAGGGCCGAGTACGGTGGGCGCCAGCGTAGAGATACGGACGCAGTTTTGTCGTTTATGGCCTTTTGTCACTCGGCGGGACGTGGGGCTGCCTTCGAGAGCAGAAGGTTTCGTGGGTACTTTCGAAGAGGTCATTGGCAGACTTTCAAACCGAAATGGTTGCGTTTCCCCGCCTGTCGATCGACGAGGTGGAGACAAGGAAGGTGTCATCTCTGGTGGGTCGTCCTTCGATTTGTTTCCCTGGACGAAGTTCTTGGTGTTCGTTTCTGCAGGTGATCCATGAATTGACACCCTTGTCTGCTTCACACCACCGCTCGATCTCCTCTGAGGGTTTGTCGGCGTAGACACCAGACTCACACTTCCATTACTATTCAGTGACATGTCGGAAGCAACGCGCTTCACGCTCAGCCTTTCTGCGACCCCGGTTCTAGGATTCGATGACCGCTTGTCATCGAAGGCGAAAGTGATGCCGGTAGAGCTGTCTAGAGATAAACGAATGCTCGTGCTTGATGTTATCTTGTCGTTGGTGTTGCTAGGTGCAGAATCAATACTTCCTCGCAACGAACTGCGTAGACTGTCTTGTGGCCCTGTCTGAGTTCGTGCTTCCGAGGACTTTATAGACGCCGAAAATCGCTTCGCAGACTCCTCTAGTTTTCGTCTTGTCTCGTCCAGTATCTTAATCCTCTTGTGGTACTGCTCCGACGCAGACAAGGTGGGAGCGTGGGACGACAAAAGTATCATTTCCCAGTTTCTCTCTGGGCTGCTGTTCACCGAAGTCTCGTTGCTGCCGTTCACTATTGTCGTAGCTTTCGAGGTAGAAGAAACCCGGTGCTGACTGGCATAAGCGGGATCCGTAAGTCTTTTGGGTTGGATATGCACAGCCAAGGGAGAAGGAAGAGGAGGCAAAGGACCAGTGGGCGCAGGCCCGACTACGTGGTCTCCGAAACTCAGAGATCTGTACCTATATCGATTTGGCTGTGTTGACGGGCTACGTGGTCCACATCCCGGTGGACTATTATACGAGGTTGAGGCATATTCTGATTCCAGGGGACTGGCGAATGCACCAATACTTTTCGAGCGAGGAGCTACGCCTTTCCGCGCTGGCGGGACAAAGTTGTTCGGAGATTGCGCGTGTGATCTTACAGAAGTACTGTGGAGGGCACTCAATGATGAAGTCTTCATTGGTCGTCTGCTTCGGCTGCTGTCTGGTGAAAGATCCTGTCCGTTCCCAGCTAATTGAACGCCTTCTTCTATCACACGGGACTGAGCCCGAGATGGCGGCTGAATGTGGATGATAGTTGTCATTGTGGGCTTGGAGGACATTTCAGGACACGTCCTTGGACTTTCGATAATGGCTGACATGGGATGAATCTTTTTGTAGCGCGATGATAAACGATTAAGACGGGAGCGCTTCAATGCTTTCACCACACCTGTTCTCTTGGTGTCTTCGTCTTTGTCATCGTTGAACAGCAAAGCGGGACGTAGCCTCTTGGGAGAGGAAAACTTGGGAATGTGGCAGATCTGCTCGGTCGAGGAAAGTGCATCATAGCTTCCGGCCGAATTTCGAGGAGCAATTATGCCTGTCAGTCGAAACGGTCTACCTTGGGCTGCAATCTCGGTGCTTCGAACTTGTGAGGTGTCGGCCTGGCCGGATCCATTCTCGATTTCAACAACCGAGCGTGTACAATTCTTAATGTATAGCTTCGTTATGACGACTGCAAATGCTACGAGGAAGAGTGCACCGCCACCTGTTGCGATGCCCACGATTGCTGCTTGACTGAGACCTGCCGTTGTCCCACTCAGCTTGATAGATTCATTCAGGAGACCTGATAGTGTATGCCACGGCCTTGTGAGTCAGCTGTAGCGATGTGGATGGCAATATTCCACTGATTTGCAGCCCATCGAAAATGGCGACGAGCTGGCAGCCGAGTACAAACCTCTTGTCGAATTGTCTGCTCGAGATTTGTAGATAGCAATTCCGCTGCTCGCCAAAACTCGATTTACTCCCATCGAGAGATGTAGCATGTGTACGCAACACGTAGCGTTGCCACAACAAACGTAGAGGAATGCTTGGGGCCACCATGGTCGCGGGCTCGATTCATGTTCGAGGAATGCAGTGGTATTGGGCCCTTTGGCTCTTTCTTGTCCTGAAGACTCTGTGGTTCTACAAGACTAGAAGTCTGTGCATCATTTCTCAAGTCATTGTAATTCGTCTGATATGTTGATACACAGCAGGCAGAAGAATGGCGGTCCTACAAGAAGCTCAATAAGGTCACCAAACACGACCTACCTGCATTGGTCTGCTCCACAAGTAGCAACATTAAGCCACGAAGAGCACAGAACTAGATTCGCTATTGTGTCGATGCCTGCTTGGTTATGGTATTCTCTTCGGTACCTGACGGAAGCCCTGAAAGACCCTAGAAGTACATAACAGAAGGTGCGTGTTGCGGCAACGACGGCAATGATGATACATAGCTCTAACATGATGGGCCGGCCACGGAAAAAAAGCTCACGCAAAGCAAGCTCCAGACCACGGATGAGACTACACCCCACGCATAAGTGGTAGAGAAAGTCACAATTGAGTCGTCGCAGTCGGAAGGTCAATCGTGATCGTGATTAATGCTGCATCAACCCAGGAAGATCTGGTTTGACATGCGACGACGACAGCTCTCAACCGATCGTGTTTGTGCTCAAGCCTGTGCCTGGAGTCTGAGCTTCTAACCCTAAGGTATTCAGGAACAGTGATAAACCAATCACAACGACGACTTGCGTACGTTCTCGGGTGACCTTCCAAACAATCAGGTAATTGTATGAACCATTTTCCATTGCGTCGCTCTTTCCGGGGGTACGTGTCGTCCGGATCGTCTTTTGGGTGCGATCAGCATGTGGGGAAAAATTGTTCGATCCGACTTGGACACGCAAACTAGGTAAGTTTCTCATCCAGCTTCTCAGATAGACTGGCCTCGGCCTAGGCTAGTCGTTGGGTACCTTACACAATAATCTTTGATCTCTGATGTGACGTCCAAACGGAGTGAGAGCCGAGCCGCGCAAGAATTCTTTATCGATGATGTGAGCGGTGCCCTGGGCAATCCAAGACGACAAGGTGCAGGAACCCGAGAAGCTTGAAGACGGATTTGCTTTCACAAAGTCTGTTCTCCAGCCACCACTACTGTAGCGTCGGCTGCTTAAGGATTCTACCTTTTCCACCGAACACGGGGGTTGGTGCCACAGTACAACAAACGTCATGCAGTCTTGGATGTTTGTGGCTGAGGCATCCTAGGGCGACGATAGTCTCTGCGATACCTTTCGCTACAAGTAAGCAGACCGATAAGCTCGTCTACCCCATAACGGATCGTACCCATAGTGGATCGCTTCGAGCTGCGCAACTTCGGACTCACTCTATGTAATTATAATACAACCATTCAATCAATTTGCCATTCATGAAGATATGTCTCTATTAGATGGCTAATTATCGCTCCTACAGCCTTTTTTACCTCAGATTTCTGCTGTTTTGTGGCTTTCTGTACCTCACGAGCTTCTTGTTCAAGCTTTGCCTTCCGAATGTCCTCAATATTCGCAAAACGCGTATTTGGATCAACTATTACTCGTCTACGTAATCCTGAAGAAGCTTGTTGTAGTTGTGAGCCTTGTGTCTGTATTCGCTGTTGAAGAATAGCTTGCGTCGTCGTCAACTGAGAGATTGCTTTACCAGCTTTTTGTAGAATCAATCTCATGTCTCTTTCAGTCGCTCGATCTGCCTTCCAGCTCTTTCGTAAGCTCTGTACGCTACGATACAATTGTTGTGAGCTCTTTGGAGTACAAATAGCAGGCTCAAGAGTCTGTATCTTGTCTGGAGGTGTAATTGGACGAATAGGTTGTTGCTTGACTTGTGACGACGTCAATACCTTGTCTGGATTCCATGGAGAGAGCCCTGCTGCCTTCCAGCCACTTCGAATAACTCTTTCTGTCAATGCCTGACGTCGTGCGAGGCTATAGCATTGGATAAACCGTTGTTTCTTAACTGGTGCTGCGTCGTCGAGGTGAGAGAGCTCAGAAATGCCTTTTCGATACGCGTGCTTCAACGGAGAGAATACTCCAAGATCCAATGGTTGTAAGACATGAGAGGTATGAGCTGGAAGGAATACGCAGTAGACTTGGTTTGTTCTACAAGTCCAGAGAAAGTCGATATCAATATGACTTCCGTGTCCATCCATAAGCAAGATTCGCGTAGATGGTGTCGCTGGAGTTGTCTGAGGGAGAAACACGTATCGCAGCCAGTTAATTGCAATATTATTCGACGTCCAGCCATTCTCAGAGGTTGTATACGTCCAGTCTAGACAATCCTCTTCAAACCAGCTGCTCTGTGGCTCTTTGCCTTTGAAGATAATCAAGGGCTTAATTGCTTGTCCAGTCATTGATATTGCCTCGAGAATAGATACCCATTCTCGCGTCTGTGGACTCTTGACATAAGTACGTCGCTTTGTAGAGGCAGCAAGTACTTGGGAATTGGTGCACACACCTAATGCGATTCCATGCTCATCCATATTCCAGATATTCTCGCGTTGTACTTGGTATTCTTGTTCGATTTGCTTGAATCGGTCGAAGAAGTCCTGGATTGCTGTCTGCGAGGTGCCATTGATTCTACAGGCCTCAATTCTACGGCCTATAATAGAGGCGACGCGTGGATTCCGCTTGATGAACTTTGTAATCCATTGAGTACCTAAGGGTTTGGTGTCACCACAGAGGCGAAGCACGCGAATAGCCATATCGCGAGCACGTAGATGCGAGGGTGGATATCCTTGCTGATCTTGCTCCAGGATCCAGTCTACAAGGAAGGCCTCTTGATCTGGAGCCAATCTCTGTAATTGTTCTCGACTTGCTCGTCGAGTAGTGCCGCCGTCGCGTCTACGACTAAGGGTGGTATATGGTACGCCGAATTCACGCGCAACACCTTTCATTGATTTTTCAGGGTGCTTTTTGAGTTCTTTGAGAGCAAGTTGAAGCATAGCCTCGCGTTGATCCATTGTAATTACGTAGTTGTGGTATAGAAAGTAGATAATAGACAGAAAGTATGGTAGAACACGCGACGCGAAAGCGATCCACTATGGGTACGATCCGTTATGGGGTAGACGAGCTTAAGATAAGCACCAGCCACTGCCACTCCGGTATGGGGTTCGGTTTCATCTGTGTTCGTGTCAAGTTGCATATTTACTGGCATTCTACCATATTTAACCGGATACTGCCCCTCCATCCCACCATGAGAAAGGCTAAAAGCGCAGGCTAGGTAAATATACTGATATGGTCACTCTGGCTGAATGCGACCTGAGATGGACCTGTATATTTGTCTTAAAGTCCATGTAAACATCAAGAGCTTCCTGGAAGAATCGTACTATTGTCACTCCCCTCAGCTGAATCAAACGTGCTATTTGTGATCAACAAGAAATTACTCGCAATGGATACCGCCTTGACCAATGGAGTCTTCTCCAAGAACAACACCGTTGCACCAAAAAGTGATCGTGTGCTACCTCTGTTTTCACTCAAAGGAAAGACCGCAATAGTGTCTGGAGCTGGTGCAGGCATCGGACTTGCCATAGCTCACGCGTATGCCGAAGCTGGAGCGGATGTAGCGATATGGTACAACAGCAACAAGAGCGCCATTGACCGGGCCGCAACGATCGAAAAGACATATGGCGTAAAGTGTATGATCACGCGGGAAGAGTGAAAACGCAAACAGTCGCAGATTGGTTGACCATACCCCGCAGGCAGGGCATACCAGGTCGATGTAACGGATGAAGCTGCGGTCAGACAAGCTGTCAACGACAATGTCAAGGAGTTCAACGGTCGTCTCGATATCTTCGTCGCAAACTCTGGCATCCCTTGGACACAAGGCGCCGCAACTGATGGAGAAGTATCCCACTATCGCAAGGTCGTCACTACAGATCTGGACAGTGTATTCTATTGCGGCCGAGCGGTGGCCGAGATTTGGCGCAGACAAGCGCGGGAGGGAACTGATCTGAATGGAAAGAAACTCGGAAACTACACACTGGGAAGCTTCATTGCCACAGCTTCAATGTCGGCCCATGTTGTCAATGTACCCCAGCTCCAATCCGCCTACAACGCCGCCAAAGCTGGCGTGATGCACCTCAGTAAGCAGCCCGTTCATTCTGTTCGCAATCACGAAACATCAACGGCATGATGCTGATACGTGCACAGCAAAATGCCTCGCGGTTGAGTGGGTGCAGTTTGCACGCGCCAACACAGTTTCGCCAGGCTACATCAACACCGAGATCACGGACTTTGCGCCTCAAGAGATGAAGGATATGTGGCGGAGCAGGATCCCAATGGGGCGCGAGGGAGAGACTAACGAGCTCAAAGGCGCGTTCTTATATTTCGCATCGGACGCGTCTTCATACACGACCGGTAGCGATCTACTCGTTGACGGAGGTTATTGCTTGCCTTGAGTCATACTAAAAAATGCCTGCTCGAGAGCGGCGGCATTGCCTGTGGGGGTTTAATTGAAGTACTATGCGAACAAGCCTGCGCTGGGAGGCGGGATCCACTATATCAGCAAAGTAATCGGACCTTTGGGTACAGGTAAATGGACATAACTAGAGCGATAGAGATAGCTCGCGGCCGACTCGTACAGAGAGCGCGCGCGCAGTCATGTATATAGAAAGAGCATGTCGCTAGCTGTGCGCCGAGAGAAATGCAATTTCCTCTGAAACTACGCCATCGCATCAGCTCTGAGTGACAGGAGAAGATAAAAAAGTTTTCAGTAGATCCAAGGTGAGCTTCACCGCTCGACTGAACGTTTTTGCTATATTCAAAAGCACTCATGAGAAAGTTGCATCGCTCAAGTCCGAGCAATTGATATCCCTCTCGCAGCATTGGTTCAATATATTTAGATCAGAAGGGAGGTAGCAAGTCAGCCAAGACTGCAACGGCGCCGTATCCGAGTAAGGGGTCGCACCGTATGGACCACGATTGCAGATCATCTCATGCACGAGGACAGTATCAGTTAAAGCCGGGAGTTATATACGGAAAATTCTCGTAAAGTATTGTGAATAGCAAGCAAGCTGCCACGGTAGCTCAAGGTAGATGATAGTAGTGGAAACTGTGGCGACGAAGGTTGCGAGCGTGCGCGAACGTGCAACACCTTTCTTTCTTTCTTTCTTCCTTTCTTTCTTTCTTCTTCTTGCTCTTCGGTAGACCCTGGCAAATGAATGTGTGTGTTGCATTCGTCTGAATAAGGTAAGCATAGTTCTGTCGAGCAAAAGCCGTTCAACGATTGCCAAGATTGAGTTCA
Organism: Neodothiora populina; assembly: GCF_041146345.1. Taxonomy (NCBI): domain Eukaryota; kingdom Fungi; phylum Ascomycota; class Dothideomycetes; order Dothideales; family Dothioraceae; genus Neodothiora; species Neodothiora populina. Next base: position 2,879,047 of record NW_027191413.1, read on the forward strand.
AGGTATGCTAAAATGGCTGCTCGTCAGCCGTGAAGCAAATCGAACGATCAAGATCCCAGCTGAGTTTCTGCTCCCGGGTCAAGATGGACACCCGTCTGGGGCAGCAACCTAAGGTATGAACACGGGTGAAACTTTAGTGAGAGAATGACGAAATAAGCGGCGCATTGGTAGGACTGTTACAGCGCACGCCTCTGGTTTCATATTTTCACATGTTCCCATGGAAAACGAGAGTGATTAGGACAAAGCTAAGGAATCGCAAATCAAGGCAGCGGCCGTGGATTTCATGATAAGGGCCGGGATAATGACAGGCCAGTCGAGAAAGACAATCGGGGCGGGGCATAGTAAACAGTCGGTCTGCATCAGTGCTAGATAGACAAGGTCAAGTGAACGTTGATTGAATCTCTAGCCGCAGCATGACTTGCAGCACACAGTACAACGATAATGAGATCCCTCATCGGCCAGTCGTTGAGGGTGTTGCAGGAAAGAAAGGGTGATTGGCTATCGGCCGAGTGTGTGATTTAGTGGGAAAAGTAAAGATCCGTCGAAGCCGGAGGGGGGAGAGATGGTGGGCAATGTGCATAGGGCGACGGGGTTCATGCATAGTGCTATCACGACTTATGCCGAACGAACCCCATAAGAAGTGAGCGACAAGATGTGATACACGACATACGCACGACACACGAATACTCAGCAGCAGCACGCGGCGGGTTAAGATGGGGTGAAGCAGCAGCAGAAGCACACTAAAACCAAGCAGGCCAAGGGTAAGACACCGAGTCGAGACGCGGTGATGGATGGGATCATCAGAGTTTCAGTGACGATTTGCGCGACTTTGGGGGTGCGAGGGACTCTGGAGTGGTTCGTAAGGTTTTGGCGTGAACACGCTAAGACGAAACCGCAAAACGTGGTGGTGAGAGGTCAAGGACACGGACCCACGTCTGCCGCTCTTTAGGAAGCGGCAGCGGACAGGAAAAGACGAGGGAAGAGGGCACGATCTGTGGTCTCCACACAGCTAAGGCAAGCAAGCGTCAGAGAGTGAATTGTTGCTAAGTAGTATAAGCACTCGGGGGCCCGCCGGGGTGTTCGTTGGTTCGCAGAGACTCGAGGAAGAGATAGAAGGTCCATACCTGTTCGTCTCCCATATAATTCCAGTTTGTATTGCACTTCAGGAGACCAAGCCTTTCCCGCTCGTCCCTCGATAGCTGCGAATTGCACATCTTTTGATTCCCTCTTTACACTGTACATATCATCACAGTACTCTTGTTACCTGGCTGCAATATCGCGCGCATCAAGAAGCAGAACCCTGGCGCAACATCAATCCCTACCTCGACTTCCACTCATCCACTGCAAATCTACTAGGTTGTTGTCACCGTCTTCGTTGTCGTCGTCAGCAGCAGCAGCAATAGCAGCAGCAGCGACTTGTTGTAGTTGTACAATCTACCACAGCTACCAATCAAGCGCAGCCATTCTCAAACTCGCTGGCAGGCTTTCTGACAAGATAACCCCAGCCGCGGTCTCGCCAGGCCTGTTCCTGATCAGACCAGTCTTGTCCGGATCAGCCGTGGACCGCTCATCATTGGCAGATAATCGCACGACAAGCATAAGGTACCCAAGTCCAAGTCCGCAATTGCGCAAGCATCAGCAGCAGCAGCAGCATCATCAGCATCAGCGGGGTGCAAGCGACGAGGAGGGTTCATAAGCTTCGCATCTTTCCAGGATCCTACATATCCCAGACTTTTGTTGTGCTGAGTTGCTGCATATCGCTGCATAAGGCACATCCCTACTTACCGTAAAGTACCTGCTATCGTACTTGACGTACCCGCCACTCTTTTGCCTTTTCGTACTCGTACTGAGTAACCAAGTACCCGAAAACGTTGGTTTGTACTACTTGTACATCCCCGCAAGCCTTAATTTTGCCTTGCAGAGTTGCAATCAATCATCAGATCTTGTTCTCCAGACCTGCTTCGCGATTGAGGCTTTAGGCTCACGGCGGCTTGAGATTTGAGATTGCAGAGAGAGACCGACGGAGAGAAAGGAAGATAGAAACAAGCTCGCTCAGAGCCGGGCAGGCTACTCGCAAAGCACAAGGACCAGGCCGGGTAGCATCAACAAGCATCAAGGCAGTGGAGAGCGAGGATATACAAGTATCATTATACTCGTCCCGCCCGTCGACTGTACTTGCATCCGCTTGTCGCTGCAGTCCGTCTTTGCTGTATCCAGTATCCACAGTACTGCAATTGTACACCAAACCCCTCCGCCGAGCAAGTGGGGTAGAGTGCAATTTATCCATTGTCTATATTGACAGCGGACAACACATCGAGAAGCACAGGCAGCGCACGATTCACCGATTCACCAATTCTCAATTCTCACTTCTCGCTTCCTTGAAGCAAAGCCCCTAGCTCTGCACATCACAATTCGGCAAACACGCCAAACACTCCAATCGCTCTAGAAGCGGAAGGAACGTTGTCCAAGCAATTCATCATGGCAGCCTCCGTCGACTATCACCACACCCCCTCCTTCACCTCTTCCATACCCCATCGGCGGCCACTCCCCGCTGGAGCCCATCCTCAATTCCCGCCCGTCGTTGTCCAACCCGATCAGTTCTCGCACGCGCGCTCACGCACATTGTCGTCTAATGTTCTTCCCCCGAGCCCTTATCCTCAATACACAGCCTCAATGGTGCCGAACGTGCCTCCGCAATCCTCCAATCGACGGACCCTCTCCAATGCCACCACCTCTACCACCGCCTCGTCGAACGCCTCCCTCGGAACGCCGCCGTCAAACGCCCGACCGCTGTCACAAGCGCCCTCGTCGTATGCCTCTTCCATCCGCCGATCCACCTCGTCCCGATCTGGAGCCAGTCAGGGTCCGCCCGGCTCGTATGTAGCACTGCTCCGGAAGCAGAAAGCCACGGTCTGGTGCGACCGCGCACAGCACGAAGACCCCCGCCTGCTGGCACAGCAGAGAGCCGCCAAGATGCGCGCTCAAGCCGAAATGGTCGGTGGAGCCAAGTCACACCTCGCCACCGGCAGAAACCACAACTCGGGCAGTGGAGGAATCACAGGTGTTCGAAGCAAAATCCGCCATCATGGCGCCGTAAAAGCATCGGCATACTCTGGCGGTTTGGGCACACAAGGCAATCTCAGCGGCGCTGGTGTGCCAATGCGCTTGTCCGCTTCCGAGGTCGATGACGAGAAAAACTCGGAGAACGGCGAAGACGTGCACGAACGTCGATACCACCAGCGCAATGGCAGTGGCAGAAGCAGTCTTGGCTCCAATCATCGCACACAGAGCGGTCACTTCTCTGTCAACGGTGTAGTCGCCCCGACTCCCGGCATGGCGATTCGCACACGAGGAAGCAATGCCTCGACACCGCCAGGCACCAGCCCCGTAGATGCCCGTCGCAACAGCCTGCCTCTTTCCCAGCACATGCCCTCGTCGACCCCTACCTCGACCGCTGAAGAGACGCCCATGCCCGACATGTACGCCTCATCACGCGCTGACTACTTCACCCAACGGGGTAGCAACGGCGGCAGCGGCAGCAACAGCGGCAGTAGCTCCGAAGAGCGCTTTGGCGATGTCAGCGCCCTGCATCAGTACGGCGGACAGGCCGAGCAACAACAAAAGAAGACGAGTGACGAGCTCAGGAGAAGAGGCAGCGTCGACGATCGAACAATGACCATGAGCGGCGTCCGACTGTTCGTTGCCAATCCTGACATGGACAGTGATTGAATGACAACAGAAGAAAAGACGGACAAAGTGCACGAGATCGGCTAATATGTGCATGCATTGCGGCTGCTGGACCAGCCTTTTGAACTTTTATACACCCCAATGAGCGGTAATGATGACGGATGCATGATGTTGATCGGACGTGGAATGAGGACCTGGTTGGATTTCCTGCAAGAGAAAGAGAGAACAGCACCGACGGTGAGAAGAAGAAGAAGAGGAAGAAGAGTAAACAGCCGAAGCGCACAGCATAGAGTCAAGCAGGCATGTTCCTGCATTTATTCCCTTCTGCTTCGCCACCTTTTTCGTCGCTTTCCTTTTCCTGCATCTTGACATAACACCGGTTGTGGTGATGTCGAAGATGGCGAGGGAAAGAATGACTGACACATTTCCTTTTAATTATTCCCTTTTCTTGGAAACATCATTTGACCTACACTTGTTTTGTCAGTCGTTTGTTTCCTTTCATGGGTATACCACAACAGAATCCGGCGCAATATAGAAATTTCTCTTTAGCATCTTATCGAAACTTGCTCATCAACATGTCGCTCTGGTTTTCTCTCAGCTCCACCGTCTCTTGTCTCATTGTTCCATCACATTTCAATTCGTGCTTCTCTGGAGGGAGAAGAGGACAGTGCTTCCTGCATCTACTGTTGCTCGGCTGCATCGCTCTTTCCTTTCTCGTGTCCCTCTCTTATCTACTAAGTGCTAAGTGCGCTCAGCAGTCACTCACGATTACCTGCCCCATTTGTTTCACAAGCGTCACTGCCTTCCCAAGCAATTCGAGGGTAGACATAATATCAAATCAATCTACACCTATGACCCGCTGAGCATGTGGAATGCTCATGTTGGCGCTTGTCCTCTTCATTTCTTGCATTTCCGTGTTATTACTATGTTTATGAATTGGTGCAATTACAATTCACTAACTTCGCAATCATAATCTCGAGGAGTGGAGTTGGTGAATTCGTTTCAACCCAACGGAAGGGGGAAACGTGTATTGATTAAATTCATTAATAAAGAAACCAAAAGGACAAGACATCGAAGATGCATGAGGAAGACTGGACAGATGGTACCATGGGCACCAGACTCGACGATCTTCCGTGTATAAAAGGGCGCCTCCGTGTCTAAAGCAGGAAAGGGCTGGTGAATCGAAAGGAGAAGAACAAAGAAACAATCAAGGCCACCTACTCATATCTTCCGCCATTTCATCTCGCAGACATCTCCCCTGTACGCCGACAACCTCCCTCAGATACTCCAGAGTTGAAGGGTCCTCACTGAACATGCCCGCGCCCCGGATACCACACCTGATGTTCTGCGCCGCTCCCATCAGTCTGCCTCTGTCGTCAACACCAGACAACTTCAGTCTCAACTTCTCCTTATCTTTCCTGAGCTTGTCCTCTTTCTCTTTCTGCAGCCGCGCGGACTCTTTGTCAAACTTCTTGCGCTCCTCAGCCGACATATAAGTCCGGGACTTTTCTAGACGCTCGCGTTCGTCGTCTGCGTCCTCGAGCTGCTCGCGCGACTTCTGGGCTGTTTTGGCAGCTTTGTCCACGCCTGCGATCATGGATGCTGCATCTTGATGATGGAACAGCTCGGGCGTCACTGTCCAGCATCGGAAGCCTTTGTCTCGGCAGGTTTCGAGGATGCGCACATCGTAGGCTTGACAGCCGCCTTCTTGCTCGCGAGGCGCGATCTCATGGAGTAGGCGGTAAGCTGCGTGTCGTGTGAGGGCGAAGCCAAACGTGCAGAGGGGGTTTATGGATTTGTGCAAGATGCGCGTCTCGGTGCCGATGCCCAGACGAGTCAGGAAGCGGCGGGTGAATGTGTGCAGGCTATGAAGGGGCGGCACTGAAGGGTCCTCGAAGCTGGCTTTGGAGCGGATCTCGTCGTTCCAAGTTTCGGGGTAGAAGCGATCGCCGCAGTGGCCGAGATACATCAAATCCCACGAGGCATTGCCGGAGGTTTCTCCCCAGTAGCCGCCTGCTGAGGCAGTCGACATGAACGAGGATTCTTGCACAACAATGTTGCGGTTCTTGTCGCCACGAGAGGACGTCTGGTTGATTCCGGCCTCTCGAGCTGTCAGGGTACGAGCTGCAGCTGCCACGCGCGGCACTTGCTGCGTACGAAGGCGGATATCCCAGTCCACATCATCCTCGAGGATGAGAACAGTCTCGAGATCGGTCGAGAGGAACCAGCGAAGGGCGTTTAGGTGACCAAGCCACGCCAGCGCGGATCCTCGTGTCATGCGCGTCTCCTTTGGAGGCCTCCGTAGTCTGTCGACATCTTCGTCTGTCCAAGCTGGCTGGTCTGGGATACTAATGTTGAGGTCTGTTATGTATGCTGCAGCTAGCAGGCCTTGACGTCGAGGAGAAGTGGCGTGCGAGACAGCAACGATGGCGCCGAACTATAAAGGTTTCATGTCAGTCTTGTCATATCAAAGGAACATATACCAGCAGCTGCTTACCCCGAGAGTCGAGTTGGCCGGCTCGATACCTGGCGGTAGTGCCGGCTGTGTGATAGGCGCCTCCTCGACTATCGGCTCTTGCTCTTGTATTGAATCTGCAGGCACATGTCTGTGAAGGACGCCACGTTCTAGCCCAGATAATGAGGGTAGTTCGACCGCATCTCCTTTGGAGTATATCAAAAACACAAGAGCGCAGAATGCGACAATGACGAATAGTCGCCGTCGTCGTAGCTCCATTCCTTTGGCTTTCTGACTAGTACGTGAGGATAACGAAAACCTGGACTCCTTGCGGCTGTATCTCTTCAGAACATACAGGTCAAAATACGCCAGCGCAGACGAAACGAATGATATACACGGCGCCCAGTAAAGGAACAATACGAGAAGTGATACGAAGGTATGATAGTTGTTACATGAAGAGCAGCGAAACGGCTGACTGCGACTACTTACTTTACCTCCACTTCAACTAAAGGAGTAGACTACGGGTGGAGACTTGTGCGATCCTGTTATCTGCGCTATTGTCTACGGCACATGTACGCTTTGCAACGTCTTGCCTGGAAAAGTCCATGGGATGGTGGTTGTACGTTGCCAAGATGAGTGCATGTCGACCCTTTTCAGCTCCTTTTGGCTGTGACCACGCCTTGGCAAGGGGCGACTGTTTCTCTATAGTGTCTACTAACCTTTTATTAAGTTATCGATTTGCCGATCGTCTTTGCTTGAATGTACGAAGAATGTCAACGACTGTCTCTTGCATTGAATATAAATCTGCTTCCTGTCGTCTTGTTCGTCATGTGCGATCGTGGGACTTGGGTAAATGCGATAGGCAATCGTCGTTGGCATTCTGGGGCTAGACTGCAAGAAACAAAACGTTTGGTCGCAACTAACCCCGGCTCTAACAGTAAGTCCGTTGCATTGATAAATCTCTACTTAAACCCCTAATGGTCCCCCTTTTGCCTACAGCATGTACAAGTACCTGGGTTTGCTCATTTCTCCCAATGTTGTGGGCACTGTGATCTGATGCTGCACGACGGAGAAGTCAATTTCGATGCAGGCTGTCAACTTCATCCGATCTCGTCTATCACTGGACTCCAGCATTAAGCGCAGTTGGAGGAAGCCGATGACAAGGATCTCCCTTATACTGGCGGGGGATGGCAGAAGCCTGTCCGAATTTCCAGCCCGCAGCCTTTTAGGCTGATACATCGAGGCCTTATCTACAGGCCAAATAGTACAAGCCGTCCAAAGATCAAGCCCCGATAAGACCTTTGTACGACTATGGGACTCCATCTGTACATCTAATAGTCTGTCTGCCGAGTCGGATCTCGTGGACCTTTTATTGTAATTGTGGGGTAAGTGTTTTACAACGCATAATAGCTGTAGTGGTGCTTTTATCGTACTACTATTGACCCTCGAGCTCGATTCCTAGCTCTTCCATTCCTCACCCGTTGTAACCCCTGCCGCGTCTTGCTTTTTTGCTTATGTCGACATACACACGTACGTCCTCTGTTGTTCGCGTTTCCATCTGTCATTACAACATAGCAGTCATCCGGAAGATATTCCGGGATTTCTACTTCAAGTTTGTTGTGTTCTTATTTCATTGACCAGTCAACAAAACCGACGATTACTATGCCCTGGGGTATCAGCGAGGCAACCCCAGCCGACATTCCCACGATTACATCAATCTTCCTATCGGAGGACGAGAGCGCGAACCCCTTCATGCAATTATGTCTGGGTAGCGTGAATCGATATGCAGTCAACATGCGGCAGTCGACTCGCATCAGCGAAGCCCTCAACGATCCCGATACCAAGTACATGATCGCGCGTGACAGGGACAGCAAGAAGACCGCCAGCTTTGCGCAATGGCAGCTGCCGCGACCGCCGGGGGACGCTGTGCCAGAAATGGATGCTGACGAAGTGGTAAGAAAACTTTTGACTTGACTTTTTGCTTCGTTTCCCTTTTTGGCTCTGGAATCAGAGAGCGGAGAAGGAGAAGCCTCTCGCTCACTTTCGAGCTGTAGGAAGCCGAACACGATGCGTACAGGAAAGCACTCACGCCAGGCATGAACGCTGAGCTATGCGTGAGATTCAAGGATGAGATTGAGAGCTTGAGAGCGCGAGTACTGAAGGGGCGAAGTCACTACCGTAAGTATCCCATGTCTGACTCGATTGAAAGAAATGGCGTGATCCTTGTTACCATCTATATGGTTCATCCAACCCCAATCTTCCCATATCGTTGTAATGCCCCATATCACAGACCACTGGGGAGCAAGTAGCAGGAACATTATCATCTCGCTAGAGCCAAACTCACGCCGCTCTTCGCCGTATCTAGTCCTCATGAACCTCGGCACCGCGCACTGGGCCCAGCGCAAAGGCGCCGCCACATCGCTAGTCAGCTGGCCCTTCGCCATCGCCGACGAGACAAACACTCTGGTCTACCTAGACACGGCCATCGACGGGCCCGGACGCCAGCTGTACGAGAAGCTGGACTTCAAGCCCGTCGGAGAGTGCAGTATTGATCTTGCGCAGTATGGGGGCCAGGGCTGTCATGTGCATGTTGCTATGATTAGGTATCCTCAGGGAAAGAAGGATGAGGGCGTCGAGATGCCTGATTTCGGGGGTGCTTGATCTTGTGGGATTCTCATTCTTTCGTGCGACTGGCATTGACTTGTGGTTTTTTGTTTGTTTGTTTGTTTGTGTTGTCGAGGAAGGCTTTTCGGGAGCATAGCGTAGCGTAGCGATATCCACTGTTCATGACATGTTTCATCAATCACAGTCTGTCTCACTCTGCCGCAGCCAAAGTGCTCAAACTCACGCGTGACGAGCCTCGTAGCCAAGCTTCATCGATTTCGGATAATAGAGTCGTCGAGGTTGAGTACTGTAAATGCAGATCTAATCTTCTCACAGAAACGAGTATGTAGACAGGGTCGCCCTCCAGAATTTAACCATCTTGGTCCCTTGGCTGTTGAAGACGGGACAAACCACGCATTGCTCAGGCGAGTCGTAACACTGCCAACACAAACTACAATCTCTGTGAATGGGTTTACATGGCTTTGTATTCCGAGACAACGAAATATCCTGGTAGGCCGAATACATAGGACTATTTGGACCGGAAAGAGGTGTGGGTCTCTGGTCGTAATCGACAATGGCACCTGCACTTCATCACCTACGCGAGGCATTTTGCTACTTGTTGTCCATCGCTACTCTTTCCATCTTCTTTACTGCTAGGGAGAAGTATAGTCTCAAAGACTGCAATTGCGATGCCCGCGGTCGAGGTCGCATGATGACAGAAGAATGGAGCCTCGTCGACCAGGGAAAAGGTCCTTCGGCCGCTCAGGTTTTGCTATGTACGTCCTCGCTGTGGTCTGCCGCGTCGAGCTCCATGTTCTGATTCGCTGTGTCGCCTACCTGCATGACCAAAAGCAAGACAAGATCACAACAATGTTCTTTATGTCAAGGTCACAAGAGCCTGCAGCAGACGCAGACGGAAGGGCTGCCGAGGGTTCGTGGAGTTCGTTCGAGGAACAAGGACAACGTCCTGTGGGCGATGGACATGTAGGAGATGAAGTCCTCGAAGTGAAGTGGCGAGGTGCAACCGCGTCTGACCTACCTACAAACCCGGCCTTTGTCATCCGCTCAGTGGCGTTTTGCATATCCCATGTCGAGATGATTGCACGAGTCCGGTTCCACCATCGGCGTCTGCCGACTACGACTCACCTCCTCAGATGGAGAACAAGATAATTGTGATGGTTCGCTATCAACTTCCAAGACTATGAAGCGGGCGACCGAGGTCCAATACTCGATATCAAGCAATCGCCATTGGCGGAACAACTCGACGCCAGAGGGTGCGGATGGGTTGCTTATCTCAGAGGCTTGTGTTTCCAAGCCTGACGCCCGCGGATAGTCGAGACGAAGGTTCAACTGACACTGCTTGGCCGGATGAATCCTGGTCTTTCTTGTTACGCTGCGCGTCGGTGTTGTATTGGAAGAATGCAACTGTGAGACAGGTACCGATTCCTTGAGGGCAAGATTGTCAGAATCCGAAAGAGACCTGTCGAGATAACATTTGCGGCTCAATGAACCGAGTCACTGCAAAAGTGATATGCGAAGAGTTGTGACTGCCTTCAAGAACAGGTGACTCCAAGGTCGGCGTCTCCACCTATTCTACCCCTCTGTAGGACGGATGTTTCCGTCGCTGTCAAGGGTCTCCGACAAACAGCATATTGTCACGTTTGCCCGCATTCTTTTGCGGTTGAAGTGTTAGTCGGACGGAATCATTTTTACACTGGTACTGTGTACCTTGCTAGAGAAAAAGCACAAGTGATGTCAAGCATATCCGACGTCGCTTGGTTACATCAAGATTTCAACGTTTTTGCTTGGCGCATCTCCACCGAGACGGCGATATCATATCTCTTGATGGCAACAGGACTCACAATCGCAGTAAGCAAGAGCCAAATGTTATCAAGATTGTTTATCCAGATTACAATGAAGCAAGGCAAAGGGCGGAGGAAGGATAACATGTGTGTATATGCGAAAAGAATCCAGATAGTGAATGTCACCGGAGCTCACCGATGAGATTTCTAACGATAGCAGAAACAGTGTATGATTGGCGGTCGCAAAGTGTTCTCGAAGGTCCATGGCAAAGCCAAGACTAGATAAGCGCACTAGATAAAGCAAATAGTATCGCTGTTCGGGAAGAGCACACGAGATTACCTGCCGAATCAGGCAATTTGCGATGTGCTCTCCGAGGTCTCTCAGCCCACATGAAGAATAATATATTCAGGGCTTTTGCCTTCGACAAGCGGTGGATATGGTAGTTGGAAACTCTCTTTGTTCTTCTCCCCTTCTTCTCTCCTCCCCAATCGTTGGGGTAGCCAGTTGACCTCGTCTGGGCATTAGAGACTATCTGAATAGAGGTGTATAGACCTGCTTAGCCCAGTACTCTTGAAGAGTCAGGACTTTTCAGCCCCTCCCGCACAGACGAATTGAGAATGGCCTACGACGAGGAAAAAGGCTATAACCATGGCCAGCCTGAGGTTGCGCCAACGTACGATGCTGGCTTGAACAATGATACCAAGGCAGCTGATCAATCGGCATTCGATGCTGGTTCTGACAACAGCGCTGGTGTCTATGATGAAAAGGCGTCTACTGGCGTCCTTGGAAAGTTGCGATCTTTTGAGTTGACGCTCGATCGCAAACTCGGTATTGAGTCACATGCCGTCAACCGAGTCCTGCCAGAAGAGAAGTTCCCACAGCCATGGCATCAGCAGGCTACCATGGCCCTGCTCTGGGCAGGTGGTACCATGAACATTTCTTGCATGTCTACTGGCTTCTTGGGTTGGAAGTTTGGTCTCGACCTGAGCCAGAGTATCGCCATCACGGTCATGGGTACTCTTCTTGGTGCGATGGTCTCTGGATGGTATCTTCATGTCCATGTATGATCAATCTTCGAGTCTTTTGTTAATCTTCTTATCAGGTGTGCCACCCTTGGCCCAAGCACTGGTCTCAGACAAATGTCTATCGCCCGTTACAGTTTTGGATGGTATCCTACAAAGATTGTAGCCGCCTTGAACGTCATCTCCCAAATCGGATGGAGTAGTGTCGGCTGCATCACTGGTGGTTCTGCTCTTTCTGCTGTGTCTGATGGCCGAGTAAGCTCAATCCTCGGAATCGTCATTATTGCCGTGGGCAGTTCCATCGTCAACCTTTTCGGTCTCCGAGCAATCCTTTACTACGAGAAGTATGCTTGGGCTGTCTTTTTCATTGTGTTCATGGTCATGTACGGGGAGATGGCGCCCAAGGCAGACATCATGACCAAAACCGAGCTCAAGGGCGCCGATCTGAGCGGACAAGTCCTTTCTCTGCTCGCCGTTGTGTACGGGTCCAGCGTCTCCTGGTGTTCTATCGCCGCAGATTACTACGTCCAGTACCCTGTCACCACTTCCAAGGTCAAGGTGTTTACCCTCACGACTTTCGGTATCACCATTTCCACGTGCATTGGCATGGTTCTTGGTTGCTGTATTGGATCCGCGCTTGGCACTCACCCCGAGCTTGCCGATGTCTATAGAGACGAGGGTGTCGGTTTCCTCATCCAGAAGATGATGTTCCCCCGCGGTTTCGCCAAGTTTATTCTTGTCATTCTCGTCCTTGCAGGTATCGGCATGAACTGCATCAACCTGTACTCTTGCGCGCTTTCGGTGCAGCAGTTCGCGCGTCCTCTTGCTCGCATTCCTCGCTTCATCTGGACCATTGTGCTGTTCGGCGTCGTGGTTGGAATCGGTGCCGGTGGTCGCGATCACCTAAGCGAATATCTCGAGAACTTCCTCTCACTGCTCGGCTACTGGGGAACCTCGTTCTTCGCAATCCTCTGGATCGAGCACTACGTCTTCCGCAAGGGAAAGACGGAGAATTACGACCTCGACGGCTGGAACGATCCCAAGCGCCTACCCCACGGTCTTGCTGCGCTGGTCGCTTTCTTGGTCGGTGTCGTGGGCTGGTGCATGGGAATGGTCGAGACGTGGTTCACTGGACCCATTGGCGCGCTGATCGGCAGCGGAGGCGGTGATATCGCCAACGAACTCACACTTGGATTCACTATTATCTTGTACCTGCCACTGAGATGGTTGGAGCTCAAGTATATTGGAAAGTAAGGTACGAGCAAAAGGTGTTCACGAGCAGAACGAAAGTGCCTTTTGGAGTGGTTTTTGTTGGATTTGGAGAACAATATGATAAAATATGACATACTGGTATAGTGTAATGACATGACATGCACGGCGAATGAACATACGCTGATAAAACAAAAACTCTTTCCTCTATCCGATGGGAATGCTCGTGTGAAATAGCAATTGAAGATGACGCAGTAGACAATGCCTCGCTCGCTCAATCGATATACCAATCTGCCCCTAGCCAGAATCATCACCACCATCCAACATCTTCCGAATCGCCCCAATCTTATCCTCAATAACCTGCGCACTATCCGCCTCCTCAGCAAGACTGACCCTAAGACTCAACGCCGCCTCAGCAACATTAATGCTCGCCGTCTTGGCCGTCGTAGCCTCAACAACCACATCCATAGCGGCCGCGTACCTGTCCCAAAACTCGGTCGTCTGGTTCATGTAATTCGTCTGCTCGAGCGGCAGCGTCCAGATATGCGAGTAGTGCTTGGCGGCCTCGACGGTATCTCCCCACGCGCGCGTGCGGTTCTGGAATTCCGCCGCAGAGAGGGTAGACGAGGCGTTCAGCGAGCCGTACTGCAGCACCCATTCTTTCTCGATCAGATCCATCCAGTCGCTCATGAGGGCCGAGCGCACGTCCCTTGCGGTGCCGGGACAATGAACCAACATGTCGCCTCTGCGACCCTCGTAGAAATGCCGCATCGCGAGCCCCGGGTAGTCAACTACGAGCTCGTCGAAGTGCGCCGCGCGGAAGTCTTCGCCTCCCATGGCCATTTCGTACGTGTTGAACCAGGTCCGCGGCATGTAGACCACGCCGCTTTTCCAGCCGAGGTCGCGGTGGCCGCCGGAGGGTCGCGCGAAGGTCAGGCGCATGCCTTCCTGCTCGACGTTGCCACCGAGGTCGATCTCGGAGTGGCAGAGGGGAAAGGACATTGCTGAGGTCAGCATGGAGACTGACCAGGGGTGGACTCGGAGGAAGAAGACGCCGTTGTTCAGGCCGTTCCAGTCGCGTGTGCCAACGAAGTGCACGTGGGGGATGCTGGGTGGTGGGAGGAAGATGGAGAGTGGGATGTTGGGGTTGAGGATTATCGAGTCGGCGTCGGACCACCTGGGGTGTTTTTAGTCTACATGTTCTGGCTGTGGTTCTGAGGGTTGATTCTGGGAGACGGGGAATGAAAATGGGAGAAGACTCACATCAGCCACTCGGCTCTCTCGTCGACGTCCTTTTGTAGTTCCAACCCAAGTACAGACATGAGATAGACGAGTTTCGTCCAGAAGCCACAACCCTCGTCTTTGCGCAAAGCATAGAACTCGTAACCCCATCTCTGTGCGTGACGACGTTGGGACTCCAAAGCGCGCTCATATGCTTCATTGGGCTCGCCGAACAGCATCGATACTTTTGCTATCCGGTTGTAGGCTGGGTTAGGGGGCGCGATGAGAGACAAGGACGAATGAGCGGAAGTGGTGGAGGAAGAGGATGAATATGCAGAAAAGGCGAGCTTGAAGATGGTCATGCATATCAGAAGGACTATGACTGCTGTAAAAATGCTACTTGTGCGCTGGATTTGGATTCAGTGTCCATCTGAGCGACGTGGGGGACTACCAGACTTACTGCAGATAGTCAGTATTGCTCACGCAAAAAGACTGCGCTAGTAAGTGACGATCTCACCTCTTGGTCTTCTGATTCCAGCAGCCCATCCTCTCATCCAGTCAGCCCATGTGACTGCATATCGCTGGACATACGCCCGATAGCCAGGACGATGTTCGTTTTCGTGGTCGTAATTTCTATCGTGCTGGACAAGTTCGTGGGTAGTGTTTGTTCTATCCGTTTCAGCCTTGCTCGCTGTGTTCACGGCAGCCTCATCTGCACTCCCGTAAAGAGTGCCGGAGTTTTCTTCCGTCGGAACAGCTTGATATCGTGGTCCTGCCATCGAGGATCATTTGATCAATGAGAGATTGGCTTCCAGATAGCAAGACTAGATGAATGGAGACGAGGAAAATATGGCAGAAGATACATGCAAGACTGGACATGTAAATCCTGATGGACGGAAGCTCTACCCTTTGCCAGGATAGAAACCACAGGGGCCATTCTCGAGCGGTGAACCGGCGTAGGAGACACAACTCAAGATCGCGTGCAAGCCCAAGCTGGAATGGAAACCAATACTTGAGACATACTGTTGATGATCCCTTGCATATCGTAACGTTTCTATATCGGATGGATGAGAAGATATGGTCTGCAGGATATAACGAGGAATGCATGTAGCCAAAGGTAGCTATACGACACAGGGGAAAAGTCTCATCAGTCAACCATTTTAGGAAGATACCAGTGGGAACAGTCGACCGTCAATAATGCAAGACAGGCTCCAACATCTGCCGGTCTCTAGACGTGAGTGCAACATGTGCGGTATCACGGAAACAGAGAATATAGCATTGCCAGCGCCATCGGACGAGATGCGTGTCGATCCTTGATCTTGCCCATGGGATGTCTTGCCCTCTCCTGCAAGGACTTTGTGATTAAGGGTGCAAGATATCGTATTGCCATCAGAAAGGTAGAGGAGCCCAAACGAGCTATAGGTAACTGGTAGTGTTTTGTAGTACTCGTGTCAAGCCATATGAGCCCGACGCAAGAAGCTTCATTCCTTATTGATCCGCAAATCGCGCAATACGCAACTTGTTTCCCTCGGCGAGGAAGTGAATACCCAACGCTATAGTGTGAAGGATGTGGTGTTGCAGCAACACGAAATGAGGAATGCAAATCTTACCCAAGGAATGCGCAAATGCTCCTCACCCACCGACTCCTCACTTCCCGAATCCCTCGCTTCAGCCCCACACACAAAACTCACCCCTTTACCTCTCCCTCGAGTGGTGTGGAGCGGGCGTGATATCCAACACGGCATGGCCCTCGTGGTCGCACCCTGGAGAGAACCTCAGACTACAGTATCCAGGGACGACAGAGAGGGGGAGAGAAGCATCTCAGGCACATACACAAGCGTACTTCCTCGCCTTGCCTCTATCTCCGCTATTTACTCAATAGCATATATCCTTCTGCATATCTCCACGAGGATATATACCCTATAGCTATAATTTGAGATCCTCGAGCAGGCCGACCTAGTCAGTTTCTTGGACTGGAGACACGGTGTGCTCCACAGTGCCAGCGATGTCGTCGCTTTGCCAGGCCATGATTGGCGGTAGTATGCTGACGATTGTTGTCCAGGTTTGCAAGCTAGTAGCAGTAAGGGACACTCTGTCGAACGCACGCGTGGAATAATTGACGAAGGAAGGCGCGGGAATTGGCAACAGGCTCTTCACTTGATTGAGTAAGCTCAATTGGAAATTAGTATGGTGAACTCATAGTAACATGAAACACACCACAACAACCAGCAAAAGAGCCAACCACAACCATCTGGATGCAGAAAAAGGGTAATTGATACAGAAGAAAAGAAAGACAAAAAAGAAATAGTCACAAGATGTCAAGGCTCCAACCGCGATTCGAACGCGGGACCTCACGCAATTAGTGAACTCAGGGTGCAGCCCTAAGCGTGAATCATACCCCTAGACCATCGGAGCTTTGTGATTTGTGCTGTTGTGATGATGTAAGTCGATGGCTTCACTATAATTATCCTCTCGGACAGGAGAGAAGTGCTTTTTGCAGCGCTGGAATTGGTGGATCGTTAGTGAAATGTAGGTTTGGGATATATTGGTAGAATGAACAGAAAGTGTTGAATTGTAATATTCACATCGGTATATATTGTACATGATTCTTTTCCGGAAGAGGTGGAGTGAAGAGAAAAACAAAATCTGGTTCCTGCTCTCTTCACCCTGGACAGTATGCCTACTGTGTTGTCGCAGACGCCGCGGGAAACATGGAAAGGAAAAGGGCCATCGACAATCGAAAAGTATGCAATCGCACCAACTACTTGTTCTGGTCGTCCTTGTTGTTGTGCAGCTTCTTCCACCTCTGCTCGTACAAGTCGGCTTGTCTCAAAAACTCTTTGCTGCGAGTCTTGCTCTCCTTCTTTGCGGTGCTTCCGTTGAGCTGGGCGGCCTTTGCGACGGTGTTGTCCCTGAAAGTCTTGATGCCGTCACCGACGGTGTTCATGTTCTTGTAGAAAGCATCGACCATTCCTCCGATCCTGTCTTTCTCTTCCTGTGTAGGGAGGTTGGCGTTGTTGGCGCGGCCGCCTACAGTCTTGATGTTGGGGGCCTGGTAGCGCAGGCTTGCTCTTGCTTGAATGCTTTGGGCGTAGGGACGCGATGTTCCCTTCACGTCAATGGTGTTTGATGTCGTCGTGTCCTTGTGGTGAGGGTGAGGGCTTCTCGGGTCGGAAGGGACCAGAGGAGACATACCCAAAGCCTTGCGGACGGCGGGGTTTCTGAAGGTGGTGACTTGAGCGATACCAGAGATACCGGTGGTGGCGAGCCATAAATCAAGGTTGGCGGGCATCCATAGAGTAGAAATGAAGATGACACAAGGCATGACGTAAAGCATCAGCGGCTTCATTGCAGGGTTGGTCATGGGAGCACCTGACTCGCCGCCAAATCTGAAGACGGTGTGCATACTAAGAGCCATGACAGCAGGAAGCAGCATGTAAGGATCAGATTGGGTCAAATCGGTAAACCACAAAGCACCGCCGGTCTCGAGACCGGGGACGGGAAGGTTGGCCATGGCGCGCATCAGTCTGAAAGCACAGAAACCAAAGACACCCTGAATGAGGGCTGGGGTCAACATGGCCGAAGTGCTGATTCCGGCTTGCTTGTTGATAGCCTGTAGCTGAGCCCTGTAGCGTGCCATGCCGTCGTTGTCGCCAGCCTTCATGGCCTCCATCATCTTGGTGGAGAGAGGCTTGGTGACCGGTAGCATTGCAGCCTGTCGTGCGCCAATGTCGGACGATTTCTTGAACAGCGGCAGCAGACATAGACGGAAACAGACGGCAGTCGCGATGATGGAACCCCACCAAGGCATGCCCGAGTAGACGTGAATGTGTTCCAATGCCCACTCGATCATCGCGGTCGGGCCCCAGCCATAATCCAGTCCAATCTCTTTCAGGTAGCCAATCTGCTCGGGGATGCCGGTAAGGTAGGTGTCGCTAATGCCTGAGATGTCGAATGAAGACGTGGCTTCCGCCGCCGTGTTATCGAGAGGTCCTGGTATTGAAGTCGCCGTGGCATCGCTACCGGTCGCGGGAGTCGCAGTCGCTGCGGCTGGCGCAGCAGTCGATGCTGTCGAGGCTAGACGGGACTGAGCGGCGACAAAGGTCATGGCAGAAGCCCCAGCGATGCGGCTTGATCGCCATGATGATAGTGATGATGATCTGCTGGACGAGTTGTGTAGAAGAGAAGAAGAGAAGGCGACAGGCTGGCGGATGGGTGTCGTGACGTTCCTCGAGGAAGGAGCGGTGGAAATCTTTACCAGACGCATCAGTGGCTGCTGTCTGTATATGGAAGGGACAGAAATGGGAATGCAGAGAGACTCACAAATCTCCGGTTTATTCTGGCGGCCTGGCGTGAGGCGCCAGCTGCCGACACGAGACCTCTACTCGGCATCATCATTGCTGCTGCTGCTACTGCTGCTACTGCTTCTGTTGCTGCTACAGTTCTGCTTCACAATGTCGTCTCCGTCGTTCAGTTAAATCATCATTCCGGACATCTTTTCGATTCAATGCACCAAAGATTCAAAGTCACCGTCTCCGCAATTCTTGGCATTTCTCGGGCTTTATCCGGGCTGATCATCTCCTCTACTACCATTTATTCATCCCCTCAAGATACCTAAGGTGCTTGGAGGATAAAAGTTGCCATACAGTACCGCAGTCTGTAGTGTAAGTCTTTGGTTTACTCTTACAAGGCATTCTAAGCGAAGTCTTGGTGATTGAAAAATAATTGACAAAATGCAAGACACATCGAAGTGAGGCAATCCATAGGAGCCGAACTACCGTCTGCCAACAACACCCTGGTTAAACCAAAATCAACCCCATATCGCATCTTTGCCTCTGCCACTGCCGTGCACAGTAGGAGGCGTGAGTACAGTGTAACTCCAACTCTCCTGACCGTCCACAAAGAGACGATAGTGCAGCATAGATTGGTCTGATGCTGTTGGTGTGCTGATCGTCAAGGCTCCGAATTTGGAGTTGCCGTCAGGAACATACCTGCACTCCATGTTAGCGCGTAGTTGTAAAATCAATGATCTGTGTCAGACTCACTTAATGCAGACGTCCTCCTCATCTTCTTGCCTATATGTGCGCACCGGTAGATAAAACATGCTCAGAGGCGATGTGCTAAACTCATGCACCGTTGCACTCAGCGGCCACTTCTTCGTCTTGAGACCACCTTTTACCATGTCCAGCCCCTCTACCTTCCCTTCCGCCGGGGGAGGGAAAGATGTGGCAGCAAACTCGTGTCTGTCGCCACTGAGCACAACAACACCAATGCCACCTCGAAGTCCCACATCCCACATGGCTTCAAGAATGATCTGTCTTTCACCCAAGTAGCCAGCCCATGTATCCTCGCTGCCAAATCTCCAGTTTTTGGTGAATGGAATACTCGTCAAGAGCACTTTCCATCGCACTCCTTGTGGTTCCGGAGCAGACAGCCAGGCGAGTAGGTCCTTCAGCTGCTCTGGGCCAAGCATGCTCTTCTTGTAGCTGCTCTCGTTGTAATGCCCGTCTGTTCCGTCAAAGGAATCACGGTATGACCTTGTGTCAATCATGAAAAATGAAGCTGGTCCTTGAACAAACGAAAAGTATGTAGCTCCAGACCTCACCGCAGGAGGGTTGACAGAAACGTGGTAGCTCTGAAAAGCATCAATCGCTCCTTGGTAAACGCCGGTCGTGTTCTTGTCCCAGTCGTTGCTGATCTCGTGGTCATCCCAGACATGAATCCATGGCAATTCGGCTCCCGCTTCTGAGCTGACAGATGGCCAGTCCGGGGATGCGTACACCTGTCGGTATTCTCTTCTGTAGGATTCTTTGTCGTCACCAAATCGGCGAGGGACATCAATGTAGATAAAGTCGCCCAAGAATATCATGAACTGAGCTCCAAGGCTTGGCAATAACTTGGCCAGGTACTTTAGGCCGGGAAATTCCAGCGGATGTTGAAACGGGTTGTACGGAACACGGGGTTTTATGCATGACGAGTGAAGAAAGGTGAACGTATTGTCATGTCGCGATGATACATGTCCCGGTTTCGGCGCCGTCAGGAAATACCCAGAGCGATTGTTGGATGCCGCGTACTGATAGCGAGTATCAGGCTTGAGTCCATCGATGGTGAAAGTGCCGGTAAAGTCTGTGCTGTTATCCAGCCATGGGATCGAACCCGCAGACTTCCAAGAGCTGTCTTGAGCCTTGTATCCACTGTAAATATCGAGTGGGCGGTCCGCAAAGCGATAGCTCATAAATAAGGGATACTGCGACGGGCGCGGCTCTCGTATCAGAAGCTTCGCTCCGTGGTCTGACACGTATCCAACACGTGCCATGGACAGGTTGTGATTCTGATGCAGGTAAGGCGCTCTATACAGCAGATCTGCAGCCATTGCCACCAATGCAATGTTGATAAGAAACGTGATTGCAGACCAAAACATAGAGGTGGGACTGGGTAACCCCAATAGAAGCGTCGATAGAACATTTGCGTCTTTTTCTTCTACCACAATGGTTTCTTGCACGTCGAGCTCTTCAACTGGCTCACCCGGCTCGACAAGCTCAGCAACCTCATCGTCGGAAATATCGCGATCGGTGATTTCTCTTGTGATGACGTCAATTTCATCAGAAACCACTGTGTATGGACTAGTTTGCATAAGCTTGTAGAAGAAAGAAGTCACATAGACCAGCAAGGCTGTGAAAATAACTGGAGGTGCCGCCTATATATGTTGTGTGTTAGCTCTATCGATACTCCCTCACTTCTGTTGGAGACTGACAGAACCAGGGATCTAGATTACAGCAAATTAGCCTCATTCATTGATATTGGATGTATATCTTGACTGACCCATCTCAGGAAGACATAAGTAGCGACTCGTAGCACCGTCGACGATAGTCCGGTAGCAATACCGGCGGGGGTCGGCATCTTGTCAAATTGTTTATTTGGATATAGCGCGCAGTATCACGGCTGTTGCATTCTCTATTATCGAGTGTCTTTGCTTGAACAAACTTTGCTTGAACAAAGAGCAAGGACAGACAGCGCCACTTGTAAACAGGATGCAAGAGAACAACAGCTATCATAGCTCCATCACGTCGCGTCAGCTAATCCGCGTTTCATGTGATGACCGGAACGGTATCGAGTGACGTCAGAGCGTAGAAGGGGAGAGTTGGAGGTATTGCCAAGACCCGGTTTCCGTGAGGGGTCTTTTCCTCTTCTCCAACCACCTTCTTGTAATTACCTAAGAGAAGCTAGGCACCTATGATGGTCCGGACTTTGATACTCATAGCTGCTGTGTCGCCAGTCTATGTTGCCCTGGTACATTTCCTTCCTCCGTCAGTCCAGCATAGGATATAAACATGTATAATTATTGGTTGCCCACGTACGGCCACAGGCAGCTGAGAACTGGGCATCCCGTCCGCTCTGCCAGACATAAGCAGTTGACCGGCTGATTAGTACTACGGTGGGTGACCACGTGGGAATCCCAGCTGCTGTACGTTTTCTTTTTGTTGTTACTCACTGATCCAGTGCACTGCTCATTTTTACTTTTCGAGACGATGTTGTTGGAGGGTCTGGTACGAGACGACTACTTTTGCAAAGCTCGAAGTGGTCTGTGAAGCAAGCTGTGCCTCTAACCTTGTTTCTTGCTCTATCCCTTTTTATGTCCTACTTGGGATGTGGATAGGAAGCCGTGTTCGTGAAATACACCTTCATAGAGCAATGAGCGCAGAGACTGTAGTGACATTGTAGAAAGACATGCATACAAATGGAAGGCCGTGGTCGGATAAACTCTTGTATGAGTATAGCGCGGACACCCACTGCAATATCGGGACCCCGTCCTTCATCAGTCAACGGCCATAATACCTAGAAACACGACTTCTTGTGTAGAAGAGCACAGACGCTTCTAGTGGTAGGTACTGTACCTTTAGTCCTGTGGCCGAACTCAGGCAACTCTTCATGACCTCTTTTTCTTTACGTGCTCCAATCATACACATTATGTATCACGTTTCATCGCGTGGACACTCTCTTCATCGCTCTCTCCTATACGCAATCTGATGCAATTGAAACTCATTCTACCGGACTTGATCTACTTATCAAGAGCAACTGCTTGACATCAATTACGATAGATCAACTTCGTGCCAATTTACTGCAGCCATGGACTCTCACCCATCTAATGACATGTCGATGGTCTCGATGGAAACCGAAAATTCGTTGTCTAGCATGTTGCCCGGAGAGGTGGACTATCTAACTTATCACACCGCCGAGGACATGCCTTGCTTCTTACTTTCACTTTCGCCAGAGGTTCTCACCATCGTAGCGCAAAATCTCGCCCCGGCAGATCTCCTAGCAGTCCGTCCAGTCTGCAGACAAATCCGTGATGTGGTCAGTCCATTCTTCGCGGTCGCCCACTTCACAACGCGGAAACATTCTTTCTCCATACGCAGTCTTTTGAACCTGATCAGCATCATCGAACACCCTACCTTCAGGTTTTCCATCCAGAAAATCCTGCTCAGCACCTGTCCAATAAGCGCCGTGGGGTTACCCATCTATCGAATCCCCGAAATCTCGGGCATCGATCTTAAGGTGCCTTTGGCTTCGATGAAGATCGCCGCACTGCTTTTGCTTGTGGTAACGGAACAGAGCTTATCGCACACATCATAGAAACGGTTAACAGGATAAATCCCACCGTTACATTCGGTGTCTACCTTGATGAAGGGGACTGGCAGAAACCATCTGTCCGCTTCGGCTTATTCCGACCTTCACGCAATCTCAGATTGCTCATCACAGGCTCTCAGTTGTCATCAATTCCTATCCGACGTTTGGCTTTAGAGGGACCAATAGGTTTCGTGATTCAGCTTGACCAGTTGGAACAATACCTAGAGTTGTCGTATATAGAGGAGCTAACGATATCCTCCCAAGGTCATCAAAACATTGCCATAGAAGCGATCCTCATGTGGATGGACAACTTGAGGTATCTCAAACTCGATTGCGCGGTCATGCACGAGGAACAGATGCAATTCTTGCTGAATCTATCCACGTTTTGAAACTTGCGCAAGCTTCAACTTTGCAACTAGAAGCCGACATACCCTCACAGCGGAAGCATGAGGACATTTATTGGCATACAGCGCTTACTCCTGGAAAACGAATCATCATTACAGAATCTGGTCCATGACAATGTGCTTCTACCATTGACACTCTGGAGATGGTTATGCAAACGCATGCTGTATGAATTGTCATTGACCGAACTCTGCCTGTCTACAATCAGCTACTACGATATCAATACAGACCCTGCTGCTGTGCTTGAGGGACCTAAAGCCTTCGACATACCCTCTGAGATCTGCCGCGACTCGAATGCTGTCAAGGGCTGTGCCACACGTCTCTTGACTTGCATCGAGAACCTCAATCTATCAGCTGTGGAAGATGTTGAGCAAGTACTCCAGACTCGCACATGATCTTCTGTATAATCCTCTCCCGCACTTTCGGACGCCGGATAGACCAGTGCTTCTAGCCCTGAGCAAGGTCCGACAGAGCATAATTTCAATTCTTTTCAGCCCTCAATAGTCGACGGAAGAGATGTTCTTTGCTGCCTGTATATGTGCATATACACATAATTGGATACTGGTGGTCAGCCACGTCTCTACACCATGTTCAATCTCTGAACAATCGACCGTAACACCAGAAGAAGCGGACATCAGACGCCATACAAGGCACGATTCTCAAGTGAGAATTCCAAATACATTGGTTCTCTTTGTCGCTCGTCGCATGCCTATAATCATAAACCAGGAAAAGCAGGGGAAAGGAGAAGATACAATCATAGAACTACACCAAGGCCCTAACCAGGCGTCCGTGTTGAGGCCCGATGATATTCTTCATCACACATTACGAGGCTTACTACTTGTACAAGTTCAACAAAGGAACGTAAAGCAGTATCGAACAGGAACGATGAGAACGAATACTGAGTCTCCTCGGAGGGACAAGCTTAAACCTGATCTCGAAGAGCTGTGGTACTGGAATTTACTTACCATTTTTCAATTTCTCGCTTCTAAGAAAGACTAAGAGAAGAGGATGTTTTTTCATTTCTTTTCCGCGTTCATGCTCAATGGATACGAATGACTACTCTATCTGTTCATAGTTCGATAGCACGATAAATATGGCACAGTAGATACGTTGACGATCCTTCACTATGCTTGATGCACACTAATGCTCCATAGGACGGTACCGGTATACATCCGTAAATGGGTTTTCCAAATCACTTATCAAAGACCAATGGTCTGTCCGTGTGTATTCGTCTCTCATCGTAACAGCATGATGAACACGATAGATACGTGATTCCGCATTGCTCAGAACACACAGATATACTATTAGTCTATCTGTGTGCCTGTCGGTGGTTCGATAGCACAACAGCTAGAAGGGCTACAGCTAAACAGCCACGTGAACAAGAGTTGCAAAAATTTGCATTTTCGATGGAAAGTAAACAAATTTCTCTTTTCAATCATTATTGAATAGGGGCAGAAAAATGTCAAATCCATGCTTCAAAAAAGCCGTATAATCTTCCACCCTTTTTTTTTTTTTTTTAAAGCGCTATAGCGCATTCTCGATAATAAAGCGTCTATGAAGACTACAAACACGAGATGCCGAATGCTCCTGAGGTAAAGCACTTGATGTCCTTGTCTTTTCTATACTCTTTGATTACTTCACGCGCGGTACAGTACTTTTCTTCCATCCCTAGGATCAAGTGCTAATGATTCGACTTACGATGCATTGGGGTAGCTTGCTTTCTGTGTCTATTGGTGGGCTAAGCGATATTATCCTGTGTGAAGGGCATTGAATCACTCGTTGCCCCTATTGTTCAGGAATATCGGTTCCACGCATAGTTATGGCACAGTGTATATGAAGATGAAATGACGAAGATGAAATGATGAAACGATGATAACAATGATTAGAATTGATTTGCATTGATCAAGGTAGTAGAACAAGGTAGCTCCAAGAAGAAAAGCACCGCCATGAACGTCCAATCCAGCTTGGTCGTGTTCCCCCGACAGAGAGGCTAAAGCAGAGATGAACAAATCACAAGCAAAGCACGAAAGAGGCAGAAGAAGGAAAAGGTCACACGAAATGCCGTCCGCGAAAAAATGCATAAGACATATATGAAACATGACAGATTTATATGCTGCTGCTGCTGCTGCTGCTGCTGCTGAAAGCCAAACAAAAAAGAGCAAAAAAACACAAAAATGAAAGACACAGTATGGATACAATCGATTCGTCGTCGTCGTCGTCGTCATCGCCGTCCTTTCCACCTTGTTCTCCTGTCACCACCCACCCTGGCTTATATGTAAAGCCCCAATTTTCTTGGATATCCTGTCGTGGCAAAAAAAAAAAGCGTCTACTCTCTGAACTCCCTGTCAATGTCCTCGAACCCGTTCAAGTAACCCTCGAAGCAAATGACACCGAGACCAGGATCCAGATTGCCCGTGGTGGCGCGGATAGAATGCATGCTGAGCTGAGGCAGACCGGCATCGATGGTCCTGATACCGGTCGCACAGCTGAGCATGGGACCCACGGTGCCGCCGGATCGGCTGTCGTTTCTGATCTGGAAGACCTGGAGCTTGGAACCGACGCGCTCGGCGCACAGAGAGAAAATGGCGGTGCTGACGCCATCGGTGGTCATGTGGCCGTTGCTGTCTGCGGCGACGACGACGCCGGTGTTGAGGGCGGGCGCGTGGTTCTCGAGGTAGGTGGACAGGAAGTTGGGGTTCACGGCGTGGGTGACGTCCGAGGAGACGATGAACGAGTTGGCGTATGTGCGGCCCATGAGGTCAGGAGACACAGACCAGCCTCCTGCGAGGTTGCACACGACGCGTTCGAGCACAATGTTCAAGAAGTTGGACTTGGCGCCTTGACGGAGACCGGAACCGATCTCCTCGTCGTCGGACAGGAAGACGGTCTTGATGAGGCCGGAGTGAGGGGTGTGGTAGGATGCCGAGTTGATCAGAGCCTGGATGGCGGCCCACGAGCAGAGTTTATCGTCGATGCGGCCAGCAGTGATGAACTCCTTGTCCAGGCCCAGAAGGTCGGCAGGCTGGGTGTCGTACAGCTCCAATTCCCACTGGATGATGTTGCCGTAGTCTGATTGCCTGATGCCGAGCTCGTTGGCGATGGCTCGCACGAGACGAGGAGGTTGAGTCGAAGTGAACGAACCTGGGGGACCGGCAGGCTTGACGTCTTCACCGGGTGCAGACTCGAGACCGACAATGGGAGTCATCTGAGTCTCCTGGTTGAAGGGACCGACGGCATTGGCGCCAAAGTGAGGGGCCAGAGTCGGGATCTTGGCAATGGGCCATCCCAGCTTGACGAGTCTGGTTGTGATTCTGCCGTCCTCCTTGACGAGCACGCGACCGCCGATGCTCAAGTCACGGTCCCACCAGGTGTTGCCCATGCCGCCGGCGTAGGGAGCGACGCCCAGCTGGACATATCCGGCCTTGTTGGGCACTTGGGAGACGGGCTTGAGCTTCGCAGTCAAGGCGTCGATGTGGCCGGCCAGGATAGCAGAGCCATTGCCCGGGTCGTACTTCTCGCCGACGACAAAGGCGATGACGGCGGATCCGTTGCGCTCGACGTAGTACTTGCCGCCCTTCTTGATGTCCCAGATGTCCCGCTCCGACAGCTTCTTGAAGCCGGCTCTCTGGAGTTGGCAGCCGATGGCGTCGACGGCGTGGAAGACGGTGGGGTTCTCGGTCAGGAAGTCGCAGAAGGGCTTGCAGTAGACCTTTGCGTTGTCGGCGGTGGCCTGGGGGTAGGGGGGACGGGCGGGCGATCTGTTCTGCGAGGTCGAGGGAGCCTCGAGCGTCGCTTTGGCATCGTCGAGGATCTTGTCCAGTCTCTCGTGCTCGCTGCGCAGGCTGCTCTCGAGCTGCGCCATCTGCTTGAGGAGAAAGTCGTTGGGCCTTTCTTGCTCGGCGGCCGACTTGTACATTTCGGCAATTGGAGGGACCTGAGGCGCATCGTGGCTCAGCGAGACGTTGTTGAGACGCTGCACGTTCTGCTTGAGCAAGCTCAGGAGCTCAGCCTGTTCGGCGAGGGTCGAGGCAGCGAGCACGTTTCTCAGTGTCTCGTTGGTGTTGATGGGGCCATTGTTGTTGTTGTTGTTATGGCTGTGTTGAGAGTCGGGACGAGGAGAATGGGAGTGGGAGTGGGAGTGCAGGCTGTTGCCATTGACACCGTTTCCATTCACGCCATTGCCTGCCATGTTGTCCGGATGGTAATTGTGGTAGCTGCTGTTGTAGTTGTTGTTAATGGCAGGACTCGATCGCATGCGATGAAGACCTTGGAGATTCTTCACCATTGGGAGATGCGGGAGACGTTATAAAGCACGAGGGGCGGTGAATTGGTAGCAATTGCCAGACGATCAAGGACGGTGAGGCGCGAGTGACAGCAAAGAACGAGATCCACTGTCAGCAAGAAAGTGGTTTGATATGGAGAATAATATACAGAAGACTTGGTTGGGTTGCCTAGTCAGGATCTGGGCTCAGGTCGGGATCAGAGGGTCGGAGTAAGACGTTACGTTTCGAGAGAGTAGAGTAGATGAAAGCAGTAACAATTAATATAGAAGCCTGATGCTATACCAGTCTGGGCCGATCTGTTTGGGATCACTAACACTAAAGGGCACAAGCACGATAATCGATAAGATGGCAGCCTGGTACCTGCGTGGGCAAGCAGACTAATACACAATACACAAAGTGTATACCATAAACAACACAGCAAGCCAACCGCTACAGCTACAACATTGCCCGTGCAGGAAGAGACTACTCCACTGCTTCACTCTATCGATACTCTATAGGACAAAGAATACGAGGAGAGGGCTTGAGCACAGTCCTTTTGCTTCTTCTCGCACATTCTCTCTTTCTCTCCCTCTCTCTCTCTCTCTCTCTGTCTGTCCACTGACTGACTCCCGTTCAGGCCGCCAACATTCACCAAATCCAGGTACAATACAGAAATAACCCCCCGGAACCCCGAGCGACTCCGATATCGAACTCTGTTTTCTGTTGTTCTCTTTCTCACTCGCTGGCCGTCTGTCTCCCCACCTTTTCCAACTAGTCGCTCGACCTGCCCTGAGCTCTCTTGTTCCCCGCACATCTGACAATCGATGGGACCTTGGAGGTGAGGTGTGATGTGTTTCGTGGCCATCCATGTCATCGTCATCATACCAGCATCATCGACATCAATCTTCTACGTTTCTTCGGAGCTGTCGGCGGTGGTCGACTGGCCAAGGTACTGTAGGCCGGTTTCACATCCCTCACCTTCTCCAATCGCTCGATCGAAGTGGCTTGTCAGAGCCATGAAGCGAAGCAACAGATAGGGTATAGCGTACAAGCCACAGACTGTGGCATTTCGTCACAGCTTCTCCAGCTCTTGTCGTTCTGACCTCTCAGAAACACCCGTTCTGCTTTTCGAACCATACAAGGACCCCTTGTCCGGACGGGAAATGGGACATCCTGAACGATATTCGATCAAGAGGTTGATGTTTTCCAGGTTTTTCTTGTCGCCTGTTCCCGCCTGTGTGTGCCTTGTTTCGTGAGGTAGCTGATGTATCGCATGCATGACTTGTGGTGCTTATTTTCTGTTGAGATTGTATTTACTGTCGCGAGTCGACCTTGGAACTGTCTGACTGGTTTGTTTCGCTTTACTCATCATTTCTGTCTCAACTGGACTCGCCCATCGATAAAACTATACAAAAAGCCGCATGTCCATCTCATCCTTCCCCATATAGTCTCATCTTTCCCCATTATCCATCTTGAAGAGGTCCAAGAGGAGATATATAGCAAAATGTCTCAACCAATCAAGAAAACAACCCAAACAACAACCCCTCCCAAACCCTCCTCGGTCAGTGGTACTTCCTCATCGTCTGCAGCAGCAGCAGCAGCGCAGTCGTCCAGCGACCAAGACCTGCACAAAGTAATCGACAAACTCGAGGCCAAGATAAAAGCAGTGTATTTTCCACCTTGAATACCCACCCTATACCTCATGTCCAAATGCATATACCCACCATAGACAGATAAACACTAAGACAAGAAATTGAACAATAGCAACGCCAACTCCCTCTCCCGCACCCAGAACGCCCGCCTCACAAGCGCAGACGACAAGCTGCACCCGCTGCTGTCTCTCAAGACCGGGCGTGCGATAGACAGGTTTCCCGAGACGCCGAGGGGCGTGGGCAAGTTGAGTGGTTTGTCTTTTTCCTCTCTTTTTTCTTTTTCCTCTTCGCTTCAGCTTTGATGGACTTGATGCAATGAAGGAATTTGACTGACTGGATTTTTCTCCGTCTGTTTTACAGTGACGTTGGTCGACTCGACGCTCTTGGCGCTCGAAGCGGATAGGTCTGGAAAGGAAGACGAGAAGAGGGCGAGACTGAGAGAGCAGATTGGGTTGGTGGGCAAGGATCCTGCCTGATTCTTCGTTGAGTATCATATTCCGTGTCGCTCTTGGGGTTGTGAGGGCGTGATCATCAGGAGAAGGTAATACAAGGGAGGGAAATGAATTCTGTTAAATACAAAATGCTAGATACGCCGTTCATGATGAATGATGAATGCAAATGTGTAAATGGGTTTACTTTCGTCTTGTTCTTGTCGTCTGGTCTCTTGTGAGGATTCGACCTCGTTCTTCTTCTCAATATCCTTGTCCGTGCTCTCACACATCCATCGCGAAACTATCTTGTTCCTCTCATTCTCTCCTCCCTACCTCTTTCGAAGATGCCCAACCTATCTTGCCCCGCTACTCTTCTCTTCCACAGAACTGCCCCTAACCAGCCATCCATTCGGCCATCCCA
The DNA here is from genome assembly GCF_041146345.1 of Neodothiora populina. Taxonomy (NCBI): domain Eukaryota; kingdom Fungi; phylum Ascomycota; class Dothideomycetes; order Dothideales; family Dothioraceae; genus Neodothiora; species Neodothiora populina. Next base: position 2,908,844 of record NW_027191413.1, read on the forward strand.
TTTTGACTCCCCCTTTCCCATTCGCCCCTCTCCCAGAACATATGCAAAACCCGGCCGTTGTTTCATTCGTCGTTGTCGGCGCTTTTTGCGGAATGACAGGCCAGACAATCAAGTCCAGTCTGGCATGTACAAACGCAACAGACACACCGACATTCATGCGTTGATTCGAGGAAGATGAAGAAGGAACATCTACTCTTCTTCGTCTTCTAGCTCGTCGTCATGGCTAGCGGAAATCACAGGTAATCAGCATTCGTCTAGGATGTTCATCGGAGATGGCGAATGATATGGACGAAAAGAAAAACAAACATACCGAAGCAGATCCTTGACGTTGCCCATCTCGTAATGCTTCTTCCGCATCTCTTCGAACTTCTTGTGCTTCTCTAACTCGTCTGCGGGCATGTCTTCGATGTTGCCCTCTCCGTGTCTGCCCGTGTCGTCGACGTCCATGGCGTCAGGGCCGTCCGCGGCGGCGACCATGACTCTCTTTTCGCCGTCACTCGACCTCCGCTCCATGTTGACGTCGTTTTGCGGCTCGCCGAGATCTAGATCCGGGATACTACCTTCTCTGGCGCGCATCTGTTGCTGTGAGGTGGTGGCCTCGCCGTCGAGGACCTTGGCTTTGTCCAGCTCGTCGACGACGACCTGAGAGGGATCGATCAAGGCCGGCTCTTCCTGCTCTTCCTCGTAGTCTTCGGGCACGCCGCTGCCGGTGAGTCCTCGGACGAAGGGTGTCTTGGGCTCGTCGATCTTCATCTTGCCGCCCATCTGGCCTTCGTTGAGGAAAAGGTTGGCTTCGTCCCACTGCAGACGCGGGCTGCCAGGGCGAGCGTTGGGATTTGAAGGGTCGGCGGCCGACGAGCGACGAGAGAGAGGGTTTCGGGCATTCGACGAAGCGCGGCGGTGGAGGGGCGATCCGGCGTTCATTTCCGTGTTCATCTGCACGATTTCCTTTTCGCTCATCTCACGGTTGGGCATGCCGGGTCGTCGCGCCGTGGAGAAGTCTTCTTGCTGCTCTTGCGGTGGCGAGTAGGGGGCGGCATTGTCGGGTTGCGCTGCCTGGAAAGAGTTGCTGTTTTTGAGGATGCCTGATCGGCGGCGTCAGCATGTGTGCGCGCACACGACGAAGCGGATGAAATACCTTTGGGTCTCTTGTTCGCGTTACTCGGCGGAGAGTGCATTGGCTCCAGAGTAGAAGACATGACGACGATGATGATGATGATGTGCAGTTAGATGCACTTGATGTTCAGTATTACTAGACGAAGTGCTTTCCACTTTTCTGCAGATTGCCGGCCGGTTCGGAGAAGAAGACGCAGGTACGTTGACAGGACCACTGAATCAAGGTCGACTTCCGACCACTGAGATATCAGGAAAGTGTGTGTCTAGATGTAGCTATGAGTCGATACCTGAGGCAGGGGTGTGACTAGAGTTGCGAAATGCGGTGTGTGCGTGATTTTTAAGTGGGTGTAAAGTTGACAATACAGGTAATGTGCGGGGAGATTGTTATTATACGTCGACGGCGATGGTATTTTGGGGGTTGAATACGAGTCGATTGGAAGGCAGAACAGAAACAGCGATAAGCGACAGGGAACAGTAGCCCGAACAGCAGCTTGCTTCTTCTTCTTCTTCTTGTACTGTACTGTACTGTACCTCTAGATGGGAGAAGAGTGGCTTGTGACAGTTGACAGATAGCAGCCACAATGACGGAATCAGATATTGTCCGTCCGTGTATATATATGTCCTTGTGTATAACCTTGGATGTTGCGCAACTCCGTCTGTTTTGTCAAAGATACACAAAATGGAGAATCACTCGAATGCAGCAACAGCCAAGAGGCACAGGAGATTGATATTCGATTATGGCAGTATCACATCGACAGATAGGAGATGACGGATGGCGCTGGCGGGGAGGGGCTAAACGCTGCACGTTGCTTTGCTGTCAAGTGCTCCGTTGTCTCTGACTGACTTGTGCTGGAACTAAACTAAGACTAATTGTACCCTCCCAGCTTTCTGCTCTTCCCGACCAAGCAGAAACGCAAGCAGATGCGATGGAAATGGAATGATTGGCGATCCTCAAAGGCCCGATCACGATGGAGGGGCAGGACTGACAGACTGACGGACTGACTCCTCGGTGCACATGCCACGACTTCTGACGTCATATCAGCCATATCATCTGCCACATCTGCCCATTCCTCCAACGCAGCCATCCGGATCTTCAAAAACAACCGGTTGGCTGCTTTGATCCTCTTCTACCGGAATAAGCAAAGGAGAAGCCTGCCAAGACGCACTCGACTCCAACCGTTGCGATCATCTTTTGCCATTACTGTGAGCTGTTGCATTCGTAGAGATGATCAGTAGGTACAGTGATAGGACAAGCTTCAGATGACGGCTCGCCTGCAGTGGTCTTGTTTGTTTATGGTATCTTATTGATCTCTTATCCCTCACTGCCCAGCGTCAGAGCGGGTAGCCGAGTAGCTACACGTCTGTACTGTCCCGTCCAGCATGACGTAGCAACGCGTAATTCGACAACACAGACATACCTATAGAGCCATGCTGTAGGGGCCCAGAGTGCTCCTGCCTCTGCATGTGTCTACCTAAACTTTAGTTCTATCGTCCGCGGGTCTGTTCAAGGCATCATGTATAAGATACTTGTATCTACAGGTACCTTGAGCTGCACGCAAGTTCAAGCTTCGACTCGTGCAGTAGCTTTACTGGTAGGCACCAATATCAAATCATTCATCGGTCTATCTAGGTACGCAGCAAGACGACGGTCGTCGATGTTAGGCTTCCAATACATACATCCAGCCTCATGTTCTTTTCCACTGGACTATCTGACCACCAACCTCCATGACGAAAGACATCAATTGACCACCTGCTCGTGCGTGTGATACGCCACATATCTATATATGGAGCCGCTTGCTCGATCACGAGCGCCAGAACCACCCGCCCTTCTCTTCCTCCTTCTCATCAGTCACAGGCATCTTGGAGCCTGCTTGGTTTTCCTGCGCGCCGAAAATCACCTCTTCCGACGTTTCTTCTCGTCCATCACCGAAACGCTTCATCAATACTTTTCTTGTCTTCGTCGTTCCGTCAGGCATATTGCTTGTTTCCGTCGTGGTCATCGTGGATACTACCGATGGCTTTGACTCTTCTTGATTGCGTTGCTCCGAGCCGCTCTCTCCATCTTTCTGTCGGCTCGACCCCATCAAGTGTTCGTACATGTCCAGTTCTGTCTCCGGAAAGCGTGTCGTCTTGCTCATCACTCCGCCCAACTCTGTGTTTCCAATTAACTTCGCCAATTGCTCAAAGTCCCTCTTAACGGCCTCTCCATAGGGCGTCCGTGTGTGCATCCCAGATATGATCATACTGAACACACTATCAAGCTGTCTTCTGTCTGACCAGGGTATACTGTATAATGACGGCAGCTGCGGTGGCAAAAGCCCTCTGCACTGTAGTCCCAACATCCAGCTAGCTCCCGGTGCATTCCAGGCATTAGACATCTCCTTGTTGTCGAATTTCTTCTCATACACCTCCTTTGCAGTCTGCTCTTTGTCCAGCGATGCAGCAAGGAGATCTTCGAATGCCGCCCGCCACATCGTGCCGAATTGGTTCTCTAGCTGCAGAGGACTGTAGGCATTCTTTCTGAACCAGTCAATACCGAGCCATCGGCTTGAACCCAGGCCTCTGGTTGCGCTCGATCCAAATCTTAGTGATGTATCATCGTCGTCACCATCTCGATAGAGATCTAGTATCCTCTTCGTAGTACTTATGTCTGTGTTGGCATTCCTTGCCTGCAGCAGGATAGCACGAGCGGCCTGTCGCGCGTCCTCTCCGACTGCACCATGCACCTGCGCTGATCCACTGCCTCGGAAGTCTGAAAATGTACCTCGCGCATTGGCATGGTCATCCGTCAGCGCGTGTATACTGCTCGCAAGCTCAGCAAGCATGTTCCTCATTACCCGTGGCCCCTGCTCGAGATCTCTGGATATGTCGTGTGGCCTACATGATTCACGACTCGACGAGTCCGACGCACTTCCTAAAAAGTCCGCAAAGGCATTATTCGCCTCCGAATATGGGCTTCTCGAGGTTTGTTCTCGCCGTTCTTCTTCGACCGCGTTGATTGACCTATACCGCCCTCGACCAAACATACCACTGTCCAGAGATCCGGCCAATGTGTCGTTTTCTGGTCTTGGAAGTTGTAGTTGCCTTTGAAGCTCGAGCTGAAGTCTCCGGATCTCAAGCTCGATGTCGCGAGGCGTTGTTGGTACATTTTGTGTCGCTTTCGCTGATTGTTGCAGCTCCCCGGATAGCGCGTTGACAGTCGCCGTTATACCTCCTACTAACGAATCTACGAATGTCTCGAGTCTGGCGATTGGATCATCTGTGTTGGAGTCATTGTCATTGCCTCCTCTGTCGCCAGGTGCCATTTCTTAATGATGGAATCCTAGTTTCGTCGGGACGCGATTCGCAAACAGTTGGTTAATCGGTTGCTTTGTTTGTTTTGTCAATGTTGTTAGATACCTCGCGCCATGAGGTAAGTAAGACTAGGTAGCTACCTTAATATATGTTTGACGGACTAGTCATGCAGCTAATAGAGATAACAGCAAGCTTGTTTGTTGGTCGGAGCTTTCTGCTGGTCATCTGGTCTTTGTTGCTTGTTGCGGGGTAGGATGCTGCTGCTGCTGCGGCTGCTCGGGATACAGTGGTATCATCATTACCTTGTCCCTTATAATTACTGTACTGTAGCTTTTGCTGAGGGTAGGGTATAGTATGCATTCAATTGCTCGTAGTTGTTTTCATGATAATGTCTCTCTAATCCTTGGCAAAGGCCGGCCATACACCCCGTAATGTCTTGTTGAATGAGAATACTTCACTAAAAACATGTTAGAATAATGACTGCTATCAAAGTATTACCACCTCTCATGCCAGCCCCTTTGGCCTTCTGCAATCCACATACCCAAGATCATCGTCTGAGTACATCTAGCATCCACTCCTTGGCCTCCTTACTCTCCCTCATTCCATAAACCCATGCAAGCGGAAAACAATGCATCTGACCTCGCCAATCCAACCATTCCCCCTCGACACCAAGCCTCTCACACTCATCCTTGAACCTGATCGTCGGCGGACTCAACACATCGTACGACCCCGTCACACCGTACAGCCTGACCCCCTTCTTTGCCAAAACAGCCATATCGGCGTTCAGAGGCGTCAGACGGGGATCACTCGCATCCCACTTCCCAGCCCACGTCGCCGCCGCGGAGTTGGTAAACGGTATCGAGAGGATCGGGTCGTATTTACTCGCTGTGTGTAGCGCTGGCTCCTCGGACGCGGAAGGCGAGGGGTTTTGAGGCGTGAGATCTGCGGTTGGTGAGATTACTAGTAGCGAGTCTGGGATGCGCAGGGGGGCGTATTGCGGTTGTGAGAGCATGTGCAGGACTAGGGACAGGACTATGTTGCCGCCGGCGGAGTCGCCTGCGAAAGTGATGATCTCTTGGCTTGCTTTTTTTGTTGGTGTTGTGTCCTTTTCTATGCTGTCGCTGCTGGTCGATCCGGGGGTCATTAGCGCGATGTAGAGCTCGACGAGAGCGGGAAACGACTCCGCTGCGGGAGAGTTGGGCGCTAATGGGTAGCTGACCATTGTGACGATGCATTCTTCTTCTGCTGTCGATAGCGAGTTGCATACCTCGGCGCATAGTTTCCAGTGCTCGGGAGAAGGAGGCATTTGCCAGGCTCCACCGGCGAAGTAATAGATTCGTTTCCTTTTTCTTTTCAATGTATTTGATCGAGCAGGCTGCTTGGGTCTCATGTCATACACCCAGATCCCGTTCTCCATTCTTCCTTCGGTGGACAAACTAACATGTCGTTCGGAGACATCACATCTCTTCTGCGCATAATTGTGCGGAGTGAGTTTCTGTGATCCAGCAGGTAATTGCTTTCGGGGTGTGATTATCTTCGTCCCTAGACTTCTTTGCCGTAGGATGAACTGTAGGATAGACGTGGGCAGGGATTTATCTTCTTTTGTGATTGTCTTCATGGTTGAAGTTCTTTTCGTGGGGGGGGGCGGGGGGGTTTCACTGCTTGTGATGGTTGTACTGCTTGAGACACGCGATCATGTGGAACCGTGATATTTGACGGATTGGAAAAGAGAATAGGATTTCGAGTGATAAGATCACCAGTATGTGTTTGATGAAAGAGAAGCGTTAGTGGTGGCGAGAATAGACTCATGAGTTCCCAGCACTAGAAAGCAGGTTGATATTAGGGTACATTACGTGCATGTACCCAGGATAAAATGGGAAATATCAACGACTCGATTATTCTTCTACCTGGGATCTAGAGCCTATTATCGGAATTGTCTTCATGACGTGGATATGTGAAATATTGAGACCGTGGGAAGGTTGATGTTGTGGTTGGTGACGTCATATATATATCTTGCTCCTTTTGCTGTTCTACCTCAATGGCTATCAGTGGTATTATTTCCGTAACTTCAGGAGGAACCAAGGACCAGAGTCCACGTATTGCATACGTATTCTCCATCCGTGATTGAGATTGTAGTGCACAGAGGAAGACTCGACCGTCATAGATGCAGACCCCCCGTGACTAGATCAGAAGAATATCTGAAGATTGACCCCGATCATGCGTTGGCATTGAGACTCAGGCTACAGAGGGCTTCCTTCATCCACAGTAATTGGAGCGCTGATATCGGTGCCTTTGTTCTTCGCAGCTCTAACTCTGGCTCTTTCGAGTTCCCTGACTTCTTGCCAGTGTACAGCTATCCATTCTTTAGCTCTTTCATCAAGTCCATCGCCTTCCGAGTCCGGACCTAGAAATCCGCCAAGGTTGAGTTGATGATCTCCGGGAGATATTGTTACCGTGCTTCTGAACTGCGCTGTCACAGTCGAGTCGCGGATGATGAGTTTCTTGTTTGCCGTGAACCCCAAGTCTCCTAGCTGAGTCGTGTAGAGGGGGTCGGGTTCAGAGACTGGCACGATTGTCGCCCACCTCCGAATGGCTCGGATAATCTCGTTGACTTTATACTTGCTCAACTTAGTCATCTCACTCAACCAATCCGCGAGAAGGACCCTCGCTTTCTCGTCCTTGTTGGCGGCGAGCACTTCTACAATGCGGGTTGCATACTCCTCCTCCTTCCCAAAGGCCTCTAGAGCATCTGCCAGGAAGCTTCTGCGTGCCTCTCTGACGGGTATAAGGACAAGTGGAAAAGTTGGTAGAATTCCATCGATGAAGCGGGTAAAGAGACGTCGTGTCTGGAGACGTCGCTTGTGGTCGCCGCTATCGTCTTTTGCATTTCTGGATTCTTTCGCATTTTCCGCATCTCTTTCGCTGCGAGACGCCTCTCTTTGGTACCGTCTTGCAAATCTAGCTTCGCGGATCCATTCGAAAAATTCTAGCTCCGTGTCGAACCCTTCGTTGTACTTGCTGGTATCAAGACCAAGGAATCCCATCACATGCTCGGGAGACCTGGAAAGAAAGATCATGGACTTTTGCCAGTTACGAGCTTCTTGCTCCTCTATGCGCACGAAGAACCCTCTGTCATTTGACGTCAGACCCATATCGTAGGAGAGATAACCGATGATCTGGCCTAAATCGCCGTAAGAGTGCAGGTATTGATTCCAGGCTAGAGAGAGATTCGCCGGGCAAACATGGATATCGATCTGAGCGTAGTTCGTAGTACTCCCTTCTTGTGACAACACAGGAGCCTCAAGGTCATCGTGGTCAGAGGCAGATGCCTTTGTCACATTCCCACTAACGGATCTGATGCCTGGTCGTCCTGTCTCTGTATGCTCCTCATTCTCACCCTCTGTTACAATATGATCTAGATCTGGCCAAGGTATCGCGAAGGTGAAGTCGAAACCATTCGCTAGAGTCCGATTGGCGTTGAGAGCTCTCGCAATTTTATCGTTAGCTTCCTCAGTACGAGGATCTTGAACTAGGAAATCAATATCGCCAAAGTCTTCTTTCTCTGGCGCGTCCCTGAGTGTCGAAACAACAGTATAGTAGTCGCATATTACATTCTCGCATTTGTCACGAAGAGTCGAGTAAATCGCTCGAGACATACGCGGCGTGATGAGTGCCGGTTCACCATTTGGGCCTGGTAGGATGAAAGCACGTCCACCCATGATGCAGGATATCCTAATTTCAGTTCAAAGCACACTCGAATTGGTTATCTTGACTATGGGTGCCGGTGGATAGCTCGTTGATGCAACTCGGAATGACAATTCCAGTTGCCCAATGATGATGATGATGATGATGATGAGATAGCCACAGTGAAAGGAAGGCAGGGAATTATATCTGGTAAAAGTGTTATTAAGCTGCTCTGCTTAAGCTCTCATTTACATTGGAACAAGTGCTAGCTCCATAAGGTGCATGAATCAAAGACGTGTGGGCTAATATTCGCTGATTATCACTGATGTTAGCAACAGTGAGGATGGGCTGGAATGTATCGGCAGTGTGAACGATGAGTCCGGCCATGAGAGCGACACCACGTGCTTCAATATTCTCATCGTAAGAAGGTATAATGGAGAGGCGGAAAGGCTTGGCCGTCCTTCGTCTCGAAGGTCGCTACTGCAGTCAGTGCCGAGTCACTCAGACACGTGGGATGACTTTATCTCTAGCACTGCTGTCCTTGAACGTTGACGACTCAAAGTATGCTTATACATGGTGTCAAGGCTCGTAAAGAAGACATTGTCATCCCAAGCAAGATGCGGTAGTTACTGTGCTTAAGAATCAGCACATGATCAGCCCACCTTAGCAATGAGAACATGATAGCTAAAGCACAACATTTAGCAGCAAGATAGAAGGAGTTCAAAAGTTTTGTGCACCAAGATAGACCTCGGAATGTGCTGAATTATAAATCGAAACAAGATTTCACGTAGGTTTTCCCACTTATCAAACAAACAAGTACTGCACATCACAGTAGCTGGTGACAAGAGCTCACAGCACGAATTGTTCTTGGAGCATGGACCTACCAGATCATCAACACTAAGATACATACGGGATTAGATGTTTGCAGATTATATGCGCATACTCTGTAGTCGCATCACTCGATTGTGGTTCATGAAGATGCTCGGATGACAGCTTCCTTTCACGTGCAGCATGAATATTTTGACATGGCAACAATACAGCTCGATAATTGCAGCTCGCTTGAAGTACAGTGATAATTACCAGGTAATTACTAAGTATCGTGGTTGTACTGTACGGCAGAGAGTCCGACACCTCTTTATTAAGGCGGACGGCAACTACCTATACCGCAATCATCCCACCATCAAGTCCGAGTCTACCTTAACCCCAGCAAATGCCATAACTGTAATGGAGCGAGACAGAACAACGTCAGAGCTTGGCATTCTTTTGCCTTGCAGGTGGCCTACCTGGTAGGAACTTCGTAATGCGCTACGCTACGCTACACTGCTCAGGAACCTTGAATGTGATCGTGTCGTTCAAGCTGCATACTCACACATAATTTCTGTATCATCAACGCGGCTCCCTATTCCCTTGAGACTTTGAATTGCGCAGGCGCGTTTTCTGTTTGCTCTTCTGTAACACCAGGCCGCCAACGCACCTTTCCATCCAGCAGCAGACACAGCGACACAACCGCGCCTTCCGCCGCTGCCTGCACAGGCTCTACCACCTTCCCTAGCTAGGCAATCTTGCTACACCTCACACTTGTCCATGATGGATGTACGTATTCTCTTGCATACTTCACTCTGTTCAATTTCACTTGCTTCTTTCATGTGCTGCATGCTGTAGAGACAAACACGGGAATGCTTCTTTGACTTGCATCTTCCCCAATTTCTGTTTCTGCATTCCAGCCAACCCCCCCTAAGATTGTCATCATCATCACAAGATCCAGCAATGGCAGACTCTCTCACTCTTGATCATCTCTCGCTGAGCCAGCAACAGATGAACAGCGACATGCTTGTCGACTCAGATTATGACGACAAGGCGCAAGACGTCACGATTATAACCCCAGATGACGAATCAATGGACGATCAAAGCCAGGATCCCCTGGCGGACGATTTTGAGGCAATGCGCGAACGATGGATGCCTTATGACCCTGACCTGGAGGTAGAAGCCGAAGCAATTGACACATGGGATGTCAAGGACTGGCGAACATTGCCTAAGAGAACACATGGACCTACCTTCGAGTGTGGCAACGACCCTTGGAGGATCCTGTTTTTTCCTGCTGGCAACAACGCGTCCGACTCTGTCAGCTTCTATCTTGAGCATGGATATACCGAAGACATCAAAGCACCCGAGAACTGGTACTCCTGTGTCAGGTTTATGCTGGTGCTCTGGAATCCAAAGGATCCCTCAATCTACATACATCACGAGGCTAACCACCGGTTCACTTTGGATGAGGGTGACTGGGGCTTCACTCGCTTTGCAGAAAAGAACAAAGTATTTGCTGTGCCATATGAGGATAAGGCCAGACCACTGGTTGAAAATGACTGTGCAAAGGTGACAGCATACGTGAGAGTGCTCAAAGACCCTACCGGAGTGCTATGGCACAACTTTGTAAAGTGAGCTGACTCGTGCTGTCGTCCCCGAGTTGACTGAGCTGACATGGGTTGCGCAGCTACGATTCGAAGAAAGAAACTGGGATGGTCGGTCTCCGTAACCAGGGTGCGACCTGCTATCTCAACTCATTGCTGCAATCTTTGTATTTCACGAACTCATTCAGAAAGGTATGCGATTGCGCTGATCTCCGTTCCTGGGAACATGTCGAACTGACAATGCAGGCTGTCTACCAAATACCAACGGAAAACGAGCAAGACGCTGCAAGCAGTAGCGCATGGGCTCTGCAACGCTTATTCTACAAACTCCAGACCGACCCCGTGGCTGTATCGACTATGGAACTTACTCGATCTTTTGGCTGGGAATCTCGCCAAGTCTTTGAGCAGCAGGATGTGCAAGAGTTGTCGAGAATCTTAATGGATAAAATGGAGGAGAAGATGAAGGGCACAGCAGCGGAGAATGCTCTCGCCGACATGTTTGTGGGCAAAATGAAGACTTACATTCGATGCATCAACGTCGATTTCGAGTCTTCGCGCGTTGAAGACTTCTGGGACCTGCAACTCAATGTCAGCGGGTGCAAGAGTCTGAAAGACAGTCTGGAGAACTACATTGAGGTTGAGACCCTCGAAGGCGACAACAAATATCAGGCTGAAGGATTCGGTCTTCAGGACGCCAAGAAGGGTGTCATTTTCGAGTCATTCCCTCAGGTTCTGCATCTACAGCTCAAACGCTTCGAATACGACTTTGTACGGGACATGATGGTCAAGGTCAATGATCGCTACGAGTTTCCGGAGACCTTTGATGCCTCTCCCTATCTCTCTGATACTGCTGACAAGTCAGAACCATACATATACCACCTCCACGGTGTACTAGTCCACTCTGGCGATATGAATGCTGGTCACTACTATGCGTTCCTCAAGCCTTCCAAGGATAGTCCCTTCTACAAATTCGACGACGACCGAGTCACACGAGCGACCAAGAAAGAAGCCATGGACGAGAACTTTGGTGGCGAGTACAGCGTCAATGGTGTCAATGGCATGAAGGTCCAGAACCCCTTCACTAGGCAATGGTCAACTAAGCGTTCCATGAGCGCATACATGTTGGTTTATATCAGAGAGAGCCGTCTGGATCAAATCTTGCCACCGAGCGACTCGGTCCAACCTCCGGAGCACCTACCCAAGCGACTCAACGAAGAACGCGCCATCCAGGAAAAGCGACGGAAGGAGCGCGAGGAAGCACACCTCTACATGAATGTCCAGGTCGCCACAAAGGAACATTTCAAGAATTACCAGGGCTTCGACATTGTAGAGTGGAAGCCTGACGAAGAAAACGACCCGGCTGCGCCCAAGACATTGAAATGCCGCAAAGCTGCGACCTTGACCGATTTCGTCAAACAGGCTGCCGAAGCCTTCTCAATTGAACCTGATATGATTCGTCCTTGGATTATGGTTAATCGTCAGAATGGCACAGTCCGTCCAGATCACCCTCTATTGATGCCAGGCATGACTCTTGAAGAGGCGAATCAGAAGTTCAGTACGCGACAAGCCCATTTTAGGATCTTCTTGGAGCAAGCCGAAAGCCGCGACGAAGCGGGTCTTCCCGTGTTCGAACCCAAGCAGCCCGCGGCCGCTCCTGCAGAGTCAGAGAAAGACAAGCCTATCATTATCTTCCTTAAATACTTTGACATGGAGAAGCAGGAGCTCAAGGGCGTGGGTCATACCTATATGTTCCAGTCTAACAAGGTCTCCGATCTTGCTCAGCCTATCCTGAAGAAGATGGGCTGGGGAACTGGTGTGCATTTGAAGCTCTACGAGGTATGTCATAAGATGGCCGCAACGTTCACATGTGATTTCACTGACTCTTTCAAGGAAATCAAGCACAACTATATCGATGTGATGAAGCCGGTGCAGTCCCTTCTCCAGTCTGAGCTACAGGATGGAGACATCGTCTGCTTCCAGACCATTCTTCCGGAAGCCGAGTAAGTCGATGACTTGTGATCATATTAGTATCAAAGCTCTCTAACAGCCCCACAGACTCTCTGCTTTCAAAGAGAAGCATCCGTCCTTTTACACGGAACCTCCAGCGTTCTATGACTACCTCCTCAATCGCCAAGAAGTCACATTCATACCGAAACCTGGTTCGTCACAAGCACTCAAGCTGGATGAGGACAAGGGGACCTTCCCGCTCTACTTGTCGAAGAAGGATAGCTACGATGCGTTTACCAGCCGTGTTGCAGCACATCTCTCACAGCTTAGTGGAACCCCGGTCGATCCTACCCATATCCGCTTCAGTACGATGAACGCCAACAACTGGAAGGCTCGGGCTGTTGTGAAGCGTGTACCGAATGCAACATTGAATAACATCCTTGCTGGCATGGCAGGTTATGGAAGCTATGGCTACAGTAGCCAGGCCAATGATGCACTATACTACGAAGTTATGGAGATGAGCTTGGCTGAGCTCGAGCAACGCAAGAACATCAGGATATCCTGGTTGACCGAAGGCATCCAGAAAGAGGTAAAATTTCCGTCCTTTGACATCACTCATAGTCCGCTGCTAACATGTAATACAGGAAATCTTCGACATCCTTGCACCCAAAGCTGGTCGTCTTGGTGATGCTCTAGCCGCTTTCCAGCAGCGTGCACGCCTTCCAGATGAGGTCATGGAGCAGATCCGATTCTACGAGACTCATTCTAGCCGCATCTTCAAAAAGATCGACAGCACGCACCCCATTTCCGAGATCAACGAGTTCATGTTCATCTACGGCGAGCGAATACCCGAGGAAGAACTCAGCATGAATCCTGAGGCTGGTGACAAGCTTATCTCATGCTTCCACTTTGACAAGGAGCCCAGCAAAGCCCACAATATTCCCTTCTTCTTTGTAATGAAGGAAGGTGAGATATTCAAGGAGACCAAGGAGCGTCTGAGCAAACGTACAGGCATCAAGGGCAAGCAATTCGAGAAGATCAAGTTTGCGATCGTGAGAGGAGGTCAAAGCTACAGCAGACCTGTCTACGTCGAAGAAGGTGAGTCCGAATGCGCTGCACTCGAATATCATGAGACTGGAAATTTATTGACCGACGCCGCAGTCCTCGGTGAAGACGACATTCTTTCGGACAAGCTTGGACCAGACGACTTGCTGGGACTTGACCACGTCAATAAGACTAGAGCCTACGTTGGCAAGTACGAGAGCTTGAACATTCGCTGAGTCTGAAGCATAGAGGGATCGGGTGGCAGGATAGACCTTGCGGGATGGCATGATCGACATTGAGCGTACTTGATTTTTATGATGCTTGGACTGGGTATGATTTGCCGGATTCGTGCGCGTGTTCGTACAGTGGTAGGACGATGAGACTTTCATAAGTCAGGGTCTGAAGAGTAAGGAAGAGGACAGGGGATGCGATAGCATGACCACATCCTATCTCCAGACTTTGTCTCTCTTACTTTCCCTTTTTATCACTAATCAGCAGGACTTGTAAGTTCAAAAGGAGAAAATGGGAGTCAATCGGAGTCTTTTTGTAGTGTCGTTATGCATTACCAGAAGAGTCTGTCGAAGACGAAGAAACGAATAAATAAAGAAGAGATTGCTCATCACATGTAGTAATTTGTGCACCAAGTCAGTGATCAGACAGCAGACTACCCAAGGTGATAAGGCAAAGAACCTCTGGAGACTGGATTGCAAAGTCAGGATGGACCAGTCGGAAAAGAATGAAGATACACATCCACACAGAACGCACATACCACGCCAGAACGCGAAGAAGCAAATTGTATAGGAGAGGTCGGGAAAGGATAGAGATATAAATACACTCTCACGCGAAACGCACATGATACCCAGATAACTAGGTGTTCAAGATTATGTGTGATCTGCAAAGTCAAGATAAATACCAGTAGAAGTGCGAGAAAAGGTTTTCTGATAAAACATTATTATCATCGCTATGGGATGTTGAAATCTGCCCCATCGAAGCCCTTGAGAAGATCTACATCCCCGAGGTCAAACCTGAAAGATGAGTCATAAAAGCATGAAGTGACATCAAAGCTCGGTTGATCTGGCCATGAGACGTTGTTCTGTTCGGTCAATGCATTCATGCCAGATACAAAGGCGCTATCGTGGCCCATTGGGCGCTTGTCGTTGCTGAGCGGCGTACGCTTAGCGTATGAGAATGATGGTGGTGGCATAAGGCCTGAATTAGTTGAAATACTTCCTCTCCACGTTGAGTCGTTGTCGACGGGGCATTCCAGTACAGAGGGTGCTGGCAAGTCTTTAGAGATCGCAGATTGAGAGGACCCAGACTGCGGTGTGAAAAGAAAAGGAGGTGAGTCATCGGACTTTGGCAAGCTCGAACTGGCAGAGTGATCATGACTTCTTCGAGGTGGCTGTACGCAGGACGATGCCGTGGACTCGACCCTCGCGGCGGCCTGGGGCTGGCATTGTTGCGTCGTCGATGCTCTAGGCAACCCGGTCATCTCATCTAGAACGGTATTTACAAGATATCGTAGTAAGCTCTGGCTCCAATCTACTATCTGACCTTCACTAGGACCACCGTGCTCGATGATATAGGATCGAGCTAGGTCTACTGCAAGTCTTCCTCCCTGAGCATTGACGAAATTATTGAGCAAATCAAGGTGTACACATATCGAAGGATCAACATCTGATGCTTGTTAGTACTTGAGCCAGGCCTTGTTCCCGTAGACTTGAGCAGTCTTACATGGTGACGAGGGTCTCCCAGATTCGGGAAAGAGGATATCAAAGACCAGAAACCAATTTTCCTCGATACTGTTCTTCGCTGATCCCCTTATCTTGAGCCTGTGCCGTTTGTCAGGGCTAATGCCCTCCACTTGCCTCCATGGCAATCGATCACAGATCCTTAGCTTTTCATGCTGAGTTAGATCCTCTTCGTTCTCGAAGTTCTGGTAACAACTCCGGCAGTGGAGAGGTTGGAGGTGACAGCGCCATAAGTGCTGCCTGATCCATACATGTTAGAGTTCTACGAACGAGTTCAGGTGCGTTGGAAAGGAGACTTACTTCACATAATTGACCGCTGTCATCTTCAGAACACGGCAGTTCGCATACTTCTTCGGGTCGATCTTGTAGAATGGACAGGCGAGTCTCGGGTGATTCTCCTCTTGGTCGACCTTTCGAGGCGTCTTGCGGCGTCGAGGAGAGCCGTCTTCGTCCTCATCTTGGTTTCCATCATCTCTTTCTCTGGCAGGGCGATTTACTTTCCTCTTACGGTCTCCTAAAGAGCTGCTCGATGAGCCCACTATATTTGCACTTCCTGCGGATGTAGCACCAACGTCATGTCTTCCAGTACCTGTCCCTTCATCGCACTCAGGTGGGCTTACACCTTGCTGGGAATTTCGTGAACGTGCATACCACATAAGCTGTGTATCTGCACATGTCGAATGTGGTTGAAGTAGAACTGCTTCTGGGAAGGTGAAGGACATATGAGGCCTCCATGCATACTCTGACGATACATCAGCCGGGATCTCGGTCGTCGTGTAAAAAGCTACATATGCTTTGCGTAAATTGGGAACAACACTTCTACAAAACTGCATCTCTGGTAGCTCATTTTGAAGCTCACAAAAAGTCTGAAACAACGCACTGAGACAATCTACTGGAAGACTATCCTCCTCGTCCTGAGAGCTGTCATCCCATACAGTCGTGACAGAATTCGCAGAATCAGGCGACATGCGAGGAGATGTGTGCTTGTTGACCTGCACATTCAATTTATCGGTCCGTTCGTAATCCGAATGATCTACACAGGCGGCGTCCCCTATGGGTGTTCTATCTCTAGTCGCCGATGGCTCGCTCAGACCTTGTTGTTGGTGGCATATTGTTGCATATTGCGCCGCACTGTCAATAGTATCAGGGTGCTTTTCGCCAAGTAATCTTCTCCGTAGCCGTAGTACTTCAAACATAAGCTCTCCAGCAAGTCTCGATAGACCCAGTTGATGTGATTCTGCTGCTACGATCGTCATACTTTTGATCTTGTCGAAGCATTCCACACCTAGTGTCTCTGGCTGTGATTGCATCACCTTTTCCAAAATCGACTCGACTTCTTCCAATCGATCTTGATGGTAATATCTCGCGATAATAGCGATTAGACTGCCGATCGTTTCGGAATGTTGTTTTCCGAGTGCTTCCCGTTGCAGTTGCAGGACTCTTATGTGAAGCTCTCCAGCCTCTTTCCATCGACCTCGCTGGTGATACGTTGCTGCAAGATTCGACATGGCTTTGATAGTATTAGGGTGTTCTTTACCCCAGATGTCTATCGACGCCTCGAGTTGTTGTTCATACTCCTCAGGATCATTCGATTGATCTTGCATATGGTATTTCCCGAAACCGGAATTTGGAGAGCCATTGGTGGTAGCCTCTGAGCTGAGTCCTTGTCTCCACCCTTCTGACGCAGTTGCATATGCTCTTCCAGTAGCTTTTGGTTTCCGATATTTTCGACATTCAAGACGGTCATGAGGTATCGAGACACCACAATGAGGGCAGAATGGAACCGGCAGACCATTGCTAGGGTCGACAGCAGATTTCTTGGCTGTTCTGAGGTCTTCTACTGATTTTGCGTGGTTTCCCTGCTGTTCTGTTTTTCCGTAACGATCAAGCATTTCACTTTGCCTGAAGGAGCGAGATAGCTCTGTGAAAGGCTCTTCGTATATAGCGGCAGACAAGGTTTGAAAGTATTCTGGTATTTGGTACGGACTTTGAGATGCCGGGTTTGCCCTTTCAAAACCGGGGTACTCAATTATGTTGATGTTACAAGACGACGAATCCATTTGACCTGAATAGCAAGTTGCCGCCGAACCGTACGCAGAGTCAACCTCGGTCTGTTGAGTCCTCTGTTCTAATACTTCCGACGCGTGAGCTATAGCTTCAGCTTCAGTCATGCTGTGGTAGACCGATAGATGCGCGATAAGTTGTTGGGGAGTTTCGTATGACTCTTTGCAGCCGGATGAGCATGTGCACGGATGTTCTGAATTGTTAAGTAGGATATGCAACGATCTAGTAGATGTGTCAGAAGGCGATGACAGGTAGGGCCTGTTCTCGAAGGCAGCTTTCGCGCGGTGTGTTCCAGATTCCACCGAATAATGATGTTTGACAATGAGGTGCCCTCTCAAAGCTCTCTGTCGTTTATAAAATCGATTATTGCAACCCTCGACACAACACTGAATAGCCGATGAGGTCTGACGCGCTCCTTGAGATCGAGGATTGCTTCGCCGAATGTGCACTACCTGTGGAGGAGCTTTAAGGCCATCGTCGGTAGCGTGTGATGTCGCCCAACGACCAACATTATCCACCTCATCACTCTCGATGCTTGGGTTCTTGAAGTATAAGATATCATCTTGTATCACACGCTGCATCTTGTAGAATAACTTATGGCATGAAATATCCCTTTGGAGAATCTCTGCGCAGTATGTGAAGGACGTCGAGTATACTGGGAGAGCGTGATCCAAAAAATATTACTGACTAGAATGATCACAAACGATCATCACACAAAGCGATGGCTCTGTTCTGCACAGAGAGCGGAGTGCACCACTGTGCGTTCATGAATGCGCCATCGTTTTGCTATGTTCTAGCAAATATGCGGCATGATGTAACAATGCATTCCATTGATGAAATGTCGGATGCGCAGCATGCTGACCAGGCTGAAAAAAACTGACGCGCCTGGACGAACTCACACTGGTGCAGACTCGAATTACCACTGTAGATTGTGTTCTCAATTCTGTGCAGATAGCTATATCTGCTTCGAGGTGTGGTCACTTCTGAAATCGATAATGGCGATTATTCAGGAGAATGTTTATAACCCTCCCTGTATGGCATTGAGGTATATTTTGCCCTAGCCAGCGGAGTACGTAGACAATCCATCAGATTTTGACCGATTGAACACGGTATCATCGCATCATATTGATCAGAAATGTCCTACTCGGATGTCTTGTCGATTGTGTTCGGGAGCATTGCCTCGTTACAAGCCCTTATCCTATTCATCCCAGCTGTAATACACCTTTCAGAGAGGTGTCTTCGAGTCCGTCGAGAGTCGACGCTAGAGCTTGGTCCCGAGAACGGCTCTTTGCATGAGGGTGCAGATACATCTTTGTCGCCTACCATGAGGCCAAACTCGGTTGGAGAGGAGGCCCGCAATCGTACGCGTACCAATGACTCGTGGCCTATCCCGACAGACCTCGGAGCGGCACGCAATCGGCCCAATCATCGGGGAGGGAATCATCATACGTCCACAGTAAGGCCCACCCCCATTCCATAATTGTTCTAGAGCATAATCTGATCATGTGAATAGGAACCCGTATTGGTGTATGAGGAGCCGACGACTTCTGTAGAAATGGGCGCTCCTGGTCTGAGTGCGCAGCGCGAAGGAGATGTGACGAGTTCGAATGCAAACGTGGATAGTGATGAGTGAATGAGTGTAATAAGGTTGCATTGCTGGGAAAGTGCGACTTTGGATACATGAGATATCGTCAATGCAGGCTCTCACGGCAGGAGACACTCAGTGATACCTAGCTTTGAGGTATATAAATTTCCTAGATTAGTACTTAGTCATCAATTAGCACCATTGGGTTAGTGGTAAACTTGGTCGTTGCCAGCTTCCGCAGCAAGTTCGACCAGCCCCGTGTTCGATTCACGGATGGTGCAACGAATTTTTACTTGTTGGCCTCTATATTCACCACTCATGTATCGAGTACGAGTGTTGTCGGAACTACTACAGCAGACCCATCTCTACAAAATTCAAAATCATATAGATGCCCATACTGTCGGTCTACAAAGGAGCTCGTTTTTAGTCATTGACTCTTCTCTAGGCAGTCCTTGACAGTTTACTGGACAGTCATCGACCATTCACTGAGTAGCCATTCACCATTCATCGAGGGTTCATTGACACTTCATGCGCGAGTCACTCACTACTCGTTGAGAAGTCATTACCCAATTATCGAGGAGTCACTAAGAAATCGAAGACCGTTCATAGAGGAGTTACTGCATATTCATTGTTAAGTCATCGGCCAGATACGAGCTCCTTTGTACATAGCGCAATTGTTGAAATTTGTTTTGTCCATCGACTCTTTCAATGCCCTGTCCAGGCCGCAGATCACATCCCCGAAGTCCGAAGCATTGCGGCTCTGTTCTACCATATTTAGGGTCTAAGTATATGTAGATATGTAGAGCCGCGTGCTCATTCCCACAGATGTCAACTATACATGAAGCTCTCTTCTACAAAGATAAGGAACAATCGATCATGGTGCTCGAAGCCGGCTACCCAGGCACGAATGGCTTCCGAAAAGTAACCAAAGTAACAGTCCTGGTCAAGAAGAAGCCTGGCATGAGTGATGAGGACTTTGTGACACACTATAACCACGCTCATGCTGCGATGGCGGCGCCGGTGCTACTTCGTCATAACGTCCTTACTTATTCTCTCGTGAGTCTTGCCTCACTCAAGGTTTATACGTCGGGTCGCAGGGCCATAAGCTGATTCAACATGTTCTTAACTGCGACATTAGACATACCATCTGCAACGCGACAGGACGATAATGTCAGATATGCTGCATGGGCGTGCACAGCTATTACCATACGACGCCATCTGCACGTTTGTGTTCAACGACTACAAAGATTTTGCAAGGTTCATGTACGATCCAGAGAGCAAGGGGCTGACGGGAGATCATGACAATTTCATGGTCGAGGACGAGATGAGAATGATGGTTGGCGACGAGTACATGGTAATCGAGGACGGGGAGATGGTCAAAAAAAAGCAATGACAGTAGAGTGTGATGAGCGACTGAAAGTGCTTCGAGGGACAGGCGACGATCTGCCAGGTGGTGGAGCACTCTTGCAGTGCAGTAAGTCACAAGTTCCGAGGAGGAGCATTGGCTGGACGGGGAATCATGGACTCATATTGAGAAGGTGTATATCCGCAGCTCATTGCAGTGCCGTGTACCAAAATTGATGTGTACCAGTGCAACCTCCTCCCTCTGCCGCCCAGTCCATGCAGCACAAAGGCGTCGTCGTAAAAGCATTCATTTACACGTAACCTGCAACAAAGGCCGTATTAATCAAAACATGCTCCTTTTTCCTTTTTGTGTATAGTCCCAGCCTGACACGGCCAACCCGAAAGAAAGAGTGAGTCTCATCAACCCAACATACCTTTTCGGCCACCCTGGAAGAACATTTTGACAACAAAGACCTGCAGACAGGCCATTGAAACAATCATCGCACTCTCCATGAGCGAGAAATTAAAGATACGGCTCTCGGTACTCCTGACAGTGCTGAAGTTCCTGTTCTCGCGAGTGCGGAAGTACTTTTGCTGGCGCGTGACGGTGCTGAGTTGGCCAGACAACTTGAGAATGCTCTCCTCGAGCTTCGACACTTGTTCGGGGGCTGAGCCTTGCTTTGAGGGAATGGCGGCATTGCGAACTTCGTTCTCAATAGCGATTTCGAAATCGATCATCTTGTCGGCGAAAGTGCTAATGCTGTTGTCGAAGCAGAAGCGGTACTCGCCCACCTCTTGCGCAGTGAAGACATAGTCGCCCTGTCGTTCCTTGGATCCATCCAGAATCGTCTTCTCCTTGTTGGGCTCAGAGCTGGGGCCATAGACTGCGTAGTCAACTGAAGCGAAGGGAGCGCATGGTTAGAGATGGGATATTTATGGTGTTGACTGATTGATATCATGTATGCTTACCATCAAATGAACCACCACTTTGTACCTAAAGATAATCTGATCAGTATGATTTTCACATTCGCAAAGACTCGATGATACATACTGCGAAATAGAAAGCTATCTTCGCTCCCTTCTGATCTACATAGGAGAAGAAGCACTCCTTTCCGTTCGGGGGCAGCTTATACGTCAAGGCTGTGGCGGACGTGAAAGCCGTGATGAAGCCCAGGAGACTCAGCAGCGTGAAAAGCGGCGTCATATTGTGCGATTACAGTGCAAGACTGACAATTGGCGAGGACACTGAAGGGGTTGGATATGTCGTCGCTATTGCTGCTCTTTCTTTTTGGAGCTCCTGCACTATTGTTGTCGCGTGGCTCCTACTCTTTCGGGGGAGCCATAACCCCGTGTCTTGGCAAACATACCCACCTTGTGCTGAGCACAGACTATATTCAAGAGAACAACCATAAATGGGTATGGTCGGCAAGATTACTGATATAGTTATACCTACCTACTGTGTCTCAATCTACCGCTGTTTTCAAAGAAACGTGTGCGATCAGCTGCTCTTCTCCTTCAAGCTGAACACATCGTTGGAATGAAGCGTGTAAAAAATCAGTTCTAGTGCATGAATCCACCCGATGATCCCACTTGACACTACAGCTCTTACACTCTAGTAATGCATCGTTACTAGCCTGCCCAAATGTGAACACGGTATGGACGCGGGGCTTCGCAGCATGGATACATGCTGAGATTGTACAAACTAATCCCTCACTTGCCATCTCATTGGAACGCGGAACCACGGGAGTATCGTATTATGCCTCGGTGCAGGTAGACAGCAGGTCAATAGGGATCCAGACCGAACAGACTATGATCAGATCAAGGCAAAGCATCTTGCACTTATGACGAACCTCAGTTCTTCCTTCCTTGCGAAGCATCGAAATGATTTGACGTGGTCGTTTGGTCATTACTCGCTCGTCGCATTCTGCCAGTGTTGAACGTCTACAGGTAGTTTGGGCATGCATCACGAGGCCTCTGACCCAGTGCCTCAGACTAGATCCTAGCATCTATTCACGATAGCAGTGCCCTACTGATGACATCGAGATTCCCCCTCAGCAGCATCATACCCTACCAGATCGAGTTTGGTGTTGGTCCGAATTCCGGCCAGCGGCCAACATGAGCGTCAGAAGTCGCGAACGCACCCAGAGTTCTGGACCGGTTCCCTGGTTCGATGATGCCTGCACTGGTCCAGCGATCGCATGTGATTCTCTCCAGGTGGTTGCCTCTACACCGGTTCTGGTTGTCATTGCAGTTGCTTGTCTTTCTGCCATCATCCAATTGCTTCACTTAACAACAATGATGGTACCATCAATATGAAGCAGCTGGTGGCTAATCGCTAAGTCGTCTTAGGTGTCGAAAATCAGGTCTCAAAGAACTCAACTAATCATGCACGTAGAGCAACTTGGGCACTGTTCTGTCACGAGCGCTACTGCACTTTCCCTTCTAGGCGGACCCTAGCACGACCATCATCAACAAGTTTCTGGGGCCACCGTTCTTTAGCATGATTCGCCTGTTGCCAGTTGACTTTGTAATTACTGCAAACTTCTACTGCTTCCAGAAGATATTCTACCCACTGTCAGCTTGATATGGGATGGTGCTTGTGGGGTTGCGCTATGCGCTGTACCGCCCTTGTTAAACGGCCTCTCACGCCATCCTTACCCGGGATGACCCCAGATCTGGGATCCCACACTCTCCGCGGCCAATGCTCCGACGTGTCTACTGTGTCCAGCGAGTCTATATGACATCGGCCATGCATAACAATGCGATTGACAAACACTCCTATAAGACTATAATAGGCTTACCAGTGCATGAGTCCATACCTGCTGAGCAGCGCCACTTTGGCAATGTTTCGCTGAGCCTGTAAGAATTGTAGTATCTGCCGGACGCCTTGGGTACAGCCTGGTTTGCTGGTACAATTCGAGCACTTGGTGACTGATGGGATACAACTTCTCTTCCCACGTACAAGATAAGAACACTAGGCAGTCACGTCCAGAGCAGATTCCAGGCACCGTCTTCGGTTACTCTCAACTCCTTCCGTCACTATCGTCGTCACTCGAAACCTCTCTTTATGGTATGGCTGCGTTAGAAGATCTTCAAGATTCGGCTCAGGTCGACGGATCAGACTCTGGATCTGACGATGGTTCATCAACGCCATTAGCAGAAATCCCTACTTTGCTGTCGCCTCCAAGCATGACGAGAGCGCTGAGCACAGGTCCGTCCCTAGAGGGCTTGTTATGCAGTCATCATGCTCGCAGCTCCGGGTCAATTCCATCTATCGACACTGTCCTCCGTGAAGGAGGTGCTTCACGCTGGTCTGGTGAGTTACAGACCAGCTGCGTGTCATCCGCACGAGTCATGACTTCATCTGAGTACGACGTGGATCTCGCCTGTTTTGCCGAACACGAGAAACTCATCGAGGCTTACGAGTATGCTTGCGAGAACAACAACCTCGAGGATCTATTGACGCTCCCACTTCCTTGCGATCCAGACGATATCTGGACCGAGATCGAAGATGTCGTGGTTCGGGGACGACACTGGGAGTATTTGGTCAGACTTATGATTAGATTTGGCAAACGCTTTGATAGTGACTTTGTTGCTAGTGTCATATCCTCTAATTATGAAGACTACTCCAAGGTCAGCATAATTGAGCTGGCGCTGTTGCATCAGTGGAATATCAACTCTGTCAAAGCTTCAGATGAGGGCCATATCCTCAAGCAAGTCGACCTCATGACTCGTCATTCCGTGATCTCCTGCTGACTGATCGTCACAGTGAGGCCCTCGACAACGACACGTTGGTTCCTTTGGATTGTTTGCTACACTACCATGCCGATCCAAACATTGCGTTTGCCTCACTCGAGCTAGATAGAGAAGACCCGATACGTACATCGACAGGTCTACCGCTTCAAGATGCTCTGGAATTTGGCACCACCGAGCAAATTGCCGCCCTACTGCACTACGGCGCTTCGCCTAATCTTGCGAATGGTATACACGTTGCGATCCGATCCGAAAGCGACGAGGCTCTGAAGATCAAGATCCTGCTTCACTATGGAGCAGACAAGGACGCTGTTGAGTGGGCTGGCAATGCGACCATGTCGGCACTGCTCCATCAGCTTGGTGTTACATGCTTGTCGCCTCTAGCGCTTGCGTACTTACTCGGAAAGTCGCACGTGGTGCAGTTCTTACTTGATACCACGCTCGACCCGGCAAGTCTCTTGTCAAACAAGTCGTACATTCCATCACGCAACCGCAGTGACAGAAGGGTCTTGCGGCTCAAGGGAAGGAAGGTCAAAAGCAGAGGTAAAGTTGAGTTGCTTGGGTGTAGAAAAAGTGGAGGACAGGAGAAGTCAGCAATTACACTATCGAGCAAGAGTCGTGTCAGCAACAGCAGACATGTAGCCCGGTCCATCAGATTGAGGAAGGGTATGCGAATGCAAGTGATGACTTAGACGAAGGGTGGAAGTCATATGATAGTGCTTCTATCTTGCCCGTCAAGGTTGTGGATTTGATTGACATCGTAGCTTCCATTTAAATCCCATATCTGCATTGCTAATTTGAACTTTGATCTTCAGTCTGCGCTCCGTACTTACTTATGCATGTGAGGGGCCATGCAAACTTTACGATTGCATCCTCGAGACTATAACACTATACCAGCAAGCACGCATATAATCGCACAACATACCAGTTGCATCAGTGAAATCCTATTGTCCTCAACCAGCCATCCACACAACGTTCATCCCCTCATCGACTCCAGCATATACCAAGGTAGGCAAAAGAACAACTCATACCTTACCTCCTCTATCCATGGGTCAGGTATCTCCGGTCCTCTCCGTAGTACCTCCTCGCGCGAAGTTTGTGCTTCTCGTGGACTCACATGTGCATAAGGGCAGCATGTGTGAGCTACTGCATGTACGTGCCCGAATTCAGGTGCGATAATGTGACTGCTCACGTGAACGGCACAGAGACGTCATGTTGCGGGCGAGTGAGTTACGGGAGCTTATGAGTGGTGCACGAGGGATGTCTGCAGATGGATAGGTTGCTTCTACGGTATCTTAGTGAGTTCATTGGTTGGAGTCTACCTGCTTGCTTGCTCGCTTGGATGCCTCTTGCACACGGAGAGATGGGTACTTGTGTGGAGTATCGTTAACTTTTTTAATCTCTATACTGATTTGTGCGCTCTTGTCCAGTAGTGTTCCGAGGACGAACTTGTGGTGCTCGAAAAAGGTGCCCGCCGTGGTTGCTGCCTCGAAGAACGGACATGATTGCAATGGTAGACCCAAGGTGGCGAAATGGGTGGTTCAAGCAGGACCCGCCGTGTTAGAGCATAATGTCATCGACTTTTATGCATGGCAGAGCGGTGCTACAACCACTCATTGACAGACAGCTACCGTATATGACACAACTCAGCAGAATCGGGCCACAAACAGTACTTGCATAAGAGTTATTTTTGGCAGACCGGACTGCTGGAAATGACAACACCTAGGTTAGCAGTGTGAAATGCATACGGCACAACACAGCCACTCAGCGATGAATGATTTCACATCGCCATCACCATCATTAGATCGAGTCCGACTCTCGAGCCTCGGCTGATACGCATGCATATCTCTAAATAGAAACCATTGACCTACCCACCGAGCAATGTAATGTAAACGACGCACAACTCAACCATGGAACGACGCACTCAGCGCTCAGCACAGCACGTAGATATATCAAAGCACAAAATGTACGCAAAGCGAAGTCGCCAGTGGCAAGCTTGCAAATCAATGCATTTTGGCTGATCAGCTGGTTTGAACCCTTTGATCGACAGGTACAATTCAGCGCACCGTTCATGCGCTGGACGATCGTGAGCCATATGGAAACAAATGCAGTGCGGTGTAATGTCGTGGTTACAGTAATTGTAACGTAGCTTTCACCTTGCAATAGTGGTCGTATTTGATTGGACTCCTTGGACAATGCTCTTTCTTTCGTCTCGAAATCAATAGTCGCCATTTCCACAATCATCTACTTACAGTAGCATCACATGTTACCTTATCAGCTTTTCCATGTGTGGGGGAGGAGGGGGCAAAGCTCAGAGCTCGAGAAATAACAAGGACTCACACATCCCCCTATCCATCCAGCATACGATCTCCAGCGATTCGACGAGTTTCACTCCTTTTAGTGTAAAGTAACCTTACTTGCTCAAGAGAGTGTTCTAGAGGGTAATCATATCTGTCGTGGAACAAAAATGCGAGCGATCAGCTTTACTTTGGCGCGGCTCGATCAATCGTACAGTACGTATCCGACAGCTCTTCCCCTGAGAGGCAACGTGCAAGGTAGGTGTGTTTGGGAGCTGTTGACGGCAACCATAAGTCGAGAGGAGTAAAAGTGATGTAATTGATGGAAGACACATCGTGGCTCAGCAGCAGTAGCCGCCAGAAGCGCGCAACTTAACGGGGAACGAACGGGGTGGAAGAGCAGTCAGGAACGCTCGGTGCGGTCGGAGATTACGTACATGCATCCGAATCGATCGTTGATTGTTTGCGCGTCGTTAGGAGTGTAAAACCCGAGTTGGATTATAATAAACATCTGTGCTAAATAGCACTAGGAAGAGAGACAGCTTTGCATTCGACCCATCACGGTATCGTCGTCATCATCATCATTGCTTATTGTCTCCGGGCCGACGAGGGAAGTCAGTATGGTTACTGTATGTGGAGTTTAGTACGAGACTTCCTATTGTAGCTACTGTGAGGAGTACTCGTATCCCCTGCCCTCGATACGCTCGCGAGTACGAAAGAACGAAAGAAGATTTGGGGTGAGATAGTGTCTCATCATACTTCTATGCAGGGAAAAGGGGATTCGAGTACAATAATCAGACTTTGTATTGTGTTTCACATAGTACTGATTGTAAGGATCAGTACTATCGTACAGTCTAAAGTACTACGGAGAACGGAGTTTCTACCGTGGTGTGGTAGGAACATCAACCTGTGTATTTTACATACCACCTCACAAGCTCATCGTGTTAAGTCAACGCTACATCGTAAACGGACAATGGCGGGCCAGAAAAGCAAAGATCACAGACAGACTTGCACGCGACAACGGCACTGCCGACTCAACGGCTCGTCAACAAAACAAAAGTGCACTGTGAAGTTGCGAGGGTTAATTTCCCTTGGAAAATCCGATGTCAAATCATAAACTCGCAACGACTTAGCAGCGGTCAAATTTCACAACTGCAAAATACTCATTTCACTTCATATAATTTCAAATGGTAGCAACAACAGTGGCAACTACGATTATACGTGGAAATTTGCAAAATTGAACAGGTTTGATGGGGGGCGGAAAAAAAGGTAGAATGTAAGATTTTCGTCGACCTTGGTGCGATGTAAACTTGAACATGATGTGGTTATTGAATCTCTCATGTGAACCTCTAACTGCAGCAGATAGGATTGGATATAAAAATTTGATATGCTTCGTGATATCGTTGCGTTGCCTGAAAGCTCTGGTATGTGCTTTATAAACATTTGAAAAAATTGTTGTGAAAAGAGGAGAACATGTCTTCTTCTAATCCGCCAAATGGAAAACAAATACTGCCCGGTATAAACAACGGGGGGTCCTGTACCCTTGGGAGAAGGAAACATGTCCACAAGAATCGAAAAAAGGTGTGAGAAAAGATGTTTTGGTCGCGCAGAACGCTCAGCGCGCAGCTCTTCAAAACAATGCTAACCATACACTGGCAAAGGGTGAGTTGGCTGGGCCGATGTGTATGAGCTTATGTTCTGTTGCTTTCAACATGTTAATTTTTGTCGAGGAGATCAATCGATCTATAGGAGAGTGGTCTTGACGCGCTTGTCGTCACCGACACGGCAGCCACCGGAGGCAGCCCCGTCATATGTGCCCTTCATGGCGCCGGTCTGGGAGCCGTTGTCGCAGTTGAAGAGGTCATATTCCTGCCAGCAGGAGTCGCCAGACAGGCACTTAAAGACGCAGGTGTCCATGTCGGAGGTGCAGCCATCAGTCTCGATGGTCATGGAGTGACCGCCCATGTTGACTTCGCGGGAGACATCGAAGGTGGAGAATTGGCCGTCGAAAGTGTACTCGCCCCAGGTCTCGGAGATCTGGCCGTTTGCCATAGTGGTGTTCTCGTAAATGGCAGCCCAAGCACCGGAAGCACCGCTGGAGAAGGAGACGTTGAGGCTGGTTCCGTTGGACATTTCGTAGGTGATGAGAGGCTTCTTGACGTTGACCCAGCTGCCCTCGGTACCCCAGACGACAAGGGTGACGTTCTCGCCGGAGACGTTTTCGAACTCGGAGATGTACTCGCCGTCAGTGCCGATCCAGGCTTCGCAGTCACTGGTGAAGGAGTTGGTGCCAGTAAGAACACCGAGGATGTTGAGGATAGTGCCCTCGATATCTTCGATAAGGCCGCGCTTCTGGATGGCAGCAGCGTTGCTGAAGGCCAAGTTGGCCACAAGGCAGAGGAGAGGGATGAATGAAAGCATCTTTGTTAGATTGTTGTTTGTTGGCTGAAAAGCTGTCGGTCGTGAATTTGGTTGGTCGAAAGGGTATAGTTGGTGAGTTTCGATTTGCGAGGATCAGGTAATGCCTAAAAGAATGGAGGCAAGTAACGCGACGACAAAAGTGAGTGACGAAAGAGTGTGTGGTTCCAAAAGAGTGTATAACCGTGACTTTGGGGAAAAGAAAGAGGCAGGAAAACGGAGGAAACAGTCTACCTTATTATACACGTCCTGCACGAAATTGGCAGATACGTACATCGTTGAAACGGCGAATTTACCAACAGCCTTTCGGGCGCCACAACATCGGTCCCTGAGTTGGGCGACGCGTATGCAGATCAACCATTTACGGTGGTTTGAGGCCATTGATGGCTTTACCGCATCGGCCGGATCCTTTAGCCCTGGGGGCTTGCGCTGTTCAGAAAACTCCATATTACAAGGCTTTTCGGTTGAATACTCTGGTAAAGCGAGCCAAGTCTGTCGCTAGACCCAGCGATGCGACTGTTGACTCCCCCCTAGAGAAGTAACAACATGAGCGGATCTGCAGCCAAAATTTGGACAGACAGAGCGGCGCAAACCTTAGACGCTTTGGGTTCCAGACCAGGGCTACCCTAGGCCACGGGCCCCGACCAATGTCAGAGCCTGATTCCTCCGCACACGGCTGAACGTCCATAAGCTTCCTTACCACACAGACGCTCACCTTATGTACAATCTTGTCGCACTTCCCCGACTAATTGCTAGGCGCTTGTATCCACATGAGCCAGCAGTGCGGCGACACATGCGGGTGAGATTCTGATCAAGATCTGCCAAGCTATAGTTTCAGTCGAAGCAGCAGGCAGCATAACTTACGTGTTGTTGAATGGTTGGAGATCGTGAAACAGGTGCTGCTTCGCTGTGATTATGCCTTCACATGCCCGTTGCTCTCGATTGACGCGCACAATCACTTCAACCAGAGTAGTCGAATGTTCGCGAAAACCGTTCCATCGAACGTGTATTGAAGATCATGGTTTCTTCCCCAGCTTACTACTCGCAAGTGGTTGAGACATTCTGTATCCTTCTGGACTGCCAACATCCTTTGGCTGTTGTGGTTCGGCATCCACACCTTATGCGGGTGCGGAAGCTCGAGACGGCACGGCATAATCTCTTTATGAAAAAGCCTTCGGGTGACTCAGGGCAGAGATGGGATAGCGTGCGCTAAACGCAAAAATTTCCGCGCGTTCCTGAGCGTTCCTGAGCTTACACGGGTGTACCTGACGATACCCTACCGGTCAAGCAAAACCGTAGATCTGCCGAATGTCCGGCCTCGTTGACGCGTCCCGATCGTGTGGGCAACGGATCCCCTTCGGTGTCTTCGATATTGCGACCAGGCTGAGGTCTTGTCTGGATCCACGTACCACATGCTCGTAGTTTCTAATGACTAAAACTACAGTGAACGTAGACAACAACCTAGGTCAGCATGCAGCAATGTAGCGCAAAATGTTCGAATTGAGTTCTTGTTCCTTTTGTGGTTGGATGTCAGCAGCCGGATTCGCAGCGCTTGCATGCGCCTCGTCGCTAGCAGAAGATTGATCTGCTGATGATTTGTCTGTAAAGTGCGAGAGCATGGACGGCGCTTCCAATGAGGATCACAGGTTCGATGTGACTGATGTTAACGTCGAGAGATGCACCGATGCATGGTCACAATCATACCTGACCATTTGTCGCGAATAAGCCACCCCACTCTGCTTCTCGTGGTGGCTTATGAAGATCCGCGGTAACCATGCATGGCGGTGGATTCTATACAAGTGGAGTCCTACCGGTAAATGTCGACATGGGATGTCATCCCGCATGTAGCAATCGATTGGCGATCGCTTCCGTTGTCCGAGCATTTTTCATCGCTACAGCTGCATGTGTTCGTGGGAACATTGTACAGCAACAACGGAATTGAGCCTCAACCAGCTCCATGTCTAAGAGGCGCGTAAGCGAAGCCGAGAAAAGCCAGCAGAAGCCGCCGCGCCTTGTGGTTTCTCAACGTCCTTGACTGACTGTGTGAACGATAGCGAGTAAGAAACCAAAAGGCTTGGTCTTTTCGCATGTATTTCTCAAGTCAATCCTTGTCGGGAGTGGCATATGAAGGAAAAACGCCACGGCATTCCGTTACTCTTCTCTTTTCTTGACGGACGGTAAAGTGTTGAATGGACTGGAGAAACTCCGAAATTTCGGACACTATGAATCTTGTCGCATACCGTTCGGCAATTCTTTGGACGCCGTCTCATGAAATCTCTAGCGTTCCAATTTTCATGCACAATCGGGTCTTGTGCTGAACGGCGAATAAAAAAGTCTTCTTGTACAAAACCAAACGTTGGGCAAGCGTACATCACTGTGGTAAGCACTGGGGATAAGATAAGGTAAGGTAAGTAGGTGAAGTACCTCGAAAATGTCAAAGTTCAGCATCCTCATTCCTCGGCAAAGTCATGGCACAGCAGCTTCGTGCGGGCATCCCATAATATAGCATGTACAGACAGCGATTTCATAGGATGCAAGAGGACAGGAATGGACAACAAACAATATCAGCATTTCTGTGACATGTAAACATGTAACACGGATGGTTTCACAAGTGAAGACTGGATGATTGGCTCAACAAACAATAGTATTTGAATCCAGTGTGGACAATGTGTGCGACGACCAATCCGTGATACAAACAATCCGAACCAAGCCCAAGTCAGGAAACACCATGTTTCCCCCATTAACCCCCAAGTCCCACCCATCCTTTGTTGCCTCAAAATACGCCTTCCCTCGTATGCTCATAAAATCATGGTCCGTTCAATTAAGGTGATATCGTAAAGGGTGTCATGCACCCACAAGACCGGTATCACTATGATCTTCCCAGATGAGAATCTCTCCCTCGCTGTCGCCTTCTTGATTGGCGACTGAAGTGAGAGTTAAGCTAGTCGCTTTGACGGTCTTAGGAGTGGAAGCATTCTCCATGATAGGCACATTTTCTTCGCTTTCATCTCTGGATCCAATTACGAGATCGTCTTCGTCTCCTGTAGCAGGGGAGGCGGTGCTGACGGTGTCATTGCCTGCAATCACCTCTGCGACTGAGATTTTGTCATTCTTCGCTGGGCTTCCAGGCACCACGAAGAAGTCGTCTTTGCCGACGCCACTGCCGAAGAAGTCCTCCGTCTCCAGGTCTGACAGCGGTGATCGCTCACCGTCATCCATTTCGTCCGGTTTAATGATCTTCCGTCTGGTGACAGCGTGCTTGCCAGAACGAGTTACGGATGAAGTTTCACTCAATGCTCTACTGCCTCCCGAGGAAATTGAAGGGGATTCGTAGTCAGGAGGTGCGACATTTTCTTTTCCTATGTCGTTGCGCTTGAGCTTCGCACTCTCGTCATCCGAGGAGAGATCCAAAGTCAAAGTGCTGTGTTCCATCAAGTTCGCAGCCTCCTCCTCTGGAGAATCTTCGTAGATGTCGAAGAACCAATCCTGGGGCATGGACTCCTCGATCGTCTTGACTGCTGGTTTGGGCGCACTAGGCTTACTCAAAGAGCCAGCGAGAGCAGCGTCCAGACTGAAGGGAAGTGCAGAAGACGAAGATGAGGCACGAGCAATGGACTTGGGTTCAGTGCGAGAGCAAGGCACAGACACGCGTCGACCTCTAGAGTCACGCTTTGCCTTGGGAGACCTGCCTGCAGGTGCAGTCAAGGGCACTCGTGGCGACGACATGTTTGCGCGCAGACGTTGACTTGGCGTCTGTCGGCGAGACGGAGCTGAAGATGGAGGTGGCATTGATGTCGATGAGTTCGACTTAAATGAGAAATTAGGTGTCGAGATTAAACTGAATGCTGGCGATAATGATGATGATGCTGCTTTCAGAGGATTGCCGTCGTTGGTTTTGCTCCGCTTGCTGGACGATAGAAGGGACGAAGGGTCAATGTTTTCCGCGTCAAATTCATCTTCCATATCAGAAGGCGAAACCCTTCGTTTAGTGGGTGGATTGAAAGACGATATTTCGGCAGGCACAGAAACACTAGGCTTGTTGTCTGAACAGAGCGGGCTTCGCGGAAGTCCTATAGCAGGTTCCCAATTAGTATGTTTACTTGTTTACTTATCAAGTCACGCTTCGTTATCGAGGGTGGAACCTAGTCCACCATTCATATGACCAACGCATAGCACAGCAACTCACCATTTTGACGATTTTTGCTGCTTTGCAGATGTTGCAGTCTTGGGCTCGCAAGGGCAGAAAATGGCTGCCTTGGGACTGCCATAGCGGCGACTGTAGTCATATTCTGTATGCTTCGAGGACACGCAGCGGATCAAGAGACACCTCAGGTATCTAGGAGGCTCTGGTCACGCCTATCGCCAAGATAGTGTATATTGATCGCGATTTGTTTACACTGCTTTCCAGCTGTAACCTCACTGCTGTGCACCTTGCAATTGGTGAACTGCACAATGACTAAAGTAATGATTCGAATATAGCAGTATATGGCAATGAATGATATGGTTGGGAGGGAATGAGCGGCGCTTGGGAAGAGGGTGGGTCAAAGGGGGGATATTAGGCGGCGAACACACGAGTCTCAATCACGTACGCCTCGCGCTCGAGGACGTGAAGCGTGAAGCGTGATGGGTGAAGCGTGAAAGCCCGAGAGCGCGACTTGCGGGCGCCAAGCACTCTTTGGAGTATCTGCACGTCCCCTTCCTAACAACGTCTGAGCAATTTACTGGCTCTCAGCTCTCGAGAACGCGCCGACGGAGCTGCAGCTCACCCGTCGAAACTTGACTTTGAATGCAATTCACGCCTCGATTCTCTTATTTGCTCCTGGCAGAGACAAAGCTGTGTCAGCCTGTCACAGAATTCTTTCCTGCCAATTCATCAGCACTAGAGTTCTAATCTCGTTCAACACAGCATTGGTCTGCTTCATCTTAGATCGTGATTAATTTCGCATTCCCTGTGTAAAAGTAGTATGCGGCTCCGACTGACAACCCGCTTCGACCCCTCGCTGCGCGTAATTTTAGAGTTAGGTACTTTGACCCCTTTAGGAATGACCATCTCCAAGCCTCAGTTTGCTCCTGCACCAACAGTGGGTTTTTATACTCGAGAGTCATCCCGTGTCGTTGGATGAAACGTACTTTGTCCAGGGTACCCTTACATATCGATCCATGGATCCTCTGTTAAAGTACTGTACTTGAACAAGTGATCAACCCGATCGATCTACTTGTGAAAAGTACGCGTAGCTATCAATGCCTCAGGCCGTATTCGTATAGACTACCCCACGGGGCCGAATACGCAGTGTAATCTCGAAGGTAGATAGGGTAGACAAGACAAGGAAAAGTGGACCACCCGCAGGGCTCTATTGATAATTGTGTCTCAGTATAGTATACCGGGGAGAAGTGGGTCTGTATTGATTTCTCTTGGAGGTCTGGATCATGGATCAGCCGTGATCTGAACTCACCATTTCTGTGCGTATTGGAGGTACGGTCGATCGAGTGCTCATCTTCACCTTGATGCCACTTGCTGCTCATGGACCGTGTGATGCAGTGAAATCGTCAATGCCAGTGCGTAAGAAAACCAGATCACGCATAGCATGTGCTACTGATCTCCAATTGCTGGCAGTAGCTCGATGCACTGCGCATCAATTTTCGTGACGTGCTTGAAGGTGATGAAACTTCCGTGCTTTTTGTACTTGCATGCTAAACTGATCTCTGTACATGACATGCAACACATACCTACCTTATGCACGTACCTGGATACTTGTTGCGCTATCGAGGTTCGCGAATGATGCAGTAATATATAGTATGTGTGCTACATTATCTGTTACAGCCTGATATACCATTGAGATTGGCGTGTATGCTTGTTGAGCAAGTGAGTGTACACCCGTTTTGAGGTATGCGCCGAACACTACCTTAGTGATTCGAGGGCGACCCTGGCCATCACAGCAGGATCCAACAGAATCATGAATAATTCCAAGAGAGCTCGGGCTATGTGCTCTTTTACATGACTTCTATGTTTCTCCATATACAGAAGTATGATTCAACATATGATCGTATCGTCTACAGGTCCGACGACTTGGAAATTTGGAGGTAGTGCGCTGTTACTCGCTTCTAGTTAGGTACTTCTGCTGGAAACGCTGCAGCGGTACACAGCACGAGCATTGTGTGAACGTCAAGTCGCGCTTCCGTGTAGAAATGAAGACTCAGTTTTCGCAAAGCATCACCACACTACCTTATGAATCATGTACGCATGATTACGAAACATGTAATTGAGTATCAACAGAGGGACCGTACAACGAGGAGAAGCGAAAGAGAAAGAAATCATTATTCATCTGAAGCACCGACTTTTATCCGACGCCGACCAATCTACCTTACGCCAAACCACAACCATCTACATAATTCATAAAGCCTTCGAATCGCATCCCCGATAAACACGCAATCTACACTGCCTTGCTGATACTGGCCATGGTCTTCTTGAAGAAGCCGCGCTGCTCCTCAACATCATAATCAGGGTGCTTGAGCGAGTCGTCGCCCTCTCTGCCCTCGACGACACTGGTGTCGTGCTCGATGACATCGTGAACCTCAAACCAGGATCCAGTGGGGCTGAGTGCAGGTACAGGCCAAAGCGTGCATAGGATCCAGTACATGCCTGCTGACACGATGAAACCAGCAAAAAAGTTGATGTTATAGATGTAGGTTGCACCAATGGGCACGGTAACACCGCAAGCGCCAGCGAAACCGACAATGTTGATCAGAACACCGCTGATGTAAGCCACATAGCCACGCCATTGCACACCACCAGTGCTATAGTACGGACCGCGCTTGTCGGCGCTGTAGAGGTTGTTGATTTCGTAGTAACCCTTGCGTACAAAGTAGTAATCCGCAATCATGGGTCCAGCAATGGACGACAAGAAGACCGAATATGCGCTGAGGTAGGTAGTGAAGTTACTTGCATTGGTAAGGAACTGCCATGGGCAGATGCACAGACCAATGAGAGCACAAATGTATCCACCACGACGGATGTTAATGTAGCGGGGGAGCAAGGCTGTCATGTCGGTTCCAGCACTAATCGAGTTGGCAGCAATGTTGGTTCCAAGTTGAGCAACAACGAATGCGGCGGCGATGAAGAATACTCCCGCGCGGGTGCCGGAACTGCCAACACCAGATTCTCCATCAGTGATAAACTCCTTGAGAAGGTCCAGAGGGTTCCAGGTAGCACCGAGCTTAGGATAAATGACAGCCGAGGATGATCCAACAATGATACCGATGAACGAAGTCAGACCAAAGCCCATTGGGATAGTGATGAACTGGGGAAGGAAAGCATCGCTAGGCTTGGAGGCGAATCTCGAGAAGTCAGGGTCATTGACCTACAAAAGTTAGTGAGTGTCAGATCAAAACGTGCCATTCTGAGGATTAACTTACAACAAGAGTAGCAAAGTTGCTAACAGCACTCATGATTCCCGCAATCACTCCCCATGCCAATTTGGATCCAGAAGCTGTCGAACCTTGGTGGATGACCGGCCCAACACCACCAGCCTTCACGATGGCCCAGATGAACAAAGCAATACCAGCAGTGGGTGCAACGATGGCCTTGAACGTGAACAGATGACGAATCTTGTGGACAGGAAACCATATGAAAGGCAATGAGCCGAGCCAGAAGAGAAGGAACGAGATGAAGTAGTTGACGGTTCCACCCATGGCGATCGACTTGACCAATGATGGACGGGTTCCGAAAGAGGGCCAAATCGATGCAATCATGAGAAATACACATTCACCTCCAATCCATCCTTGAACACCATACCAGATACAAGCCATTACCACTCGGTTGAGAACGGGCCTAAAAGCAGATTAGACGATGAACAACCAAGAACCACCTGTCACACTAGGTACATACCATAAGGAACCCCAGATACCAAAGGAGGCTCTGTTGACAACGGGGAAACTGATGTGATACGTCGCACCGATGCGACCAGTGAGACAGACGAAGAAAGCCGAGATAGTATAGCCCACCCAGACACAGATCCAGGCCTGCCACCAAGACAGGCCAACGCTAGGATCCAAAGAAGACGCCGCTATCATCCAGGTATTAATATTGAAACTGTCCGCGATCCAAAAGCCGACGAAGTTGAACGCCTTCCACTGTCGTCGCTCTGGCTCGACCGGCTTCAAGTCATGGTTGGTGAGAAAGAGCTCCTTGCTGCTGAGACCAGGTTCGGACTCGACTTCCTGAAATGGAGCGTCAGCCACCTAGACTTGGATGCTGATACCGGGGATAACCTTACCAGCTTCTCCGCGACGGACTTGAGGCCCCGAAACCTCGACATGATGCAAGTCGATCCTTAGCGCGAGCACGACACTTGACAGGAAGTGACCAGAAGAAAGACTTCCAGATGTGGGGTAGGAGTATGCTCCGTGAACTTAGAAGTGATGCAATATATAAGGTATGTATATAGGGATATGAGGTGGATATATGCTTCAAATGATCATATGTGGAAGCAAGAAAGTGTCAGACACTAATCGATGCAAAAAACAACACCTACTGAAGGGGATCATGAGCATCTTATATTTCATGGTGTAAGGCGATGGGTCTACGATAGCTTACGAAAAGACCATATCTATGATTTTTTTTCGAGTGATGTTACCTCAAAACTTTAGATTAGAGGATGAAGACCCTGTTGACTCGATGTGATCGAGTAAAAGGCACAAATACGCCCCGCGCCTTTCCCCGTAGTTCGCGAGGGTGGGCGGGCCGTCGGAACTGCTATCCAAATCCATACTAGCGCATAGGCGTGCCCAGGATGCCCTACACAATCTCAATGCGGACGAGGAAAAGCATCCTTTCTCGCCCAGACTTGGCGTGAGTACATGGCAATACTATTCGCATGCCCTTATCTGAGGAAAAGAAACAAAGATGGCGAGATGCACGAATTGGATGCACCTTGAGTGTCGCGTGCCTCGAAATCCAAGACGCATGTGAATAACTCGGCACGTCGCCGAGATACGGTACCGTACCAGAGGTAGCATTGGATAAGGTACTGTATGGCTGGCAGCGTGCAGCTTTACCTACCTTAGGTCTCTTGCAGTTCGGTAGACATCTCGGGGCGTCGGCGACGGCGTCAGAATGCTGCTTTGGCCGCCGAGTGGCGTCAGTGCCGCAGATCGAGTCCACGGAGATATGCTGATACGATGCGAAAGGTACAGTATGGATGGCATGGCACGGCATGGCATAGCATGGCATGTCGCATGATTTGACTTTACATCAAATTTATACGCGCCTAGCTAGCACTTGCTCTCTACGTCCACAACAAAATCAACATGTCGATCTTGTTCTGGACCAAAGTCTGAATCGTCACCGAGATCCCTACCTTCCAGCATTCGCACGTGATCTTGCAAGACGAAAGGACCGCTCGCTTTCTGCTTCTTTGCCGGGAATGCCGTGTGGAGACCCCAGTGCACAAGCATGGCGACACAAAAGCCGTAGAAGTAACTGATCTGGTATAAATGGTCCCATCCATTGGCAGAAGATGCAGTGCCCTTTATAGCCCTGATGAAGCCAGCTATGATTGGGGCTTGTGTCAGTTGTACAGCCTCTTTGCAGCGCTCAGCAGGTGCCTATCGGGAACTTACGTAGCAATGGCCAGAGTCCCATCGCCCAGGCCGTGAATCCTCTTAAATTGAAGCCACTGATATACCAGTATGCACTCTCGGAATTGCCAGTGTAGAGATCGCCAACGCAATACTTCCCTTGTCTGACAAGGAAATAGTCACTTACGACTATACCAGTCATTGGACTAAGAAACACACTCCACCCGCTGAGCACAGTTATGAAGGTGCTCGGCTTGGTCACATAGTTCCAAGGGCAGATAGCCATACTGACGACGCTGAGGAGGTAACCGCCTCGACGGATATTGATCCACTTGGGACACAGCGCCGCCAGATCCATACCTGAGGATATACAATTCAGCATCTGACAAAGAGCGAGCTGAGAGGCTAGGAATCCGAGTGCTGCGAAGAATGTGCCCGCTCTTGCTGCCGCCGATAGCGAATGCTGCTGAATCGTGAGAAGAAGCTCGAACGGATTCCATACATAAGCGCCGTAGATTGTCTCCGTGGCACTGGTGATGAGGATCCCGCAGACGGAAGTTGTCACTATAAGAACTGGAGCTGCAATCGCCTGGCCGAATAGGGCAGCATTAGGAGTTTTCGCATATCGCGTCCAGTCGGATTGCCCGAGGCAGCCCGAGGCTTGACTGCCGACGATGGATTGCAGGCCGTAAACAGCGTTCCAGGCAAGGAGAGAGCCTTGTTTTGTACTTGGGGTGTAGAAAAGGGTACCCGGTCCTCCCGCTGTACCAATCGCCCAACCAAGCAAGCCAAACATGGAACAAGTTATCATGATGAACGTGATCTGATATCAATCAGTACACACCGTCACGGCAGCGTTACACGAAAGCATATACTCTGAAGGGCATCTGCAAGTTCTCGGGAGGAATCATCAAGGTAGGCAAGAATATTACGGCAAAGATGAAAAAGCATATGAGACTTGCTGTGTCAACGTTGGTGGATTCGGGCAAAGTATTCTTGAGATCTCGGAAGGAATGCCCGATGATGGCATTCAAGATGATCTTGACCGATTGTCCGCCCTACAAGGTCAATCAGTCAGTGATCTTGTACGGTAAGCCATCTGTTGTATCTAACCCACCCAATACATCTGGATGCCGAGCCAGATAATCGATGTCATGATGCGGTTAAGGACTGGCCAGAAACCACCGCGCATACCCCAGGAGCTGTCTTTGTGAGTACAAGTGAACAGGGGCGAAGCGCTATCCAGACAGACCTACGAGCGCGAGAGTACTGTGAAGCCCAGATACAAGCGACTGCCGGGCCATCCAGCAAGCACAGCGATCAACGCAGAGATCAACGCAACGCCGACGACACAACCAATGGCTTGTGGGACACTGAGTCCCAGAGAGAGCAGCGTCGAGCCAGCGGTCCATGCCGTCGTGTTGACGCCAGAGATGACCCAGTATCCTGCATATCCTTGCCACGTCCAGGTCCGTCGATTTTCTGGTATCGGGATGAGATCACGATTGCACCACTTCGGGGACGAATTAGCTACACACAATGTACCATTTCGGTCTCTGATACTCACAAATGTGTTGTGATAGCCAGCATCTTCGTCAATTGGACACTCGAGACGCTTCGCCCAATACTCGACCTTAGGCTTGGTCTTCTCGGTAAGCATTGCAACGACTGCCAGATGTGAAGCTACTCGTGAGTACTACGTGGACAAACATGTCAGGTATATAGCATGCTTCAACCAAGATGGCTTTGGATCTCCCAGATAACATTGACTGCCTATCTCTGGCGGGAATATCTGTGTCGATCTTGCCTGACTATGCCTATCGTGCAACGTGATGTGCGAATCATCCTGCAATCCTGCAGGCGGCTTGCCTTGTAAGCTTATCAGGACGACTACATGGTCCTTGGACTCTGGCACATTACGAGGCACACACGAAGTGTGTGTTCAGGACTTGTGAGAGTCGATCAGACATCGCTATACACCTATCACGAATTCGCTGCTTAAAAGTAGATCATAGTAACCCACTGCATGGCTTGTAGATTTCGAATCTCACTCTTCTGGACGTGTCGTTATGCAGATCTCGAAGTACACAGTAGATATAAACTCGGCCGAGCTCTGGTGAGCACAAAAGGCAAAGTAGACTTGGGGTAGGAGCGAAAGTATATTCGTTCCTCATTGGGCTTCCCACCCCGCAGGCTAGCCCCGCGTCTGGTGGTACGCCTATCTCCCTTACTGTATCTTACCTAGGTACTGTGCGCACCAAGTGCGACTCACAGTGGTTTCTGACGGGCTATAAGAAATCAATGTCATCGTTTAGAATCCGAATGTAACCCCATCTTACAATATCTTCTCGCTATAGCATGATTGCCAAAAACGAACAAGAATCGTCCTCTATACCCGTAGTTGATTTCTCCGAATGGCAAGACGATGCACCTGCCGAAGTGCGAGGGAAGATCGCCTCTGATCTTATCAAGGCATGCCGTGAAGTAGGCTTCGTGTATATCATCAATCATGGCGTGGGGAAAGCACTGCTCGATGAAGCATTCGCCATGTCTAAGAAACTATTCGACCTCAGTCACGAGCAGAAAATGCTCGCTCCACATCCTCCCAATCCAGAATGGCATCGAGGCTATTCGTCTCCAGGGCTGGAGAAGGTGTCTCAGGTCTATGGCATGGATGCGGACCCTCAGACTGTAGGCGAGCAGCTGAGGGAAGTCAAAGACTGCAAAGTAAGACTACAATAGGGGACAGTAGGTAGTGTTCCATATTCAACCACTAATATCAATATCAGGAGAGCTATGAAGTTGGCAGCGAGGGAAACAAGGAACAGCCGCCCATCTGGCTGCCGGAAGATGTGCTTCCTGGCTTCCGCGACTTCGAGACATCCTTCTACTGGAAGTGCAATGAGGTGGCCCGGAAGTTATTGGCGGCTATGGCAATAGGACTCGGACTAAACGACGCGAACTTCATATTGAAATACCACTCCGGTCATAACAATCAACTCCGCCTCCTGCACTACCCACCGGTTCCTGCGATAGAACTAGAAAGCAACAAATCGGCGAGGATGCCGGCGCACACGGACTGGGGTAGCATCACCATGCTGTTCCAGGACAAGTGTGGCGGATTACAGGTCGAAGACCCCCACAAAAGAGGGCGCTTTATTGATGCGACACCGATGCAAGGCGCGTTGATCATGAATGTGGGGGATCTGTTGATGAGATGGAGCAATGGTGAGCACTACACAGTCAATGTAGATGCGTTAGGACATGTCATACTGACAAGGCCATGCAGACCAGCTGAAGTCGACGATGCACCGCGTGACGCTGCCACCACTATCGGATCGCTTCGAAGGCGAACAGAGGCTGACGCGGGCGAGATATTCGATTCCATATTTTGTCAGTCCCGATGAGAACTCAGTAGTCGAGTGCCTACCAGCGTGTACCAGTGCGGCAGAACCGGTCAAGTATGAAGCGACCAATTGGGGAGAATATCGTAGGATGAGGGCGGCGCTGCAGTACAGAAGGAGCGACGAGGCGGCGCCTAGTGCAATCACA
Source organism: Neodothiora populina (assembly GCF_041146345.1). Classification (NCBI taxonomy): domain Eukaryota; kingdom Fungi; phylum Ascomycota; class Dothideomycetes; order Dothideales; family Dothioraceae; genus Neodothiora; species Neodothiora populina. The sequence goes on from NW_027191413.1 coordinate 2,950,677, forward strand.
ATTTGACGCGCTCACGACCACCGGTCAGCGGTCATCACACATGCCTGCCCTGAGTATCAACACCGCATCTCATTATCACACATCAAACCTGATCTCATTCGTTTGATGTCGAAGATGAACAATAAGCGACCCGCGGGCTTGGCGCGCCAAGGCGGACATCAAGGTGGACTCGAGGAAGGCGCAGATGATGACACATGCAATGCTTTCTAAACGCGGGAAGGTGTGGGCGAGGTCTACTTTTGCCTCGAGGTAATTACTTGCCCAAACATGTTCACATAAAGTGCAATATTATCAAAAGGATACCGACTCTTCACTGCTTATACGCCAACGTGCTGTCTATCTCGCCGTGTCATCTGACATAAATAGGCTTGCTGTCTCGCAAAAGGTAAAAGACGACAGGCACATCACATCGTTGGTATTGTCTTATATTTACCAAGAGCGTGCATCCCTTGCTTGATGCCCCTCTATCTCGCTAGGCAACTACGAGTAGCTCATTCTCATGCTATCGGGCTTGTTCCAAAACATCAGCACGTGGACACTGCTCTTCTCTCCGCAAGGGTAAGGAAGTTTTCACAAGCCCGTTCATTTGAATCTTTCCTCTGCTGCCAAAAGCATACCGCCTCATTCGCCCCCGGTGGTCAATCTCTGCTTCCCTCTCGACTCCCACGTTTCTTCTCCTCTTCAAGTGCTAGATATCTACGGCAAAGCAGCGGCCTACTTTCTGACGACATGGTTGGAAGTGCAATGCAGATGCCCGTCGTCAACAACTCGATGGCTCCGGTCAACCGGCTGGCAGACCACCTGGAGAAGCCTGATCTAGACACGAGAACATACAGAGTGGTGCAGCTGCCGAACAAGCTCGAGGCTCTTCTGATCCACGATGCCGACACGGACAAGGCTAGCGCAGCCATGGACGTCAACGTGGGCAGCTTCAGCGACGAGGAGGACATGCCGGGCATCGCCCACGCTGTAGAGCATTTGCTGTTTATGGGAACCGAAAAGGTATGTTGATAATGATACGCGGATGATTTCGGGCGAAACTGACGTCAGACCTCGTAGTTTCCTGGCGAGAACGACTACAACCAATACCTCCAGTCGTACGGAGGCTACTCCAACGCTTACACGGCAGCTTGTGACACCAACTACTATTTCGAACTGTCTGCCACTTCTGCTCCGAGCAACAGCCAAGAATCTCTCGACAGCGCCAAAAAGGGGCCTCTCCACGGCGCCCTGGATCTCTTCGCACAATTCTTCATCAAGCCGCTCTTTCTCGAGGACACGCTGGATCGTGAGTTGCGCGCAGTGGATTCAGAGAACAAGAAGAACCTGCAGTCCGACACATGGAGGCTGCACCAGCTGAACAAGAGCTTGTCAAACAAGGCCCATCCTTTCCACAAATTCTCTACTGGAAACTACAAGGTGTTACACGATGAGCCGCTCGAGAGAGGAGTCAAGATCAGGGACAAGTTCATTGAATTCTACAAGAAGCACTACTCGGCGAACCGCATGAAGTTGGTGGTGCTCGGGAGGGAGGGGCTAGACGAGCTCGAGGCTTGGGTCACCGAACTCTTCTCCGACGTGCCCAACTTTGACCTGCCCAAGTTGCGATGGGACGACGTTCCTGCGTTGTCCGAGAAGGAACTTGGAATGCAGATTTTCGTGAAGCCCGTCATGGACATGCGCATGCTTGACGTCCACTTTGACTTCATCGACGAGGACGAGCTATGGGAGTCGCAGCCCTCAAAGTATATCAGCCATCTGATCGGCCACGAGGGCCCTGGCAGTATTCTTGCATACATCAAGGCCAAGGGCTGGGCGAATGGTCTCGGTGCTGGGCCGATGAGTCTTTGCCCTGGAACTGCTCACTTTTCCATATCTATTCGCTTGACCGAGGATGGTCTGAAAAATTACCAGGAGGTGGTCAAGACTGTCTTCCAATACATTGCTATGATCAAAGAGCAACCGCCTCAAGAGTGGATTGTCACAGAGATGGCTCAGCTCGCCGAAGTCGACTTCAAGTTCAAGCAAAAGATCCCAGCCAGCAGGACCACCAGCTCTTACAGCGGTGTCATGCAAAAGCCATACCCGCGTGAGAAGCTCTTGAGTGCTGGAAGCAAGATCTGGAAGTTCGATTCGGATGCCATCAAAAGAGGCCTTGATTGCCTGCGTGCCGACAACTTCCGCTTACAGGTCGTCTCCCAGGAGTTTCCGGGCGACTGGGATCAAAAGGAGCAGTGGTATGGCACCGAGTACAAGTACGAGCCGATTCCTTCCGACTTCCTCAAGGAGCTCGAAGTTGCGAGCAAAGCGTCTGCCGCTCAGAGGCCGGCCGAGCTGCATCTGCCCCACAAGAACGAGTTTGTCCCCACTCATCTGGACGTTGAGAAGAAAGAAGTCGAGACCCCTGCCTTCAGCCCCAAGCTCATCCGCAATGATGCTCTTGTCAGAACATGGTGGAAGAAGGACGACCAATTCTGGGCTCCTAAAGCCAACGTCAAAGTCTGCCTTCGTTCCGCTTTGGTCAATGTCTCGGCGTTCAATGCTGTCATGACCCAACTCTTCACCGCCTTGGTGGAAGATAGCTTGACCGAGTACAGCTACGATGCCGAGCTTGCTGGTGTCAACTATGACTTTTCTAACCATGCGCAAGGCCTTGACATTGCCGTTTCTGGGTACAATGACAAGATGTCTGTGCTTCTCGAAAAAGTGTTGCTTGCCGTTCGCGACTTGGACATCAAGGACGATCGCTTCAATATCGTCAAAGACCGTCTCCTCCGCGGCTGGCGCAACTTTGACTTCACCCAGCCTTACCAGCAGATTGGCACCTATTCCCGCTGGCTCACGTCCGAAAAAGGATTCGTCATTCAACAACTTCTTGAAGAGCTTCCGGCGGTGACTGCGGATGACGTCCGCGCCTTCTTCCCACAGGTGTTGAAACAGATGCACATCGAGATCCTCGCCCACGGCAACATGTGGCGTGAGGATGCGTTGAAGACGACCGATCTGGTGGAATCTATCATGAGGCCCAAGACACTACCAGCTGCGCAATGGCCTATTCGACGCTCGCTTGTGCTTCCTGGTGGCAGTAATTATGTCTACAAGAAGACACTTGCGGACCCTCAGAACGTCAACCACTGCATCGATTATCAGCTGTACACCGGCTTGTCCAGTGATCGCGTCACGCGTGCCAAGCTGCTTCTCTTTGCGCACATGATTGACGAGCCTTGCTTCGACACTTTGCGCTCCAAGGAACAACTAGGCTACGTCGTGCAGTCTGGAGCTACCATGCTAGCAACTGTCTCAGGCTTCAGAATCATCATCCAGAGCGAACGTCATCCTGACTATTTGACGAAGCGCATTGAGGTCTTCCTTCGCAAGTTCGGCAAGCAGCTTGAGGAGATGAGCGAGACGGATTTCGAGAAGAACAAGGAAGCCGTGGTTGGCAAACGCGAGGAAAAACTCAAGAATCTGAACCAGGAAAGCGGCAGGTTCTGGCACCATATCACGTCCGAGGCGTTCGATTTCGAACTTGGTAAGTCACCATTTTTATCCCCAGTCGGAATGCTATTTTCGCCCTGCTTCCAATGCGCTAACCAGTTGGCTTCACAGTGAAACGTGACGTCGAACACCTCCGGACTCTGACCAAGCCTGACATCGTGTCATTCTTCACCCAGTACATCTCTCCCGCATCGAAAGACACCCGAGCAAATCTCGCGGTGCATCTACTTGCCCAGCATTCGGTCGTCGACATTGCCGCACAGTCAGCTGCAGATGCTTCGCAGCAGACAGCCGAGCTAGCGAATGCTCTGGCACAAGTCCTTGGCCAGATGGGTTTTGCTGGCGTCGACAAGGATGCACTGGGCAAGAAGCTTGACGGTGTGGATGTCAGTGGAGGAGACACACAAGCTATCCTTGAGGCTGCGTCAAGCTATGTTTCTGCAAATCCTTCGCTAGGTGCCGATGCCGCTCAGTTGGAAGGTCTGAAGGTGCAGGGTGCGCAACTCGTCGACTCCATCCTGCCATCCCTTGGTATCGTCCCAAAGAAGCGTGGTCTTGTCGGCGGCGAGCAGGACGACAGCATCACGAGCAGCGAGAACAGCGCTCTGCAGGGCAAGTCGACAGAAGTCGTCGAGATCACCGATGCCAGAGACTTCAAGGCTGGTGTACCGCTCAGCGAGGGACTCAAGCCTGTGCGGGAGATTCACGAATTCGAAGACTTCGGCGGTGCCAAGTTGTAGATCAACGGTACTAGAGAGATAGATTCTCGTCGCGCTCGTACGCTAGACATTATGGATAAAGTCATGTATGAAGAACCCGATGATGTCACTATCTGTCTACCTTTGTTCTGTCATTCATTTCGAATCGTCGACCGCCATTGGCGAGTCCGTCTTGCACAGCTCTGGCATTTCATGTCCCTTTTGCATCTTGAGCCGCCACTGAAACGCTTGAAGGATATTGTAAACGACACTCAGCGTCGGCATCTGCACACCCAGCGCCGTGCCCGCCCTCAGAGGCTCGCCCACAATGTTTTCGAATTCGGTGTAGTTTCCCTTCTCCATATCCACAAGCATGCTAGGCTTGAACCTCATCTCAACCGGCTCAAGACCAGCTATCGTCGCCTCGACAGTCTCATCGGACATATTCTTGGCCCCCGCCGCTCGGGCCGCCGCCACGATCTCCTTCATCGCAGGCCTCACCAGCCCATCGACCAGCGTCCCCGTCTGCTGCACACTCCCCGTGTCCAGCCCCGTCACCGCACACACGGAGTTCAAGCACGCATTGTACATCAGCTTGCGCCATCGCGAGGACAGCACGTCTTCGTCGTAAGTGCTTATCGTGCGGCCCGCGGCTCCGTAGATTTCGCAGAACTTGCGCGCCGCGGCGACGTCCTTTTCGTCGGGCTGTTGCGGGACTCGCGAGAAGGGCCCGCAGATCAGCTCGTCGTGGTCCATGTGGTCGATTTCGCCGGGCGACACCTCGTGCGAGCGGATGTAGCTTATCCCTGACAAGACCGTGTTCGAGGGGAAGGCGTCGAATAGCGCTCGTTCTAGGTTGATGCCGTTTTGGAGCAGCACGATGACCGTGTGGTTGGGCGTCACGGCTGGTGCGATGGTTTCTGATAGCGTCGGTTTGCAGTCGGGCGTGTTTTTCGTCGTGCATACTATGTAGTCGAATTTATGGTCTTGATATGATGGCACGTGGTCGACGACTGTGGATGGGTGTTGAGTATGGTGTTTTGGTTTTGGGAAAAGAAAAAAGACTTACGGTGGGATGGACGCCATTCGTGCAGTTCGCCGTGATCACATGATTGAATGTGGAAACCTCTTCTTTTGACATCTGCGTAATTCGACCGTAGCACAGCAGTCACGGTTGCGAGACCACCTCTCTCCAGATTGAGAGCCACGATCGTCCCCACACCTCCACAGCCTAGGAGTAGCACACTGGACTTGGCAGACATTTTATTTTGCGGAGAATACTGGAGAAGAATATAGTGATGACTTTTGAAAAATAGAAATGATGAAAGAAAGTCGAGTATAAAGGGGTACTATCTGATATTATTATCGGGGGTTGGGGAGGAAGAGACTTTTTTTTGTTTTCATTCTGGCAACGACTGGGAAAGACCACATATACATACCATCGAGTCCTAATTTACAGTTTCGTGAGACGCGACAGGACCCCAGCCTATGGTTGTTGCTCATACGTCTTCCGTCGGACAAGGCATAGAGTCCCCTGTCGGACAGCAGTAGACGACTATGCAGCGTGTGATGGGACTGCTACCACTCGATGCGGAGATTCGGCGGTCTGTCCGTCGGCCTGCGATCGGGCGGTCCGTCCAGCGACTTTTGATGGAAGGTCCGCATCTTTGCCGTGGATCAATTGATGTGAGCCTGTTTGTGAATGATCAAAGAACACGATGAAGGAATGTTCATCTCCAGACAGTTTGATCATTAATGTGCTCAAGTCCGTATACTAAACACAAAAATCCACTGCTTCCCCGTGGTGGAGTATCGTAGCATTTTTGGCTATCGTAGCGGGCAGGCAGATGACAACAAGGATAATAGTTGTTCCGACACAATCTAAAAAGAGTCCATAGGCGATTCGCTTAGTAACCTTATTCCTCTTTTATCCGAAAGTCTATAGACAAACCTAGATCTCACAACGACATTAGACTGTCCAGTAGAGCCAGCTCTCTTTTCTCTTATTACATGACATGCGAGATCTGAAAGACTCGCTCAGTAATAGCACATTAGGCGAAGGGAGGCTCTGCAGAGGTACCATCGAAGATCTCCATCATGGCCTCAGCCAATCCGTCTAGTTGATTTCCATCATAGGACTTTGTTGATGAATCACGGATGACCTATATGATTCTATCTCACTTCGATCTTTGCCACACACGTCGATATTCTCATTCACAGTCCCTCGAATGACTTTGTCGCGCCGTCCCAAAACAATCTGCAGAATTCGATCTTCATCGTAGGCGTGTGTCGCGAGACCTTGAGCTCTATATCGCGTTCCACTCTTGCTTTCGAAGGCCTCCGTTGCAGTACTCTAACGATCCATGTCTCTGTTGATGGCCTTTGTCGCATACTTTTACACTGATGAAGTCTTTATACAAAACTCCAACTACCAATGTGTCTTCTCGGCATGGGTCTATGACATCGCCGCAGCCTGTTTGCACGGTTATCGAGCACAACGACTATTTTCGAGTATAGTGACCATACCGGAGACCCAAATGACATCGCCGTCGACGAACCCTTAACTTTTAGCAGTCCTCGGCATGGGGCGCAGCAAAGGAGGTGAAGTGAGTCAACAATGCCGCAGCTTGTGTTTTTATCAAACTTTTCGTTCGTCCATCCTGTAGTTCTATCAGGTAACGACTTTTTACTATCATTCAAGCGGAAGAAAAAGCCCTTCTCGAAGCGATCACTCCTAGAAGAAAGCGCGTCAACATCGCTTTACTGTTACGCAACTCTTTTGCTCTGTTGTACTGTTGGTGTGAAGCAACGCCTGCTCGCTATGTTGTCACGCCAGCTGATTACACACGAGTCCTCCAACGGCCGGGTTAAGAAGATCGTTAGTAGAGTTGTGAAGAACCCGGACGACCCAATTCTTCCGGATGCAGTTCTTCAAGAAATGGTACTATTGCCTCGCACTTTCAGAGATGACGACGTGTGTTGATATCGTTATAGACCCCCGATGAGCGTCAGCACCACGTACTAAGGCTGCTCGGCTATGATCCTGAGGAATACCTTCTAAAGACAGTAAGCCAAACCAAGCTCTTGATGGAACACACTCTAATGTTGCCAGATCGACGTAGAAACTAATCCACATCAGCCGTGCACGACTTTTGTAGTGGAGCCAAACCCACCAAGGGTGGTCACCTTCCTCAAGCTCCCTGTGGAAATAAGGAGTGAAATCTATCGACTGGTCTTGACTAAAGATTGCTACTATCTGTCGATCATCAGCAGGCGTATGCATCTAGGATTATGCGCCTCCGTGAGGGTGCAACTCGAGTCGCTCTGGCAACCCCACCTTGACCAAATCCCTGACGCAACAAATCACATCCCTCTCAAAGGGTTCGGCTTGCTCTCTGCTTGCAAAACCATCCAGAATGAAGCTGCAGGCATTTTGTACGGGAACAACACTTTTTCCTTCCGTACATACGATGCTGCTGTGAGCTTCCTCGAGGCTCTGCGCAAAGACAACCGGGCACAAATGCGGCGCATGATCATGCCTGTGCAGCCGGCACGACTCAAAGAAGCTGCAACAATGCTGTCAGATTGCAAGAACCTCAGACATCTCCAGCTGAATGTTGAGCCTCGTCACATAAGAGAGATCGGTGATCTCGAGCCTGCAGCAGTCGTCGTGTCTCACTTCAAGACAGTGATTGTTCAGATGTATATGCATGACCCGGAGACCTTCTGGGAACGATTTGTCTGGAAAACTTCTGGAAGATACCTGGGCAAGTCCGCGCCACGCAATGCACTGAATGATATCCAGTCTTATTCCCGTGAGATGGGAAAGAACATTCGGAAGATTATTGAACGCCACGATCAAAGGCAAAAGTGACTGAACTTTGAAGGACACTAGTGCAGACAAGCTTTTCGAACCCCTTGTACAACATCATCTACCTACATAGCTTACTCACGTTGACTTCACCCCGAGATGGCGAGAAGTGACGATTGAGTCAAATCGGTCTTCGATCATAAGTGTATTTATGATGTTGCTGCTGAGATGCATTAGACAAACATGTTCTTCTCGTAAGTTCTCGCCAACGAGGACCATGTGAAAGCAATTTTGTTATGTCTGCGGTGACAACGCAAGAACACGACCTAGCTCTACATGTTGTGCATGAATTATGCCTGTACTTCGCAGTCTAACACAGCTTGCATGATTTGTGTATCAACTCCTGGATATTTGTACATGGAGATAGTTGCTGGCGTTGAGACTGCACAGTTCATGTATGGATGGGCCATGAGCGACCAATTCGCTATATATGCTATATATGTATTCAGCGGCAAGAACGGTAAAGAATGTGCTGTATCGCACAATCGTGGTCGGATCGAAGTCGACCGAGACGAAGTATACGCTAGTGATTCGTGGGCGACAATGTCATGCCACCACATTAGGCCACCCAATATCGAACGATTCCCACTTGGCCTATATCGCGTACCAGATTGTCGGGTTTTTCGTTAACAGTTTTGACAAATTAGACGAGCACAGTGAAGAAGAAACACACAACGAACATATCACAAATGTACAATCAAATCAAAAGCGAAAGCCATACCTCAAAAAAGTTCAAGGCAATAAGCGAAGCGAAGTGTTGCTCATTTCAATGTGGTCCTCTCGCATGCTTGGGCTCCGTTGGCTGTCGTCACTCTGTACTGCTGGTTCTGCACCTGCTACGCGTGTCATCCTTGTGCTTCGCTGCAGTTCCTGGTCACTTACGCCGAGAGGATTGCGTCGCACGCTCGATGGTTTCCAGATTAAGCGAGTCAGCGAATAATCGTTGTCAAACAAGTGGCTACCGTTCGTCCGGAAGAAGGTCCGGAAAAAAGGGTCGCTATTCGCTCAAACAGCTTGAACCCTTGTCATCTGCCTGGTTCCAGCTCTCGACGAAAGATTACCTTACTGGCGAAACTGGTCATCTTCTCCAATGGTTGGTCATAGTGTCTGTACAAGTATGTATGGCTCGTATCTCGTATACTGTATCATCACGAGGAGCTTGCGCACTTGTACAGTGGGTGACAGAATTGGCGTCCCCTGACATCGGAGATTGGCTCTAGCTCTTCCTCACAACAGCCTTATCCAAGCTGTTTGGAACGAGGATCGGAGGGCTTATCTACCTTACCTTAGTACCGTCAGGCCAATAAATACTGTCACCCACTGTTCTTCACTTCGGCAAGCAGCCCGACACCGTTTGTGGGAAGAGAAGCGGCCCACGGCAATACTTCGGCATCAGCATTTTCCAGAATGGGTCCGGCATTGCTACGCTAAGGCTTGGCTAGGTCCGGCTGTTGCAACTATGCGGTAAACCCCCTTGTCGTTCCCCCATCTGCACCCCATGTAGTCCCCACTTATCCTGATGTGATCGTATTTATTTATCATGTTATGCTGAGCCCACTTCAGCGACAGTCCTCTGTTGCTGTCCCACTCCTCAGTTCCTCGAGTGTGTAGCAGAGAAGATGCCGCTTCGCAGTATTGCTTTTGATCTTTCTTGCTGTCGAATCGGACATGTTAGAGGGAAGACAGACGCCTGTTCGTGTTCCATGTGTAGGGCAGCCTCATAGTCACTTTCTACACAGCTTCGAACTCAGAATACAACCTGGACCCTTGTTGGATACCTTCTGTAAGGCGAGCTTTACGTCCGTCCGCTCCAATTACGACGATCGGTACATGAGCAATGAAAGCAAGCGGTCTGTCAATCATACATCGCATCTGGGACGTGAGCGCACACACAGCCATGATGATGGACATCCAACCCGGCGCTCCGATACAGGTCCAACTTTAATGATAGTAGAAGATAAGGAACCGCATCCCTGCACCTGTCTCTGACAATCCATGCTTTTGAAGCTCAATTTACGTGGCTTGTGGGAGGGCGCCTGGTTGGCGTGTGGCTTAATTCAGATCACTACCTTCACCACCAAACTTCCAAGCTGTCGGCGCTTAATACAGGTAGGTCTTTTGAAGGATGGTCGCTAGTCTGGCCAGAGATCTCGAGATCGGTTCAGCCAGTAGGTAGGTACAGCATGGTCCGAGTTCGAGGTTTTAAGAACGACCGAGACATTTTGATTCTTTTCCAACGCTTTGCGCGCATCTTCTTGGTCTTCCATACTACGAAGGCAGTCGAAAGTTACTCGGCCACTTCACGATCCTGAAATTATGGCACCATCGACAGCGTTATCCTGAGACCTGACTGGTGCTCCTTTTTCATCCTACCGACATACATGCATGGGCATGAAGACGGCGTCTCTTCAGTCCAATCCGGATCGATCTCCTTGGTCTAGCCGACTGTCGCCTACTACGAAGCTGCGACATTGTGGTTACTGTACAACGAAGCATGGTGGTGCCAGACTCACGATGAACCCTACGCGGGTAGTCCCCAGGTACGTCGGGAAGCGTGCGCGCCGAGATACGAGCACAATCTCTCCTGGAATACGACAAACGCTCCGAAAGCCACCTTTGCAAGATCTTGCTTTCGATCTAGGATTCAATTTCAACGAATTGTCAATATTCAATCGGCGTTCATGAGCCAGAGTTGATGATATCTAACTTCCGGAGTATTGTTGTAGCAAGATGCCAAGTCGCCAAGGCATGCTAATGTGGGGATATCCCTTCCACAGCATAACCAATCAATCCGTCCCCTTCAACGTTATATCTGTTTGGATGAATAACAGCAATATTATCATCGGCTAGACTGCTAGACTGCTAGACTGCTCAAACATCCAACGCCTGCAGATGCAGACCCATAGTGATGATGGCGATATCCCCATGCGGAAGAAAAAGCCTCGAAAGAGCCGTGGTAGAGGACTACGGGTCACGACAGGATGGTGAGAATGCGCGATACGCGCGCCGTTTGCAGAAAAGCTGTGCTGATGGACTCTTTAGCACCGTATGTAGACTGCGGCACATGAAATGTGACGAAAAGCGGCCGGCTTGCGGCGCGTGCCAGAGGGGTGGGCGAGAGTGCCAGTATAACGACTCAAAGGTGAGTTCCAGGTTCACCGCAAATGAATCGCGCTTGTTTCAAGCCTTCCCCTTGCTCTTTGCCATCAACTTTGATACAGGCGATCGAGCGGCTGTCAACTCCATAACACCTTGTCTAGCTATCATGACGCTCTACATTTGCCTCACAAGAGCAAAGCCTAGCGCTGATAAGGTTTACTGAGCCCCTCAACAGCTTGCACTACTCCGTGGATAGGGCTTTGAGCGTCCTTTCGCGAGTCAAAAAGAGTGTGAAGCTTCACGCACAACTGCTTTGTTGCTTGAGACACCTTTGCAATTTACATGTGGCTAAAATCTGGTAGAGCTCTGATGACAGGCTTCTTGACCCGTCATTACAATATGACTCGGTTGATGGAACCACGACCCAGGTACCTCGGCGGGACATGTCTGCCTCAAAACGTCCTCGACGCGATTCCGATACGAGAGCTGGAGAGTTCTTGGAGCCCGCATCAGCTTCTGCTTCTGAACATAACGCACAAAGGCATTCGTCTTCGACTGCTCTTCGAGAGAGTATCGGCCCGAGCCCTCAGTCCGACTCCAGCGCTTCTTCTCGTGATCTCACCAGTATAACTTCGAGATGGTTTGGTCTACTTGCAGCTGACGTAAGCAACGCCAATCACACCTTCGCGACACCCTTGGTTGCTTCTCGTTACCCTCGCAGTGTCGGTTCTGCACATGCCGGCGACTCCCCTGTGACGCTGGCATCACCAGCTGGAAAGAACACGCGACAAGTCATCCTCCGTGCGGGTAGTCCTGGCCCCGCTGCAGCTCGCACGACGGCTGGACAGCCCAGAGTTGGCAGTGCTGGCCAATTGAGTGAGGGCGAGTTCATCCTTATGAACCACTTTGTACACAATCTCAGCACATGGCTAGATTTGACTGATCCCAAGAGGCACTTCTCGCTCTTCGTGCCGCATCTTGCTCTGCACGATGAGGGCTTGCGGAAAGCCGTCCTTGCTCTGTCGGCGCGAGACATGACAACTAATCCCCGCCGACCGCAGGCTCCGTTCTCAACCGATTTTCAGCCTGACCGCAGCATGGGTGCCGAATACTACCATGAAACCTTGCAATATCTACAACGAGCTATGAAGGACGAGGCATATCTGCGCAGCGACGAACTACAATGCACCATCATGCTCTTGTCGACATACGAACTCATGGACGGAGACGGCGTGGCATGGGAGCGGCATCTGAGGGGGGCCTATGGTGTACAGCGATCTCTGGAAATCAATGGCGAGTCTGGAGGCCTAAAACAAGCAATCTGGTGGTCTTGGTTAAGACAGGACCTTTGGGCAGCGTACCGGGAACATCGCAAAGTCTACAGCTCCTTCGTACCGACCAAGGACTACTCCGAATTGGATGAATGGGGTATGGCTGAGCGTTCAGTCTATCTGTGCTGCCAATGCGTAAACTATGTTTCCTCGGAAGAAGTCGAGGCAGGCGTCAAAAACGAGGCAGCACGCGTACAAAGAGGCGAGAAACTCGCAGGGCAACTGGATTCATGGCTGGATCACCTACCACCTCATTACCAGCAATATCCATCCACACCAGGTTTGAGGATAGGCCCTTTCAGGCCGATTTGGATTCACCCTCCGGTCTTCGGTAAGTGTTTCTGCATCTGCTCTCTTCATTGTACAAATGACTAACAGCGTAAAGGGAATGCATTGCAAATGCACAACTATGCACGACTGATGCTCTTATCCACGAAACCCCAGTCCGTGGCCGATCTCGACGGACCTTCTCATAGTGTCCTGGTGGAAGCAGCCGTTGATGCGATATGTGGAATTGCTGTTACGATCGTCGACGACGCAGCAAGCGTCATTTCTTCTGGCAGTGTATTCGTCGCTGGCATGTACACATCATGTCCTGATAAAAGAGCAACGATCCTGGAAATACTGGGACGATACAAGGCGCAGACTGGCTTCCCTGCAAACGATTTTCGGGACGAATTACGTGCATCTTGGGCATCTGCTGATGCAACATGATGCTGATAATCCGGTATCTTTGCCGCGAGTGATAGACTTCCGGCTATCTACAAATTTCACTGCGGGGACCCGAGATGATATATCAGACACCCAGCATACCCAATATTGCCTTTCGAACAGGAACACGACAGCTCTTGACGTCGAAAAATTCTCCATAGTGAGCAGCGTACAAGCACGACTCACCATGGCTCAAAACGCACTAGACTACGAAGCGATTCGAAACACCGTCGCTCTTTACTGTATTGCTCTGGATACGAAGGACTTTAGTCTGTTCCAGGACGTGTTCGCGTCTACTCTTGATGCTCGCTACCCATTCGGCGGAGCATTCGACGATAGAGATGCTCTTGCCAATGCCATTCGCAAAAGGTAGTCCGGGGCATGCTTCAAAGTTGTCTCGCCCAATAATGCTGATTATATCCAACAACAGGCTAGAGCCTGTGACCACACAGCATGCTCTGACGACGCAGTCGATTACTATTGACGAGGGTGCTTCTTCCGCATCGGCTACAACATACTTTACTGGTATCCACCTCGGCCAGGGTCGATGGAAAGGCCAAATCGTCACTGCGTACGGTAGGTACGATGACAGGTTGGAATGCTCACCTGGATCGTCCAAGGTTGTGCCAGGCGCAACAGGGCAGTGGCTGATCACCAAGCGAAAGGTCACTTTCATGGGACGTGTGGGAGAGGAGGGTGTGATGAAGGGGGAACGCGAATAGGATTTACGTTCTACTAGGTGCTCTGTCGAGGCTATTTGTGAGTAGCAAAGTACTTCATCGAGAGGAACCCGGGACGCTCATTTACACCCGGTCGGGCCGTGTGCACATCCATCGAACCACATTCATAGACGTAGAGCCTAGCACGAAGAAGCTTGCAGGCGGTCTGTCCTATTTGTCGTGAAAACGGGTCTTGATCTCGTATCGCCGAAGGAAGAAAAGCTTAAGCCCCCGAACGTCCCAGGTGGGTGCCTTCAAATCGTGCCTTAGTCTAGGTATTCGCCCAAGATCAAAACAAAACGCCTTTCAGTTCCCCAATTTCCTCCGCACACACGAACGTTGGAGTTCTTCGGATCTCAATTCTTTCCCCATCGTTGTGCCGAAGGAGGAATATTACCCCGCACAGAGCGCCCACCAAACGAGTAAGCACTGCGAACAAGCAACGAAGGCAGCACACAGACAGAGTGTGGTAACGCATCTTATCATCAGAAGCATGACGGAATAGAAAATCTCACTACCAGTCTCGCATGGCAAGGAGCATATGATCAACGAACTGCTGATTAGAACAACCCGCCATCTACCTCAACCGAGGAACTTCAACTCGCCATTATCATTCGTAATCTTCTCATCAAGATGTATCGTCGTGCGATTCCACCCCCCACTCCCCCCTCTGCCCAGCTCAGCCTCCAGCACTCTCCCGTTATCCACCAGCCTGACATTCCTGGCGGACGCGCCAAAGTGTCCGCCTCTGGCCCAGGCGAACTCGCCGTTCATGTTGGCCAAGACGCTGTTCAGCGAGATGGACGAGAGCTTCCGAGAGCCGTCCATGGCAGGACACTGCGCTATCAGGTCATAGTCGCCGTCTAACGTGATGCTAGCGCAGCTCGCGGAGAAATTGCCTGCGAAGGGTGCTCCGGCCGGGCGTTGTCGGTCCCTTTTGTTTTTGTGGTCCGAGTCGGAGGATGACGAGCTACTGCTGCTGCTGCTGCTACTGCTGCTACTGCTGCTTCGGCTGTGTCGACCTTCCTTTTTCGGCTTCTTGTTCTTTTTGTCCTCTTTGAAGTGGTCTTCCAGTTTGGATCCGGCGAATGCCCCGCCCAAAGCCCCGATGACGCCGTGGTTGACTTTGTGCCCGCCGTAGGCTCCCAGTGCGCCTCCTGCGAGAGCGCCGGCCACGCCTTTGTCTTCTTCGTATGCGGGAGGGGGGCCGCCGTGCTGGTAGCCTGGTCGAAGACCAGACGAGTAGGACTCGTGGTACGTCGACTGGGTGTAAGTGTTGTTGTTGTTGTGTTGCTGTGGAGGAGGATGAGGATGAGGCGAGTGTGCGCCGCCAGCTTCTATCCTGGACTCCTGGTAGGGTGTCTGCTGCTGCTGCTGCTGCTGCTGCTGCTGCGGAGGATATGCATGTTGCTGTTGTTGCTGTTCTGGATATCCGCCATACTGGTGCTCTTGCTGCTGATATCCCTGACGCTGGTAGTCTGGCGATTGATATTCCTGATGCTGATAGGATTGTTGTTGTTGTTCATGTTGAGGCGCAGTGTTGTATTGCCCATATGCCTGTGAAGGCCCACTGCTCGAGTACTGCGAGTACTGATAACCCGATGGTTGTGATCCAGAGTGCTGTGACTCGGCATAACTGGCTGGCGGACCTTGACTCGGTGGTGGTGGAGTGTGGTGATAGTCTTGCTGATATGTTTGTTGATACGTCTGTTGATAGCGCTGCTGGTAGCCTGGCTGGCCCTGATATGATCCTTGCGGCGGCGGCGCATTGCCGCTGCCTGAGTCGTTGTAATAGTCGTCTGCAGACATGATTAAATCTCTGGATATCCTACTACCGTATCGTGCTGTCGTCAACTGTTCGCAAGATACACATATATATATATGAGAACTAGGCTCCAGTATAAATAGAGTGTCAGCACGTGTTTCGGAGGATCATGCTATTCTTGGCACTGAGGATCACCGGCCGAAGCATTCTTGGCATGTGCTTGTATTTGCCTTATTGTCTATATATAGCTACCTAAGATAGATACTTGTACCTCTATATTCCTCGGGCTGATCTGGCTTTCATGTTTACAAACACAGAAGGTGGACTGAAAGCAAGTGCAAAGGTAGGGTATTTGAGAGAATGACGTCTGGACCCCGCCTTTCCCGATGCCCGTTTAAAACAGGTACATTTGTGACATCTCCGCTCGACCTGACAAAGGCGGTATCACAAGCCCTACCGGATGCGAGTAGGGGCACATACTATCACTGATCATAGTAGCACTCTGTGTAACAATACTTCGATGTACAGCTTGATTCGTGCTGTATATAGGACACTATAACATCACCTCTGTCTTCTCGCTTTGCAGAACGTCTCCGTGCAATCATTGGCCATCTCTCCCCTCACATAGGTACGATGCCTGCAACCGACCTCCAGAAGTCGCATCTGTACCCTCTGCCTTGCTCCCAAGTCCAGGCATTAATTAGACTGAAATCATTCACTAAACCAGGCCCGATCGATATCGAAGAATTCTCGGTCTTCAAAACCGCCATGCTAGAAGGGACGCCACCAGTCTCATTGAGGTTGATCTGGTACGGGGCGTAGATGCTGAAGGGCGGCCAGTCTGTGATGGGATTCGAGGTAGATGGATTGGTTGCATTTGCGCCGTTCGCGACCGCAAGAGATATCGATGGATTAGATCCCGTTACGAAATTGCCCCAGATCTCTACACCTTTGTGTAAGTAACATCCTCCGGTGAGTTATACCAGCAAGGTAGAAAAGGAGGATACGTACGCATGAATGCTAGCTCGAAGTCACTGCTCTGGACCACACTGGGTGGACCAAAGTAACCTGCAACGTCCGCACCGTGCTGTGCGACTGGCACGGAGTACTGGTACTTGTACGAGCTTCGACCTTTGTCCGTGAATGATTCTGCCATCCAATAGCTTGGACAGACGAACGTGAGTTCGGCATATATGTTGTCGGCTCGTTGCTGTTGACCGCTCCCCACGGAACTCTCATTCAATGCACTCGGACCTGTGTAACCGAGGGTCGCATAGTCGGCGGCATTAGGATCAACCGAGTCATTGCTACCGGGATAATAGAGAAGAACTTTGGCGATGTCGTCGTTGGTCATGAGAGGGAACGTCAATTCCAGCCAAGCTAGCAAATCGGCCTCTGTTGTGATAGTCTGAGGAGTGAACCCGGGCCCCTCGTTCGCGTTATTCTATAATTCGATGTCAGCACCAAATTCTATCCACCAGTCTACACTCCACTTACCCCGACCAGAAGATTCCGACCATTCAACTGCTTTTGGAGGAGTTGCTGGCTGGGTACATTCTGTATAAAGACGTTGTCTGTCACGGGCAAGAAACCCCAGGTTCCATAAGTGCCAGATGATGAAACGTTGAAACTCGCGTTCTGAAGAACCATGGTGTCCTGTACTGTCAGACACTCGAATATAGTATATGGAGAACCACCGTAAGCGGTTGTCTGAAGGCATCCGGCTTCAGCAGCAAATGCGTAGTAGGACTGAGAAGGAACCCAGTCCTTATACCCATATTGCATGGGAAGGTATGGAGATGCAGCGATGGCGTTAGTGAAAAGCATGTCGCCAAGCGAACCGCCATATGCCATAGTTTGCAACATAACGGAACCGCCTCCTGCACTTTCTCCCGAGATTGTCACCATGGAGGCATTGCCACCAAACAGCCCGATATACGATTGTACCCACTGCAGTGCAAAAGTTTGGTCCAAAATACCAGCGTTGGCGACACCGTTCCTGTACACTTCATCTCCGGCAAGGAATCCGAAAGCGCCCAGTCTGTACTGGATCGCTACACCAATGAAGCTCTTGTTATTTGCGTTGATGATGGTTGACAAGTCCTGTCGCCCGTTACCAGCTCCGTAACCGCCTCCGTGGATCCAAACAAGCACTGGCAAGTTTTCGGCATCTGGTGGGGCATACACATTGAGGAATAAGCAGTCCTCACTTCCATACCCACCGTAATGCGGCGCAGGTAATGAGGAGTCCTGACTTTGCGGACATTGTGGCCCAAGGTTAGTAGCTTGAGCCACAACACTTCGATTCAATTTGGGTGCTTGTGGTGCCTGCCATCTCAAAGAGCCAATAGGAGGCTCTGCAAAGCGTATTCTGGCCGATCTAGTTAGCATAATATGCCCACATTCCATCACTTGTTATCATACCCTTTCCACACATTCAGATCTGAAGTGCTGTTGTGAGTACCTTCGTACACTTGGTAGCCAAGATCCACTTGAAGACTTGAATTGTTCTCGTACTGTCGCTTTTGGAGTAAATGGTCAAATGGAGAAGAAACAGGCAAAACTGAAGCATCCACTACACTGGCGATGGCAAGAGGCAGTATCAGAGTAGCAATGCGGTTCAACATCGTAGCGATTTCAAACGGCGACGACCAGCAGAGTTTACCATCTTTCGGAACTTACTCTATACATGATATATATACGACTCTCGACACACCATTCGTGCGGGGAACATGAGGAGTATTTGCCTTTACAGATGTCCCGTTCTAAGTGGTCTGCGAGTACCTGGTCGATCAGGAACACGGGATGAACATGAACAACAAAAGTCACAAAGTTCGGACTCGAGACGCGGTTGCAGTATCTCAATTTGTGCGACTTGACAGCAGAACGGCAGACGTCATGCATAATGGATGACACGTGCAAGAAGATCCGTGGACGTTCGAAGAGCATTGGAATGCCTCTATTGGTGTAGACGAATATCCCGTCAGGCATGTAGAGCGGATCCTCCAAGTGGATTCATCAGGGAGCAGTCTAGCGTCCGTATTCACAAGCCTCAGAAGGAAGATTGCCGACTAAGCGGGAGATCTGACGACCTCCATGCGCGTATAGAGTATACCATACTGTATGTGGTATTGACAGATTAAGCAGAAACAAAGTATGGTTAAGGTACTGTAAGGTAGTTGGGTGTTAAACGATTACCGTGCGGGGTTATCGCGGGATGAAGTGGGGACATGGAAGCTTTTACCCCGAACGTGAACGATGCGCTTGACATCACTCCTCATTGTGCTTTTCGAGGACTGTGAGAGAACTGACGGGGCACGATGACGTGGCTTAATAGTTCAATGGTTCAAGGTTGGGTAAGGTAAGGTAGTATTGTGTGACCTCTTACCTCGGCAATGTTCTCGCATACCTCAGGACGAGGGGTTGTGGTCAGAGAATGAGGGTAGCACCAGCACGGCGTTGTTAACGAGTCTCGTCTTTTTGTCGGGTGCATATCCACGGATCACTGAGGTGCGCCTTTTTTAGCTAGACCACTTTAGCATGACCACATACAGAACCACCTCATGCTAGAATATATGGCGACTCTACAACACGAGCAGTCCAAACCTATCAATACACGAGAGGATGAGATCGACACGATAAAGTCGGAGAATCGATAAGCTATGTCAAGTGACAGCTGCACAGCACAAAGCGTGTTGAGATAATTAGGTAAACATGAAACTCAGTTGCTGGTATAGATGCACGTGGCTGCCTGTTTCAATGGCTACAGTAGCTAAATCGGATCTCAAGGGGCAATGAGAAGAATTAGTTAGATTATTTATCAAGGCCAGATGAAATGCTATACGATAACGATGCCTGGTACAAGTGACGTCCGGGAAGATCTAAAGTGTAGAACTTGTCATGAAAGAAACATCATACCAGGTTCGGGCTCGCGTTAGTGCTGTTGCTCAACCTCTTATATGCCCATTTGACCGGGCTAACCGGGTTCCACGAGTCGCGATAACGTCGATTGACCATTTCGTGGCCCTCTTCGTCAGTTTTGGGCTCGATGTAAACATGACCCTCCCTAGTCATGAGACGCCATGGAACGAAGTATTTCCCCTTCGGACCCTCACAGTCGACTTTCATGAGTTCGGTTTCAGGGCTGTTCAGTGCAAGGCTGAACAGATTAAGTGGCTCACTGAAGTCGGTGATAAGTCCCCGTTTGGATATCAGATATGACAAGCAGAGGATGTTGAGAACGAACAAAAGTGCTAGGACCAGGAAGAAAATTCCCTTCTCATTCCCTAGAGTACCTCCTGACGCGTATTGTTGAGCTTGCAGCAAAACCTTGAAGTCCTCATATTGACCAGGTTGCAGCATATTATGCGATGCGGATGTGTAGTTGAAATACTCGTTGAACTGAGCATCTTGCGTACCCATCACAATGGTGCAGCCAGCCATGACGGCCAATGCTTCGGCAGGGCTGGGAAGTTTTGTTTGTAGACTGCTAGATGTGTTGGGTAGCATAAGTTGAGTCAAGAGTCGAGCATTACTTGCATTCCCGTTGATCAAGCCATCGTCAAGAGATATGCTATTTCCCCAGTCATGCGCACCTTCAACCCAGTCCTTACTGACCGTCGCGTTGCCACTATTGGCATTGGGGTTTTGTCGACTGTATTGCATCTGATCTCCTGTCTCACAGTCGACCCGGAGATACGCATGGGCTGACGTAACTCTGTACGTAGTCTTGCACAGCGGCGTAATGTAGGCTTTGATGGAGCAGAGGAGATATTCGTCTTCGTCTTCTTTCCTGCCAAGAAGATAGATGGCGTTCCTTCCATAATTCCCAGTATGATTGAGAATTGTATTGTAGTTTTCAGGAAACTTTCCGAAGATTGGAGGCGTTTGGTCGTACTTCTCACCCCATCCAAATAAATCGTCAACCACTGTCTTATTCTTCATATATTCTTCACGACTAATACCGGCAAATTTGACATTCGTAGATACGTTCTGAAAATTGTCATCTCCATTAGAGAAATTTGCGTACACGATAGGCTCCAATTCATGCTCTCGCATGTTGGCGCATAAGACGTTGATCGCAGGCGACCATATGGAGGCATTCAGTGAGTAAATCCCAAGTCCATCGAGATCCTGCGTCACATAAGCGATCGAACAAAGGGGCTGGCTTGGAATGAAGTACCTCAGGTTGTAGTATGCCGTTCTTGACATCTCGAGCAGCAGTAGTGACCCCCGAATGCGGCATTGCCATGGACACATTATTGACCACTCTCCCATCCAGAACAGTTGCATTAGTCTCGGTAATCTCGATCCATTGGCCTGTAACGGTTGTATTTTCGGTCAATAACGCAAAGGCTTGTGGTCGCTCTGATAGCAGACTGGAGCCATTTCCACTTTTAGCATAGCTGGCCCAATCTGTGAGATATCGCTGATAATTGTGAAGAGCCTGGGAAACCATCTCTATCTGCACGCAAGTACTCGGGCCATCTGTCTCATCGTATGGGATATTAGGTGATTCGCATTGGTCCTGGAGATATTGGATATTCGCCCAGCTCGTCTTGACGAGACCGTGCATAGTCTTAGCTTCCCAGTCACCAAACTTCAATCGGGGCTGAACTAGTGCCACTGAGGCCGTTGTATACAGCAGGGCGACGAAAGCAGCTGCGAAAGTGACAACGCTCGGGACGGATATGACAGATAAGCGCATTTCGAAGAGGTGGGCAAATATCTTCATTGGCTGCATAACCCATGAGCGCAGATCGACCTCAGCAAGAGTTATACCATGTCTCGGTTGGGTATGTGCTCGTCGCCAAAGGAATTGCCCAATGAATGAGACGAAGACTGTCACAAAAGAAAGCTCAATGGTTTTGGCAAAAATAGTTACGAGCAAGTTGGCATTCGCAGATGAAATCGAGCCATGGCTTCCGATCCAAGACCATCTAGGTCCCTTAATAGCGATGACGAGCCAAAGCCCAGACATTATCGTCGAGTACAAAGAGAGTGCAAGCACGACAATTGACTGCAAGGAGGCGCAGCCGCGATATAGATGCTTCTGGGCCATCCCGGTCGGGCGATCTATGCGGGACAGGTCAGAAAATTCCCGATTTTCGAGTCAGATAGGTCCGTCTCCGTATACACACCATCGTCAGGGGGTCCTGTTCCATCACGCAACAAATCCGTGTTCGAAGCTGAGTTGTACATGCCTTCGATAGTCGACGGTAGGGAGGACGCCGACGGCTTGCTCAGTGTTGTCCATAATTTGGCGGGATCGTAAGCTGTATTTGACCGAGCCAAGTCGCTCGTACCATAAGGACTGTTGGTCGTATTTGCGACCGTGGACCCAGATAAATTGCGCGAGTGTGTAAGTCTTGCATGGTCAGGATTAGATTCTTCAACGACTTGTGCTTCAGTAATATCTGCATCTTTCTGTCTCGCATTTTCAGACAGATGCTCGACTCCCTCAGATACTGAGTCGAGTCGCGCATATGTAGGCCTATGGCGAACCGGGGTCCGAGACGACTCTTCCAATTGAAATGAAGGTGAGTATACCGGATCAGGGCTATCTAGACTACCATTGTAGTGCGCTTGTGACATGGTGATTGATCTTTTGATATCCCCTCAGACTAGTGGTGAGTATACCGTGTAGCACAGCTATTTGGTGACTCTTGGAGTTTGAGAAAAAGGACATTTTCATGAAGGGGTGGATTAAGTAGCCAGAAAAGACCACAGACACCGCAACACGACATGAACCGTGTGATTCAGACCCATGCACCATCCGATCTGGGGCGATCACGTCGAAATGGTCAGTTCGCATGATGATGTGGCTGGCGTATACTGAAACGTTTGATTGGGTTCGAGTTCGAGCTCATGTTGCCAAAAGGTAAGCGATAATCGTGGTGTGGTCTACAGTAGCTAATCGCAGCCGCATGGGGATGCTCAGCTTGCAGCCTTGCTCCACAAGGCGTTCCGTTGGACAGGTAGTCACATTAACGAACCAGACCGATTATGCGGCCTTGTCTTGAGGTGGGCCTCGTTATGGAAGGCTGCAACATGGGTCAAGATCAATATAATACAATGGCGCACCTCTGAAGATCATCTCAATCTCAACAGCCTTATTCGAACCACGAGACTGGGGCAGCCAACTACGTTGCATATGCAGCGATCGCACAGCTCGCATGAACTAATCCTCGAGTGTGTTATCTGGTGCGCTGATGGATTCCGCATTAGAGGGGTTCAATGTGGATGTAACAGCTATCTCCTATACAGCACAGTATCGGCAGTCGATCCGTCGCGTTGAGGTCCCACTTTATTCAATATATAGCTGCAGCCAATGAACAAGTTCTATTAATACTTACAGTCTTCGACTGCGACCGCAACTGCAACCCAAATAGCTACGGAAAAACGCTCTGATTCACCAAAGGCACGTTCAAGGTCCAGCCTGCTTGACATGCAGATACAGATCAGAATTGTGTATCGCATCTGCGGCAACGCGTTCTTTCTTTGCAGCGGTACGCCAAGAAGTCCAAGAACAGAATATGGGACGTCGATCATCTGCGAAGTTTAACTTGACATTTACTGCACATGGACGCTTAAGAATAACAACGATCACCCACGCAGTCCCGGTCAGGAAAATGGCCGCGGTGGCGATGATTGAGGCTTGCAGAAAGTTCCCGATATGAAGCTCCCTTACAAACCTGAACCCAGGCTACCTCCTTGATACGTTCCACGAAGTGACCCTACAAGGGGGACAATAATAGTGCTACTATGCATTGACCTTTGACTGAGCATGGCATCGCGTATGTCTTCACATCATGAAATATTTGGCCATCCTTGAGCGCACTGCGTATTTGAAGTTCATTTGTTTCTCTCACTCAGTATAGATATGTAAGGTAATTAAGGTAGTCCACATATCTACGCTCAAGCGCTTGAACACAAAAGTCCAGCGGAACCAAGCTGCGATAGTACGTCAGAACGATTCACAAACGATCACAAAAGGAGTTGCCTTACAAGGGAGAGAGTACAGCACTCGGCTGATTTTCCTTCGGCACTGCAAGTTGCCACAAATTGATCAGTGCTGGTAATGTCACTGTTGACTGATTTCACACATGCGTCAGTATTTTCTCCTATGAGGAATTGAGACCACTTACTACTGGCGCAGTTGAGGTCGGCAATGCCCTCAACGTCGGTCTGGCAGCACATTGGTGTGTCCAGAGGTCCACACAGGTCGGCACGTCTGTCTAGAGTTGCAGTGCGACGTTCGACTCTGGCTGGGCCTGAGCTGGCAGCTGCGGCAATTGATGCCATGGCGAGGAGAACTGCTTGGATTTGCATCTTGAATAGTTTGTGATAAGAAGAGGAATGATAAATGGTGCTTAAAGTTCTTTATGAGATGGTTGTGATTGTGTTCTGGGTTGGAAAATGATCGATATTCTCGAGGTGACCAGAGCGATATATATACCCTACCTTGAGGGGTTCCTCAGAGCATAACCTACTGTACAGAATCAATAGCAACACTCTGCTATCTTCACACCTCATTGCCAGGTTGGTCTTACGGAGCGAGGGAAATAGACACATACCTCTGAGTAAGTGTTTCGAGGACTATCTCCAGCGACCGGTATCAAGGATCGACACGATGTACAGACATGTCCTATCTCGACCAACACTTGGTCTTGTCAAGTGGCTTGTCAAGGTGTAGCTGTTGTTATCAGACTTTCGTAGCATCGTCTGAAAGACCATGAATATAGAGATGGAGGTCTTCCGGTCCGCTTGGACCCATGTAGATCACATGCTCAGGCTCTGATATTCTCAGGTACAGAATAGACGGGGGCCGACCATAAATTCGGGACCTGGAGTGACGTAGTTCTATGCCCATGAGTTCCACACGTTGACAGATACTGGTGGTGGTAAGACAAGCAAGTTTAGACGCGAGTGCTAAAGGCTACTGCGTAGGCTCTGGATTTTCCATGCATAACTCGGTACCTCGATTACTTTGTGCAATAAGCAAGGCGATGTGACGATTGAATGTTCCAGCGCGTAGGACCGGGATGGAGGTAGGAAAGTGGGTCTGGGGATGAGAAACATCGTGATGATCCCCAAGCCCGATGTGCACATCTGATTCCATCAATTTTAAGGGGCATGGTCGTGTGTCCAATCGAAGTCAGACTATCTTCCCACACGATGGAGTTCTTCCCCTATCTGTTCTGACAGTGCGACGCTGGATTTTCTCTGCCGGTAGAGCATACGGTAAGTCTATGGTCACTAAAGCATACCTACCGTATGTCCATTGCGGAGCCTCGAAACGTCTATTGCCAAGCTTCATCAAGTCGATCATCATCTAGAAGTGCGGTGTTTTCGAGCAATATGAAGCATTACAGTCGGATAATTTTAAGGTTATTCGGATCCAACGAGTTCAGAGAGTACAGTGGAGAATGTGGAGCACCGTACTGAGCAAAGCATCGGGCAAAAGGAAACATACAGAAGTCAATTCTCATTTCAAGTATAAGATAGTTCTGGGTTGTACTGTAAGGGCGCGAAGCCCGGAGCTTTATTCCCCACGTTCGGCAGTGATGACCAGGATTTTCTGACTTGGTACCCGGCGGCGTGCTCAGATCTGCGCCAATCAAATGGGCGTGCACGGTATATCGAGATGGTGAGAGATAAATTTCGCCCCCTTAACTCATGGTCTATCTACTACGAGACGAGTCAAACCTTGAGGGTTTTTTACATGAACGCATCTTTTGTTCTCCTCTTATCAGTAATTACATCGAGCGTTCGTGTCATTCTAATGCTGCTCGGAAGCTCGGCAGTCGAGGAGCACGACTTTGATGACTTTGAATAGACAGTATCTATCGACGTCTAATGACGCACTACTAATCCACTCGCACTGATCGCACGACATCGACGTGAATGAGTTTGGCATCTGAGTCACTGCTGTCCATCGACCTCTGACGGCTCCTCGCAACAGTCTGCACATCCGCCGTGTAATCGGCGTTCTCTAGTCGCACGGGCATGATATCGTCCACCTCTGAATGCCGAGAGTGCTTGGGCTTGCCGATGATTCGCCTCATTGGGAAGCTTTCTCCATCGCTAGATTTGTGACTGCTTGTATAGCGCGAGTGCATGCTTGGTCTGCTTGAGCTCTTGGACCTTTGCCCTTTCCTCTTGTTCGTGTTGCCGGAATCGTGGTTGCTAGACGATCCGCCTTGGCCAAACATGCTGGGCAGAGCTCTTCCGTCCTCATCGCTTATGGTGACGTCGAACGACTTTCTCATCCAGAGCAGAGACGGCGCCGCAGCAGACATACCGGCCCAGGTGATTTGAGCATTCTGCCAAACAAGAACATCTACGATAGCGATACCTTTATCGTGCGCAGAGACATACTGATGGAAGGTGATCGCACGGGCAATACTAAATGGGATGCATCTTGAAGGCTGATCAGCAGTCCGAAGCTGAGAGATTGACTCGAAGCTTACCCAAATTTGACAAAGAAAGAAGATATGACAGCGATCTTGTCACTTCTTATCATCTGCAATGGCCATATCAGCCAGATGACAAGGCCAAGATTGAACACGTCGGTTAGAATATCGACAATACAGATTGCGAGCCATTTGGTGTACTAGACATACGATATCAGTTGAGTCTGAACGAGCAGCGCCAGGCATTTTGTTTCAGGCCTTACCAAAGCAGGACACCTTGTACCATCACTCTGGGTCCCAGACAAGTCTACGGGAGCACAGTGTGCTGCAACACTCACGATAGACGCAAGTGTCCATGCGCTGGCTACAATGAAGCCCACAAGACAGCCTTTCCTGAAGCTGGGCATGTGCGAAGTTTCTGCCAAGCGCCATGCTATGAGAACGACCCAGCATTTGTGGATGCCTATGGCCGCAAGGTAAAGCTCCTCACTGGACAGCACATACTCCAAATGTATGTCAGCCTCCATCTTCTGCTCTGGAAATCAAAATACTGTCTTACAGTTGCTTTTCGGTGTTGATCACCAACAGGCAGTGTTGAGCTCACTCCTAGGCCATCGTTACGTCCGACGAACAGAACGACTGCTTCTGCAGCACCAAGGATCTATAATGAATCATAGGTCAGTACTTCGTGTATGTATGCTTCAGATCGAGTTGGTAAGTCTCACGAATGCGAGGGTGGTAGCAGCATCGCTCAAGCCAAGAACCTTACCCCTACGCACGATGGTAAAGGGAAGTGCAAACAGCGGGACCAGGACGGTCAGTAACGCTGAGACCAGAACCTGTCCGTCCTTGTTGGTGGATGTGTTACTGCCAAATGGTGGGTGAACGGTGAGGTTTGGCATTTCATCTGCAGGTGGAGCGAGCGCAGTATAAAGGCAAGTGGATAGCAGACGTTGTCATTGATGAGTCCTTTTATCAACGATGCTATCGCAACAACTTCGATCCTGCGACACAATATCTGTGGCTTATAGTCGGCTGATGTGCAAGTCGCGAGAACCTCTCGTCTGGACGAGGGACATACCTGGGGCCATGGTTCAGCAATTTGATCGGGTCGCTATCAAGGTAATCTCAAGATTCCTGACCCAGGGTGTGGGCAGATAAATGACTTGACGACCATGACCTGCGACTTCTGTAGTAGCGCGATCATCATGGTTACATGTATGATGTTTTGGCTCATAGTTGTGCAGGGAAGGAATCTAGACCATCGTGCGTCGCGAGTCTTTGGTCAGATGAAGGGGCTGGTTCATTGGGCATGAAAGGAAACAGAAGAGAATTGGATCCGCGTGAACCTTGACAAGAAGGTCATGAGAGCTGGCACGAGAGCCTTGCGTGCGTAATCGAATGGCAAGGATTCTATCACTGATCAACTAGTGTGTCGTTATCTAGTTCGAGGCCTGAACATGTTACTGTATACAGATTTCGCGATCAAGTCACACCACATCGGCGTGCCGTGTGAGAAGGTTCAGCCGCCAACTCTCTTCTCAGTGTCGGAGCTCTGGATTAGAAAACTCAAGAGTATATTGGGAAGCTGCAAAAGAATGAGATGCGATGGTACGGCTCGACCGCAATATCACGTTGATGATCTACAGATGCCTTGGTGCATAGGGGATCGCAGGGCCGCGTTTGGGGTTCCCAACCTGCATGGGCGACCAGTAGATAGCTATCTGGGCTATTTAGACGACTTCTTCACCATGCTCAGATTGTCCATTTATCACTCGGAGATCCGGTAATTGTATCTTCATTCATGTCTCCTAACTGAGGAGTTCCCCCGTAGTACTGATGTTGCAAATGTGCCTACTCGTATTGTGGTAAACTCCTTGTTACGAGCTCCAAATGCGACGAATTGTCTTGTTGCCAACAGTGTCCTGCCGCTTGATGGGCATATCTCGTATGGGCGATAACAAGAACCCCCCCTGCTATCGTAGACCTGATCTCGTTGCAAATTCGGGTTTTGAGTTCGAGAGGAATATAGTTCATAAAGTGTAGCAAGTCGATTCATATATATCTAATCAACTATCAGAATCATTTGTGGCAGAAATCATCCAAGTATAATTCATGAAATGCATTTCTACTATGGGCACTAATATATGGGCTGCCCCAAACACTCATGCTTTTGCCATGCACAGACGCAACACATACGCTCTTTGACAAGACTCAGCTGCTTGCCTCTGCTTGACCTTACTTGTACCTCGGTGTCGCAGCTCTGTGTTGTTTGAGCTTAACGAAGATCACGCTTGTATCGGGAAGCTGCAAAGCGATAAGACACATATTACACCTAACCACAATATAAGGCGGGCGTTTTAGTGTATAGCGGAACTTCAGGCACGGGAAAGCCGCGCGCATCGTGGGTTTCCAGACCTGCATGGATGCCGCCCTGTATAAGTCCCATATTAATTTCTTGCCCCGTGCCTAAGGTGACTTTCCTTTCCTCACTCGCTGCGAAATGCAATCACTCCGACGCAGTAGAAACGCCCTCGAAGAATCATCCCATGTAATGTATTTAGTTTTCCTCGGCCTCGGAAAAATGATTGCGCCACTCGGCCTCTCACGTATGATGTGCATTGCACAGTGTTCGGCAAAAGGGTATGATTCGCTTCTGGGTTTTGCGCTACTTATCCATCGTATCTATCCGTGATGAGAACGTGTTTCTACTCGACTGTTGAAACGATGGAACCTGGTCAGGAGCAATATGCAACAACCCTTCCATGAAGTCCCTCGCGTTAGCTAGCCCAGATAACGACATATGTAGGTACAAGTACTTCTGCACCTCGAGGTGTATGCAGCGGACGGACCCGCGCTTCTCTGTAGTGGAGTCACGGGGATCACCAGTAGATGCAACACCTTGCTTTAATCTACTTGAGCAGCAGTCTATTCTCCTTGTTTCTTTCATCTTTTCTACATCTTTAATCCTGGTCTTCTGGGGATCTTGTTGTTTTTTGATCGTTGGGGATCGATTGTCGCATTCTATTCTGTCTCGGTTCGAAGCAAAGATGTCCTCACGATCTTCGACGCAAGGCATAGAAACGTCCCGCGTGCAATTCGACAGCAAAGGAATTGCCGAGGGTAACGGTCAAGCTGTCAGTATCGAGCTCGGAAAGGGCTCGAGTGACGCACACGTCCACGATGGCGAGAATGCGAGTGAAGAAAGAGACAAGAGAGACATGGAACGTATGGGCAAACAACAGCTTTTTCGACGTGACTTCAAATTGTTTCCGTCCTTTGCATTCGTCATTCTGGTGCAGTTGACTTGGGTCTGCCTTTTGACGTGAGTGAGACTTGCATTCAGGGCTCGAGCCGGACTGATATACAATCCACAGATCAAATTATGAAGGCCTGTTAGATGGGGGCCGTGCCGGTACACTATGGGGTACTGTGTGGACCTTCGCCGGCTTCTTGCCAGTGATCGCTAGCTTGTCCGAGATGGCATCCTGGGCTCCAACTTCTGGGGGACAGTATCACTGGGTTTCTGAGTGAATATTCCTTCCAACACGGGTGCATCGAGAAGCACACTGACTCAGCTTACAGATTCGCGCCTCCTGGATGGCAGAAATGCCTCAGCTTCTTCACAGGCTGGATGTCCGTTCTCTCCTGGCAGGCCGGCACTGCTTCGTCTCCGCTGCTCATCTCAGGCATGATCCAATCGCTCGTCAGTGTAAATGATGCGAGCTACGAGTACACGGACGCGAAAACGACGGCGATTGGTGTTCCCATCACTTTCTTCGTCTTGTTTCTCAACATCTACTGTGCCCGCGCGATGCCTTTGATGCAGAACCTCATGCTTATTCTGTATGTGCTGGGCTTTGTGGTCATATTGGTGACTATGCTGGTACTGTCGCCCCGGATCGGCTTCGGCCACATCTTCACCGAGTTCGAGAACTCTGGTGGGTGGAGTTCGATGGGTCTGAGTATGATGGTTGGACAGCTCACCCCGGTCTTCGCCTTCCTCTGTACGTTTGATTTTCTTGAAGCTGGTGCAAGCAGTCGGACAAGCTAACAACCTGAACAAAACAGGCGCGGATTCAGCAGCTCACTTGTCGGAAGAGACCAAAGACGCAGGCCTCGTGGTACCGCGCGCAATGTTCTACAGCTTCCTGGTAAATTCTGTCCTGGGCATCATCATGCTCGTCGCTTTCCTGGTGTGTCTTACCGACGTCGACGCAGCACTCGAGGACTCGAGCGGCTACTCTTTCATCTGGGTCTTCAACCAGAAAATGTCGCTCGCAGGCACCGACGTGCTGAGCTCGATCCTGATCATCTTGTTCTTCGGAAGCACGGTTGCCTTCAACCTCTCGACGTCCAGGCAGACATTCGCGTTCGCACGCGATCACGGGTTACCGTTCAGCTCGTGGTTGGCCAGAGTCGAACCCATGCGCCAGGTGCCCCAGAATGCACTGTTTTTCACTTGCGGCGTGACGATTGTGTTGATCATGATCAATATCGGGTCATCGACGGCTTTCAACGCGCTCGTGTCGCTCAATGTCGCTACACTCATGATTAGTTATGTTCTGTCCATGGGTTCGCTGATCTGGACTCGTGTCACGAAGCCTGATCTTCTCCCTCGAGGTAAAGCTTCTCTTTCTTCTCGCATAGTTCTGGGCTTTCTTTATTTCTTGAATTGCTTTACTGATCATCGTCTCGAAACATAGCACGCTGGAGTCTCGGCCGCTACGGCATCTACATCAACATCATCGCAGTGTTGTACGCAGTGTTTGTCATGTTCTGGAGCTTCTGGCCCGAGTCGACGCCAACGGATGCGCCGGATTTCAACTGGTCCTCGGTCATATTTGTCGGGGTTGTTGTTCTTTCTCTGCTGGATTACTTTGTGCGAGGAAAGAGGAACTACATTGCCCCTGTTTCTTTGACCAAGGCATGGAAGGATGCGTGAAGATGAGGCGAAAGGAGAAACAAGAGTGCAGATAACATGGGGCAGGCTATATATAGTGGGGTTTCTGTACCATGGCAAATGTAGGTTGCGTCTCTGTTTTACCTTATGTACATGTGAATGCGTGACGCGTCATGTTCATATCATGTCTTCAATTGATGGTGTATCCGCCGTCGACGACCATTGCGGCACCCTGGACAAAAGACGCTTTGCTGCTGCTGAGGAACAGGATGCAGTCTGCGACTTCGTCGGCCGTGCCGCACCTATGGGTTGAGCTATCAGCAGAGACTCTCGAGAGGGATCCTGGGAAAAGCAGAGACGGAGAAATGCAGACCTGTTCATGGGAGCGATCGCGATAGCCGAGGAGAGATAGCCCATGTTGGGCTGGATCATAGGTGTTTCTATGACACCGGGACACACGCAGTTGACTTGATTGATGACGGAGACGATTGTTAGCCATCTCAAGTGTAAGGCTGTTGCGCCATGTTTATTTGTGCACGTGAAGTGCTTACCCCTGATACTGTCTTTCGAGTACTACGCATTGAGTCCATGAGCATTCGTGCACGAAGTCTTTGGGTGTTCTCTATCGAGTCTCTTTGACTTACATCAATTGCATCCGACTTTGTCAAGTTGATTATGGCTGCTTTGGCGCTACAGTAGGCCGCTGTCGCGAGGTCAATGGAAAGTTGGACGACGAAGGATATCAAGGGGGAAACGCACGAGCATTGGGTCTTGCCACTATACCAAGCTGACTGGCGACGTTCACGATCGATCTGTTTCGCAAGCATCAAGTCAACCACACGGTCGAAGAGAATTGCCATGATCAGGTGCGGAATATACCCTCGGAATCCAGGTCTACCGTCGTGGCTGGGCAAATGTTCCTGCTTGATCATATGCTTCAGTTCTTCTCGAGAGCACAGCCAAGATCCCCTGTAGTTGATCGAGACCATCCTGTCAAAGTCTTGGAGATCCATGTCATGAGATCGCTTGGGCGCATCGAGGATGCCAGCACAATTACAGGCATAGTCGACGCGGCCAAAGGACTCGATGGTCAAGTCGAGCAGCGCAGATACTTGGTCTGGTTGGGAGATATCCGTTTGTTTGAAGAGGACATTGGCCGAGGGAAAGGCAGACTTGATGTTGGTGAAGGTTTCCTCTAGACCTGCGAGCGAGACATCTGCGATGACGATGTGTGTGCATCCCTCACGAGCGAAGCCATATGCAGTAGCTCGGCCGATACCTGAGGTGATAGTGGTAAGAGGCAGGGCATGGAGATTTGACGGGGTTTACTAATTGAAGGTATTAACCTCGAAAAAGGCTATGGACAACTAACCAGAAGCGGCACCGGTCACGAGCGCGACACCGGGAAAGAGAGTCATGTTTGTCTATATAACAATTGGCCGAACAGCAGACGGAAAACAAATACAGAAATGCTTATGCTTAGGCTTGTCGCACCCTGATAGACACCTTATAGACGATACATTATGAGATAATTAGCTACGGCATGAATCAGTCACCTTTATGATAGCTGTACTGTTCCGAGCGTGCCTAAGACCTTGGCCGGTCGGCCGCACAGCGATAAGGTAAGGTAGGTGAGGAAGGACGCCAAGCGGCGAGCTTTTGGTGGGGACGCAGTGACGTTTGTGGATTTTATTGCTACGGATGTCGTCGTACGTGTGCACTGTTGTGTCCCAACACTGAGGCGTTACAAGGACCAGGGTACAATACAGCAGGTAGAGGCAAGAGAGACACAGAGGGTGTTCTGCCGTCATTACTTCATAGTATAGTCTAAATTGCTCGACCGTCCTTGTCATTTAACAGTGACGGATAAACACAAGGAGGAGAGAGATTACGAGCGACGAAGCGAAGGCGAAGGAAAGCGGGTCCAGAGGTCGCGATCGCGCGTCTTGTTGTTTCACAGGGAAGATCCTCGAGCCGCGAGATGAAGCTACGAATCACAGAGGCAAAAGTGTGGCGAAGATATGCGAGGATGTGCTGTGTTCACGACATACTACCACAGGTGCGACAGCGTCTGCAGTAATCCCATCTGTGCCAATCCCAGATGCATGGAAACCACAGTAGGGTGCGGTGCAGTAAAGATGAAACACGAGGCCATTGTCACAGACTTTCTGTTATAGTTGTCAAGCAAGGCGAGGCAGCTTACCTAGGTACCTTGGGTAAGGTGTGTGCCGCCGGGTCGTACTGACGCCAAGCGAGTGCCAAGGACAAACAAGCAACTGTTTCAACGTACCCGTTGAGCTTAAAGGTGAAGCACTGACCCCCCAAAGTCCGGCGGAGTGGGAAGAGGGTCAGAGGGGATGTTTCAGGGGGAGAAAGTGGGAGAGAAGAGGACATGAGGAAGGGGGGAACAGACACAAGAAAAGCGATGGAACAGACGAAGAAGAAAGCGATTTGCGACGTGAACTAGTAGGTAGGTCCGTCTCTGTTTCTTCGTAGTTTGGAGTGCCGTGATTGCTCCCTTTCCTTTCCCTTCCTTCTGCTGTTCATCGCCCTTTTCCCTCCATTTTTCTCCACGATATCTGGTCCGGGTCATCGCCAATCTCTGATTCTGTGTACATTAATTTCTGTTGATCTATCGCCCTCTTGGCCTTTTACTCTGGCCGTTCTGCTCTCTCCCTCGACTAGAGGTTGCAGCACAGAGGCGCACAAAGGCGGTCAGGAGGTGGAGATAGACAGAGAAAATACAAAAGGTGTTGAAGTTGAGTGCAGAGGGCTCGCTCTTGCCTGATCGAGGCGCGACACATAATATCACCAACTTCCTTCCTTCCTTTTTTATTTGATATTAGAACAGCACAGGTATGCTTTCCTTTCCCTGTCTTTTCCTTCACCGCTCTTCTCTTCTCATCAACCAGACAACTAGCAAAAATGATCCCATCAATTCCTTCAATCCGCATCCTCTTCTCTTTAATTACGACTAACACCCTTCACAAGGCAGCTTTAAAACATGCTTCTCTCACCATTCGCTTCGCCGCGACGGCTGATACTGCTGGCGGTATTTCTGTTCTTCGCCACCATCTTAATTGTGCGAAACACTCGATACTCGACATATCTACCCGAGTACGACCTCCCTAAATTCACGAGTGGCAGCAAGGGCGAGGGCCAGGGCGAGGGCCAGGGCGAGGGCCAGGGCCAGGACAAGACCGCGGCTGCTCCTGCTGGCGAACAACAAAAGCAAACACCACAGGAGCAGAGCAAGGAGTCGATGTGGCAGCCTTTTGGCGACAAGAAACCGACCATGACGGAGGAATGGGTCTACGAGACGGACCAGGCCAGCGTCGACCCTTCGCGCATCGTCAACACGGCTTCGCCCACGGCCAAGATCACCCCCATCCACCACCTCTCCTACCAAGAGACGCAGAAGAAGATCCAGCAGATCATCGACTGGACTCCGCCAGACACGCCCGGCCACTGGCCCGGCTGGGGCGAGTACAAGGACAAAGACTACGACCCCAACCGCTGGGAAGGCTTCGAGGCCGACAAGGGCTTCTACGCCGACAACGGAATCAAGCGCCTCGAGAAAGAGGGCCTCAGCGCCAAGCCATACCTGCCTTATCCCGCGTACAACGGACAAGACTGGAAGAAAGAGTGGGTGGGCGACTACGTGCCGTGTCGGGGTCCGCGGGGCAAAGACCTGACGAGCGACGACGAAGAGGACATGATCAAGGCATTCCCTTCTCTGCCCCAGAACTTCCCCAACGTCTCGATTGGTTCCGCCCAAGTGCTCGGCATCGACTCGCACTCGTGCATCGACCGCGACTCGCGATACATGCCCTACGGCGCCAACTTCACCGACAACTTCGACTGGGCCGGCGTGTGGTGGGGCCGACTGCAGGACGAGTGTCTCGAGCGCAACAAGGAGCGATACACGGAGACGCAGCGAGCGCCCATGCAGCTGAAGCCGAGCCGCGCTCTTCCCAAGGACCACGACAAGTGGGTTCCCGAGGATCAGGTGTCGGAGGAAGAGGCGCCCAGACATCACTCGCGCACCGCCGTGCTCATCCGCACCTGGGAGGGCTACACGTACACACAGAACGACCTCGAGACGATCCGCGCTCTCGTCACCGAGTTGTCTCTGCTGAGCGGCGGCGAGTACCAGCTGTATCTTCTGGTCAACGTCAAGGAGCGCGAGGCCGACATCTACGACAACCCCAAGGTCTACCAGGACGTGCTCCGACGCGTCGTCCCCCGCGAGCTGCGCGACATCAGTGTCCTCTGGACAGAGCGAGTGTGCGAGGAGTGGTATCCCGAGGTCGGCGACTGGCAGGTCTACTGGCAGCAGTTTATGCCGCTGCAGTGGTTCTCCAAGACTCACCCGGAGTTTGACTACATCTGGAACTGGGAGACGGACGCGCGCTACACGGGCAACCACTACCATTTCTTCGAGCAGATCTCTGCTTTTGCCAAAAAGTTCCCTCGCAAGAACCTCTGGGAGCGAAATGCCCGCTTCTACTTCCCCGAGTCGCACGGCGACTTTGACTCTTACCTCGCCGACACCGACCTCGCCATCGCCGAAGCTGCCGCTCAGGATGTCAAGATGACTCCGGTCTGGGGCCCCCGCACTGCCATTCCCGAGCAGACTCCTATTGGACCCCGGCCGCCCACGTCTCAGAACGACGACGACTTCTCCTGGGGCGTGGGCGAAGAGGCCGATCTCATCACCCTGCAGCCTATCTGGGACCCTTCGAGGACGGAGTGGTCGTACCGTCACAAGATCTGGAACTTCACCCCTGGCATTCGTCCCATCTTCACCGCCGAGGACCCCATGGCTGACGCCTTCTACCACACCGGCTACACGGACATCCCTCGCCGCGTCTTCATCAACACCGTCGCTCGTTTCAGCAAACGTATGCTGCACGCCATGCACATCGAGAACCTCGCCGGCCGCTCCACTCAGGCCGAGATGTGGCCCGCCACCGTCGCTCTGCACCACGGCCTCAAGGCTGTCTATGCCCCTCATCCCATCTGGTCCGATCGCAAATGGCCCGCCTGGTACCAGGATGCCATATTCAACGCCGACAACGGCAAGCCCGCACGATGGGGACAGGAGATCGATTCCCCGTACAACCACGACAGGGAGGCCCAGTTCAGAGGCTGGAGTTGGTACTACTCCACTGGCTTCCCCAAGGTCTTGTACCGACGCTTCCTGGGTTGGGAAGGCGAAGACGCTGCCCTGGGCAAGGTCGGAGGTTCAAAGTTCGAGGAAGAAGGCCAGACGGCGCAGGACGGCACTGTCGTCGGAGGTCAGGGCAAAATGTGTCTGCCCGCGATGCTTTTGCATCCCGTCAAGAACGTCGTCGAAAAATAGGCATGAGCGAGGCGATGGATGTTTTCGATTCCTCGCTGTGGCTTTCTGGGTCTTTTTGTCTCTTGCGACTTGTGCGGAGTCTGAGGTTTTCCTCCGAGCGCAGGGGGGAGTTTTTGGATTGCATGCTGCGCGTGTCAAATCCTAAAGGTGATGGATAAAGAACGCATTTTTCATATTTGGTCATGTATAGATTATACCACGTTTTTCTTCTTCTTTCTCTCTCACAATATGTCAATAGTGAAGCGATGTCTCTTTTGTGCATTGTTTGTAGATTGAGTGACGAGTGTTTGGGCCATTTGTGCCTTCCTGATCAGTGAGCCTTCCTGATCAGTGCACAGCATATCATGTTCAAGAAGGTACCGTAAGTACGGTATGTCTTTTTTACTTGCTAAATGGATTCCCAGGCGTTTATCATGCACGCAGTACTGTTATCCTTGTACCAACTCTGCTTCCAACCCGCCTCACTCGAGTGTGTTTCGACAGTGTCTGGAAGTGAAAGAACGTCGATAACACTCGAGGCACTCGCACTTCCTTCACTGTGTCGTGTTCACAACGCTCTTCCCATGAGTGTTGTCCGAATCACTACTCGACGTCGTCTCTACCTCTTTGCTCGTACGAGTCTTCCATGCTTCTAAATAACCTGCGGACAATCATCTGTCCATACGATGCAACATCCAGCAAATAACACCATGCTCCGTGAGGACTCTCAGCAGAGCGCAGAGGTGGGCATCATTCAAAACTCACATGATCGGAAGGACAGCACTGACTTGACAGCGAACCAAGTCCTGCAGACGAGCCAGCCACGATGTCATCACAACCAGTGCTTTTGGTACATTGGCAATCAGCACCGACCTTACGAACAAGTCGACGATGGCCACCGTCTGTGTCAAGTGTTTCCTCACGTCTTGCATTGCACCTGCTGATATCCTATACCAGTACGACAAGCATACCTCACGATACACAATCACTACGCGGTTCTCATCTGATCGAAAGTTCTCCATATCTCAGGTATAGCATTGACTCCATCCGGGTATCTATCCGCTAATAGACAGGTAGACGGCACCATGCTCCCATGGTGACTTGATGGGTCGACAGGCCTTCTTTCTGGACCCTGAACTGTTACCAGAAGAACAGTTTCCATTGCTCCAACTTCCCTGGGCCATACGAGTGATGATCTATGACTTAGTCCTACCAGTATGCGTGACTGTTAAAACAAGATCCCCCGTGGGCTGGCATCACATACCGAGGGTCAGGGACGAAAATTCTAGATTGGCAGCCCCTCATGGATGGAGGCGTGCGTGCTTTCTGTACACTTGCAAACAAATTCGCAACGAAACGATGCGAAAGCTCTACAGCCACAGTGATTTTGTGTTTCCCGACATGGTCACTGCAAATGCGATTCTGGGCGCACACATCGGACGAGATGGTCGCAACAGTATTCGCAGATTGGTGATAGAGAGTCCCGCTACAAACCATGTCAGAAGCCTCGCGCGCACAGTGGAGGGCGTCCACCACTTCACCAAGCTCCACGTCTCTGTATGCCCGCAATCGTATCCACTCTCGCATGCCGGAACCTGGGACAGGCTTCAGAGGAAGTATGAGGGCTACACCATTAGTGTTGTGAGGCACTTTCATCGTATTTTCGCCCAGATCATCGTTCAGAGACGCGGTACCAATTTCTTCGACATAGTCCAAATCATGAGCTGTCCTGCGTGTTCTTGGTCGTACGACAATGCGAACAAAACGCCGATCGACCCCGATGCCACGGATAGCGAGAAAGGTCACTGTCAAGACGGCGAGTGTATCTTCTATCGGAAGGTCACACGCCGCTTTAAACAAGAGCTTCACCGTTACGGGATCCCCACGATATCTCAGGACGGCTAAGCAGCGTCGAGCGGAGGAGGGAAAAAGTGGACGTCTCAGCGAAGTGACAAGACCTCCAGTTCCTCGGCGCGGCCTATTTGTCTGTGACGGCCATGTTGATAACGACGGCAAGTTGCATGGGAGAAAGGTCAAGAAGTGGTGGATATAGAATGCTTCTGACCCCTGATATCTACTTGTGGCCGCGAAGGTCTCGGAAGCACCCGGAGACTGCCGAAATTCGCTCTCGAGCTCGGCGATGCAGCAGAATCAGATGGCTTCATTTTGCTAGTGACATGACCAAGGCTTGATGGCCTTTCAATGAAGTCTGTGATACATGTGGCGGGTCGAATACTTTTCCGTATAGCCCCGGACGACTTCTGTGTATACCTACCCTATGTAGGACTTTGATGCAGCATACTGTATGTTACGATCAAGTCAAGGTCAGGAGATCAGTTTGTCGATGGCGATCGCACAACTGGGGTCTCGAACAAATGAAAGAGATGAGTGAATACCAAGAAGAAACACGAAGACTATGAGAAGCTTATTGTAATAGCTATAGCTGGGGAGACGCAGTAGTTCTTGCAGCGCCACCACCACCACCATAATGCAGGGTCCGGGGAGGAATCCGAGTTTGAGAATACGAAGCGCGGAGGCGGCACGGGCCTTTGGACATGTACCGCTCGGTACCGCTCATGCTCCCCCTGAACCATTTTTTCTCTTATTCGTGCTGGGCAACTTTGCATAGGGTAAGGTAATCAGCACTGTACTACAGCAGGTATACAGTAGTTGATTCGGATTCCTCATAAAGTTGAGCTCCGATCGCCTGATGCTATTGAGCAGCGGCGAGGGTGCATGTATACCACTGTAAGTTCTCATTCAACTCAATCGAGCAAGGGCCGAGCCTAGACAGTCCTTCTTCTATTTTTAAATGCCCAAACAAAGGTCGTGAAGAACAAAGCATGCTTCCTTTCTGTTATCATAGCCACTGGCGGTGCAGGCGCCATGACGTGGCGCTGGCCGACTCGATGCACGTTCAATGCACCTTCCTTTATGGATGAAACATCCAAGACTGGACAAGACAAACAAGTCACCGTACCAAGTCACTATAATTCTTCTATTTTGACTCTGGAGGATCTCCCTTTACCCATCCTATATCCTCTTCTTAATTACTATTTCTCTTCTTCATCATCCACCTCCTGATCTTCCAACGTGAGTCGCCCAAAAGAGCGTCAATCGGGCCATGCACGTTACATAATACAAAACACATCACACAAGTCATATGCGTATTTCGGTATAGTCCTAGCCTGGACCACGGCAGGCAAGCAAGAAAAAGGATGGCACCGAATGCTTCCGAAAAGGCAAGAAGTATCGGTAGCAGTCATACCGTGCCCACAATGATGGAGCCACCACTCGAGCGTGAGGCGACATGGCGAGCACACGACATGGCCGCTCCCGGCCGTATACCGACGGCGCACTCGTTGGAATTGGATGATTACTTTGCCGGACCACGGGACATGCAACGACACTCGAAACTGCCGTATTTCATGCGTCTGCACGGCAGCATCTTGCCCAAGATGATCATACCGCTGGCAATCGTCGGAGCATGGGCCACGCTGATCACTTGCATCTCGAGATTGGTGTTCAAGCTGGGAGTCAATTCCATCCTGCTCACCGTCTTGGGTTTCGTCGTCGGTCTGTCGCTGTCGTTCCGCTCGACTACGGCGTATGAACGCTACAATGATGGCCGCAAGTACTGGTCTCAGCTTATCATGACCTCTCGCAACCTCGCCCGGTTGATCTGGCTGCACATAGACGAGCGCTACGATGTATCGGAGGAGCAGGGCAAAGCCGATCTGTTGGCCAAGTTGACGGCAATCAACCTCATCAGTGCCTTTGCTGTTGCACTCAAGCATCGGCTGCGGTTTGAGCCTGCGACTGAATACCCGGATCTGGAGCCATTGGTTGCTCATCTCGACACGATGGCGGGAAGCGCGGATCAGGCGAGACTGAGGAGGAGCGAACGGACACCTTGGAAAGCGTAAGCACTTTACCTGACGCAGTCAGACAGCAGATGACTGACAGATGTCACCTTCAGCGCCGGGGAGTATCTAGGAATCCCGTTCGCAGAGTCAAACCCGCGCAAGCTGATCAAGCGAGCCGAAGACAACCTGGGCAACGTGCCCTTGGAGATCTTGACGCACCTGACAGCATACATTGACCACGCGATGAAAGGGAGACAGCTTAGTTTGCCAATCCACCAGACGTGGGCGATGAACAACATCGGCTCGCTGACGGATGTCTTGACGGGCACAGAGCGCGTGCTCAACACGCCCTTGCCAATCGCCTACACCATTTCCATCTCTCAAATCACATGGACCTACGTCATGATTCTGCCGTTCCAGCTATACAACTACCTGGAATGGGTCACGATCCCGGGCACCATAGTGGCAGCGTACATCATTTTAGGTCTGGCAACGATCGGAAAAGAAATCGAGAACCCGTTCGGCAACGACGTCAACGACCTGCCGCTCGACCACTACTGCCACGAGATCGCAGCGGACATGGACGTGCTGACGGCGACTCCGGCCCCGGACATCGACGAGTTCGTCAACAGCGAGCGCAACTGGCCACTGTACCCGCTGAGCATGACGGGCTACGCGGGCTGGGAGAAGAGGAGCGTGGCGGACATCCGAGACGCGCTGAGAGCAAAAGCGACGTCGGGAGCCAAGGCGGTGCAGAGCGAGAGGGCGCGACCGAACGGCGAAGGGGCGAAGTTGTCGCTGAGCCAGACGCAGACGCAGTCGCAGACGAGACCCGTGACGCAGCAGACGCGGACGCAGACCGAGGTGCACACCGACGCGGTCTGATCTGCTTCTCTGCATCTTCTGTTCTGCCCTCTATAGTGGTGAATGAATCAAAAGCGAGAGCAACATCGTACAGGGACAGGACAGAAACCAAAACAAAAGCGACATTGATATCCAAATTGACGGAAAACATTAGCGTAAACACCAAAGGAATCACTACTACTGGGAAAACAGGCGCAAATGGTATAGCATAGCAGGACAGCAAGGGACAAGCACAGGGAATGGCGCTTCTTTCTCCCCTATTTCTCTTTTCTGGAGTTTTTCTACATTTTCGAGTGATCCGACAACTCTCTTGTCTGTCAAGTTTTGAACCAAAGAACGGAATCCATCTCTTCAATCATCAGGTGCTTTCGTTTGTCTTTTGTCGTGTTCCTTTCTCCTGTCGTGTTGCAGTGGTTCTTGGGTTTGGGGTGTAAAGCGAATATGACACTGTTCGGGAGCATGTTTTTCTTGGGTCTAAACGAGTCACGAGTATAAGGCGATAGAAGTTTGGCATGGGTAAGGCAGGAAAGGGTACAAGCGAGATTCTCGCAATATGGGATGTATGGTTCTCTCTCTTCCTTGACAAAC
The DNA here is from genome assembly GCF_041146345.1 of Neodothiora populina. Taxonomy (NCBI): domain Eukaryota; kingdom Fungi; phylum Ascomycota; class Dothideomycetes; order Dothideales; family Dothioraceae; genus Neodothiora; species Neodothiora populina. Next base: position 2,992,349 of record NW_027191413.1, read on the forward strand.
AAAGGGAGGGGCGCGCTGGATGGAACTTCTATGGTTTCTGATTACACACGCCAGCTATACTCTCTCCCTTTTCTCTTTCATCTACGACGCTGCCTTTGCTGAATGGGAAAGAGCCTACCATGAGCTAGCTGTCGAATGGCGCTTTTCATTCTCTTTGCACGTGTCAGAAGAGTGGCTTCATGATGACAAGGAGCAAGTGGTCTAAGTCCACTTCTGGACGACGACGCCACCTCTCTTGAACTCGGACATGTCTCCCAGAACCAGACTCTTGTCGCTCAGCTCCTTGCTGGGGAAGGTGGTCATCAAAGCATAAGAGCGAGAGGTGCTGGCCGTGTTGGCGCGATTGACAAAGTCATAAACGTCGCCGATTGTGTGGGTTGTGTTGAAGCGGGACTGCAGTCTGGTGCCGTCGCCTAATCGGATCTGAAGCGTCACGATGGGTGCGGACTCGTCGACGGTGACTGTCGGCTGAGCCGAAGCTGGCGAAGAAGACGAGGGAGCGGCGGCGGCGGCGGCGGCGGCGGCGGCTGGTGGTGTTGTTGTTGTCGTTGTTGTTGCTGCTGCTGCTGCTGGTTGTGATGAAGACGAAGAAGCGGCTGGGGTCGGGCTGCCCAGACGCTGGCCGGAACCTCCAAAGGGCTTGTACTTTCTCTTGGGGGCGACGTAGTTTTGATCCTTGTGAGTGTCTAGCTGCAGATCCACCTCTTGACCGGGTTGAACATCGAGCAGAGCGAGCGGGGCTCTTCCCTGGTTGATCAGAGCCAGGACGGGAGCGTTGGCGGGGTCGTCGAAGCGGTGCAGCGGACCGTCGTCAATGGAGAAACCGTCGACCCACAGGTGAAGAGTGCGCTCGACTCGAGGCGGGGCGGTGGGGTTGGAGGAAGATTGCGCCGAGGTGGCGTCGGGGTCGTCGATGACTTGCGAGGGAGCGTCGTCGCCACCGAGCGTGTGAGCGCGACCGGTAAAGGCCGAAGAGCGCTGGGGAGCTTCTGGTGCCGAGTCCTCGGCCTCGGGACGGGCAGCATTGCGTCTGGCTTGGTTGAGGAGGTTGTTGAAGTAGTCGGGAGTGCCAGAAGCGGGAGCGCCAGCGGCAGCACCTCCCCGTTGTCCTCGGTTGGGGTCTTGCACTGCCAGACCAGACTTCTCACCGCCGGCAAAGAAGTCCTGGGGGGCCTCGTCTTCGCTGTCGCTGCCGTCCCCGTCGTGCGAGTTTTGTAGATCGTGGATAGTCCTCATCCTGGCTGAAGGTGTGGAGGTCGGGCGGTTCTGTGGCGGTCTTGAGGCAGCTGGAGCGGCCGAAGAAGGCAGGGGTGGAGCTGCCGAAGGAGGTGGAGAAGTCGACGAGGTCGTCAGGTCGGTGAGGTCGTCTTGTTGCGGCGATGTGTGTTGTTCGTCTTGCGAGGCAAAGTAGAGAGTGACGGCGTCTTCGAGACTCCACTCTGTGTTCTCGAGTGCGCTTTGGGCCTTTGGCGAGAGATTAGTCAGATGGTGGCTGCCGAGTAAAGGTGGTGATATTGAGATGATGTCGGTGACAAAAAGGTTGTGTTGATGGGGAGAGAAGAAAAGGAAGTAAAGAGAGACAGAGGGATGGAGGGATGAAGCATGTGGAAAGTCAAAGATGCGCCTTCCCAGTCCAGCTGAGGCAGTTGCCTTTTTGTTACAGGAACAAGCGGCTTAACTCCGAAACCCGGACAGCAGCCAAACCTTTTCTGTCCCTCGGTCACTTTTGTTAATGTCCTCAAGATACATCTTGTCATGTTCTGCGTACGTCTCTACATGGAAAAGGATTCGCACAATCATATTTGAGATGAGACAAGGAGAAGTAGACAAGAGTGATGGAGAAGGCTTACTGTGGAAGATGTGGCTCCAGTGATGCCGCAGAAGTGAGCAATCAGCTCTTCGTGACTGCCGTCCATTGTTTTGTTGTCTCTATTCTCTATTTTCATCTACCACCAGAGGAAATGCAGTTGCAGATGAATGAATACTGTGTTTTATGGCAATATCACAGTAAGGCAATAATGGTGTTGGGGATATACTGTAGATACCTCAGAAGTAAGGTACAGTAAGGTAAGGTAGGTGACCCGAAACAGAAGCAGAAGAGACAACGTCACATGGCCCAAGCTTCACGTTCTTTCCATTTCACCTGGAGCTTCTGGCTGCCGGGCCATCCTCGGCTCGAGTGTTTACGACATTCATCCATTCGCTGCATCCATTCGTAGAGGTAATTGATTACTCGCAGAAGACAACAAGCCTGGTGGACTGGACTGGACTGGACTGGACTGGACTGACCTGACCTGACCTGGACATAACAGAGATAGCCATTTGTTTCTTTTCCATCTACTCCTCCTCTCCGAAGCAATCCATCCTCTGTCCGGAGCCTTCCCCTCCCACTCCCCCTCCGTCGCCTTTACCTCTCATCAGAGGCGACCTCTATATCTATAAGTCAACCAAACGCCATGTCTGCTTACAGCAACAACAATGGTCTGTCAGACTCGATGACGATCCCGTCGGACAGCGAGAATTACGATGCGCAAAACGACCTGTCCATGTCGGACGAGCACGAGGACTCTTCGGAATCCTCGCCCTCGCCCATGATTCTGTACTCTCCGCCGACCGTATGGGGACTCATGCGCGGAGCCGCCATCAACTTGCTGCTGCCCTTTGTCAACGGCTTGATGTTGGGGTTCGGAGAACTATTCGCCAATGAACTGGCTTTCAGGTTTGGATGGTCCGGCACAAAGGTATGCATAACTCTATCACTTGTCATCTTTTTTTGTTGCTCATCTTCTACGATACAGGTGTTCCCCAATCACCGTGCCACGAGGCGTGTCGGGCCAGGTGTCGAGATGAGGGCGGATCCCGTCGAGCGAAGGCGGCGAAACGGTCAAGAGCTTGATGCCTTCACGAGTCTCGAGTAGCCGCTCTGTGTCCTTTTGCTGCCGTCTGTCTGATACCCAAAACAAAAAACATTCAAATCAATCTGTGTCTTGTTCTCTGACGCATCCCCCGTGACCTCTTGGCCTCTCTGGATGATGCCTGGACAAGGTATTGTCCTTTTCTAGTACCTGCACTTCTGACACGACTTGTGATATCGATCCTGAATACCAATCTCATCTAGAGTAGCAGGGGATAGACATGCCTACTGAGTGCTAGAGTCCATCATACTTGACTACAGGATAATCTGCCTATAGCATATCTGTTGCATCTCTCTTCGTGCTGTCTGTCTCTACATAATAAAAGGCCGAGGATCAGCCGCTAAGTCCGACTGACCAACTCCGTCTAAATCAACTTTTGTTCCTTCTTTGTTTAACAGTTAATTGTTCTTCATCCACTCTGCCAAAACCCAACAACGACGACAAGTCCGAGAGGCGCTTCTCGCATCCGGCATCATGTCTTCGCGACTCCTCAACATGAAGGTGAAATTCTTCTCCATCTTCCGCCTCTGTCACGGCGACTAACCCTTTTCTCAGTTCATGCAGCGGGCGGCGGCCTCGACTGCATCGTCGACGACTCCCACATCGCCCGCCACTCCCTCGTCAGACCGACCCTCGAAGCGCCAGAGACTGTCCACGGGCAGCGCCGTCGCCAGCAGTCCCGCCACTCCAATCACCGACCCGGACGAGATCAGGCGCCAACAGGCCATCGACAGAGTCGCCGCCGAGGCCGGCGAGACCAAATGGGTCCTCAGCGTGCAGCACGATCAACTACAACACGACTCTTGTTCAGCTACTCCCATGAGGATCGTCACGGCAGGCTACGGCGCCATTGACTCTGCGCCCTCTGCACACTTGGCCAACACTGTACGACACACCAACGACGACGACGACGACGACGACGACGACGACGACGACGAAGAAGAAGACGACACGAGCGACGTCGAACAGACACATCAGGCACGACCAGCACTGCAGGGAAGACGAAGCTTTGGAAAATTCAACAAGGCTCTCGAGCGACAACAGAACCCCGAAATGTCTTCGTCGTCATCAGAAGAGGCAGACTCGGACGATAACTCAGAGCAAGACTCGGAAGACGACGACGACGACGACCCCGTCTCTGCACTCGTCAAACAACAGCGCAAGGAAGCCGCCGACAAAATCAGACAGGAGAGAAAAGCGAAGAAAAAGGCCGACCAGGCCGAACTCGACCGACTGGCGAAAGAGAGACGCAAGAAGGAAGTCAAACTGAACAGATTAAGCGGCGGTGGAATCTCCTCGGGTGGTCAGAACTCTGGCGGCGGAGGCGCACGGAAAAGCGGCGGTCTCGCGGACATGGCCTGTCATAGATGTGGACAGAAGGGGCATTTGATCAAGGACTGTCCTCAGACGAGATCTTCTACGAGGACCGATACAGATCGGCCGTGGAAGAAGCGAAGGTCTGACATCAGTTATGACTGAGAGGAATAAATAAACATAATGATGATGATGAAGATGAAGATACCATTCATCCACGGAGAGATACTTGGACTTGTTTTTGCCGTTTTCGTCATCTATGTGGGAAGAAATATGACATTCCCAGTGACTCTAGCAAGAAACTAAATGCATGTGCAGGCATACATTCACACATTACTCATACATGCATACAACCATTTACCTCGAACCTTGTCAAATCAACAATCGACAACCCGAAGAAACAGGGCCTAGAGCGTTCCTTAATGTAATAAATGCAGTTTAACCGGCCGGAGCTGAGTGCCGACCCTAACAAAGCGGGGGGAGGCCGCCTTCTCCAGCACGACAGACTCGACGTCTTTCAAACATCTATTCATCACTATTCATCACACACGGGCAATCACAACAACAGAAAACACACTGCGAAAAGTAATATAGCTCTCCCAATGATCAGCATCGAGAGAGCAAGTTTCTTATAGAAAGTATAGAAACCGGGGTGGAAGAAGAGATGAGAATTAAAAGGTGACACGAAGAGAAAACATCAACCTCCTTTCCACGCTCCTTTCCTCCTTCCCAAACAAACGCCTTGGGATCAGATCGGGTATAGAAGGAGAAAAGAAAAGTCCCTCCGTAGCGTATCCGTGTCGAAGCAGACCAGCAGTAGTGACGGCAGCATGACACAGTCATGCTCCCGTAACCCCATCCGAAACCCCTTCGACACACACACGACATGGACCAAGCATCGCAGCGCGCCCGCGTCTGTCTAGTAGACACTGCCCTTGCGCTCGACATCGTTGATCAGCTCAGCGTTCAACTTGGCCCCGCCGGTGCCGCTGGTCATGCCGAGCTCTTGAGCAAACGTCCGGTGGGGTTTCCATCCCGCTGAAGTACGGGGGGTCGTCTCCTCCATCATCTTGTCGACTTGCTCTAGTGTGAGACCCTGTGTTGTATATCAGTCAATGCGCTCCTGCAAATCACAAATCAAAACAACGAAAACTCACCTTGGTCTCGGGCACAAGGAAGTAGGCATAGACAAACGCTGCCGTGCAAAGTCCTCCCCAGATGAAAAACACCGAGGATCTCAGGTTGCCCTCATCCTCGGACACCATGTATGGGGTAATGACCGAGATGATGGTGTTCCAGAGCCAATTGGATGCAGTCGAAAGGGCGACACCACGCGAACGGATGGGAAGCGGGAAAATCTCGCCAATCACAATCCATGCGCCAGGTCCCCAAGTCGAGGCAAAGAAGAAGATGAAGATCGCAATAAACGCAATCTGTGCGTTGACAGCAGCCACGTTGTTGGCACGACTTTCAGTCTCGCCGTTGACGATAACATCATGGGTCTTGTTGAAACCGACGGTGACGCCGATGATGGCCACGAGAAACTTTTTACATCAGTCAGCAGATGTCAATACATGTTTGATGGAAAGCGAAAACTGACCTGACAGATAAGCATGCCGAGTGCTCCCCACACAAGGAGTGGGCGACGTCCGACCTTCTCTACACTCCAGAAAGAGATGGGCGTCGAGCACACATTCACAAGCGTGAAAATCAGCGAGATCAAAAAGGTGTTGCTAATGGCACCAGTCGATGCTAAGAATGGCGTCGAATAGTAGAAGATGAAGTTGACTCCGGTCCATTGCTGCATCATCTGGAGCGAAGTACCGAGAATGGTTCTTCTCAAGTTGGACTTTTGGTTCCAGAGACCCCCCTTGAAGCAGTTTGCCCAGCTAGAGAACCAACCGGAGCTTGGGATCAACTGGCGCTCGTACTCCTCGTTGGCAACAATCTCGGCCAGTTCGCTCTCGATATACTCCGACGAGGGATCTTGTCCACGAAGACTAGAGAGTGCAGCACGTGCCTTCTCCACACGACCACGCTTAACAAAGTAACGAGGCGACTCTGGCAGGAACATGAGACCGATGCCAAGGATCAGACCCCATGCGAATTGGATGGCGATTGGGATACGGTATGAACCGGTGTCAGTGCGGTTGCGCACTGCGTAGTTGATGCATGCAGCAAGCAGCAATCCAATGGTGATACAGAATTGGTAGCCAGCAACAAGCGCACCTCTGACCTTACGGGGACAAATCTCCGACATGTAGAGGATAACAATCGCAGATTCAAAACCGACACCGATACCTGCGATCAGACGTCCTGCAACAAGAAGTCCAAGGCCGTGGGACGCAGTCTGGAGGATGACACCGATGATGTAAATTCCGCAGCCAATGACAATGGTGATACGGCGGCCGATCATATCAGAAACGTCACCAGCGATCAGGGCTCCGAAGAAAGTACCAGCAGACAGAATTGAGACGATAAGCGAGTTGTGAGAGCCGGTAAGTGTGTCACGGCTGGGGTCGATGAGATGGATGAAGACTGCAGATCCAGTGACCCCGTTGATGTAACCAGAATCATAACCGAAGAAGATACCTTTGTGTTTGCTCGTCAGCAAGTCTCTAAGGATTATGCTTCTATTAACATACCTCCGAATGATGCGAATGCGCACATCAGGTAGGCTTTCCAGGTGACGGGAGCTTCGATGCGTTCGACATCGCTGGTGGTGTGGAGGATGACGCCGCCATCCTGGACATCCTTGACATCAGTTTCTCCTGCCATGTGGACGGATTAGTAGAAGGATCGTTGACGGCAGGCTTGAGTTGCACTCTTGGCAAGAAACGAAAGATGATGGGTTCGACAAAGAGGAAAAGCCGGGATTTTATGTGTTTTTGCTCGCAAGTGAGAGTGAAGCTGCGCAAATGTATCACATGCACACATTTGCAAACGGCGGCACAATGAATTGGCATTTACCCTCCGCCTGCGTTTTCCGTGTTTACTGGTGGATCTCTGGGCTCAATAATCCTCCCATTTCGGGAAGCATTTGTCCAATCCCACGTGGAGAAGCAGCGACTTTGGCTTTTCAGGGCCGGTTGCGGGGAGACGCTAACATTCCGCTGCACCTCGCTATTTGGCAAATGAACTTTCTGGGGCGCCATGGGGAGACAAACCGGTGGCTTGGCCCATCCGCACAACTTGTAGCTTGACCAAGCCGAATGCGTCTGTTCAAAGACACAGGAGACAGGGATCTTTCCACCAATCGATGCGCTTTACTGACTGTACTCTTGACATCTGCAGCGGCACTGTTCGCCTGTGCGACTTCCGATGCGACAAAATCGCCTTCTTTTGCGCTCGTACAACATACACAAGTCAAGCTGGATCCACACCCTGCCTAAGTCATGCTGGGACTTTTTCAGCTTGCCCAAGAAAACAATCTCCGATTTTCCTTGGTATGCTCCCCAGGCTCGAACCGATCAAACTGCTAGGGCAACAATCACAACCTTATCGAGACCACAAATACCTTAGCCAGCCTCATCATTCCAGAAGGATTGGCGGCTCGTGCCACCTGACTTGCATCACATCATGTACAGTACTACTTTGTATACTACTACGCTACATGCATCAATCCTCTTTGTGAGGGGAAATGCGGAGATGATTGCTACTCCGAGTATACGACCGATTGCACTACTACTGCTGCCTGCCCTTGATTTTGCCCCTTTGACATGTTCGAGGGCCATTTCCAGACATTATATCTACCCGATGTAGTGAATGCGTGTACTTAATCAATGAATTTCAAGAGGCTGTTTCGTCGATCTCCCGTTTCCAAATACCGCAACCTAACGGTCAGGTTCACATCCCCGGAGAAGACCGACTTGGTCACATGGGGTTGTCTGGAGAAAGCATACCGTTGTGCGTGTGGTACAGCTGGAACGACGAGGGATGCTAAGACGGGATTGGACTCGAACCCTAGTGCATCCTGGCTTAAGCCAAGCTGAATCGAGCGTTCTTGACGTACCTTCGCAATAGGGATACAGCCCACTATAGCAGGTATAGGCTTATAGGATCCTCCGTCACCACACTTTGGAAACGACGTATGCCTACTTTCCCATTGCTATTATTTTTGCATCCAAATAAACATCTGAAACGACTTCTTGTTGTCGAGAACAGATAAGTCAAGCGGAAGCATTCAAATCCGTCAGATGCGTACTCGGAAGGAAGAGTGTTCACCTCGATTTCTTGGATAGGTCTTGGATTTTCTTGGCGGGTCGCCTTTCTGCACCCCACCACAAACTGCAAAGCGTCTACTCGGCCCGGCCATACCATAACCAGACGAACAACATTCTCCGAGGCATCTGCCGATCTCTCGTGGTTTCGATACTGTGATTTTCTCGGTGCAGTAATTATGCTCGAATAAGCTGTTTCGCGAATTAAAAGGGTCGAGCTTAACTCGCTTTATGATCTGTGCAAGCTCGCATGACATGACCGCAGCTGGCTGTCCATTGGAAACGGACTGTTGCCATGCCTTGGTATAGACCGTGTTCTCGATAAATGTCTCCAGACATTCGTAAACAAGGATTCCACCAAGCAATATCGAAGCGTCATTACCGTAAGATTACGCCAAAAAATCTCTCAAGAATTTGTGTTCCCCCGATTCTTCCCCTGAAGTTTATGATGTCTGAATCTTTTATTGGCGAGGTTGTCACGCTGTTTCCGATCCTGATCCGGCTTGGTAGTCACTCGGTAGCTATACCATGTGAGCGGCACGCGGGGTCGCATGTCGCTTGGAACCCCATCACCATGGTCAGATCGAGAGCTTGTACAAGACTGTCGACTCGGAGCCTAACGTACCTTAGGTACTCGTGAGTTATGGCTTTCTTGTCCGGAGTGACTTGGCGATGAGTTACTCCGATTCGTCAAAAAAGGAAAGTTTATTAGGGATGATTGAGTTAATTACTTTTGATGTGTTGTTAGTTTGTGTGATAGAAGTGTCAAAGTCGCCAGAGTGACAGGCCCCCATAGCACAGCGGAGACACGAAGCGATAAGTCTCTCAACATTTTACGTCGTCATGAGCGAACAGTAGCGTCAGGAGTCATTATCAACAGAAACAAGGTACCTACTCGTTGACGGTATTCGCAAACCAGAAATTTCATGATGTGGTATACAGAAGTTCCGCGCTGCGAGCGCTGTCTAAGCGTGGCTAAGCAATTGATAGAGACATGTCAAACCCGTCGAGGAATGATAGGACTACAGCTAGACACCGAGGTCGCAGGTGCTGGCGAGTGATGGAGAAGACCCGCCGTCCCACTGCCATGCAGTTGCAGCTTATTCTACGAACCGACCTGCTGTCAACGGCGAGATGCATGCATGCATGAGTCGGCACTCGACTCTCTACGTCCGTGGGTCCCCGCCTTAAGCTCGCTCCACGCTGCATACCTTAGCGAGAGCTCCAAGTGTCTGTTAATCGCCATGTAAGGTGAGTACTTTACTGATTAAATTGTCGGTTGTGATGCGGGGTTCGATCAGGGTCCGCCAGCGCTTATACAGCGCAATCATAAACATCCGTGGTTGTGGCATGCATACATGCCAGACCCTGATAGTCGCAAGCTAGGTAATCTTTCAAATCTATAGCTTGTATATAGAGAGTGGGAGCAGAGCTGCGGAGTCCCTTGCTTCTACATTTGTAGCATAATCCACGATGTGTGTCCAGTTCACGGAGGATCTGCGCAGGATCTAAGGCCCGTCCCTGAATTTACCCCAGCTGAGGTTGATCTCCAGATACTCTGTGGTAGCACACCGTTCGTGCAAAGATCGACGTCGGAAGTATTTTCGATCTATACTATAAATACATGACTTCCAAACAGCAACAACTCGGACTTGTGATCCCAAGATGTCGGAATCCATCTGGAAGCACGAACCTTGCGATTACGTCCAATGAACAGAGCTCCATGGATGGGCCTGAAGGAGTTCTAGCCACCTGAAGGAACGAGTCATGGTGCCTCCTGCCACCAACATGATCTTTCCAACATCAAGGCGGCCACCAGGACGGAGCTTCTCCCGACTCACGTTTCACACTACACGAACCTATAGCTCACCCCACGCTATGGGGCCTCTACTGCACCGGTCATGATGGATACGTCAATGACATGATTCCGAATAACATTAAGCTGCAGCTGAGCATTGCCACGAAAGGTCCAGGAATATGAGGATCTGAGACAACAGCATCCTGGAAAAGTATAATGGATGGTCAGTCAGCGTGTGCTGTCCCGGACGTTACTGCACGTTCGTCGTGCGCGCTGCAATAGCTCTTGAGATATAGCTACCTAGCTACTGCTACGCAGGCAGTCGCTGTGCGGAACGACGCCAGCGTCTATTCGATGGGCTTGGAGGCTCAGCTCCTCAGACTAGGATGGGATTGACCGTGCATCATCTACTTGCCGCGTGATGATATGATGGTCCATCACTAGCGATTCAATTTGGACTAGGTATTGCTGTGCCACGGTCGTTGTCGTTGGATGGCGCCTGTCGATGCGACTTTGGATCGCCAATCGGGAGTCTTGTTGCATTAAGCAATTATGAAAGAATGTCGCCCGCATGCTTGGACCATTAGGCCCTATCGACTTGCTGCCATCTCTATGCTCGTGAGCGTTTGCGATCAACATCGGAGGATTGGACAGGCTCCACAACACCTAATAATTGCCGCCAACTTCATGAACAAGAAAAGTAACATGCTATCAGATTCGGCATCCCCAGCAGCTCGAAGGATTGGAAAGGACGGTGTATCCTACGATAACAGCGTCACTCAATGCTTTCGACACGATGATCATCATACGAATGATTAGATGACTGATCGAGCGCCAAAGGGTATAAATAGGACATGTCCTCGAGTTGTTTCGTTTCATCATCCACATCACAAACCACAAATCAAGCACCTCTCCATCTCTATTGACTTGATCAATAATCTCCCTTTGCCAGTCTATGTTCAAAATGAAGTTCATTACCCTACTTCCCGCCATCATTGGTCTGCTCGTTGCTTCCGGAGAAGCAACCCACAAGCTGGGCAGCAGCTGTAGTGGCAAGGATATTGGCACTTATGGATGCTCTGACGATGAATGCACCGTGGTATGTCTCGCCACTCCCCAGGCTCCGGAAGAGTCTTTTGGAAGCGCGGCTATGTTTGAGCACTGCTGATAGGCTTTAGATCAAGTGTAGCACCTCGGGCAACGGCAATTACTACTGGGAGCTTGCTGAGTCCTGTATCAGCATGAAGTGCGAGAACGGAGCTTGCAACGCTGCATATCCCAAGGACTCCTGTACGGCCTGAATGACTTGCCAGAAGTTCTGAGATGAATGATGAAGTATTGTTGAGAATCTAGGGGATCGTCTAGAGACAGAGGACGCATCATCGACCGGTCGTATCACATTCGTTACATGAACTCTGTACGTCGAGGTATCAACTACCTATTTCTAGCCTTTGCACATGTCTGCAAGGTCATCTTCCTGCCAGACTTTATTGTTACATTGTTTTGGCCATGTGACATCGATGTCTTCGTAAAGATTATTGATTGCGTATACCCGTCCATCCGATTGCCGCGATGCTTTGACTTAGTATCATAAAACACAATACTATTCGACAATAATCTTCGCAGGAAGTGACATTGACTACAGAATTGAAACTAGGATGTGCTCCAGTTCTAAGCATCACGGTAAAAGCAGCATTCGTAGTGTTCAAAATCAGCTACTACTCTGAGTCGGACATTAGAAAAGCCCGAGGACTCTCGGGAAGTTCAAAAGTCCGAGCGGCCCCGACCCACAACAATTATCTCTTTGACATATCCCCCTTCGACACTTAAATATGTCTGTCAAGAAGTATTTTCGTGGGAGTTCGTAAAGGCGAGTGTCATCTCATGTAAGCATGATGATTGTGCCTTGAGACATCATCGCGGCCGACATGTCTACTTCGCACGGAAGTAATCCACCAGCAGAGAAACCACGACGGGTGCTTGCGTGTGTACAATGTCAACAACGGAAGATAAAGTGCGATCGCAATTTTCCATGCAGCAATTGTATCAAATATCGAGTGCAATGCACCCCCGCCGCCTCGTTAGGGCCCCGCCAGAGGCGTCGCAGACTACCAGAAAGGGAACTACTGGATCGCCTTCGCTACTACGAAAGTCTGCTGCAACAAAATCACATCAAGTTTGAGCCTAGCCTCGAACACAATACATCGCCACAAATACCTTCCCACGATGGTTACAGCAAGATTCATACTCCAGGTAGTGACGTTCGTGGGCTGGCTGTAGACTCAGAACGTTTGCATCCTGAGCGTGAAGATGAAGACAAGGTCAAGTACGCTATTGCCAGTACATTGATTTTGCAGTTCCATTTGATTGATTGACTCCGTATAGAGAGTACTGGCACGTCATGAAGGGAAAGGTGGGCTTGGTCCTTTCCGCATGTCGATATCGCGCTGACGAATTTGCTAAAGTTCCCGGACTTCGACGGAAATATTGATGATACTTCACCAGAAGTTGTCCATGACGCGGTAAGGAAGACTTGGGATCGTTCATACCAAGACAAGGACTGGCTTTTATTTGGTCAACATGATGAGACCATTGACGTCTCGACTATGCATCCAGAACAAATCCAAATCCTCAAGCTCTGGCAGATCTACATTGACAATGTTAATCCTTTGTTGAAGGTCACGCATACTCCTACTTTACAAAGTCGTATCATAGATGCCGCCAGCGATCTGAAAAGTACAAGATCTCCACTGGTGGCGTTGCTGTTCAGTATATATTGCGTGGCCGTCATGAGCCTCAACGAAGAAGACTGTCTCGACATGTTTAGCGCATCGAAAGCACAGATCGCGAAAAAGTATCGCCTAGGATGCCAGCAGGCATTGATGAAAAGTAATTTCCTCAGATCTAACGACCGTGAATGTCTGGTCGCGTTTTACCTGTATCTCGTGAGTTTCTCGTTCGCCGACCGACAGCATCTTTCGCTGACCGAACCAGATCTCGCTACAAAGTTGTGTAGATCCAGCTTCCCTTTCCGCCATGCTCAGCCCTGCCCTTCGGATTGCGCAACGTATGGGACTCCACAGCGAATCAGCAAATTCCAAGTGCTCACCCTTTGAAGCTGAAATGCGACGAAGACTTTGGTGGTCAATTGTGGTGTTCGACGCTCGCAATTGCGAAATGGCTAACGTCAAGTCAATGATGCTTGTACCGACTTGGAACTGCAAGATACCTCTCAACGTCAACGATTTCGATCTTCAACCCGGCATGAGGGACTTGCCCATGGCGCAAGACCACTCGACAGAGGCTTTATTTGTTGTCACGCGAAGTAAGATTTGCGACTGGATCCGATACAGCGCTTTCCATCTTGATTTTGTCAATCCCATTTTGAAGGTGTACGTGAAGGACACCCAAAGCAGCAGCGAATCAGAGGTACATGACTCAATAGAAGAGGTCATCGAGTCCAGATACTTCCAGTCCTGTAGCACCGAAAGTCCACTCCAAGCCGTTTCCATCTGGATGTCGCGAGGTCAACTTGCGAAAGCCCGTCTCCTCGAGACTTATACAAAGTCTTCAACGTCATGGGCTCTGCAGCCGGAATTGCAACGTGATATGGGAATGTCTTACGCACTCAAGACGGTCGAATGCGATACGAACCTCATGAGCTGCCGATTGACGATGGGATATCGATGGTTCACCCGATACCATTTTCCATTTCCTGGCTACCTCCACATCATTCAGGAACTCAAGGCACGGCCTGCGGGTGTCAATGCCCAAAGATGTTGGGACACCATAAGCGACAATTACGAGACGCGTTGCTCGACTTATGGACAGGATGATGGCCCATTTTTTGAAATCTTCGTCAAACTTATCCTTCAAGCCTGGGCAGCATGTGAAGCACTTGACAGTCAGAAAACGACACCAGTGCAGATCCCGCGGATCGTAGTGGCCATCAAAGAGAAATTGGCGTTGTCCTCGCATATTCAACAAGGAGTCGGCCTCAGAGAACCCAAGGTCGGGATCAGTCAGAGCGTTGGAGACATGTTATCATCCATGCCAGGCGCTATTGGTAGTAATGGCCATCTTCACGACATGCAAGGAAGACTTTTCGAAGGATCAGGAATAAACGGTCTTGACTACATGAGCTGGAACATAATGGACTGGTCTTCGATTTACACCTCTGATTATTGATGCTTTCTTTGCCTGTATATGAGCATCAGTATCCTTCGATGAGGCTGGACAGTCTGATTGCGATACTCCGATGACATCAAGCTATAAATTTATCTGCTGTCTACAAGATTCATAGTGTCCTCCAACGATACAACTCTCGAGTCGCCGGAGAAGGCGTTCTGTCACATCAATAAGAAGATGCTGCGTGCAGATGGAAGTAAAGCACAGCAGCTTTCCATCCACGAAAGAGGCGGACGCCAGCTCGTTCGAAATAAGAAAAACTCCCCCAGAGATATCTGGACCGACAACTGGGCCGTGATTATGAATCTCAGCACAAGACGAAAGTGATGAATTGTATAGACGAGCTTCAGAGGTATAAGTGAAAACTCCCTCGACCAATAATAAGCATCTCACTTCTTAATTGGTCAGGTTGTCGATTGTACAAATGATACTACATGTTGAGAGTAATCGCTTGAACCGTTATAACTTTACCTCCCTGAGTATTTGACCTCCAGAGTGCGGAGGACAGGATACAGCACGAGGGTGATTACCAAGACAAAATAGTCGCCGACGTCACCACCATAGGCGCCGATCAGCTTTGCACAAGGTCCTGCATACTGGAGCGAAATCATCAGCAAAATTTAAACGTGGCGATACACACACCCAACATGTGACTTACCCATGTCTGATTCATGCCAATGAAGGAACAACCGAAGCTGACGACAAGTGTCCCCAGGCCTGCAAAACCCAACGGCAATTTCTTTGGGTCCTGCCAGCCATCGAGATCATAGCCGCCAATCTTGGGTCGAATATAAAAATGCTCGATGGCCAGTATGGAGCCGAAAGAGATGGTCCAGTATCCCAGAAGAGCCAGGAAGTTGTTCAATATCTCTTCCAAGACGTAACGACCACCCCATGCGGCACCTAGTGTGATGGCGGCAAGGAGCAAGTTCCAGAAGAATCTTGGGACAGCCATCCAGTATTTGCCCCAGATTTGGATGGATAGGGAGCTGGAATAGAAAATGCCCACCAAGTTGGCCACTAGCAATGTTGCGTTAGCTGAGCGGAACGCAGACACATGATTACCATGAGATACTCACGAAAAGACAAAGCATAGCATACTCCAGCAAACTTAGCCCAACCAGAAGGTCGCATAGTTGCAATCATTAGTGCGCCTATACCACCCTCGTTGTACACATTCGACATCGCTTCATTGGACATAATAATGCCGCCGTAGAATACACCAAGAAGGCCAACGACGATACTTGGAACCATCAGACCGATCCACGTCAATCCGAATACTAGCCGTTTGTCGATTTTTGTCGGATAGTGAACATAGTAGTCCCCTGCCATCGAACACCATGCGGCGCATGTGCCAAACATCGTGGCAAAGAACGACAGAGCCGCACCGCTGTTATCAATGCCGGTGACCATAGAGAGATTGGGAGTTGGCGTGAAGTATCGAGCCGACTGGCCCCATTCAACGCAGAGCAGGACAAGGATCCATATCCATGCCACTGATTCCCAATGGTGGATGACAGCGAATCCGAAGAGAGATATGATGAAGCCCAGGACTGCGACGATGATGATTCCTGCAGCGATCGGAACCGTATCTTCGCTGACAGCAGAAATCAATTGACCGGCGATGATGCAATTGACTATAGCAAATCCGATGTTGGTGATGATGTTCAAAAGTCCGCAGACTTTGGCACCCCAGATGCCGAATGCGAAACGACTGACTGCGATCTGGCGAAGGCCCGTGTGAGGACTCAGGATAGCTGTGAATGAGGGGATTATCGAGCCGAGGGCAGCGGCGAAAACCATGATAATGGAAGCGTCCTTGACGGAGAGACCAAAGATGGGGCCTAGTGTCCCGATACTGAGTAGAGTTGGGCTGAAGAGCATGGAGAACCATAGAAACATTATCTAGCGGGGCAATGTCAATTGAATTGATGTTTCGGTTGAT
This sequence comes from Neodothiora populina, assembly GCF_041146345.1. Lineage (NCBI taxonomy): Eukaryota > Fungi > Ascomycota > Dothideomycetes > Dothideales > Dothioraceae > Neodothiora > Neodothiora populina. The sequence goes on from NW_027191413.1 coordinate 3,008,729, forward strand.
CTCGGATCCAACTTACATTCCAGAGTCTGGGTGGTTTGCGTTGATCTTCAGGCACTCGTTGGATAGCATCTCGCTCGACCCCCATTTTCCTATCCATCCATGCCTCAAGGGCTCGTCCCTTACTCAGTGTCCGGCTGAAGACATTCCTGTTATGTTCATCCACGGTACCGATCTCCAAGGAAGTGTATTCTGAGCTTGAAGCAAAGGGAGGTTCATGTTCGATGACCACAGGCTGTTTCTGGTTATCCACACCCAGATTCAATGCCTTCAGTTGAGCAGACATCCTGTCGATATACGAATATGGCAAGTCGAGTGGAGCAACGAGAGATCATATGTATAATTTGTTGGATGTTGGCAGTCTTGATCCAGCTACATGCATGTCCTATATGACATATATGTCTACTGTCTGTCTTATCATACTTCTAGAGAGGGACATACGTACCCTCCAATCTGTGAATCCAATTAGTCCCAGACAGCCCTGATGATAAGAGACCAGAGACACAGCCTTGCAGGAAGAGATAGCGATAGCGCACATCGCCGACGAATTGTTACAAATACAATATCGCTCACGAATATGATGGCTGGACCTCAATGTATGGTCGAGGAGACCGTTGGCAAGCGAGTTTATCTGCGGGACAATTGCCTGATTCGGTTAGCGCGTCCACCACCTCGCCAGCGCTCACTATCTCCCGGGCGCATCAATTACTAAATGCAAAAGGACATGTGATGATTTGGAAGAAGTGATCAATCATGCAGCAGCTGCTCGGGATGTCGGATATATAGAGCTGGAAGACAAGACGCAACCATTCCTGTTCTTCTCTGTCCACACATATTCTTGAGCCCACTCAACCATCCTTTCTGATACTCATTACATCGTGAATCGTGACAATGTCTACCACGCAAGACAACACTCTCAAAACCAAGTTCGGTACCATCCAGATATCTCAGGATGAGGGAGCTGGCGACTTTGATACTATTCCGATCATCGATTTGACGCGAATGAGAAGCGCCGATATTGAGGACCGCAAAGCTCTTGCTCTGGAAATTCGTGATGTCTGTATCAACGTCGGTTTCTTTTACATAAAGGTATATATACCTCATGCTTACCGAAACATGTGAATGTTGCTGATGAGAATAGAATCACGGTGTCGATTCTGAGCTGATCAAGGAAATTCACGCCACAGCGAAAGAGTATTTCGCACTGCCCTTGGAGAAGAAAAAAGCAAATGCGAGGGCGAATTCATCGGTACGGAGGCATCGCTCTGGATCTCCTGTAGTCACTGCCTCTGCTGATAGTAAATAGGTGTTTCGAGGATACACACCTGTATTCGAAGAGTTCTCACAGCTTGATCATTCTGTTGGAAGTCTCTGCGAGAGCTTCGATATTGGCTACGAGTTGGCTGGCGATCCATTAGCCAAGCCTGGAGACACTCTTTCCATGGCCCAATCAGATATGTATGGAGAGAATGTGTGGCCAGACTCAGAGGTCATTCCGACCTTCAAATCGTCATACCTTCGGTACTTCAGAGCAATGCTCACTTTAAGTCGTGACTTGCTGCAGATCTTCGCATTGGCTCTTGACTTACCAGAGAGCTTCTTCGACAGTGTTACGACACGACCCGGCTGCATGTCTAGGATTATTCACTATCCGCCCCAGCCCATTCCAGATGGCAATCACCCCGGGATTGCTCCACACACTGTCAGTACTCGTTGAGACCATTGAACCTGCTCGGATCACTAAAGATCTTCTAGGACTTTGAGTGCTTTACCATCTTGTGCCAGGACGACGTCCGTGCTTTGCAAGTGTTGAATCAGAGCAACAGATGGGTCACCGCAGAACCGATTCCAGACCATTTCGTGGTCAACATTGGCGACTTCATGAGGTTCTGGTAGGTTCCTCGAAGAACGTGAACGACGATTGTCATTTCGATCGTGCACGACTCGACAAGCTGACATTTCGTCTCCAGGACCAACGGTCTATTCCGCTCGACAATGCACAAGGCCACCAATCTGACCGGACGCGATAGATACTCTGTCCCATTTTTCTTCGGAGTGAATTTCGATGCCATGATATCCGTGCTAGATCATGGCGCGACGCAAAAGTCCGACGCAGGTGTTAAACCACAGTCGATTATGGCGGGTGATGTAAGATTGGCATACAACACTGTCTCGATTTATGGTGATACCTAACGGGACATACAGTACATTCGTCGTCAACTCGAGGCTATCTACGAGAAACCTCTCGAAGTTCCTCAGTCCACCGGTGCAATCATGCAGATCCCAGTGTAGAGGTCAGTGAACGGGCTAAACGAGAGTTGGAGAATGACAGTCAGAGAGACGTAACCAGAGCAAGTAGCGAAGGACGTGAGTCATCATAGCTTCTGGTAGATATGACAATATTGCAAAAGATATTGGTACTTGAACAATACCACGTTTTCAGTGTGTATAAAGATGATTATCAAGCAGCTGAATCTACGTGATCAGGCCGTGATATGAGTGTACAAGAGGGGAAGCATTATCGACCTAGTGAATCCTCTGGAGTCAGACCATATCGATTTCTAGACGAGTGAAGAAGCCTTTGTCAGCGACGACAGTCAGTGTGGTGAATGAGGTACTATGTCCAGTCTGAGTGCAGCGACATGGCACCTTACCAGCTTTATCGTGCAGCGAGTGTCTCATCCGAAAGGCAGATCCTGGGGCGAGTCCGACGCGGCAGAATTACCGTTCTGGGACAAAAGTGGGCTGCACACCTCAGGCTTCCGTCCTGTAACCGAACACCCGAGACACCTTCTCGGAGCCGTTTTGTGGGTGTAAATTGCGCGGGGTACGATGGACGCTTTCTTGATTAGACTCCATACCTACCGTATAGCACACTTCTACAGAGCGGCTCCGCACGTTGTCATCACGTAGGATCGAGCTAGTCACGTCTTACAATCCTAGGCAAGAAAATCACTACGGCTCTAGGTTGAAGCAAGGACGCTACGAGGAGGATGATTTGACGCCAGTCGAACCGTCACAAAGCGGACAGGGTCCCCCACCATAAATAAACCCTTCCATTGTGATTATGTATTGTAGGTACAGCAGCCTCGACATCGTGTAATTGGCCTGATTGTTACGATTGATGCTCTGAAAGCACATCCGCTGAAAGACGCATGGCATAGTGCAGAGGACGTCGGCCTCGGAGATCTGACCCATGGTTACGATGCTTCCATGACTGCAAGTTCCTGGGCCGCCTTGCACATGAGTTTGACTGCTTTCCATACATCTGTAGCCCTTCCCTCACATTCGACGGCGTGGTGCAACGCAACCTTCACCACAACATTCACTCACCCGTACCGAAAGCAGAACAAATATACTATGGAAGCCCGCAAAAGTACATCGCTTGCCTTAAGTCGTTGAGACCCTCGCCCCGCTCTTTCGACCGTGCAGAACACGCTCTACCCAGCACCGAGTGAAGCCTTCATTCCCATCAACTTCTCCTTCTTCATGAAGGGGGCAATGACCAACGAGACCAGGCCGGCAGCTAGGCTTAGCGCCCAGACTCTCCCGATTGCAGACGTGACCGCGGAAATCGCCTCATGCCTCAACTCGGGGGACAAAGAATCAAAAACGGCGCTCTGTGTTCCGGAGATAGCGTCGCGCAGCTGTGCAGAGGTGAATCCTTTGCCAGCCAGAACTGTGCTTAGGCCACGGAAGGCGTATGTCTGGAAGACCTGTCCAGAGATGACCAGAGAAATCAGCGTAGCTCCGAGTTGAGCGGTGTTCTGGAACGAGACGACGTTCGGCACATCCTCAGGGTGACCCTCCAAGCCGCGCTTCACCGTGGCGACTGCATAGCCAGTTTGGATTGTCAGGCCTGCGCCGACAGCAATTAAGACCGTGTAACCATAAATGTTGGCAGGCGGGGTTGTCGAGTCGACAGTGATCATCAGAGCGCCTCCCGGAATCATGAATATCCCCGTAACGAGATACATGATCCAGTAGTAGCCTACACGGGGCAGAATGATACCTGAGAACATGTTTACTGCTATCAGGACCAGAATGAAGGGCAGCAGTCTGACGGCGGCCATGATGGCAGTATCACCATGCGTGAATTGGAAGTATATCGGGATGTAATATGCAGGAACGAAAAGATTGGTCGTCGCCGCAGCCGTGCCAATATACAGCACAAGTTGCGAACGGGACTTGATAAGATGCCCTGGAAAGATTTTGCTTGTCTTGGTGGTAAGGAACGAGTAGTACTGCTGGAGAGCGAAGGCAACAAGAGTGACTCCGAACACTATCCACGTGGCGATTGTTCCCCCGTCGTCCCAGGGCCACATAACGCCTGCGAACGTCAAGACAAGGGTAAAAGCAACAATAAAGCCTACCCATAAGAGTCCACCCAATGCGTCGATGCTTCGGAATTTTTGAATGGCCGGTATTTCTGGTTGTTGTGTTACGGAGGGTAGAAAAAGTAGGTAGACAGGCGCGCAGACTGCTGCAACAACACTGTACCACATAGACTCGTAAGTTAAGGACTTGATCGCGGAACGGCCCACCGTTGGCAAGGACAGACTTACAGATTGATATAGAAGGACCATCTCCATGTTGCCGAGCTTGTCGAAAAGGAGCCACCTACTTTTGTTATCATCGTAAGTTCGAATCATTGTAAGGTGTTCCATAGCTTACCTATGACGGGACCGAGGATGCTCCCAAGGCCCCAGATGAAATCAATTCCTGCAATGTAGAGACCCCGCTCTTTATTTGTCGTACAGACAGAAATAATTGAGGTTCCTGTATCGTATTGTGGTCAGCTGATGAGGATGGCTTGACGAGCTCATCTGGAAACACAAACCCTAGCTGCGCTTCAATCAGTGCCTGTCGACATCATACGAATTGATCATCGCTTGACTTACATAGATACCAGAGCCACCCATACCAGCAATCACACGGCCCACAATCAGGGCGTTCATGGTGGGCGCCGCGCCGCACAGCGCGGACGCCGCTTCAAATACCACGATCGACCCGATGTAGAGCCACTTCATATCAGAGTTGTTGTAGGCAGTACCCCTGGATGTCATCAACTCATATAACCACAACATATGTCTCGAAACATTTACTTACAAGATCAGTGTCATGGAAACGGGACCTAGTGGAAATCCCGTTCCGATCCAAGTGAGCTGCGAGACATCGCCAAAAGTCTCGACCACCGCGCCCTGAATATCTGCGGCTATCGTGGTATCAAGACCGTAGAGGCAAGAGCTCAAGTATAGCGAGACACAGACCAGCGCCCATTTGTAACCATGTACTGAACGTGCTGGGGGTTCTGTGGCTAGCTCGTCAGGTTGAGGACTAGCAGTACTTGGAGTGACTTTTTCCTCTTCAATGCTAGTCATATCAAATGGAGAGGTAGAATGAAAGCGGTTTGCAGGGAGCAAAATTATATCTTAGTACGAGATCGGTATGTTACAAGAGGTAGTGGTAGTTGAGTAGGATATGCGCATCGCAATATTTATATGGAGTACTACCTCCAAAATCTGGATTGATCATCCTTAATTCGCTACTGCTATGTCAGGTCGTGTCGATTGATAACGCAATCCCATTTCTCTCTCCGACCCATACCATCATGTATAATAGGCCGAGCGTGGAATTGCGTACTTTAGGGGAAATAGGCCGCTAGTGTCGAAAATAGGCCGAGCGTGGGGATCACCGCGACAGAACAGCGCACTTCAACACATCAATCAGATCTGAGAATGACGATCAGACCTCGAGTCCTCACCGATGGCACAACCACGAAAGTACCGAGCAGGATGTTGACTAGTCGTTCTGCACGACACAATCGAAGTCATGGTGAAGTTGCGCACTTTACGACTGTGCGTGAATCAACTTTGCAGAAAGTACAACAATCACTCCTGACACCCGAGCACTAATATAAAGCTCGAAGATTGATCTAATGCTATACTTGATGATCTGAAGTTGAGATTGGAGACCGAAAAAGGCTCTGCCATGCTTGACAATGTTTCCTATTGTTGTCTACCTGACGAGACGGCATGCACGACAGATCGGAGTCGGAAATACCTTATCGTAGCCGTAACCCTGATGAGTGACGAATTTATGCATATTACTCGACGCTATTGAGCTGCATGATCGATACATCGTCCATCCTACGGACGTGTCAATTATCAGTGTCAATTACGGGTAGGCAAAGCCACGTTAATAGAGATTATCCGGCCGAGGTCCACTGCTGTATCATCTGCAGAGGTGCGGGTGCTCTCTGACAGCATTTGTGAAGAACTGCTCGAGTCCATTCGCTCTTATGGTCGCTTGTCCCCCCACATCCAGTAAGCTCGGTAGCAGGTTTCCAATCTGCGTGAGAGCGACTCTAGACTGAACAAGGTTGAATTCGCATCGCTTGTACAGCAACAAACAGTCAGTCGTATGATCGATGTCTAAAACAACGCTGTACTGGCACAACAAGTCGAACGCCTCGAAGATCTTGAATATAGCAGCCAGAGAGACAAGCCCGGATTCTGTAAGCCCTGCCACGGTTACGGAGGTGGATGTACGGGTTGCCAGCGGTGTCCCGGAATGGGCCTTTGGGTACATGCCAGGCTCATGTGTATGCCCAACTGAACCTTGGCTCGTAGGCTTGGCCAGGCGACTGAAGATAGTTGATATCTTGATGCACGTGCAGTCTATCAGTTTGAGCAGTTCTTGAAGTGCATGATTATCCATAGAGATATCGGGCTGAACAAAGCCCTGTTTATGTTGCTCAAGACAGTTAGACATGCGCTCGACCTGCTCGTTGAGCTTGGTGGTCAGTTCGAGAACCGCACCCAAGCTTGCTTTATCTGCCATACAAGTCTCGGAGGATGATTCATGGTTGCTAGCATGGCTGATTGCTATCGTACCGGGAGGTTCATCACTGTCGTGAGGCGAAGCTGGACGCGATGGTACACAAATGTAGGGCCCAGATACACCATCGTTTACTACAGAGCCTCTGCTCAGAACATTCGAGTCCAAGATCGTGTCTCCGGCACCGCTGTCTGTTACACCCATAGGTGCGTGTAGCTGGCTGAAGTCTATTATCCCGGGATCACCCCAGTTGAGGTCAAAGAGGTTGGTGGCAGGACCCAGGTTTGCATTATCATTATCGATGTCATTCATGCAAAGGCGAGGGGACCATACGCTTGGCGGAGTCGTTCTGGGTGATGGTCTAGACAGTCGAGTACGCTTATTGTGAGAGTTGTCTGCAGTATCGTTGTCTGCTCTAGGTCGGCCACTCCGAATACGAGGCAGGAAGAAGCATTGCCGATTGGCAGCAACGCACGACACACATGGTCCACCTTCGGGGGACAGCTCACAACGAACCTTGCGGGAGTGGCAAGCTTCACAAGCACCGCGGACGATGGGAAGTTGTTTTCGAGGTCCGGATGCCAGCAAGCGAACAATAAAGTAGCATCAGATGGTACGGTTGAGCTACCTCCGGTGGAAGGGAGAATGAGTAATGGGGCGGTGCTACACTAGTTTACGGGAGCAAATGATAAGCATGATCGCACTGGTTTTTCTCCCACTTGCAAGCGCTCTCAAGTCGATAGCGATAGTTGAGTGGATGCTCCAGGGGCGGGGTGGCACTATAAGGTATCTTAACCATGGGTCTGAAGGCTTAAAGAACAAGCTTATCTCCGCTGGAGCATCTGCCAAGCCAAGCCTTGGTACCTAACCTCTATCCTACTCCATCGATTTACGAAACGTCGGTACACAACTATTGTTGCTTGTATTAGGCATGTCAGGCAGATTGAGCCAGCTAAACGCCCTGAGCTTAATACTCGACTGCGATAAGGTAAGGTTGGCCTGTTCCCGGAAGCATGGTGTACCGTACGTTTACGCTACACCTCGAGCCGAGCTGCTCGTTAGCGCGTGTGCGCAAGCTTACCCACTCACCGACATGCCGAGCCGGGGCGGTTTTTGATCCTACTTCAGGTTTGTCACAAAGGTAGGCATTGAAACATCTTGATAGCCGTGCACTTGTATATCGAGAGAGTATAGGGGGAAGATCTAACGCCACTCGGCATCTTGGCTGGCAGACCACGGTATCGCCAAAGCGTATAAGAGCTATCGGAGAATCTAGTGCTTTTCAAGCTCATAGGTGACATTGAACCAGCCCTTGGCTTTGCACATGTACCACATATCATATAGCTCCGAGATTTGATCAAATGGGGATGGAATGCGTCAATTCCTCTTGAGCTACAATGGTGTTAGTGGAAACGACAGTAAAGCAACGGGGAGGATTGAAAGACAATACCCTGTGTTACCCACTGCTTCCAAACAGCGGTTGGTCTCAAATCCCTATATGCCCAGACCGACTCCAAGGTAGCTGTAAGTCTGTTCTCCCGTTTGTACCAATAGCCTGGCAGGGAATTGAGTCGACGAACAATCGACTCTCGAGCGCTTGCATCCACTGCTTCACAGCCTGCTATGAACAATGGAAAAACGATGGCTAGAGAGGCCCGGGAGTCTTGACCTATCTGTTCGATTTCCTCGTAGACTCTTTTGACTTGGCGACGAACGAATGGTGCTGTCCATGGTAAGTCTCTGAGGCGGGTATAGAAAAGTAGCACCACAGCAGAATAGCTAGCCTCGTTCAAACGACGGAGATCAAGATTTTCATTTGATCCAGTCGCCAAGGAGCACAGATCTGCCTCCCGGCATGTGAGTAGACTTTCTTCCAGTCGATTGACTTCTTCGCTAAAACTGGGATCTGTAGCTAGATCGCGTGATTCTTGTAAATGCACTGTTTGTCTTTGACGTAGTAGTCTAGACAACTTCAACAGGGGATTGATGAGGCGTTTCGAAAAGCCGTATAAGGGATGGACCGTCCAGTCTTTACAGACCAGAGCAGTCCTGGAGCTCAATTCGGAATCGTCAAACTCTATCGCGAGATGTATCGTTTCCCCTGATAATGAGATGTCGTTCCTCAAAGAACACTGAGTACATATCTCTGCCCATCGGAGTAAGTGCATGGCAATCGAGAAGCGGTCATTATCGGCATGAGACCTGGGTCCGCTTTCCATCAAACACGCAGCAGCACTCCGCGCCAGCTGCAGCATGTCGACGTAGGTCTCCGAATCAAATAGGAAGAGGAACACGGCCGTCACCGTTGCTGTCAAGGACCATTGCGAGTCGGCCGATGTTGGGCCTCTCAGCTTGGTCAAAGCTTGCGACGCCTCAAAAGCAAGATTTGAGGCTGTTCGTCGTATGGTCTCGTCCCCTACCAAGGCCGAGTACTGGAAACCCGACAATGCCAAGGCAGCCGATCTGAAGGCTCTGCTGGTGATGGCCATGGCTGGGAGGGCAACGCTGTATGGGTCTTGATAGCAGAAATCGCTGGTGGAACTATCAACGTCCCAGCATAAGAACATACTCGTAGTACGATGTACAAAGTGTGACCACAGAAATCTTCTTTCGCGAGATACAGCCAGATCATCGGGTAAGGACTGGAGACTTTGCGGTATGGTCGAGTGATCGGGAAGCCTGACTGACTGAGCGCCTGTCCTCGGTGTTGGAAGACTATTTTCACTCAACCCAGTTTGTTGAGTGAAAATCTCACCCTGGTAAAGAGCGCCACGCTTGACCTGGTGTTCTGTCGATGCAGTGTCATTGTGTACTATTTCGAGTGGGCTTTTATAGCCTGCACAACTCGGATGTCCTTGAAGAGCTCTGGGTGGTGTTGCTATGTCCTTTATCAGTGGATGCGCTGATGTTGCTGGCTATACGCTATCAACGTGTCCGATGTCTCGTGCTTCATCTGTGATACGCATGACACTTTCTGGATAGTCGAGCGGCAGTGAAGTACATAGACGAGCACAGTATCGTCCAGGGTGACTGTTAACAGCAACGCAGGGATAACGGATCATTAAGGTACCTATGCGACGTCGTTTACTCGACCTTTCTAGTGATAACGCTGATGGACCATGGGCAATGCTCCACTCCTTAAAAGTTGAAAGCTGGCAGACGTAACCTGACTTTTGGCATTGTGAACATTGTGGTTTGGCCTGGTCGCACTGGCAAGCGGAGATAAGTCTGGGAATGTAGGCGGCCTGGAGCTAAAGACTACTTACTTTCCGTTTCCGCCTCTTGCACTCGAGGCATGCCCCCTCATTACGCATGACTTAGATCAACAGCCAGACTATTGTTCCAGTCTGTCAAGCAAACTGCTGTTATAATGGGTCATGCTCAAGGCGACAGGGATTCGATGGCTGAGGCAGCTTCCGGATCGCGCACGTCTCTTTATCTTTTCCTTATCGAGAACAACCAACCTGCGGGGTCAAGCTTACCTCCGGCTCGCTTGCGGTCGAAAACATGCCTGATAATTATCTCACCTTGTGTACATTAGGTCCTGTCTCCTTCTTACTTGTACAGTGGGTAAGGTAATGGAGCCATGGCTCTAGTGGTAAGAAGACCTGCTTGTAGTGAATGAGCGAGCTTGAACTCTACGCCAAGTTGACCATGTGCAGGCGTGGGCCCACCAGACAAGAGCCGTACGTCCAAGAAAAATCGGCCATACCCCAATACTCCGATGACCTTGACCGAAACCCACTCTGATCCAGAGCATTAGCCTCAAGCACTCGTGATCCGCGACTAGTGAAATGAAACAATATCAAAGCACTCAAAGACGGCCCTTCACCTGCCCTGTCACCCTTGCCGTCTCCTCATGCAGCGATTCACGATCCAATGGCGCCTGCGATGGTTGCCCATACGCGCATAGACAATTGCCTGATCAGGTGCACTTCGATTAGATGTTACTCATAACACTATACATATAGTATCATCCAGACCGCGGTCGGGACTAGTAGCCGCATTCCTGCAGTCCCGATACACTAGATATGCAACACATTCATCTTGCATTCGAGCGAGAGAAAGTCGCAATCTACTCTACGCACGTCACCAAAGCCTATTCGTTCGATTCGTACGATTTGTTCGAAGCATGTGGGTGCGACGTCCTTGGCTGGTGTTTACCAAGCCACTCGGCATTCACGCTCATGACGCATGGCGGACACAAGTCTGAGCCAAGATCGGCAAATGAAGGCGATTGCGTCCATCAGGCTACAAACTCGTGTTAGAAAGGCCATCAAGGTTACGAGCCGCACATGAGCGAACCGCTTCGCTGATCTGTGCCAGCACATGTGTTGATATATAGTTGGTGTTGGTCGCTTAAAAAAATGAGGTATTTGTTCAGATTGTCGCATTCTCGCCAGCCATGGTCAACATCACTGCCGTAGACTTGCTTCGCTTCGCAAGCAGCATACCTTATGTCACTGAAATTACATCGATTCCGACGGAAGCACCAGATGCAGTCCATTTCATATCCTATAATGAAACATTCGTGACCGACATTCTTGGTCCGACTGTTTCCCAGAAGTTGATTGCTGAGACAAGTTGGGAGGCCTTCCACGAGGCAGGTGTATACAACGCCGCAACAAATTCGCTATACATCACGTCGAACTGGGCAAAGGACTTCTCCAACCCGATCAACGTAACTGTTCTTAGCTTGGACGACTATTCCCTCACGTCACTGCGATATCCGAACGTGGCCAATGCCAATGGTGCCTTTTCCTACTATCCCCCTGGTACGCCCCGGAATAGCTCTGCCGGACAAGAGATAGTCTTCTGTGATGAAGGAAACTTAGAGGATCCCTCTCAGCTCACGGTCGTCAATCCGGCTACCAATGCCACCCGTGTGATCCTCAACAGCTACATGGGCAAGAACTTCTCCTCTATCAACGACATCATCCAGCACCCTGTTACTGGAGACCTTTGGTTCACTGATGCCCGCTACGGGTACTGGCAATTCTTCCGACCCGAGCCTGTGATACGACCCCAAGTCTATCGTTTCGAGCCTGCAAGCGGAGTCTTGCAGGCCGTTGCAGACGACTTCATTGCACCCAACGGCATCGAGTTCAGTCCAGACCTCAAGCACATCTATGTTACTGATACGGGAACAATAATGTTTTCGAACGAAAGTGCCATCCCCACAAACCCAGCATCAATCTACAAGTACGACATCTCCGCAGACGGTAAAGGTCTCGAGAACAGGAAGCTTTTCGCGTATGCCAGCGGCGCTGCACCCGACGGTGTCCATGCTGATACGCAAGGCAACATCTACTCTTCCTGCACCGACGGCGTCAACGTGTGGAACAAGGAGGGTGTTTTGCTTGGCAAATTCGCGGTCAAGGGAGGATCGAACAATTTTGCTTGGGTGCCTCAAGGCATGATTCTCTTCAACAACAACAGAGCATTTGAGATTACACTTGCTGCTAAGGGAAGAACAGTGAGGAAAGACTTCGGCGCAGTATGATCAGGCTGGCCACAGACAGATATCGCAACGCTGCAAGGTATTACTAGGATCAGGTGTTGTACATACATGAAGGTGACATACGTCCAAAATAGGCCGAATCTTTAACATGGTGTCGAAGTCAGACGCGACATAAAGTTGCATGTACATACCGAGCTCTTTGGATTTTGTGCGGAAGACTGCAAAACACCGAGCTTAAGCAGAATGCTCTTGCTTGAGAGATATACTGGAGACTTTGGTTCGTAGTGATCAGCACGTGGCGCATCAGATGAAGCGGCTCGCTTAGATTCCGATCAATGGTAGAAAATCAAGAAACAAAGTTCTAATTTGTAAGGCTTAGCACAGTGATGTCGTTGGGAGGGATCTGCATCCTAATTATCTTCTTCCTTTGGGACGATACATTTATCTTCGACCCATCTTGCAAAATGAACTGATGGGGTATCGACAGCACGCGTGACTATATCTGCCATCCATACAACAAAGGTAATGGTTATGATGGCTGAGATACCAAACGCCGTCTCCTTCCTCCACGCAGTGTCGCGTCCAATCGCATTCCAGAGTATCTCCAGAGACTTGAGTCCGATGGTGTGGATAATGTGAGCATGCACAATGTACAATGCGAAAGAGATCTTGCCCATATATTGTGACACGCTGTTAGTGAACAGCTTCTGAAGCAATGGACTATTGGAGGTTGCCCACACCAACAGTATGGCGCCCCACCCAGTCCAGAAGCGGTGCTTCTCTTGCCAATTGGAGGGGATCCATGCATGAAGTGTATCCCACCCGATTGCAGGTCCTCCTTGGTTGCCGGGCTGACCGCAGAGGTAGACACCGACAAGGAAGACGACGATGTAAAGCCACCAGAGACGATCACGTCGCGATGCGGCCAGGCTGCTGCTCGATGGCAATGCCGGGGCCAAAGACCGGCGGAGGTCAAGCTCTGCCAGAATGAAGCCACCGTAGAAAAGAATCATCTCCCAGCGATCCTTGCGCGTGCACCAGATGATCAGTGCCACGAGGAACAGTATGCGAACCAGAGGTCTCATCCGACTGACACCGAGCTGAGTGAGGTACAGGATGAGCGATGCTCGGAATTCGACGGAGATTGTCCACAGATGGCCGTCAATGTCGATCTGACTAGACCAGTTGTTGAAACTCCATGGATTGATCATGATATACATCTTACGCGCCCAGTCGTAAAGCTGTTTGAAGAGGGTGGCTTTTGGGCGCATGTGTTCCTCCCTATGGTAGGGCAGAAAGTGGCCGTCATATGCTACAGCCCTCGTCGGCTCGTATACTCCAAGATAGACTGTGACGATGATCACAAATGTCCAGACAACGCAGGGCAGGTAGAGACGGATTGCTCGGCGAAATACTGCTGAAGACAATGTATGTAGTAGTTCATCCCACTTCTTACCTCTCATTTGTTTGAGAGGTTTGTAGGAAAGAGCAAAACCAGACACCACGAAGAATATTGAAACCATGGCCGTGCCGTTGTAGATGAAGCGTATAAAGGGGAGTTTGAGAAACTCGTGGTTTTTGCCACCTCTTCCAAATGCACTGTGTGTGTCGTGACTGCCGTAAGAAAAGTGGAATATGAACACGAGAAAGGCTGCTAGTCCACGGAGGCCATCGAGATAAGATGTTTGGTACAATTTCGTCACTTTGGCGAGATCTGGTCGGATTCGGTTCTGAATTGGTGAAGGTAACAAAAAGAATCCTAGGTCCTTGCAGGTTCGGGAACACGTAGACCACGAGGGTAACCGCAGCTTAGTCCTTGTGGTCTCTGCAGGGGGAGGTGTCGCCTCTACTATGTCCTCGGCTTCATCCTCATATTTCTCGAGTAAATGGTCCGACTCGGGCACATGGTCTTGGTCTGATGAAACAGATAAATGCATGATTATACTGTAGAGCCACAAGCTCAATGCAAAAAAATAGACTCGAGAAATGAAAGGAAGTAAGAGAGGATCAACCATTAATATCTTGACATGCCCCTATGCGGGACATAATGTGTTCGAAAGCTAGCGGGACGTCTACCGCCAACAAAACGGTCAGCCAGATTGTGCATCCTTGGTATTCACATGAGCCTGCGAGCCACTGCAGCTGCCGATTCTACTTGAGAACTGACATGTCTCAAGTCTCATCCCGCTTTGAAGACTACTGGAAGACTACTATTTTTTGCATGCTGATCAGCATGAGGTCGGAACATGTCGAAGTTGTTCTCACTGAGTGATAATAGGATAACGTACTAGACTCTTCCGACCTAGGAGGAGGCGGATGGGACGTGACAAGAAGTCGTTACTCTATCCAACGGTTATATAGAGATCGCCCTATACTTCAGCTGACATGGACAGATCCTTCTTCATGGGGTTGACGGCAACCTGACGAATCGAGAGATCCTCTACTTTCTGCATGTTATTGTATACTGTCTCCTGAGGCTTTTGCTCTCATCCAAAGTGAAAAATTCAAGCACAATAGTCAGATTGCGACGCACAAATGACTGGGAATAATGTACACACAAGTACTTACAGGAGGTGTGACATGTGAGGTACCTGCAAGTTCACTGAAGCAGGACCGGTGCCAAGACCCCTTTGATCAATTTCGTCAGAAACCCCTTATCCTGAGCTCCCTCGTTCTTGACGGAAGGCAACACTATCTCATGAAACATCTTCGAGAACCTTGAGGTACGGTTAACAATAGGTCGCCCTTCAACATTGCGAACACTGTAGTGGACTGACAGAGTATTTAGGAAGTGGGTTATCAGGGTTCGGTATGTGCACACCTTAATTGTGATAGAAACGTTTCAGCGCTACCTTATCGGTACGACCCTTAATTCTCTTGCACGAGTCAAGCAGCGGCGCTGATGTCCGAGCTTTGAGGTTGTCAACGACAGTGTGTGCAGAGGGGCCTGTACCTTGTCTTTTTGATCTGTGATTTTCCGTGATTGATTTATGCTACGATCTCGTATACTGTAAGATCAGTGTTCCCACGACTTAAAGCACTCGAAGAGGCTTACCGCTGTTGACATTACAGATCTCTTGGGTCCAGGGGCTGTATCGTCAAAGCGATTGTCGAGACGCAACCTCCAAGTACCCATCATCTACGAACGACCATATCATCGTCTACCGGCGTTCATACAGGCAAGTACATATACATAGCTGATGAGAACAAAGCTTCGCCTATTGGCTACCTACTAAGCAGCCTTCCGTACCTGCAATAGTTCACTTTTCAGTTTGCTGATCATGTTGTCTCGGAAGGAGCACGGCAAGGAGGCAAGGAGGCAAGGCTTGACCGAGCTCGTATGCGCTTATATCAGTCCTATGATGACCTACATCTTGGTTTATGTTCTCATTCGCTTGCAATTTGCATTGCTTCCATCGAGGCAAGCTTCGGGTAAGGATAGCCACCAATCTCGACAAACAGCTTTCCTGCATTCGCCATCAAATCGGCAGCATCTTGACCAAGCCACTGGGGAATGAGTCCTTTCCTAGAAATCTCCATTTCACGGAGAATGTTACCACAAGCCTGTGAATTGTGTCAGTGAGGTTGATCGTGAGTGGCTTTAGCGAGCAGAAGACACATACCAGCACACCGAACCCTTTCTTGGTATGGTCGGCCGACAGCTTCATGATCACCTCTGCCACGCCTTCCGTAGTGTTCTGGGGAAGTTTTCGCTTTGCCCACTCCTGAGCAAAGTTCTTGGACATGTCAGTGGGGGTAAAGAATGGGGCAACCCCGTTTACTCGGAGACTGTATCTTTCGGCGTGCACTTGTGAGGCGCGCAACAACCCGGTAACTCCATGTTTCGACGATATATAGCCAGCAACGCCAGTAGCTCCAAAGTAGCCAGAAGTCGAGATGACTAGGAGGATAGAGCCACGAGAACCGTCCGGGAAGCTAGACTGGTTATCTTTCATATGATGCATGCCAAGCCGAATCGCTGAACAATCCAAAATGAGCTACGCGACTCTGGAAATGCATCTTTGAGGCCTGCACTTACTACTGAGTGTGCCCTTGATATTGATATCGATTACTCTCGATATTTCCGTGGCCTCGATAAGCTCACCATTGGCATCAACAGCCTCGACATCTAGCCCCGAGGCGGATTCCATGACGCCAGCATTAGCAATCACATATTCGATGCTCCCGAACTTTTCTTTGGCTTGTCTGAATAGATTTTTCATCTGTGACCAGTCCAGAGTACTGGTCGCGACAAAGATAGCTTTTGCTGGATCAGATAGTGACGCGATGGTTGCCTCAGCAGAAGCTCGAGAATACTCCAAGTCGGCTAACACGACATTTGCACCATTCTTAGCGAATATTTGAACGATCTTGGTTCCGATTCCTCCGGCTGCTCCAGTGACAATGACAGTCCTGCCACCCACATTCTGAAGCACGTCGTCATCCAGCTGAACAGGGTGTACAAAAGACATGATTTAGAGCTTGTGTGGGTATTGAGTTAGGCGATACAGATACTATGGTATGGGAACCGGATAGTGCCCTAGCATCTATTATAAATCTTGCCCGGCTTTGAGAAGGATTCAATGACTACGGAGTCATTTAGCTTATAGCCGAAGTCTCGGACAATGCATCAGCACTTTGTGGATATGACTTCTTGCTCCATCGAGTCACGGACGTGTCCGAACTCCACGTCTCCCTGATGCAAGCATGAGGGGTCATTAGCGTCGACAATCAATTGGGCAATACATGGACACATGTATCCTGTAAGCCGATAGGATGTTCTAATCGCAATAGCATGCTTTGTTTCCGAAGGTAAAGGCCGAGGCCGTCCGAGCAATACGGCATGAAGATCTACAGCCGCATGAAGCGGGTGAAAGAAAAGCCATAACTCCTGCCACATGTTTTGGTCACATGGAAGCAGTACCATCAACACTCTCGCTTCCTCAAAGGCCCGAGAAACGTGGGTCATGGTTTTGGTGTCTGGAGTGAGAGTATTGGGGCCCCAGACCTTGGCGGTGCGGGGAAACTGGGGTCATCTATTAAGGTACAACGGGACGAACACAGTGGCGCTAGTCGAGTCTCGAGTGGTTCCCAGGAACCCTTCATTGAGGCGGATCTCTTCTGAAGGCACGTGTAAATGACATTGCGTATATGAAATAGCCTACGCTATACGTGTGCAGTTCTAGAGATTCATTGGTCTCGTGCTCTGTTGAAATTCCCCGAGCTAGGTATGGAGCCTTGGTATCATGGTCACTCCCATCACCAGGCTGTTTAGAGACCAATCTCATCGGTGATATGACAGCAGTGCTCTCCGTCTTCTATCTATCATGTCGACTTAGTCCATCACAGTGGCACGCGAAAGTAGCAACATCATTATACAATACTGGACCATGTCTGGTATCAAGACGTCTATGACCGAGGCAAGGGTCGAGTTCTCTGAGAACTCACAAGACAATATGCACAGGACACCTGCGCTACCAATTGGAGCAGAACGCGTAGATTTGACAGAGCAGGAGGCGAGTTGGCATCTTTCCAATGTCCAATAGAGAGCCACTCTTATATGCAGCGTAGAATTGCCGCCTTCGTCGTAAGACTGACAAAGTCATCCTGTCCCTTCTCGTCTGGGGATACTTCTTGCAGATCATAGATAAGACTGCTCTAGGATACGGAGCTCTCTTCGGACTTCGAACTGACCTCAAGCTTGTCGGCAAGCACTATTCGCTCGCGTCCAGTGCCACGCCTATCGCTCAACTAGCGTGGCAACCCATTTCGTCCTACCTTATCGTCAGAGCTCCACATCGGATCCTGCTGCCTCTACTCGTGCTTTTCTGGGGTATCACGATGGTTTGCATGGCAGCGTCATGGGATTTCGGTTCCTTGTTCGCTGGCAGGTTCATGTTGGGGCTTTTCGAAGGCAGCTGCCTTCCACTCTTCGCAATCCTGACCGGTAGATGGTACCGCAGATCCGAACAGCCTCTCCGAGTCGCTTGCTGGTATGGCACAAACGGAGTTGCCACAATCGCTATTTCAGTCATTGCTTATGGCTTAGCAAAGATTTCCCATTCTGCGATCGCAACATGGAGGATCCTGTTCCTCACCATCGGCCTTCTCACCGTCCTATCGGCTCCCTTATTGTGGTGGTTCCTGCCTAATGACATCGACAGCGCTCGATTTCTCACCGAGCATGAGAAGCGACAGACATATGAACGTCTTCGTGCCAATCAGTCCGGCGCTGCCAAAACGAAGTACAAGATGGCACATCTCGTTGAAGTTATACTGGACCTAAAGACATATCCGGGGATTGGCATTGCCCTTTGCCTAAATTGCGGCGCTAGCGTAACTAACACCTTCGGTCCACTGATCCTCAGCGGCCTAGGATTCGACAAGTATACAACCTCTCTGTTGAATAAGCCGTTCGGTGCGACGCAGATCCTCACCATTGCCATCTCTTCGTTTGCTGCTCAGCGAGGCAAGAAAAAGGGAGGAGTCCTCTTAGCACTGGCTCTTCCAATCATTGCTGGTCTGGCGGCCTTGTATATGCTTCCTCGAGATCCCTCCCACACTGCCCCGCTTCTTGTCAGCTACTATCTATTGGGGTTCATCTTCGGCGGCAACCCCATCCTTGTCGCATGGATGGTGGGAAACACTGGTGGTTTCACCAAAGGCTCTGTGATTATGGCGATATACAATGCTGCAGCCGGAGCAGGAAATATCATCGGCCCTCTCTTGTTCGCTACGCAGGACGCTCCAGCCTACAAGCCGGGTCTGAAAAGTGTCCTCGCAATGTTCGCTACACTGGCGGCCCTTGTAATCCTCCAAATGGTGTACCTCGTCTTCTTGAACAAACTCCAGGAGAGGAAGCGCGTCAAGGATGGGAAGCCAGCCAAGCTCGCAGATCTCAGCATGGAGCGCAGATATATCGCTATGGCTGAGGTTGCCGATGCTGAGCAGGGACCACGCATTGGTGACAACGCTTTCAATGACCTGACGGACAGACAGAACGACGAATTCATCTATATCTATTGATCGTAGGCAGAGACGGTTTTCGGTTGCACTTTATTAATAAATGTTTGGTAATGCAGAGGTCCAGCTGAAACGCCAACCATGATGCCCTTACTTGGACTCATGATTATCAATTCTGCGATTCGCAAGAAATCATAAAGCTTAGAGCGGTCGGGTACCGGATCAACGTCCTCTATGCCACCAACATCGCCAATACGGTGATGACCCGCCAATCCAGCTGCAGCAAGGTAATATGGGGCCTTGCGCATATCCGGACATCCGTCTACAGAGACAGACACGTGCCGGAAACTCCTCTCTGATCCTTGCTGGACAGGATGGACAACTTCCGACAAAGACGGAGGGTTCACCTCGATCTTACGAATAGTCAAGTCTCGTAGAAGTGGATTAGACATTTATATCTAACGCCACGGTGATGTCGACAGCTAAGGAGTCATTGTGAGACAGAAGACAGAAAAGGTTCCCAGCATAATCTTCTTGTCACTATTTGATCAGCACCACCAATAGAGACGAGGTTTTACGGGAATGGGTTTATTGTATATGGTGAAGTTCATCTTCAAACATGGCCCTTCGAGCCTTAAGAATGAGGTCAAACAGAACTGGGGTTGAACGCTTACAGCATATCCTCTCTAAAGCCTGTCAGCGGTTCAAATCGATGATCGCCAGCTACCGTTGCACATATAAGACTCGATACAGCGGTCGCCACCAGCCAAATTGCTGTACATCGGATGAACATCATTTACATTTTGAGATGTACAAGTACTGTACGTTTAGGTGGTGATGACAGAACCGTGCTGTGTTGCAATAAAGAAAGCGGGGCTCGCTTCGATATCACATTACCGTGATGCGGTACATAGCCACTAAGAGCCATCGGAAGATAGCCGTGCCTAGGCATGGAATAGCAACAGATGCAACGACAACATACAGTAATGATAACATACCTGTGCATGAGGCATCAGAATGTTTTTCCCTGGCTGGTCCACTATTGCCGTTCCTTTCTTGATTGTTGTCGCCGTTGACGCGTTAACCCCCGCTGTATAGCTCCACGGTAAGGATAAGCAACGATAAGCGCTTAAGATCGTTGACCCCGTAATTTGAGTGCAAATCATCCATACATTAGGCGGAAAAAGCCACGTCCAAATTCGCTGATCTTCATGGGTCAGGTATGGGGGTCCGCAATCAAAAGCGAAACAGACGTTCATCATCCATAAATCCTCTATCGCTGACGAGAACAAGCTTCGGCAAAGCATCATCAATTGTGTGCTCAATGCGTTCGGCAGGGAAGGCCGGGTCGATGGGGGCATAGGCTGCACCCGATTTCATTACCGCCAATGCGGCTACAACCGTGTCGACGGAGCGTTCCAGAGCTACGGCAACCACATCTCCATGGCCAATTCCTTGCTCTTCGACCAGCACATGGGCGAGACGATTTGCGAGTGTGTTGAGCGTTTGATAGTCAAGTTCTATGTGACCAGAGATTACCGCAACATGTCTAGGGTACCGCTCTGCGGCGCTCTCAAAAAGCCGTGGCAACGAAAATCCAAGCGTTGCGGGGTTATCCGTGGCGTTGAACTGGCCAATAAGGGTTTGGTGGTCTCGCGCTGAAATAGTTCCTGCCATTTTACACAGTAGATCTTGCTAACCTTGAAGTATTCGAAACTTCTTGCTATAGGTTGGTTGGTGTACATAGCACAGCAGCGGAAGACCGTACACTTGTATATCATGAGTACACATATCGTATGACATGCATCGCGAATCCTAGGCCTCTTGGGAAACCATAGCACCTGCCGATTGAGGCAGACTGCCGCTTTAAGGACACGGCCGTTTTAGGTATGTCACCATTTGAAGTACCTTGCCTTTTCAAACATAGTGTTGTTGTCAACATCCTGCATTTAATATCGACAAAAGAATGATTCCACCATCGAAAGGTCCGAACACGCTTGCAGAGATAAGGAAGGTCTCTTACGATGGTCCAGCTAGCATGTGGTGAGCAAAACTGGTTCGCTTCTCCATGATCAGCTACGCAACGAGTGACCCACGCCGTCAGCGGGACTACCTAGTGATGCCCTCGATAGGTGCCTATCTCAGTATATATGTGCATTCGTGCGCCTTACCTTCAGCGAATTTTCATTGCAATATCGTTTGCCACATCAATTCTCTACTTTTCTTCGTTGACTTTCACTAAGCCTTAACTAATCTGTCATGTCTGTCCCCGAAAGATTTAGCGGTTTCCAGGCGCCTAGCGCCGAAAACTGGCTAGATTTCCAAAAAGGTTCCTGGGAGCCTCGTCCATTCGGTGACAACGATGTTGACATCAAGATTGAATGCTGCGGCGTGTGTGCTACGGACGTGCATGTTGCCCGTCAAGATTGGGGCAAAACACCCTATCCCTTGGCTGTCGGCCACGAGATCATCGGGAAGGTGCTCCGCGTGGGTTCCAAGGTGTCACTTGCGACAATCGGTCAGCGTGTTGGTATTGGCGCCCAGGTCTACTCCTGTGGAGACTGCCGGCACTGCAAGAATAACAATGAGACATACTGCAAGGAGCAGGTTTGCACGTATGGTGCACCATACCCTGGGACCAATTATACGACTCAGGGGGGTTCTCATCCCACGCCCGCGTCGATGAACACTGGTAAGGTCGATGGGAACGGGCGGGTGATTTGGTTTCTGATCGCTGACTTTGTGGTTGTTACTAGGGTGTTTCCAATACCAGACAGTCTGGCCAGCAGCGACGCCGCACCGATGATGTGCGCTGGTGCCACCGTGTTCAGTCCATTGAAACGCTTCGGTGCGAGACCTGGTACCAAGATCGGCGTCGTAGGCATCGGCGGGCTCGGCCATTACGCTATTCAGTTCGCAAAAGCTCTCGGCGCGGAAGTTTGGGCTATTTCGCGGTCGAATGCGAAAGAGGCTGATGCGAGATTGATGGGTGCCGATGGTTTTCTCGCTACGAGTGAGGAAGGCTGGAACGAGCCGCACAAAATGACATTCAACCTTATCGTCAGTACAGCCAGCTCATTTGATGAGTTCCAACTATCACAATACCTCAGCCTCCTGGACATCCACGGGCGCTTCAATTTGGTTGGCTTGCCTGCTGACGGCATCAAAGTGTCGACTTTCGATTTCATCGAGAATGGCTGCTTCATGGGGGCAACGAATCTTGCTAGCCGACGCGAGGTGCTCGAAATGCTCGACTTGGCTGCCACCAAGGGTATCAAGTCATGGGTGCAAGAGATACCCATATCGAGGAAAGGCATCCAGGAGGTGATAGAGCAGATAGAGGATAGCAGCATTCGCTACAGGTCCTGCCTGATTGGTTACGATGAGGCGTTCGGAGTTTGAGTAAGCGATACACATACTTTCTCGTGGCTCTCTACGTTGTTGGGAGGACGGTTAGTTCATAATCCAGAGACAATCAATGTTATGGCAACATTCTGCTTTAATTAGCGCCACCTCTGCAAGTGCCAATCATATGATGTACCCCTAACTGTGCCTTACTCGTTACAGGTCGTATATCCTGAGAGATGCTCCATGACCAGGTTTGTTTCTTATGCCACAATCTGGCGAGACTTCTGGGAAGCTACGTCACAACACGAAAGCTGCATAGATGTACGTGCTTGTGCCGCTTGCTTGCGTCTCATGTCTGACATGCAATTGGAAGCTCAATGCGCGTTTTGACGCAGTACTTCTACGTATGTAGTTCTCTGCAACCTGGGACTGGAGAGCTGAGCTCTACGCGATTCTGCTGTTATCAGGCGATAGATATGTTGTCAGGCGATACATCTGCTATTCGGCGATACTTTTGTTATCAGGCAATATCTTTGATGTAAATATCGCTGCAAGTACGACTTACCCTGCGTGAGTAAATGAAGTGTTGAGCAAGTGGATACATTTTTATAGTCCACCACTGCGGGGCGACTCCACATCCGAACACACGAGGTAGCCGAGGTTCAATGTCGAGACGTCCCCGGCCTGGAGAACTTCATCTCAATCTTGATGAAGTTGTGTTCGAAGAGCTGGTTACTCGAATTTACAGTCAGTATAGTCTGCGGTGTTGCACACTATGGTTTCACAGGAACTCTCGGGTGTCTAAATGACATGGACAAACGGGTGTCAACTCTTGAGTCTCCACGGAGAAGACCGATCTCATGGTGCTCGAGACAGCTAGCTATTTGCAGCTCTGCAGATAGTCGATGAGTACTGTATGTTGCGCAACGAATTTGATCGTGTTGATTCATGGTACAGTATGACTCGAAGCTGATGTTAGTGCGGCTCTAGCGTAGGCACGGTGACCAAAAGTGGGGAACGACGGTTGAAACAAGAAGACAATGACGCTCAACACCAACAACGATAAAACCCCGTAGCCGCCTCCAGTATACCGCGCTGATAGACGCGGGGTTCACTAAAACACTCGGCCAAATTGTTCTTTCCATCCTTCAAGGGGCACAATCTCAATCCGCGGCAAATTTGGATACATAGGACATTTGATACATTGGACAACTTACACACACCTAAACGGTTTATTGGGTAATGCCTGAGATGCGTCTGTCCTGGCAGCCGGGATTTTCTCTGTCGAGGAAGCCCGCGAGAAGGCCAACACCATGCAGGGATAAAGGACAGCGTTACGAGTTCGTTGTAGAGCATCCCCGGAGAGCCCGTTGCGCAAGAAATTCCCCAGCCGTCACCAGCTCTACACAAATAGACTCTCCCTCTGACTCTTCGAGGGAGCAGTCTGTCACAGTAGACGCGCATAGAGCTTATCCTCAAAGTGAGGCTGTTGGAGGAAACACAACTTTTGTTGAACTTCTGCCTGACGACTCGAACGGCGAAGAATGGCTCGAGAGCGAAGAAATCTTAGATATAGAAACATTCGGCGGAGCGACCGAGCCTTACCTGGTCTCGTGCAATAGCGAAGACCAATATTCATCTTCGTGCTCACCCGAGCTCACGACTGGCGGGCGCAATGATGCTGATCCAGAACCAGATGCCCCCACGGTCTCGACTTTAACTGACACATCCTCTTCTATCGAGGCTATACCAACGACTATATCCTACATTGACCTTATGCAACGGTTCAAGCCGATACTTAAAAGATGTATGCATTATGTATATGTATTCATACCTCCCACTCCTGACTTCTAGTTGTTAGACAACGAGGAATTTTGCATGATTCCACTAACGTTCCATCTACGAATAAATCCGTTCCGATACCGTACAGACCTCGATCCAGAGCCGAGCTTTCTCGTCCACGCTGTGATGGCTCTCGCGGGTCATCACGTGACTAGTACCTCAACCTTGACTCATCGCCATACGGCACTTCATCTGCTTCGCCAGAGGCTCAACGCGTTAGTCGATGCGGAAGATGTGTACTCTATGCTGGATACGATCGTCATTATATTTTCATTAGATGTTGGTCAGACCCGTGTGCCTCAAACTGGGTTTAAACTGACGGTGAATCTAAGGAGACTCAGTCTATTCTCGGCAACTGGAGTACACATCTTGAGGGAGCATATAGCCTCCTTGAGGCTTGCGGTGGTATCACGATATTGCCCATGTCCTCTAGGTTTGAGGCTCAGATCGGAATACTTACTTGGTATGCGAAATTCACTTCTAGATATTCTCTGTAGCTAACATACTAGGTGGGATGCTATCACAAGTCTCCTCTCAAGAGAAGACTGCGTGTTCCCTTACGCCTACTTTGATGCCGTGCTATCTAATCAGCACAGACGAGAATGGGATTTTTTTGGACTCTGCGGGTGTCCAACAAGTCTTGTAAAAGTTGTAATGCAGGTAGCACGCCTCAGCGCAGAGAGCCAAAATTCGTCCTCGACGTCATTCGAAAACACTACTATTTCGGAGTTGGAGCAATCACTTGCGTCCTGGTGTCACATTCCTGCTCCAAAAGCTGCGCAAGACGAGGAGGCTATGCACCAGGATCAAGATGTTATGCATTGCTCCGAGGCATGGAGGAATGGGCTCATCCTTTACATGTATAGGGTTTTCCGCTGGAAACTTGGAAGTGCAGTCCCATCACATATCTTGTACCGGGCAAGGGTAATTATAGACCACGTGCGCTCGTGTCGCGACATACACATGATTTCTAGGCAGGCTTTGTTACCCCTTGTTTTTGCAAGCTGCGAGACGCAAGATCGATCGATGCAAAGGGAGGTCATAAAACTATGCTCTATCTGGGACGAGAGGACCAGATATCATATGTTCCGTGAAACAATACCTCTACTCAAAGAAGTATGGGCTGAGCAAGAGAGGAATGGTTTTGAAAATGTGTGGTGGGGCCAGGTCGTAGACAAGCAACACACGTCAAGGGCTCATCCTCTAAAGATGCGACTTTGCTTTGGCTGATTTAGTAGTATTATCTAGTGATCGCGGTTGATTCTCATGCGAGTATGAGATGAGCACGTTTATATATCTGCTCAGGTCTTGTGCTGATTTTACGATATTACGATTTAAACCAACATTCAAACTAGGCAAGCTTCGATAGAGCGGAACGATTGCAAGTTGCCTGCATTTTGCGCTTCTGGTCTATCTATATCTGTGCGTCTGCATGTATGAGTCTTCATGCCAATCTTGTAAAGAGGCTTGATTGGGTTGTCAAGTTTATATGCATCGCATGTATGCTGAAATATACAGAGAGCACGGTGTAGGGCGGTCTGCGGCATCGGTCTCGATAGGAGCACAAGACTAATGGTAGGGGAGAGGTAATGGAATGGGTAGATCTCTGTAGGGTTGCTGAGAATTGCCGTTGAATAGTCGACGCGAATTTTGTTTGAACCCGGGCCACTTCTCAGCTGCATAACAGGGTTTGACGTATTAACTCGGCGAAGCTGGTTTGTCTAACGTGTAGCTACCCACTTTGCTAGAAAAGCTTCCAAGCATCTCGGATCTATCATCTCTCTGCATATATATCTCCCCAAAACTCCATAGAAGGCCCGGATTCGTTGTCTTTTAGGGTCGCTGCATGTTTAGATCACAGAACTTCCTCATGCGCTCCCACATATCGATCAGATGTCTTCTTTCACTGATGAGGTGACCCTCTCGAGGATAAGTAACCATGTCGACAGGCACATTGTTGTGAACACACGCCCGATAAAATGCTATGGCCTGCTCTAGAGGCACACGCACATCATTCTCGCCATGAAGAATCAGGATGGGGGTCTTAACATGACGCATGTGCCACAACGCACTGGCATTGCGACCATCTAAATTCCCAATCCGATCCTTCTCGGGGCTTGTCGAGTCTTCTCCGGTCTTCACGTCCCATGGAGCACCGCCCACCATTTCGGGCTGGGTAGACCCTTCGCGTGTGGTCATCTGTGGTTGGTCGCAAGGGGGGTTTCTATCTTACTTTGGAGTCACCCGCGAGGATTTTCGATTCAGAGGAGCCATATGTGGAGCAGGTATATCAGAATGGACCTCTATGGCAATGGGGAGCGATATATATATGGCACAAGCCCTGCTAATACTGTAACGCAAGACGTCAATACAGTCCGTGTAATCGACAGTTCCACCTCCTCCAAGAGCGTAAGCCGCATGTTTTTCACCTCTGCTACTGCCGCCACGGTAGTTGGGACAGAGAACGGCATAACCCATTGAGACTAGAACCGGAACCTCGAGACAATGACAGACAGAGAAGCCTGTGGTTATTCGCCAGTATGGCCCTCCGTGCGGTATAAGAATTGTTGCGAGTGGCCCATCTTCAGGATTGTATGTGGACGGAACATACATCATTCCGTCTAGATGATATCCATCTACTGCGCTAGTTGAGATTGACCAGGACTTGGATATTTCCAGGGCAGCGATCCTGGAATTGTGGGCGGACAACTTAACTATACCAGCAGGCTTTGAGACAGAAAAGACCTCCTCTGGATTCGACCCATCACCTTTGCTGATCGCAACGACAGCTTTATTTCGAGTCTTGAGGACGTCAAATGATACCATCTCACACTCATCGCCAAAGACCATTGTACGAGTGCTATTACTGATTGAGTAGGACTCGTCAGTTAGGTACCTTTGGACACGGTAAGATATGCAAGATTGATTCTTCCGCATTGTTATACAACAGTGCTCCTCGTTGCCATCCTTATGCTCTACATAGCAACTGCTCTTGACATCAAGTTCGTATAACGAAAGAGAAGTCAAGATATGATTTGGGACATGACCAGCAATGAAGTAAACACCACAGTCTCCCCATGCAATCTGGCTGATTCGACCAGGGAATTCGATGATTTTTTTCGGCTCCAGTCCAGACTTGGATGTCAGCCAGATCTCTGCACCGTAGATGCATGGAGAGTTGCAACATAGCAAAGTTCTTGCGAATCAGAGCTCCAAGTGAAATCATGCACGTGTCTGTGGTCACTAACGATGGTGTCGACTTGCCTTGTGACAATATCGACAACCCTCAGGCGGTGGTATTCTTGGTCGTGGCCCCAGATGTTCGGATCGTCTTTCGCTTTCTCCTTTGCAACCTGCTCAATTGTCTTCTCATCCGCGCTTGTGTATGCGATACTTGTGCCGGTACAGTCCCATCGAAATTGCACAATTTGCTTTTCAAATTCTACCGGTGTTATAGGGTATGCTTCTCCACCACTGACTGACAACAGATACACGGCAGAACTTTGCCCTGGCCGTTGTCGGTCCGATTTGAACGCGACTGTTGTTCCCGACGGAGACCACTCGGGCTGTTCGTCATTGTATAGACCCAAAGTGAACTGGCGACTGCTTTTCTCTTCGCCGACTTTGGCAATCCAGATTGAGGAAGTGGCGTTTTCGCCCTCCTTACTGTAAGCTTGCAATGCATAGGCAATCAGGTTCCCATCAGGAGAAATTGAAATATCACGAGGAACTTGAAGGTCGGCAAGAGCCACCAAGCTCAACTCTGGCCTGTTACTTGCATCACTCCTCATTGTTCTTGTTTCGAGTGCTGGTAGGCAAGTCTTTGAGAGAGGGAACCTCAGACAGTGAAAACTGCGAGGTCCAAGGGATTGTATGCATCTGGACTGCTTTGACCAATAGCGTCAATTGTCTCCGAACTCTTCCGTGCTATCAGTTGTACTATAACCTCATCTAATTTGACTGAGATAATTAGCAACCCCCCAACTACGCACCCCTGCTAGGATTTGCTTCGCTTCAATGTTATCACGGTAACGTTATCTACGCGAGAGTCATCTACCTTATTTTCGATTCGGCATTGTGCTTGACTACCTCGCAAGAAACGGCACTATGGGCTCTCAATTCATAGCTACACATTTGGAATGAGTCCTCGCGGGATCGCGGTCAGATGCAGGCAACGAGTCCTTGGCGGGGATTAGGTATAGGCTTATGCGGCTCTGGCATTGTGATTGACAGCCGCAGTTGGGACGCCGCAAAGCACAATGAACAATCTGGCTCTAGATGTGGAGGGGTCAGAGATGAGGACAACCGGATAAATAGCGCAGCAGCGCCTATGTACAGTAAGGCAACAGGAAACTAATATATTGATGAAGCATCAGTACTGGTGTACCTTTCTCTGGCATGGACAGCTTATCACTGATGAGATTTACTATCGTCACCGCAGTTGCCATACCTACCCCGCACTACCTTGACTCGCTGCTGTGACATTGTTCCACCTTCATTACAGTGTCCATGGTATGACAGGAGAGGGAAACAAGGCTGCCATTTACAAAGTACGACTTTCTGCCAACAGGTTTGTACGGCTTCCATATTCCTTTACATCTCATCGTATGTTGGATGTCGCAAAGCTACTGATACCATTGACTTGTTGGCATCGCCGCAGTTTCATTGATCCTGCTTATCCGAGGCACTTTGCATACGACTCTGCAACATCTACGTGAGACTCATCAAGTTTATGAAGACTCTGCATGATGAGATCATATTCGGACGACACCGCTTTTCGTCCGCTCTGGACTGATATCAACGAGGCGTTGCGCACGTTCCTGGAATCACCAGCATGAGCAGCAATCTAGAACGTGTAGCGCCCTCGTTCCTCCGAGATAGGCCTTATAAAGTTGTCCAGAGTCCTCCTGACTTAGCCTACTGGAGGGCGCGGATTGGTATGCTCGTGGAGAATGAGGTGGTGTTGCACAAAGATGAATTTGACAGGTACTTCCCCTACCTCAGCAATATCTGGTGGTATGTAAGGACAGGGTGGACATTTACACGAGGGGAGGACACCCCGGATAAAGAGACAACCTGGTATGACTGCAGGCTGCCTCTAGCGATGCGAAAACTCGAGGGAGAATTGTGTGACTACCATATGGAAGTGAACGAAGATCTGCGGACCGGTCGAATAGTTATAAAACGTACCGGGGACCAAAGTCTCCATACACACTCGCTAGCTGATGCTGACAAGATCGATATCGAATCGAACGATGGTCTAAGGAATCTGGTTCTATCAATGATCTGGTGTGGAACAGAGCCATGCGAGATTATGAAGATTTCCGCGAAGCAAATGTAACCGGAGAGAAGCTACTTGATGCTGGTGGTGAATATCTTACCGAAAAAATCATCGATCGATGGTGTAGGACGTTCAGCAAATTATTTCCGAACATATGGCGTAACGGTAATAGAGCTGTATCGGATCATTTGGACACGATCAAGGCTGGCAAGGATGACTTTACAGGCTCATATGTCGAGGATACAAAACCGAGACGAGGAAGCGGGTTGAAGGATCCTGAGGGGGTACCATCGACAATTCAGCAAGCGGAATTTCTTGTTCGGACAACCGGGGTGAAGGAGGGATACGATGTCTGTGAATCGTGTTTCGACTTCCTGACCAATCCGGCTAACACTTCTCGACTTACCGAGATAAACACCATGGAGGGCCATCTAACCAAATGGGTCATATTGCGGATCGTTACTGAGAGCGCCAAGCAAGGTTGTCGTCTATGCCAGTTATTTCTAGTCAATCGACCTGAAAGTCTTGGTTGTTATGGAAACGACAAGAATGAAGGTTACTACGTACGAGTACTGGCAACTAAGCAAAGGTATCTGAGACTGAGAGGAGACAGTCTGGATTTTGACATATTCATAGTCAGTCATGCTCCTGATTTGCAAACAGTCGATAATCCATATTGGGCACCTGAGCAGAGAGACGCTTGTGTGTCTGCAAGATCTGGTACGTCTGTTGCACATTCTCAATTATATGACCAGTGGAATGATTCTTCTGTTCTAGGCGACGTAGCTGCTTCACATATCTCGTCAAGGCCGGTAGTTACCGACTCTTCGTCCGAGCGAGCTTTTTATCTCATGAACGATCAGATCAAAGACTGCCTCGAAAATCATGGCGAGCCCACAACATGCATCCAAACCAAATTGCCCTTTCGCGTGGTCGATGTCGACAACCCTCATCTCATAAAAGTTATCAATACTGAAGGGCAGACCGGGAGATATATAACTTTGAGCTACTGCTGGGGAGCAAAAGAACAATCGATCATGCTGAAATCAAACACTATAGACGAACTCCAAAAGGCGTATCCGGTGAAAAAGCTTCCCAAAACCATCACTGATGCGATATTGGTGACTCGAAAATTGGGCATCCGGTACCTCTGGGTGGATGTACTTTGTATCATTCAAGACGATGCGACAGACAAGAGCGAGCAGATTGCGTGCATCAAAGACATATTTGCAGGTGCATATGTTGCCATTTGCGCCGCCCGCGCCGAGTGTTACAGGGACGGTTTCTTAGGCCGCAGCACTGAAGGTCGATTCACTGTGTCCAGGCGATACGATAAGTCGATTGCTTGTTCAACCCCAATTCCATGCAAATTTGTCGAGAGAGCCAATCTGGTCACGAGCATGGACATTAGAAGAACGGCTGTTGTCACCTAGGAGCTCGATCTTTGGTAAATCTGCATTATGTTGGGAATGCGACCATAAGCAATATATCATGCCAGACAGGATGATGGAAGAGAAGGGCATCCCGTTGAGGTTGGTCTGATCACCCGGACCACAGTTCATGGAGCCAACGCCGGTTTGTCAGACGAGGAGATGAAGACTAGACGACTTCTTTGGCCCAAGCTTGTTTCTGACTATACGTCCCGGGCTCTGACAAGTCCCAAAGATCGTCTAAGAGCCATTTCAGGGTTGGCTGCGCCTTTTCAGTCGATCTACCAGCATTGTGAATACGTTGCGGGTCTCTGGCATGGCCCAGGGCTAGGTGGCAAGAGCTATATGCTTTCGCAACTGCTGTGGAGTGAACATGGGCGTACGAAACTTGGTGTGCACCTTCCTGTGGACGATTCTGCGCCAAGTTGGTCATGGGCATCAATCGAAACAAGCATCACATGGGGTATTTGGCAAATGAGCGATGCTATGCCTCCCGAACCGGAAGAGGACGATCCAGCAGATGTGATTGTTTGTGACATACTTAAAGTCACCAACAATGAGTACGGGGAAGTGAAAAACGAAGCGTGACACTGCAAGGTCCAACGAGATCAGCGCTTACCTATGTGCAGATGCAGCGTGACGCGCCATCACGCTGTATTCTTCATTTTGTGGAGAGTACCCACGGTGCCGAGTATGTGCATACCAGCATTGATTTGGGGTTATGTAATCTTGTTGTGGATGGGTTCACTCCGGGCTGGTTCAAAGAGGACAATATATTCCATGGTGGCGTGCACTGCCTCACTGGGATCAAATTTGAGGTGAAGTTTCTCTTGTTGAGAAAGCGCGGAGGACTCATACTTGTCGAAGTCGATAAGCAACAGACTTACAGGCGGATAGGCATCTTTGCTTTTTTTGATCTGCAAGCTGGGAAGTCTCCGAAAGGTTGCGATACTGATGACTTGGCGACCAGGCATGCCTTCTTTGAAGACAATATCGAAAGGGTTAGGGTTAGGGTTAGGGTTAGGGTTAGGGTTAGGGTTAGGGTTAGGGTTAGGGTTAGGGTTAGGGTTAGGGTTAGGG